>NC_053155.1:58015644-58629430 GCF_016835505.1 Polypterus senegalus
TAGATAGATATAACACACAGACAAGTATACGGAGCATCTGGACAGAGAGAAAGACTGAAAGAGGAGGCAGAATGTCAGGTTAAGTTAAATGCCATCCTGAACAGATGAGTTTTAAGTTGTCTATCTGTTATAAAATAAAATCTTGTGTCGACACATGATAATTTCGGAGAGACACTTTGAAGTCCCACGAGACTACTTGCACATCACGCCCTAATTACAAACAATTTCTCAGAGACACTTTATCGTCCCGCGAGACAAGGAAGTGAGACAAAAGAACAGCTTCTGTACAGGCTTTTAAATGATCGACGTGCAGCGCGACATGCAGAACACGCAGCTCGGTAGCAGCAGTTGCAAGCCAGCAGCTGATCCGTCCGCATCTCCTTAGCGTGTGTTCAGTTCACCCCCTTCACAACATGAGCGGCAGAGATGTAAAGTGGTGAGCGTGAGGGGCACCACAGAGGGGGGTATGGGCAAGTGAATCGAGTAGGGGGCAAAGCCCCCTAGTTTTTTAAAAGAATGAAAATCAGTCAGCCGATCTAATTAATATCGGGAGGTGATTCCAAGATCGCCTATAGAGTGCAGGTTAGTGTGGGGCACAACAAGATTAGAATTATCAGAGGACCTTAGTGGGCAAAAGAGCATAGTGATGGAGAAGTTCATTGATCTAGTTCGTTGTGAGGCCATTAAAAACTTGGTAGGTTATTAATAGAATTGTATATTCAATCCTGTAAGACACAGGGAGCCAGTGGAGGCAAAGCAGGAGGCAAAGCAGGATGGGTGTTATGTGCTCGCTGTTGGTGGTCCATGCAAGGACTCTTGCAGCAGAGTTTTGAATCAACTGGAGCTGTGGTATAAGATTTGAAAGGGCACCTGCCAGTAGGGAATTGCAATCGATGTAATATGTGACAAAAGCATGGACAAGTTTCTCAGCATTAGAAAAGGAGAGAAATGAGCAAACACAGGATATGGTATGGAGGTGAAAGTAAGAAAGATTCTTAATGTGGTTTATGTGGGTGGAGTAAGAAAGGGAGGAATCAAAAATGACACAAAGAATCCTTGCATCAGAAGAAGGTCTGATGAGATTGCCGTCAAGAGTGACTGAGAAGGGGCTTATTTTCTTAAGTTTGACATGAAACCTGTGATCACAGACCCAGAGTTTATAGAAATATACTCCATTAGTTTCTGACATTTGCTTCATTGGTCATTTTGTGAAATTTATTGTAGAACTTAATCCACATCCATATTATCTGATTCCCTGTTGGTGTTTCCCAGCTCCCCAGTCAGCTGACCATTAAAGAACTGACTTTACAACACATTTTCAAGACAAATGTGAGCACCTCTCCTCTCCTCTAAGAGAGAAAGTTATTTACACGGAGACTGTCCTCTTAGAATAATAACCAATCTGTCCAATACATGTAAATAAATCTGCCACTTTAACCCCACACATTTGTCATTTTCCCAGTTGTAAGGTCGAGACACTCAGATCGACTGTGTGTGTGTTTTATCAGACTAATTCTGTTGTAATGTTTTGGCTATATTTTTTTGTACAGGGCAACTCAAAGGGTGAAGGCTTTAGAATTTTCTTTTTGACTACAGTTAAGTCTTTTAGAAAATCTAAATATAATTGTTAGGTGGTGGTGATGATATATTTGATGGTTATGCTGTTTTCAAGCTCAAAATCAGACAGTCCTAGCTTACATGCAGGATGATATGCCAAGAAGAAAACATATGAAAGATCAGGATGTTAATCAAAGCTCCTTAGACTAAAAAATATATTTTCTTAATAGTTTTTGCTTAGTCTTTGTGGATAAACTCTTAACAAAAGAGTAAATACCTATAACGGCACAAAATGGTGGCTGTTGCTTAAAACTGTCATTGGTTTTGGTGACAGGTACACAAGGAAAGCATTGAAATATCTCATATGGGAAGTAATGCTTATCCATGATTGAACCAAAATAAGTGTCATATGAACAGATGATCTTCACTATATACATTACTTAAACAATCAAGTTGTCCTGGAAACACTAACAGTTTCCCTCCAATACCCTGTGACTCCAATTTCAAAATTTTGAAAATCATGTACAGTTCATAATTAGTAAACCTGTCAACAACCCTGGGAGGCTGTGCCAAATTACAAGGCTCAAGATGGCAACAGTAATACATTAAAGAAGTGATGGCCACAGCAAAATCTACTGGGACTGAGCTCACCTGGGAGATTACACTATACAACCAAATAAATGACTCACTAGCCTCTGCAATAGCAATTTAAACCCAAACATATTCATTAGCAGTCTCACCTTCTGACTTTCACGTAAACTGTTTGCAATCTGCAAACTTTTCAGAGTTGTTCTTGGCCTTTTATACTAACTTTTATGTATTCCAGCCCAAATCATCTTTATATCACTCACTGAACGAGGAATGGGGTGATGGCCCTGTATCACCATAAAGACACTCAAAGCTCAACTCATATTCTTATAAACTCTTACAGAACTAATGTCTCGATTCTTATAATGGGGACAGATTTTTAGAACATAGAATGCCTGCATGGGAAATTTCCAAAGCAAGACTACTACTATACATCGGTTGCATCCACATTGATGTTAAAAAGAAGAGATCAGAATGTCTGAAAACTGAAAATTAATTTCCTTAATGAATGCCATCACTAGTGGGATTCCTAGGAAATTTCCTATAATGGAGTTTGAAGTCCTCTAAACATTTGAACATGGTATACTCAATCTGGAGGTGGTCAGTTTTAGACCGTCTAAAACAAGGATGTCAAACTCAGATCCTGGAGGCCTGTACTTGTTGCAGGTTTTCATTTCAGCCACTTTCTTAATTGCTAACCAGTGACTGATGCAAACGGTGCACAACTCTATTGCCTCGATTTAACTGATTAGCTTTTGAAAGTTTCAGGATCCTTAACTGCTTCATTTCTCCTTAATCAACCATCAAACAATACTGAAAAGCAAACCATGTCAACAGACGATCAGCTAACTCAATAGTGTCAAATTCTATTTTTTCTTCAACTAATTTCTTAATTAGAAGCCAGTAAAACATCCATCCATTTTCCTAACCTGCTTATCCAGAGCAGGGCACAGGGTATTTATTTGTTGCAAGGCAATAGCGCAACCTGGACAGGACACCAGATTATCACTGGGAAAATAAACACACACTCACTAAAGGTAACTTAGCAAAGCTGATTCACCAAACCAGCATGACTTTGGACCACATGCAGATATGAGGAGAACATACAAATTCCACACAAGAAACTCCTGGGGCATAAACACTGGTCTTCTTGTTGCGAGGCAGCAGCATTACCACTGCAGAATCTACTAGTGAAAGGCACTCTTTAATTCTTAGTGCTCCGATTCTACCACACCAGAATTTTGTAAAACATTTTTTTTTTTTTCTAAATGTAATATCAAAATATTTTGGAGAACAGACCAGATTAATATCTTTCTGACCTTTTCTCTTTTTCAGTATTTTATTGTAAAAGATATTTTAGGACTGACGCAAAGGTGCAAATTGGGAAAATCTGGTCATTTATAGGCTCAGTTGCATCTCATTACTTTATGGATGCTGATTAATGAAAAGAAACAGTTAAGGATCTTGAATCTTTAAAAGCATGTCAATTACAGTTAAGGCAAAGGCAGTTTGTTTCATTAAGAGCAGTAAATGGTATGAAAACCAGCAGACATTGCAGCTTTCCAGGATCTCATTTCGATACACCTGATCTACTGTTGAATTTACTGAGATTTACATAATGCAAAATAATAACTCCTTTATTTTTTGTTATTTGTATTTCTAAAACTTTCCATGGGTTTAATATCTTCAGCATTTAATCAATAAAAAATTTGATGACAATAATAAAAAAATGCTTTGCCTATTTTTTAAACTATAGCAAAAGGCAAAATATCTCATAAGAAGTCTTGCTAAAAATCAAGGCTGTAGTTCAAAAGTTAATTTATACAATACGAACCACACAACATTAAATACATTTGATCAGGTCTGGCTATAAAACATTCATTTTTTGAATCATATTTATGGGACAGATATATATTGATTTTAACATAAGTCCAAATGATACAACAAAACTATCAATATTCATATTTTATTCCAGATATTATTAGCTTAAACGTTGAAAATGTATTTCAAAGAAAAAAGATGACATTAGTGGGCAAAACCAGACCCTAAAATGTCATTGTCTACACATCTAAGCCACAAATTAAAGCTATTTTCATTTCCTGTAATTTCGAGTGGTTAGACATGTCTACAACTACAGTGAAATTCTATAGTGTGATGCTGACACTTTGTAAAATGCTCAAAAAATATGAAGTTATTGGCTTCCTGGATAATGAATGTACTTGTACCAATGAGATGTTTCTTTTACAGCATTCAGAGGATATCAATTTATTTTGTTACTGGCTTCCATAAGGTTTCCCAGTGATTTGCCACCCACTCTGATTCAATTCACTTAATTCCTTTAAGGAACAGTCACTGAAATTTCCATTGCACCATCCAACATTTACAAATTAAATTAGTTTTGCTTGTTACATAGTTGAAGTACAGTATAACCAGGAATGTTAATCACTTTTACAGTACATAAATGATATTTATTTATTTATTTTAACATGAGCTACAAATATTCGGTATATGGATTAACAGCTAAACTGGATTTACCCCTCTTGTTTGGCCTTTCTGTTAATATATGGTATAAAGTAATTTGCTTCAGAGACAAATAGCATATAATTGTATAGATATTACCTAGACACCTTCTGGTGTATATGTTGCAAAACTGAAAAAGTGCAGATATATAGAGCATTATAAATGTATTGTATATGTATATATAACTCTACAAACTGTGAGTTATAGGGTTTCATTTCCAGTAAGCAATATACAGTGCTTCAGAAAGTACTTGAACTCCTACATTTTCCACATTTTGTTACGTTGCAGCCTTAGGCTAAAATCATTTGAATTAATTTTTCCCTTTCTTCAGTTAACACTCTGTATCTCAGAATGACAAAGAGAAAATTTATTTTAGAAATTTTTACAAATGTACTAAAAATAAAAAACTGAAATTTCCCAGTGACACAAATATTCAGACTTTACTCAATACTTAGTTGAAGCTCCTTTGGCAATAATTAGTCTTCTTTTGTATGATTCATCTCTGCAGAGTTCCTCAAGCTCTGTCAGGTTGGATGGAAACCTTCACTCCAGAGTTGTTCAATTAGGTTCAAGTATGGGCTTTGGCTGGGCAACCCAAGGAGATTCACAGACTTGTACCTCAGCCACTCCTGTGAATTAGGGTCATTGCCCCATTGGAAGGTGAACCTTTGACCCAGTCTGAGGTCCAGAGCACATACATTGCTCTGTTTATCTTTTTCTCAAGTCTGTCTAGTCACCCAGTATCTGCTGCTGAAAAACAAATGCCACAAACACTTCACTGTTAGAAAGGTATTGCTCTTGTGATGTGTGCTGCATGGTTTCTTTCAGATATGCTGCTTAGAGTCTTGGTTCAATCTTGGTTTCATCAGACCAGAGAATCTTGTTTCTCACAGTCTGAGAGTCCTTTATGTGCCTTTTTGCAGTTTCCATGCAGATTTCAGGTTAGCTTTTACCAAGGAGAGATTTCTATCTGGCCACCCTGCCATAAAGCCCAGACCTACAAAGTGTTGCAATGATAGTTGTTCTGCTGCAAGTTTCTCACATCTCCACGCAGGTTCTCTAGGTCTTAGCTAGAGTGACAATCAGGTTTTTGAATAGTTCTCCTATCACAGCCCTTCTCCACCGATTGCTCAGTTTGGCCAGACAGCTCTAGGGAGGCCATTATACTCTTGGGAATCATCAATGCTGCAGAAATGTATTTGATTTACTTCTCCAGATCTGTGACTCACCACAATCCGGTCCCAAAGCTCTGTAGGCACTTCCTTTGACATCATGGTTTGATTTTTGCTCAGATACACAATGTCAGTTGTGAACCTTCAATAGACAGGTGTGTGCCTTTCCTAATCATATCCAATCAATTTAATTGACCACAGACGAATGGAAAAAAAGATGTATAAACATCTCAACAATGATCAACAGAATGGGGTGTATGTGAGCCAGATTTAAAGTGGCATAGTGAAAAGTCTGAATATTTATGTCAATGTGAGATTTAAGTTTTTTTTTTGTTTTTAATAAATTTGCAAAATGTTTTATAATACTATTTTCATTTTGGTGTTTTGGGGTATTGAGATTTTCTTGATGAGGGGAAAAAATTATTTTCAACATGAGCCTGCAACGTATGAAAAATAGTGAATAATTTCAAATGCACTGTATGCTTTTGTCATGCCATAGTATTATGTCTTCCCATTCACATGGCTTTTTACCAGTGCATTAACTTTATTACCTCAATCTTTTCTTGGAAAGCTAGTGTGCCATCTTGACTTTGTACTGAGAGATCCCTAAAACATCCAGAAAACCCCATACACTGAAGCAATAAAAAGAATAATTGGCTGGAAGGCCAGAACTCGGTGGTGTCTTTAAGGGAAAGACAATAGAGCTGAGCCTTCATCAAAAACATGGTGACACAGTTGGAAACTTGTCAAAAGTAAATTTCACACAAATATTAGGAAGTTTCTCTTTACACAGGGAATTAAGTTACCAAGTAATGGGGTAGACATTAGAACTTTAGAGACCTTCAAAACCTGACTTGATGCTATTTTGGAAGAATGAAGTGGATAGGACTGGCAAGCTTTGTTGGGCTGAATGGCCTTTTCTCATCTCAAATTGTTCTAATGTTTTAATTGCAAATTTGAGTGCAACATCTGCCTATGAAGTTGCAGTGGTAACTAGAAGTAAATTGACATCATGGAACATTTAATCCTGATGGCAGATTGTATCCGATTGGCTTTCACAGCAACTAATTTTTTTTGGTTATTGGTAGTTTAAATCACAAAATCAAAAGTAGTGGGCTTATGAGCAAGACAGATAACTCAGTAAAGTCTACTTGAAAAGGTGATTTCTCTGTACTTGTGAACGATGTAGTGTATCTACTTTCCAAAACAGTTAAAGAAAAGGTTTTTAAGTAACACCAGAGAACTAAACTGAAACAGTAAACTGATTATTTTGCTGGTGTTGTCTAGAATGAAACTGGGCTCTTTAACTGTACAACTTAAAAAGACTGACTTGCACTGCTTGACACTGGAGGACAGAAAAAACAGCAGTGCTCTGAAATCAGCATTACCTTAGGGCTCCAGATATGCATAATGTAAAGTCCCATACAATAGCACATTTCCACATCTGAAATCTGAGCAAATATTGACACATCACACTGCTGCCATTAACTAGCAGTAATCTCTGCTTACACAATTCAAATGCTAAAGGCAGTTACCCTGCTTTGAACTTCCAAGAGCAGATGAAGTTATGCTTCAATGCACATGCTCTTGTGCCCTTTCAGCTTACTGAAGAAAATTCTCCAGCTTCCACTTGAAGCTCCACTCTCTCTCTCTGACTATATCAATAATTAAGTAATTTTGCTACTTTCTTTTTGTGCATTTTTGATCATTTTAGGGATTCCTTTAATGACTAACACTGGTGCCACTTTGTGTGTTGATGAGGTACAGTGTGGTAAGTATGTCCACAGGTGTCATGTCATACAGATGCAGATTGTTGAAGCATTTGCAGTCATTTCCACATGAAGAGTTGCTAAATTATCAGGTTTTTATTTGGTTGTTTGAATGTCTGTCTGCATATAATATTAAGATTTCCTGCTTTGCCCTTATGCCTTGGTTGTTTTCTCACTGACTCTGTCTCACTACTCTTTTAGATTTGCCTGGAAAGCTTCAATAGTTTTTAAGTAATTGGGTAATTCTATGGTAGTTCTACACTTACAATTGCTTGCATAAGCATGAAAAACGTTTATTTGGATGACACACCATCAACCTTGGGAGACTCCTTGAGCCTCACTGTGTCCTATCTTTATGTTGTGCCACCCTGTCCTCCATGGTAAACCTTTATCACCTGGGCAGCTCATCCCAGTTAGGTACATTAGGTACATTAAAACCAGCTAGCAAACATAATGATGCTTTAGATGACGATGAGTGTCAGGTGGCAGTTCAGGTGTGACGTCACTACTCCTCAGTGTTCTTACAAGACCTTAAATATGCTTGGCTTATGGTTGATGTAAAGCAAAAAATATTATATATCTTTAGTGCAAATTTTATTCAATTTGCTCATTTACACCAGAAACATAAATACAACCTCTGGTGTGAGACACCATTACTTCTGGAGGTCAATTTTAGCAAAAATGATATATCAAATGCAACAAACAAAAATGTTTTCAGTTACTCTTGTCACAGACAGAACAGAAGAGCTAGTGTGGATGTAAATATCCATCAATTAATATTGTAATCCAGTTCAAGAAACGCAGGGTGCCAGTGCCAAGGCATTCTGTGTAGGGTACACAGGTGCTCACACCCACCCTCACTAATTCCAGTCCCAATCTGGAATCACTAAACACCTTTCCCAGCATGTTTTTGGGACATGGGAGGAAAATGAGAATACCTGGAGAAAAATCATATACATGTGACTCCATAGACATTGCTCAAACCCAGACAAGACTCCGGAAACAACATTCAAAAAAGTCATTCATGACACTTACAGTATAAGTAATTATGTGCGTGTGTATGTGTGTGTGTGTGTCTGGTATAAGTCATGTGTATGTATGTTAGTAATAGACAGCAGGCATAGTTTCCATTTCATTGCCTGGTCGGGAGGCCAGGAGAAGAAAAAAGCAGGAAGAAAGAAAGGATGTTCTCCAGAACAGATACACTAGATACACTAGGTGGCAGCATCCCTGGGTTATGATTCCCATATGGACACTCGCAGGGCTTGCTGGAATTTGTAGTCCCATGGGGAAGCCCTGTTGGGTTTGCCAGAATTTGCAATCCCTACTTTCAGAGACTTTTGTTTGACCCAAAAATGCTTTCGGTGGACTATGCCTTAATAGCAGAAGTGCTCCCAGGTCATAGATAAAAGAAGCCACTCAGCCTCATCCAGGTGAGTTAGGGTTGGGTGTGGAGGACGGGCAAAGCTTGCCTGGGAGGAGTGGAGAAGAAAGAAAGAAAGAAAGAAAGAAAGAAAGAAAGAAAGAAAGAAAGGTGTTATACTTGTGCCATCATTAAATGGAAACCTTTGTAAGGTATTACAATTGTAATAAACCTTGCATTTGGACATTTGCACCTGAGATCTGTGTCTGTGTGGTTGCCTCTGAAGTTTGGGGTGCTGCAATGCCCCCTACTTGTATGTATGTATATATGTATATATATATATATGTATATATATATACTGTATATATATATATAGAGAGAGAGAGAGAATACTTATTTTATTAAAATCCAGTTCATGGTTTATTAACACTAACTTATTGTCAAACTTTGGGCAGAACAAATGTATTTCCTTACTGTAGTGTAATTAAAATGCAATAAAAAAGAAGAAGAAAGAAGAGTAGTATGTCAGAAAATGTTTTCTTGGAAAATTATGTAATTTCAGACACAGAAAATCTCCAGCAGTTGGCACTGTTCATTTACATTAGCAACTGCCTTCTAATTGAGACTAGCAGACCAAGGCGGAATCGTAACGAGTGGACAGGTAAAGGTCAAAAAACAAAGGAGTTAAAAATAAGACAGATTATAGTAACAGGAGCAATAAGCGTGAAACAAAATCTAATTGAAAAATGGAATTCTTAATGCTATCCTTGGTTTCCTATTCTTGTGTACGTTTATTGCAAAGTCTGCATTTGGAATTGAGGTCCAAAGCAAAGATACAAAGACATGCAAAACTCCATCTTTCATAGTTGAGCCATTCTATGTTATATGACACACATGTCTAATGACTAGCAACAAGCACACAAAAAATAAATAACATTATCACAACCAAGAAAAATTGGCATAAAATGGTAGTGCCTGGAACTGTCATTAAATATTATTAAAAATTATTAAGTCTGAAAATAACAAGTATATAAGCAAAATTCCAACATAAATACAGTCTCTAACAAAATCGAGTCACATCAGAAAACTACAATTTGTCTCAAAACTTACCTAGACTATTGACTGAAACCTTCACAGGTTTGGTCTCCTTTGAACTGATCTGGTACCAGGACCTGTCTGGATCCTGAATCCACTCTCCAGCTGCACAGTATATATCGCCTGTATCAGAAACCTTCAGCTGACTGATAATCAGTGTGTAGATTGTGCTCCCTGTCTTATCCAGTCTTACTTGTCCAGCTTCGTATCTTTCTTTGTATTCAGTTCCAGGCTGCAAGGTAAATTCTTTCTGTAGCGAGATTATTTCTATTTTTGTATCACCTTTCTTAAGATACCACGTAATTTCCACATGTGTGTGTTGGAAGGTTTCCTTAGACACCTCACAATCCAGAACCAGGCGGTCTCCTTCAACTTTGTTCAGTATTTTCTCTTCCATTTTGGCAGAAAGTGTATCTTCTATCACTGTCAAAAATTTAATCAAGAGCAAAAATCACTCATGTTATCAAGTCAAACAGATAAATCATACATTAAAAAATGAAGGCAGCATTGTATACTAAATTAAGAAGTTTACTAGGGCATACAAGGTTAAAGGTTCAGATAAGCTAATGAATTCCATCACTCTTAAGTCTCTCTGTCTGTCAGGATATAACAATTAAAGTACTGTTAGGAACAACAAGTACAGCACAGATTAAGTAGTGCCATAGAGGAGATAAACTCTGGTGGGATTATGTCCAATGGGGGCTGCTATGCCCCAATGTAATACCTGGAGCCCAGGAGATAATTACTTCTTGGGCACAAATAAATGTGGGAACAGTGGAGTGGGATTATTTTATGAGCTCTCTAAGCAAAATGTTACAACAGGATGTCCATTAGCTTATATAGTGCATGGTTTCTTCCAACTTTGTGTGATGGACAGATGACCAGGATTTAGACTGACCCTATAAGAGTGAGTTGGGTGTCAGAAGTGCTGGGACATTTGGCACAGCTAGGGGTAGCTTTATTAGAATGGTCCCAGGTTTCTGATGTATTCCAGACCATGAGGGTAATTCACAAACCTGTCCTGTTGGTTGGCAGTCAGGGGGTGGCCTTAACAACCCCTTCCAACCACAAGAGAGGTGAAATGGTAAGTCAGAACTCATCTGGCAGGAGCAAAACAGGCCAGAAAAAGGAAAAAGTCAAGAAGTGGCTAGCTGAAAAAAACAAGTTGGTAGGTGAGTCAGCCATGCTACCTCGGGGATAGGGTAACCTATTGTTTCATTAGACCTGGGGAGGCACATTGGTTTATTGTTTCCTCTTTCTATTTTGTCTCTTTTTAGAGCTTCACTTTATGTAAAATAAATCCCTTTAATGTAATTTGATCTAGTCTGGTTTTGCTCAAGAATGTATACTTCAGTTTTATATATTTTATTTAATACAAGCCATCAATTTGTAAAGAATACAAATGAAAAAAAAAAATGTGAATGTTTGAAAAAGCAAAAAAATACAAATTCAAAAATATTTTGCACTATTCATTTTATGAACATATTTTGTTCACCTTTACAGTCACTAACACTCGGATCATTTCACAGAAACAACTAAGTTCCAAGGTAGGAACTAGCCTTTGTCAGGCCACTAATATTATGGATGGCACCCACTCACACCAGGGAGAACCTAAGAGTCGTCCATTAACCTAACAAGTGTGTCTTTAGAACATGGGAGGAAAACTAGGCTACTGGGAGAAAATCATGAAATTTCTGGTTGGGATTCCAACCTAGCATCCAGGAGCATTGAGGCAGCAGAACTGTACCATTGTCAGGTTAATCAAATGATAAATAAATAAGAATTATATATATACAGCATATATATATATATATATATATATACAGCATATATATATATATATATATATATATATATATATATATATATATATATACTACGGTGGGTTGGCACCCTGCCCAGGATTGGTTCCTGCCTTGAGCCCTGTGTTAGCTGGGATTGTGACCCCGTGACCCTGTGTTCGGATTCAGCGGGTTGGAAAATGAATGGATGGATGGATGGATGGATATATATATATATATATATATATATATATATATATATATATATATATATATATATATATATATATATATATACTGTACATAGCTTGGCATAGCCTCACTCCTTCCTGCTATTTTTTGTAAATTGTCAAACTCTCCCATTACATAATTAACAATGAAGTTAATGAGAGAAGACACAAAAACAGTGTCCAGTATTGACAACCTTAACTTTGCCGTTCACACTCTCTTATATTTAGATGGTTCCCTTGTTTTCCCTTGTCCTTTCACTCATCTTATTGGTACTTTGTTCCAACTTCCTCCTCATCCATCACCCCACCCCAGTTTACTTTAAGCTGTCTTCCTCTACCTACAAGCTTATGCATGCCTCACATTTTCAGTCATTTCTCCCCATCCTTAATTCCAGTACTAAGTTAGAATTACATTCAGTGTCAGATCTATCACCTCTCAGTTTCTTTCCGTCACATGAGGTGCATGTACGGTCAATGTTGTGCATGAACTAGTTCAAAAAAGCTAATTTTTCTAAGAATAGTGCACTTAACGTAATGTATTAACAAGTGAAGAACTTGAACGTGAGCTTGATCAGTTTTATGAGACATTCTGGATCTGGTAACGTTTTGCCTTACCCTGTAATGTAGGGGTGGAGCCGAAACCAATATTTTTGGATAAGCACAAATAGTGGATTTTTACGAATATTTACTTTGTACGAATTTTTTGCCATTTGTTTGTATTCAGAAAAAATAACATAAAATCAGATATCACTGTCTGTGTCTGCCTGCTTGTGCTTAAGCTGCACCCCTGCTGACACGAGCATGTGGTGAAGCTCTGCTTTTGCTTTTCGGAAAATGTTGTACTTCATGAGGCCACTTTATATTTTTCCCCGTTTGACATGCAATATGTGACGCGAATTTTGGCTGACATCGTAATAGGTTAGTTCACCTACATGCTGATTCTACAGACACCATTTGTGTCACGCGGTTGGAAATGGAGTGGTAATTTATACTGTATGTGTACTTGCATCTATTTCATTTCTTTTTTGACAGGGAGGATATTGGCATATATGGTTATACGTGTTTGTTGCTGGGTATAACTCAATAAAGTGTATTTAAATAAAAAAGTCTTCATAATTATTGTATTTTATTCAAGAACACTGTAATAGCCTAATATAAGGCATGCAAAATTGAAATAAATGGGTCATTTATTCTCACTCCTTTAAAAATACAAAATGATCTGAACATGAATAGGTGCAAAATTGAAAAGGAGAACTATGAACGTGAATTTATTAATTTTAATCTTTGTGAACTGAAGTTATTGTGCAGTGTGAACTTGCACAACACTGTTTATGGTAAGAGAAGTTCATTTGTTAAAGTGAAAAGTGTACTTTGGAGGGCTAATGAGGGAACAAGTTCCATTTGAAAGATTCAGGTCCAGTGAGGTGATGTATTCTGTATTATTCTGTTCTACAAAGAATTCTATCAATATGTGATAGAAATTGTAAAGAATTTGCTTATTGTGTCAAACAACATGATTACTTATAACACCAGAAAAGATCTGCCTCTCGGGGTTTAATAAACTTTGAGAACCAATAAAACTGAATTATTCCCGTCATCGTACCACATTCTCTTTTTTGTATATTCATTCATTTGTTCAACATGGAAGCAGAATGGTGCACTTACCTGCAAGGTTCATTTTATCACTATACGTCCCAAAGTGTACTCCATCTGTGCTTGGTGTGTAGCACTCATACTCTCCTGCATCATCAGACTGCAGTTTGTTAATATGAAGCTGAACTGAATCACCAGCAAGTCTGTGAATGGAGATTTCTCCATTTGTTACTCTTTTCTGATAAATAGCATAATGAATATGTGGGTCTCTTGTGCTGATAATTTTTATTTCAGTGTTTGGACGACTGGGCTTGTAAATGGAGAACTCAAAGTCTTGAGTTCCTCCTTTATATCCGCTAACATTGCACATGATGTCCACTGGGTAGCCTGCCACTCTATAAAGCAGTCCCTTCTGAATTTCCACTTTTCTTTGAGCATCTGAAAAATCTGTAAAAAAGAAAAAAAAATTAATAAAAATACAAGCTGACTTTAAATACTTACTTTTACAGTCAGTTAGCCAACATATTTCATAGGAGCAAGTGTCTGTACCTGCCATAAAGCAAAATGATCACTTGCAACATTTAACAATATATCCACATTTACTTTAATAAACTGTTCTGTTCCAAAAAGAAATTCCAAATGACCTATGTCATTTTATTTATTTGTAATTGGCTAAGGCTGTAGAAGCTGAAACAAAATGCAAGACATGAGCCAGTGCTGAATTGAGTATCACATAAAACCCTCATGCAGAAAGATGTCCTCTCACACTAAACCAACAGAGTTTTCATGCTGCTCTACTCCAACATGAATTAGGTTCAAATTTCACCTTCTCTTTGAGGCTTACAACTTGTTATTTGGAAAAAAAAGTTGTTCAAGTTCTAAAGCAACTTGTGGATTCTATAGTACAAATCTAGCAACTACAGCATGAAAAAGAAAGGACTAACAGAAAAAAGAAAACATAGCAGCCATTCAGCAAACAAATGAGCCTGATGGATTAACTGGTGTTCTGTATTCTGTGATGTAGCAAGCAAAGTAAGTAAACAGTGAGGATTACAATCCAGGCCAAAAACCCAAATGAGATAAATACAAAACATCGACATCCTTTGGAGATACAATAATTATTAGATGGCTGTTCATACTTTAAATCTTCATACTTTAAGGCTCCATGCTTTAAAGGTTTACATTCAGATTGGAATGGAAGTAAAACCAGTATAAAGGGATATTCTTAAAGGAATTGTCAAGCAAGCAAGCAAGGGTTGGTAAGGTCGTAAAACCAAATGCCAAAGCAAAAACAGTGAAGTATCAAATTTTAAATCCCTTTAAAACTGTAGAGTGTCTTTTGATGAAAGCATTTTCTTTATTAGATGAAATTATGACATTCTGTTAAGCATGCTGCCTTCTTACATGTGATAACCAGCAGTGTGATGTCACCATATGCATATGATCTATCCGTACCACATGACCATAAACAGGCACTGTTGCTATAAACAAAATATGAGTACCCACAAAAACCATTCATAATATGGAACTTCCCATGGTAAAAAATGGAGCTACTTGATAACTTATTTGATGTGTTTATGATCCTTGCATGAATAACATGAAAGTCTTTTCACAATGAAAATAATAATTTTGCCTTGAACATACAGTAGACAAAAAGGTCCAAACAAACTCCCATTTTCATATGCATTGCAGAGCCATCACATTACATGATATTGTACTAAAGATGTTTTCAAAAGAGATTAGTTGACATGATCACAGATCAAATACAGCTCTATAGGCCAGTGAACTTTGTTTTAGTTTGCAAAGATTATCTGTCTTAGCGTATATTTTATATCACTGAATCCTTATTCACTGACATTTCTAAAAACTGTTGATACTTGAAAAAGACAAATGTACTAATATCGGCCACCTTTATCCATGTATAGTATGTTTCAATCTCAAATGTAAAATTTAACTTAAACCAACTTATCTGTGACCATGTGTTCTTATTGAAAAGTAAATATCAAGGACTAAGTGATGGCAAAATAATGGGGAACTTAAGAAACACCTTACGTAATTACTAGTTAATTGTTGTAAGGAAACTGGTAAAAATGGGAAATGTGGTTACCATGTAAGGGGTGTGGCCAATGCATTGTAGCAATGGCAGTTACTGAAGTTGTGTCTGATATCAGACAAGGTCTCTAGGAAGATTGTGAGTGAAAGAAGAGAAGATAAATAATGTGAACCACAAGTGGAGTCAGTGCTAGGCGAAAGATCAAAACCGGGAGATCAAAAATATATCAGACAAACGAGGTACTTGGGAAATTGAAAATCAGCCAAAAATAAATCACAAAACCAAAATTAACCTAAATCAAGGTTCTAGGCCTACCTGAAAAGAGAAAAAAACTAATGCTAAAGATCTGAGTTGTATCCAGCTGTAGGATATTTCCTCTTTGTGCTGTGGTCATATTTATACCAGACGTCATTGATGTGACAAATCGCATTCACGTGACTCTCAGGGTTGGTGGTGAGATCCTGCCCCAAGTGGAGGAGTTCAAGTATCTCAGGGTCTTGTTCATAAGTGAGGGAAGAATGGAGCATAAGATCAACAGGCTGATCGGTGCGGTGTCCACAGTGATGCGGGCTCTGCATCGGTTTTTCGTGGTGAAAAAAGAGCTGAGCCGTAAGGAAAAGCTCTCAATTTACCAGCCGATCTACGTTCCTACCCTCACCTATGGTCATGAGCTATGGGTAGTGACCGAAAGAACGAGATCGCGAATACAAGTGGCTGAAATGAGTTACCTCCGCAGGGTGTCTGGGCTTTCCCTTAAAGATAGGGTGAGAAGCTCAGTCATCCCGGAGGGGCTCAGAGTAGAGCCGCTGCTCCTCCGCATCGAGAGAAGTCAGATGAGGTGGCTCGGGCATCTGGTCAGGATGCCTCCTGGATGTCTCCCTGGTGAGGTGTTCCGGGCACGTCTAACCAGGAGGACGCACCGGGGAAGACCCAGGACACGCTGGAGGGACTATGTCTCCCGGCTGGCCTGGGAATGCCTCGGGATTCCCCTGGAAGAGCTAGTAGAGGTGGTCGAGGAGAGGGAAGTCTGGACATCTCTGCTCAAGCTGCTGCCCCCGTGACCCGATCTCGGATAAACAAAAGAAGATGGGTGGATGACTTGTCACTTGCTGAGCACAAATAAATAAGACAGAATGTAATAAATATACAAACATAATGTGTATTTGTAACAGTGTCATGACAAGAGTCACCAATTAAATTGACAACTACCATGAGTTTGGTCTTCTACATAGATGGTTGTTCTTACCACCATGCTGCTCTGTTTAAATACTAATTGCTTAAAATGCCAGATTTTTAGAGCTAAAATACTAATTGACTAACTGTGGTTTCTAAGATATGGGCCACACAGTTTTTAGAACAGTGAGATGGCACCCGTGTGATGCTTTCATTAAAAAAGGTTTGAAAGGTGAGAAGTACTAAATCTAATGCATGTTGAGATGAAAATTCTCATTTTCTTCCCCAGAATGTAACCCATGTTAATAACTAAGAAGGCGCAGGTTTACCTTGTCCTCTGACCCTACACTTTGTTTTTTGTAGTTTTCATTCTGCTATAACAATTAGACTTTTAATGATTTTTAATTATTCATTGTCAGAAGGCATTTTTTTTCTCTAATGGCTTTAAAGTCACAAGTAATTGGGTTTATTTTTAACTTTCTGCATATTTCGTTTTAATGGAACCATGCTGTAGTAGTAGTAGGGTGATGTATGTACCGTGTTAGTCATTATGGATGAAATGAGAAGTAAAGGAAAATGACACCTTTTATTGACTAACTGAACTGATTACAATATGCAAGCTTCCGAGGCAACTCAGGCCCCTTTATCAGATTACAGATATTATAATCTGTTCATTTAGCCAATGCAAGGTTTCATTTTGCTTCAGTTCTCAAGGAAGCCATGTTGATATTAATAGAAGAATCAACTTGCTTTGTGTTGTGAATTTGTTGAAGTAATATGTCTTAACCAGCTCTGGTCTTCTTTGAAGAAGGTGGTTTGGCTTGTTGTAGGCTTGCATCACCTCAGTTCAAGACCCACCACTGACCTTTCCAGTTAGTCACTTAACCTACGTGTTGATCCAATTGAAATAGGCAAATAATTGAACATGACAGGCAACCCATCATGCTGTATTAAAGTTGTTTTGTTTGCAGAAAAAGTGTTTTTAATTATAACTGAGCTTTTTAGTTTGAGCTTAACTTTAAAAAGCTCAAATTTAAACAAATGGCATTTCCTTTAAGAGTAATTTTTGTAGTATAATGTCATTGCTGATTAGAAAAATGGTGCACTCATGAAATCATAGTATCAGTCTTTACTGTTGGGATTCAAACATCTTAGATATAAACTTTTATGTCCTTTAATGGTGTACAATACAAAACATAGTTGAGCTTGTCAATGCAGAAGGACCCAACCTTAATAATAAACATTTAATTTATAATTTAGAAATGCTGAAGTCCCTGCCACTTCATTAATCCATGTCCTTTATTAGTGCACCGTGCTGCTGATTTTTGAAAGTGTTATCTCTTCCTAAGGTTTTTACAGTGGAAACATCCTCAGATACATTTTCTAGACGTACTTAATTCAGGTTCAGATGTGCTGACACACACCCTCACACACACTCACAACAGGCCAATTTACACTCAGTTAATGTATGACCTACGGCTTTCAAACACATGAGGAATACATGAACAGAGAACAACGGAAAAATAGGAACCAAAAATTGTTAGGTCTAAGCCATCCATCCATTTTCCTAATCTGCTAATTATATTTGGGGAAGGGTCACGAGGCAGCTGGAGCCTGTCCTAACAATTTATGGAAAGGGCACCAGCTCATCACAGGAAGAACACTCCCATACACGCTCCCAATGTGCACATTACGGTCACACTTATCCACCTACCTGCATGTCTCTGGACTGTGGAAGGAAACCAACATCTACACAGGAAGAACATGCAACCTCTACGTAGGGAAGAAGACCCAGTACACGAACCCCAGTCTCCTTACTATGAGGCAGCAGCACTACCACTGAGCCACTCCAATTTATTTAAAATAAATCATTTTA
The DNA here is from genome assembly GCF_016835505.1 of Polypterus senegalus. Classification (NCBI taxonomy): domain Eukaryota; kingdom Metazoa; phylum Chordata; class Cladistia; order Polypteriformes; family Polypteridae; genus Polypterus; species Polypterus senegalus. The sequence continues at coordinate 58,034,415 of NC_053155.1, forward strand.
CATATTATTTACATTCACCAATACTTCCAGTTATCTTAAATTTTGCTTGCAAACTTCTAATTTAAACTAATTTCTTAATCTGAAAACAAATCAGACATTTAAACTGAAAAATGATAGCTCTTTTTTTTAATAAATGAAGCAAACATTTAGCAAAGTGCTTTTATTCTCAACTATCTGGCGCCACTTTAAATTCAGCACAGCATCTGCAGTATCTCAGTATTAAATGAAATGTCAAATGATAAGACGGCACTTTTATGTAACGTTTTGAGAATTATCTAACAAATCTCAAAAGAAGTTGAGTTAAGCAAAGTGTTTAGAGTTAAATGGCAAAAACCGCCTCTATTTAGGTAATAAAAAGCACTGGACCACAGTGTTTTTTTCTTACCTATATTAATTTTATTATATTAGAAAGGGCACAGTGGTGCATCAGCTAGGTGTCTCACACCTCTCTAAGCAGCCGGCTTCATTTCCTAATTCAGATTTACACCACATGTAAAAGATTTGTTGTTTAGGCTCAGGGTTCTAAACTGCTTAGTGGTAATGTGAGTGAGTAGTGCTCTAGGATAAAGTATCCAATTTTTTTTCCTTCCTTCTACAACATACTATAGAATAGGCTCAAAGTGAATGGATTCATTTATTAATTTACTTTAAAATCAAAGTACGTTGATATTACAAAATCAATTACATAGACACTTATTAACTGACTTAACAATAAAAAACTCACTAGGGAAAGATAAAAAAGTAAAGAGACTTACCCCAAAGTAAAAACGCAGATATTAAAAAGACTAAAAGGCTCCTCATATTGTTCCAGGCAGCTGCATGAAGCGCCATCACAGCATTTCAGTACTAACAGTCAAGAGTCTGCGGGCAGGTAGACATCAGATGTCTGTGAACAGCAAGAGGAAGTCATTTTCGTGGTTTTCCGCTGGGCTGGAAGAGCTGGTGCACATCAGACATAGAGGAGAAAAAAGAACTGCATTATAAGCACTTATTCATTGCGAGAACTACCAAACAGGACACACAGACATCTGGACATATTTGTGTCACCAAACTGCTGTTTAATCCTCGTCTTGTTCATTGTGAAAGTGTCTGCTCCTGTTTAAGACGGCTCACTTATAACGTCACTTGGCAGGTTCTCACAATCAACCACGCTGAGGATTGCTCAAGCAACAAACACTCTGTGGCTGCTTTCGCAAGCCTGTGTCAGGTCTCGCGGTGCAGGTCTACTTTTTTTGCCTCAGGGGGTTTGCTGGGCCTGCCCTCTCCCAAGACTATACAGAAACAGAAGTAGCACAACTGAACTGTTTGAACTTCCTGATAAGCATGCCAGGACAGATCAGCCTTCTCTAGGGAAAGCGCCCGCAGTTTATTTACGATGAATGAACACCTGAAAGGTGCAGCTTTGTTGTTGTGTGCTTTACAATTCAGTTATGGAAGTTTTTAGCCAACTAACAAGAACCTAACAGGCCCAACCTTGCACTGAAGCAGCAATCCTACAAATATACTTTGTCTAACAAAACTGTTCTTTTAGTCAAAATGTCCTTTTTCACTACGTAAACAGAAAAAAGAAAAATCTGGATTGAATCGTGTACTGTAATCTGCACACTTCCCTGGGTTCAGGTGTCACTATTGAATGAGCTCATCTGCAGACAGCTTGTTTTCTCCATGCAAATCTCTCTGCTTATTTAATATGTAAACTGCTGAAACAAAGTGTGCCTATGTTGGACTGGCAAGTCATGCAGGGTTAACTTCCATACTCGGACCACTGCCACAGACCTACCTTACCTGAATAATTAATTTAGAGAAAGGGGGGATGAAGGAGAGGTCTTATTTTTTTGGAAAATGAATTATTCATTACAAGACTGTGAGGAAGAAGAACCTATCCAACAGCTTCGTAAGACACACTTGCACCCAGCTAGGAGGAAAACCCATGCAAATACAGTGCACTCGAAAAGTATTCATTTTTTTATATTTTGTTATATTGCAGCCTATGTATACAGTAAATCGATTTTTTCCCTCATCAAACAACACTTAAAATAACAAAGCAAATGACTAAGTGAACATAGGATTTAAAATTTTATACTAATGTATTACAAATAAACTAAAATATCACCTTGACCCAGTTATTCAGACCCTTTACTATGACAATTGAAATGTGGCCTGGGAGCATTACATTCCATTGATCATTGTTGGACTGTTTCTCCACCTTTTTTGGAGTTTGCCTGTGGTCAATTCAATTGTTTAAAGATGATAAGAAAAGGCACACACCCGTCTACAAAAGGCCCCATAGCTGACAGTGTGGATCAGAGTAAAAACAGACTGAATGAATTTCCTGCAGAGCTTAAAGATAGGACTGTGTTGAGGCACAGATCTGGGAAAAGCCTACAAAAAATGTCTGCAGCAATTGAAGGTTCTCAGGAGTATAGTGGCCTTTATAATACTTAAATGGAAGAGGTTTGGACCAACAATAAATCCTCCTGGAGCTGACTGCCTAGACAAAATAAGCAATCAGGAGAGAAAAGTCTTGGTAACAAAGGTAACCAAAAACCCAATGGTCAATCTCTGCGCTCCAAAAAAAGTGTGGATTTGGGAGAAAGATCCAGAAAAAACCAGCACTGCAACATTCCACAGATCAGAGTTTTATGGCAGACTAGACTTCTCCTCCACAAAAGACACATGTATGCCTGCTTGGAGTTTGCAAAAAAGAGGCACCAAAAGGACTCTCAGATGGTAAGACATAAATTCTCTGGTCTGATGAAACCAAGATTGAACTGTTTGGCTTCAATGCTAAGTGCCGTGTCTGGAGGATACCAGGCACCAGTCATCACCTGTGCAATATACCACTTCAACGATGAAGCATGTGGTGGTAGCATCATGCGATGCGGTTTGTTTTTAGCGGCAAGGACTGGGAGACTAGTCAGGGTTGAAGGAAAACTGAACAAAGCAAATTACAGATATAACCTTCATAAAAACCTTCTCCAGAATGCTCTGCACCTCAGACTGGGACAACGGTTCACCTTGTCCAACAGGAAAATGACCCTAAGCTCAAAACAAAGACAACACAGGCGTGGCTTAGGGACAAATCTGTGAATGACTAACATCTCTGGAGAGATCTGAAAATAGCTGTCCAGCAACAGCCTCCACCCAACATGAAAGAAAGAGAAAAATAGAAGAAAATCTTGTTTTGTTAAATACCCAACAACACTCAAGGCTGTTATCACTGCCAAAGGTTTTTCAACTAAGTACTCAATAAAGAGTCTGAATATATGAGGCAATGTGATATTTCAGTTTTTTTAAATTTTTGAATAAATTTCCAAAATTTATAAAGCACTAAAACATGAATTTAAATGATCTTAACATTAGGCTACAAAATAGCAAAATACAAAAAAGTGAACTGGTCTGACTACTTTCTGAATCCATTATTTGACGAGAACGTGCAAAGTCCACAGAGACAATGACTGGGATTGGAATTTGAACCCTGAACACCGGATCCATGAGGCAGCACAGCTTACCACTGCACCACTGTGCTGCTTCATTTCATTTTATGAAGTATAGAATGGCTACAATTACACATATAATTAATTTTTACAATAACTAGGGGGCTTCTCTCAATGCTCGTTTCGCTTGCCAACCCCTATTTTTGGTTTTCCGGATACACACTTTTAAGATTTTTTTTCTTTGAATTGTTGCTATTTCATTAGTTTCACTTTTATTTCAGAACTTCTTTAAAAACAATATTTGGACTCTTTTGAGTCCCAATATGCTGAATCCTTTAAATGAGGTCCGTGAGACATGTGTTTAATGACTTTGTACCATAATTCAGGGTAGGTTTCTCTGTTTGGAATTTCAGCACAGACAAACTGATCGACATCATCAGCAGTTAATGATTGTTTTTGCAAAGTAACCAATAAATGCATGTGAGGTAAATCCTGTTCTTAATTCTCTGACTTAAACTTCAAAGCCTTACAATATTTACATACTTCTGACATATCACCTATGTCCATATATTCGATCTCTATTCGCCTTTTCGTTATTTCTCAGAGTAATAATTTCTCTCTCTTTGCGCTAATGCAATGTTTACTTTCTTTGTTTTGACAGTCTAATTTTTTTTGCTTTCATATTATGTATCTTGCCCTGCATGTGTTTTGCGCCTACGCTTTTTTTGAGTCTTTTGAATTCCAGTTTTTTTCTCTAACCTGCTCTTCATGTGTTTAGCCCCCTTGTTTTTTAACCTCTTTATGACGTTTTACTTTGTTTTCTACTCTGTCTTTTATTTCTGACCTCGCATTGTCCTACTTTTTTTTCAATGACACCTGGTCCATGGGGATTATTTTCTCTTTTTTGAGTAATAATTTCCGCTTGTTTGCGCTACTGCGATCTTTAATTTCTTTTTTTTGATGCTTTCTAATTTTCCTGCTTTTATATTCTTTAACTTTCTATGCATTTGTATCGCACCAACTTTTTTTGAGCCTTTCCAATTCCACTGCTTTCATAATCTCTTACCTGCTCTGCATGTGTAGAGCGGCAACGTTTTTGAACGTCTTTATGAAGTTCTACTTTGTCTTTTACTCTGTCTTTTAATTCTGAGCCTGATTGGATGTGCTTTTTTTTCCAATTCCACTTCTTCTGGGTTGATTATCTTATTTTCTGAATTTGCACCTAGATTATTCTTTTCTTTTTTGCATTTTTTTTCTCTCCAATGCTTTTGAGTCTCTTTTCTTCACGCTGCTCTTTCTTCACTTAGTCATCGATGTTTCATCTATAATGTATTGTCCTTATATGCTTTATATGCACTGTGAGCCCTGGATCTGTGTGTGTACAAAGCCTTTACATGACTGAGTGTTTTGCTGCACGTGCTCTGATTTGGTTGTAAGTAGGGCATGTCTTGCAACAATCTCATGTTCTACATCCCCACGAGATGGTCCTGGGTCAATCTCTTTCGTCTCGTGGGTCTTTTAAGTGTCTTCTGTGATCTTCACATCAAGATCACGTCTCGTCTCCCTAGTGTTTCTCTCCAGGATTTTTTTTATAATAGAGAGATATCACACAGACCAAGCTAGGCTTCTTAAATTGTACTTGTCATCTTAACTAATCCATCCATCTTAACTAATTTCTGCTCCACCTTTTCTAACTGGACATCTTGCTAATACCTTCACACCATATATGCTCCAATAAACGCAGAGTCTCTTATTGTCTCTGGTCTCTAATAAGCGCCAGGCTTCAGAGGGGACGCTGCCATATAATAGCTGGTCTCTAACAGTAGCCAGGTCTTTGATATTTGGCAACTAGCATACATTGTAAGCATCTGTATCTTTGCATGTGTAATACATGTGCATTTCAGCACGTTGCATATATAAGAAATATGGATATACCGGTTTCTAAAACTGCTTCATTTTCGTGCCGGGTTGACCAAAATACGGACAAACCTGGAAGAGGAAGACGATAGTAAACTGGACAACAACAAAGACATCATTGCGGATTCGGACGACGAATAGCAGCGAAAGGTACAGAAAGACATTAACAGTCTTATGCAGCATGTGAAATTCAAATAAAGTAGCTGTTTGTAACATTAGCCACTAATTTTGTGTACCTACATGTACCAACATGATCGAAAAAAATATTGCATTGTGAAGGTTTTTGTTAATAATGGACGGTTCTCTAATAGCAGCTGGTCTCTATTAAGTGCTGGGAGCCGAGGCTAGTTTTGCAAATAAACGCCAAAGAGCCACTATTGGAGCATATACAGTATGTTTTGATTTAGAGCACCCAAAAAATGATAAATATTTATTTCTACACGAAAAAAAACATGAAAAAATGCATCAGACCAATTGCCAGTCACTCTTTTGCAAAGTTCCTGTCTGAACTCCTCACAAAGAGACCATTCTTGTGACCCCTTTTCTGATCTTTAAAGTTTGCATGTGAAAACTTATTTTAATAAAATTTGCATTTCCTAACAGAGTTCCAACCCTGACATTTCTGAAGTGAGAGAGTGAATATCTTTGCCTGATTATATACTGCTCAAAAAATTAAGGGAACAGTTAAATCACACATTGGATTTTGATGAACAAAATATTCAAGCGGAATTTCATTACTGTTTAATACTGTGTAATTTGTTGAGAACAAAATTATGTAACAACGGTCAATGGAAACCAAAATCACCAACCCATTGAGGACTGGATTCAATATCACACTGAAAAAAATAGAATCAAAAATTTAAATCACAGGCTGATCCAACTTGCATTAATTTCATCACAGCAACTCAAAAGTGTGTGTATGGCCCCCATGTGTCATACATAGACAGCATAGCTCTTAAATAATCTGCCATGAAATTATACTTATTTTTTTTCTAGACTTTTGTTACATTTAGCCATGATGTTTTGTGTTTTTTCTGTGGAGACTTAATGCACCACCACAACCTGATTAAGGTGCTGTGAAAGCCACCAATGAGGCTCAAATGAAGGCGGATGTGCCCCTACTGTCCAAAAAATCTAATGCACTGAATCTTGTGGAACAAAGCCTAGAAACATTAAGGCATCCTTTAAGAATGTTTATGCTAGGTAGATTGACCACTGGAAAGCTGGCTGGAACTTTGGCCTTGGAACTCCTGCATATTTTGTTTTTTCTGTCCTCCCAGCCATCGGGCTTTGTCATTGGACTCTTTTTTAGATACGTACAATATGATTTTATATGCAAGGACTCTACTTTTCTACAGATAATTACATATCTATGTTAAGTAAGCTCATATTAGTTTATTTTATTATGTATTCACTATTATTATTACCTAATGTAATAAGATTTTCTTTTCTTTTATTTTCTTTGGCATCTTTCTTGTAAAGCACTTTGAGCTACAGCCTATGTATGAAAATATACTGCTAAAAATAATTAAAGGAACACTTTTTAATCAGAGTATAGCATAAAGTCAATGAAACTTGTGAGCTATTGATCTGGTCAGACAAGAAGCAGAGGGGGTTGTTAATCAGTTTCAGCTGCTGTGGTGTTAATGAAATTAACAACAGATGCACTAGAGGGGCAACAATGAGATGACCCCCAAAACAGGAATGGTTTAACAGGTGGAGGCCACTGACATTTTTTCCTCCTCATCTTTTTTGATTGTTTCTTCACTAGTTTTGCATTTGGCTATGGTCAGTGTCACTACTGGTAGCATGAGGCGATACCTGGACCCTACAGAGGTTGCACAGGTAGTCCAAATTCTCCAGGATGGCACATCAATACGTGCCTTTGCCAAAGGGTTTGCTGTGTCTCCCAGCACAGTCTGAAGGGCATGGAGGAGATTCCAGGAGACAGGCAGTGACTCTAGGACAGCTGGAAAGGACTGTAGAAGGACCTTAACCCATCTGCAGAACCAGTATCTGCTCATTTGGGCATTGAGGAACAAGATGAGCACTGCCAGAGCCCTACAAAATGACCTCCAGCAGGCCACTGGTGTGAATGCCTCTGACCAAACAATCAGAGACAGACTTCATGAGAGTGGCCTGTGGGCCTGACATCCTCTAGTGGGCCCTGTGCTCACTGGAACTCGATTGGCATTTGCCATAGAATACCAGAATTGGTAGGTCTACCACTGGTGCCCTGTGCTTTTCACAGATGAGAGCAGGTTCACCCTGAGCACATGTGACAGACATGAAAGAGTCTGGAGAAGCCATGGAGAACATTATGCTGCCTGTAACATCATTCAGCATGACCGGTTTGTTGGTGGGTCAGTGATGGTCTGGGGAGGCATATCCATGGAGGGACACACAGACCTCTAAAGGCTAGACAACGGCACTTTGACTGCCATTAGGTATCGGGATGAAATCCTTGGACCCATTGTCAGACCCTATTCTGGTGCAGTGGGTTCTGGGTTCCTCCTGCTGCACGACAATGCCTGGCCTCATGTGACAAAAGTATGCAGGCAGTTCCTGGAGGATGAAGGAATTGATGCCATTGACTGGCCCCCATGTTCACCTCACTTCAATCCAATAGAACGCCTCTGGGACATTATGTTTCGGTCCATCCAAAGCCGCCAGGGTGCATCTTAGACTGTCCAGGAGCTCAGTGATACCCTGGTCCAGATCTGGGAGGAGATCCCCAGGACACCATCTGTTATCTCATTAGGAGCTTGCCCTGACATTGTCAGGCATGCATACAAACACATGGGGCCATACAAACATACTGAGTACAATTTTGAGCTGCTGCAATGAAATTTTGGCAAAATGGACTAGCCTGCCGTATTATTTTTTAACTTTGATTTTCGGGGTGTTTTTGAATTCAGCCCTCTGTAGGTTGATAATTTCCATTTCCATCAAACAATGCGGCATCCTTTCGTTCCTAACACATTACCCAGTCCATATTAGTATAGATATCCAGCAGAATTTTTTCCCATTGAGATCTGATGTGTTTTCAAAGTGTTCCTTTAATTTTTTGAGCAATTTATACTATAGAAATAAATGTTGTTGGTGTTGGGTCAGCTAGAAGTGCTTTCTTTAAAAGTGATACACATTTACCTGTAGTACATTTATTTTGTTTTTGATTTACATGAAAAATACAATTAATTCTCAATTATTTTTAGTTTTTGTTTTGCAGACAAAATAAGAAATCAACAGCAACCCCACTTTTTCACGACCGGAAACACTGTATAAACAAACTGAAATGGGAAGGTAAAATGTCACAATTCAAACCTCCAAATAGACTGAGAAGATGCAAATGCGGCATTTTTATTGGCTCAACACAGCCTTGTTACCCATTGTCAGGCCATATATACAAAAACAACTCTTACTGTAATTTTGCCTTGTTCTGCAGACAGATATATAAAATACAGGCAGGCAGACAGTCAGATACTTTATGCTTACAATACACCATTTTTAATAAGTTAAGGTACACTATATTAAGCCTGCACCCTGCAGTACATAATGAGTAACTGCACTGTCAAAGTCCAAAAAACAAATTAATGGATCGAATGGCAGATATTTGGAGACTTCACTCAAACCAAGTTTAGAGTCACTACTGAAGTCAAGTCAGATATAGTAACACCAACATCCAAAAAACCGAAAAGTTTATGAAGATCACTAAAATCAAAGAAATAAACAAAGCTAGATTCTTAGTTTCTTGCCAAGTTTTTCTTTTATTTTATAACAGAGTTCAGATGCGATTCAATGCATGCTACCATCCTTTGTAACAACGTCCTCTGTGATGATGTAATTAGGCTTGGAAGCATGGTGACGAAACTCACACAAAATGGTGGCCTCCATGAAAAAATAATCTTACAGATCATCAAAATAGCGAAAAATGTAATGATGTAACTGGCACAATAGTAAATATAAAATGTAAAACACAAAAGTGTAATTTTGCTTGTGTAGTTCAGATTATACACTACAAAATAAAAACAAAGCACTATTTCTGCACTCCTAACAACTGTGAGCACATTCCTCTCTGCATAACAAGAACTCTTCCCTGTTCTGTTGACTAACCATTTTACCTCCATGGCAGCCCTCTTGATGTCAAGTCTGCTGCCTCCTAGTGGCCCTTGCCTAACTATACCCACAAGCAGAAGTACCCTCTTGCTCAGTGGTGAAGCTCCAGCTTTTACATATTCATTTTCAGAGATTTAGGTCTATGATAAATTAGACAAAGTGACCCACCTAGTTGGATATGCCATTGCTTTCTGCACCTCTTCACTTTAGTTAAGTTCAAAGAATGATAATCACGTGTTTTTGTTTTCACTGTGCAGAACCCTTCTGGCGATCGATGTGGCTTCCTCCAATGTTACCAAGAACCTGAAACTCCATGTCTTTCAATGTACTTGTTATTCTTTTGTCGTTCTTGCTTTCCTCATGAGAAACACAACTAATAGAATATTGCAGCTCCAAGTTTTCAAGGTTTTCCATGAAACACTCCCACATGGATTACTAGCAGGGTGTAATCTGAGCCCTCCCTTATTCAGATAGTTGTTGTTACATGAGTTACGCTACATTTAATTGCTCTCACTTAGCCTAATGACTCCTGTATAAGCAATTCATTTCTTTCAAATTAAACTACTCTAAAGTATTGTGTCATTCAAAAAGACAATATCTTCACTGTCAGCTTTGTTTTGTGATCACTGTGGAAACCATGGAAACAAAAGTAGTGCAATGCACTGACTTGCTGACTGGGAGCGTCGATATGCTTGTTTATGTAAGTGTAAGCAGTGACTCACGCACTCCATTTACATGCAAGGTTTGTTTTTTTTCTAACTGCTTCACCTTTTACTTGAACAGAGCTGACTTCAAAATGTTTGCTTATATACGATGAAACGGTCAACTTGAAAAAAAGTATTAATTTAATTTAATTTCAAAGAGGCACTATTCTGAGAAAACTGTGGCACATTCTCCAAGTTGCCTGCTGAATCCTTAGTGCAAAATGAAGAAAGGAACATTACCACACAAAGGAGTTTAGTGAACCAATCCACAAAGAGTGGCCTAATCCCGTGGTCTCTGTGAATGATTATTGCATATAACAACTTTCTGTAGTAGCTGTCCATTTGTGTTCACAGGCACAGCTTGTTTTATTTTCAGACTGCACTGGTAAATGTAATCAGTCACTCACGGTCACAAAGTTTTGGAGTTTAAATTGACATCCATATGTTTTATAGCAAAGTGCCTTGGACAGTAGGGTGCACTAGCTAAAAGGAGAAACAAAATGTGATAAGGAGTCAGCATTAAATATTAGCTTTTTAAACTAGTGAATCTAGATAAAAGGTTCCTTTTTTGTTTTGCTCAGAAACAACTTTTTTGTACTACAATAGCCTCTTTGAATATTAACAAAGTAATCTTAATATTGCAAAGATACAAAGTTGGTAAAGATTACCCAGGACCAAAATGTTTACAAAAAGGCTAAAATGTATTGATTCATTCAAGTATTTTAAGTCTCACAAATTCATGATAGAGAACTGGTCCTACCAAGCTGCCCCCATCACAGACCCCATCTCTCTATAATTGCATACTAGGAATCCAAGGTTAGAAAACCAGTGGTCTGATTAAATGTAGGAATCATCTTCAATACAGAGCATCTCAGGACCATCATTAAAAATTAGGTATAAAGAGAAGGCAATTAAAAGAACTGCAAAAATTCAAATCAGTGGAAAAATGACTAAAACTAAAACCTTTCATACACAGAGCTGGTGAAACCCCAGCTTAACCATCCTAGGAATTTACTGGGATTTGCTCATTCACAATTTCCTGATCATCAATGTATGTCAACTTTTATCATATAAAAGAAAACAGATAACACTAGCAGATTCCATTTATATTGAAACATTAGACCAACAGTTGACAAGGAAACACAGCCATGGAGGGTGATTGATGTAAAAGGTACAAGGGCAGCAGTTTGACTAGGATCCCTGGATGACTGGCTGCCAATACTAGCAAGAATATTAAACTGTTTGGCAAATAGCTGCACCACAAGGCTGAGGAGTTTCGATATCCATATTAGCATGTACTGTGGCCGTAAGGTGGTGTCTCCTGTAGCAGTAATACAGTAGTTAGGGAACATTATGACGTAGGATTGGCATCTTCTGATGCCATTGTGCCAGTTTGCAGACATATCTTATCGCTTTTAGGAGCTTCATGACTACAGATAGGCCTACACAAAACCAGATTTTAATAAACAGTCCTACATGGGTTTCTCAATACCCTCTGTCCCTGTGTCAGTAGTTAGGTCGCTAAAGTGTGCTTATTTTTTAATTTACTGAAAAATGCCTTTGCTCTATGAATCAGAATTTAATAACAATAAAGCCAATATGTGACAACAGCAGATCTGAAGACACACCGCTGCTTCACAATATTCTCACAATGTCTAAAAACAATGTGAAGAGGATGAAACACAACCACGTCTAATAGTAAAAGGACTCATCACTTTCTCCCTGGTTTGGAGAATAGATGGGGGCTTGTCTTTTAATTCTCAAAGCTGTATCAGTATTGATATTGACTTTTTTTGTAAAACAAATATAGCAGGAAAAGTGCTAAATAAACTGACTGAAAAAAGAAGCGTAGCATTCACTGTTAATAATTTTCAGTGTTCATTGTCGAAGTAACAAATGAGGAAAATAAGAAAATGAATAAGTAAAACAACTAGAGTCCTTCACTATTTTGTATGATCGCCTCTTACTGCCACCACTTCTCGACATTTCTAAGACTTGGCACCAATGGCACTCTGACTGCACAAATGTTATTCCATTCCTGAAGTTCCAGACCACTGGCAGGCAAAAGCTCATATCTCCAGATATTGTGTTTGAGGTATTTCACATATGCTCTATGGAGTTACGATCAGCAAAGAATGGACATCTAAGATGTTAGAGCTGAGGTCATCTTGCTTTTATTGCTAGCAACATGAAGCTTGTATCATACCTCTCTGTGATGATGCTGGTTTGCTCCATGCTCCTATTTGCCTTTGGGGCCTCTTGAACCCACCACCATCAATACTGTATCTGAGATGAGCCAAGCAAATAAGGACACAAACATCCAGCCAAGGGAGAGGTGCAAAAGTGACAGTGCTTTTATTAAAAACCATCTAAAAACATTGTTAAATAGTGCAGTGCAACAATTCTTCAATAAATAATTAATCCTTAAAAGTCAAAGAGATCATGGTGGTTAAAAATGTAATAAATAATATTGATAAAAACTAAATTAAAAACCGACCCTTTAAAATGGACGTCTCTTCTGCTTATCTACAAACAGGACCTTGCAACTGAGGAAACATCTAACAGACAGTTACAGCCATCATTCCCTGCCAGGTTCGGGTCCCAGCAAACGTCTGTGGCCCTGACAAGGCACAACACTGAGTCTCTGACTCCCACTGCCAGGCTCAGGTTCCTACAGTCCATGGCTTCCCTGCAGGATACCTGGCTGAACCTTCCTTCACCTGCAGCTCTTGCTAGCTTTCAACCGGACTTACACTGCAAGTCGCTTCATCGAGTGGCACATCACTCCAGCTCCTTGAGCCGTTCAGCTGAAGTAACCTTCATTCCTGAGTACTGGCTGCATGCTCCCCCCAAGGGGTTCGCCCCTTGACTGCCTGCCTCCTTTCTCTCTCACCAGCTTTCTCCCATTCCTGTCTTTCTTCTCTTCATTCTTTAACCTCTACCTCTTATCTTTTTCTGCCGATCTTTTCATCTGTCCCTCTCTTGTACCAGCTCTCCCTTGTATGCCTCAGTGGCACAGCGCCTCATTCGCAGACCATGGAAAGCCAACTGAATAATCAAGACAGACCACACCCTCACGTTCAGGTGTGCTCAGTCCCAATCACCCCACCAACCTCCTGCAGCCACACATGGTCGCATATTCATGGAGATTGAGCTGGCTATATTTAAAAATTGACCACTATTGTTTAGCTGCAGATCTACTATTCCACACTGTCCTGGCATTGACGTGGGCATTTTGTCTGCTGTTAGCTTCAGCAGCAGTACAGGCAAGTGGTAAATCTAAGTCTCTAAAAAATCTGTCAAATAAACCTGCCTGATGTGTTGGTCCTGCTCTGGTGCAGTCATTCAAAGTCAACCAAATCTTGGATGGCTAGCTATGCTACTTATTCTGCTGAAACCTTACCTGTCTTACCTCAGGACACTATTGGGTGGCATGATCTTTTAGCGTCTGGAAACACTGGTAGTACATGAAATGTTTTATCTACATCATGCCAAAGTTCTCCATTACTTCTGGTGAAATAAATGGCATTACAGAATGCATAGAAAAATGACAGAGGTGTACTGCACATGCTGGATTGCTGGTCAGATTGACAACTGTTTGTGTAAGCATACAAGGCAGCACTGGAGTTCTCTGATTCCAGAAAATATTGTGTTCCTTTTTTATCCATCAGTGTATGAAGAAATGGGACACATTGCAGGGCCTTTTGTCAAATCCTTTGGAGAGGGCATCTGTAGGAGAGATTTTTGGCAGTTTGAACCTTCAAGACATGTCAGAATTTTAATAATAATCACATTTAAAGGTAAGGTAAGGGCATCACAAAGTAGCAGTAGCTGGCACTGCCATATCATGGAAGTATTGTAGTGCATGGAGTTTGCTCCATCTCCCTTTGTATGCATGGGTTTCCCACTGGATACTCCAATTTTCCTCCCACACCCCAAAAAACATGCAGGTTGTGATTTCAACTTGGATGCTGTGAGAGTGTGACGGCAGTAGACTGGTGCCCTGTTGTGCACTGCATCCTGCTATCTGCCCTGGTCCTGCCAGGATAGGGTCTGGCTTTCCAGGACCATGAATTGGATAATGCTGTTTTGAAAATATTATTTTACTCTAAGCACACTAACAACTATTAGTGTGTTTCATACCATTGGGAAATTCTATTTTCATACTTGTCATGTTCATGTATGCTGAAACCGATGGGTAAGCATCTGGGAAACATTCCTGGAGAAATTACACTTTTCATTTGGAAGACCATTAGATGAATGCCCCCCCACAGACAAACTGGGGCATGGCCAAGACCTGAGCTTTGACTTTTTTCCCAATCACTGATGGTGATTATGAACGAGAACAAGAAAATTTTACCTTCAAATTGCAAATAATCAGTGAATCGAACGATTTCATACTTTTGTTAACTTCCTTATTATTATAACCCAAAAAAGTGGTATCCACTGTTCTGGCTTAATTTTTAAGTAATTCTGGTTAAACTAGCTGTTATGGTTGGTGGGGGTGGATGGCAAGCAAGGTACTTTTTGATAACCTTATCACTTTCATCTTTTGCTCATGTTTAAACTGTAAAATGCGTTCAGAATAATGTGATTTGAGCGCTTTGAGTAGTGAGAAAAGCGCTATATAAATTAAAAGAATTATTATTATTATTATTAAAGGGTGTAAATTGGAGGCCATAACAAAATGATGAAAATGCATTACAGTTAGGAGCAGCCAGCAATATCCCACAAAACCTTCCCTCCCCACTGAGATAAAAGCAGCTTGATGGTCTTGAGATTTGTCACTGCTGCATTTTGAAGGGCAAACACATGCAAAGCTACAAGATGACAATACTGGAATACAGTGTTTTAAAACGTTTCTTACAAAATAAAATCATTAGCACACTGCTAGTAATTAGTTGTTCCTGAATTTAGCAGAAATATGATCGGTTACAAACTAATCAAAATATAGTGAAACCTGCAAAAACCTAATGACAAATGGTTAGGAGGAGGTCATGAAGAAAAGCTAAAGTGTGAAACATTTAGATACTAAAGATACAGTAATATATGCTTAAATAAACATAACAGAGGATTAAATAAATCGTGACCAGTATAGTACAAAGCAGCAGCAATACTTACATATAAATGAGTAGAAAGAAAATGAAATGCTAACAATCATTGGAAGAAACTGAAAAGTCATTAAAATGAGAGTAATAGAATCATAGGATTAAACACTGAAAGACATGGAACATATGAAAATGAAAATATACACAAAACTTATACATAACACATATAATACAATCAGTAATGTTCAATGTAATCAATACACAGAAAACATAAAACATCTAAAGTAATATTTGTGTATTAATCTCTCTTCATGCCCTCTTCCGAAGTTGTTATTTAAGCATCATCACAAACCTAATGTCAAGGAAATCAAGAACAATTCTAAAAGAACTAACAATACTTTGATCCCTCTGCCACACGTTCCATAGGATTAGACTACCATGTCCTATCTGCTTATAATGGGCTAGATGTTGCTGTGCTGTCAGCATTCTCGTAGTAATCCTGATACGTGATACTTTCCCTACCCTAATTTCCCTTGCTTTGTCTTACTGAATCAGACTAAGCATGTCATCAGATAAACAATGCTCTTCTTCATAAAACACATAGCGTCTGTTTAGAGAGTTAGTCATGTCTAAGGTGTGTACACCTATGGAGGTGGATTGTGTGTGAAATCTGATATGAGTCAGACTGAGCAGAACTGGGTGGACATTGGTGATGAGGTGTTTTACTACATGCCTGGTTCTATGTTCACACTTGCTCTATAATGCACCTGAATTTTATGCAAAAGTTGTAAGGATGAATTAAACGTTGCCAAGCAAATGCATTCATAGATAAAATTAGTAATATACATAGGTACATTGCCCATTATATGACATCCTTACAACACTTTAGAAGAAGGAACACATGGTTATCTAATACACATGACAAAATAATAACATAAGTAGATTTACACAGTACATGATTAATACATAAACTGACATGACAATGTATAAACTTTGTTCTCATCTCCCAAACTGTTCAAGGCTATAGGAATTCTGTAGGTGAATCAATTCCAGGTGCTACCTTTAGGTCTTTGTTAAATAAGTAATTCTAAATTCATTCTGCTTGAATTATCATCTTCCTCCAAACTCAAAGCGGACTTAGTAAGAACACAGGAATAAAGTTATAGGAGGCAGTGCAGTAAAACCTAACTGCTCAACAGCACTAGACAGTAAGAGTCAGATAGATATAATCTTATTCCCTGACATTATTTAAATACTAGGGGGCTCCACCCCTTCTCGTTTCACTCGCCCACCCCCATGTTTGGTTTACTGGATATACAATTTAAAGAGATTATTTTCATGGGAATTGCTACATATGCATTATTTTCTTTAAAAACCTTTGTAAAAACAATACTTGTCCTTTATTTCTGGCCCCGCGCGTCGTTACATCTCTTTCTCGCTGGACGTATAACGCTGTTTGTGCTGTGAAGGGGGGGTGGCTAAATGCACGCTAAGGAGGTGCCATCGGATCATCTGCTGTCTTTCTGCTGCTGGCGAGCTGCCTGTTTTCCTTGTCGCATGTTGTTGTTTTAAGAGCTGGGAGCACATGATGCGTGTCTGCCAAAAGCAATCCAACAACTGCTAGGTTAGATGTCCGTGGACTTGTTTTAAATGATGGCTCTCTGCCTTGTCGCGTGTGACATTGTGAAAACAATACTTGTCCTTTATTTCCGGCCCTGGCGTAGTTAAATATCTTTCTCGCAGGATGTATCACGCTGCTCATGTTGTGAAGAGGGGGCAGCTGCTGTTGCGCTGCCCGTTGATCATTTTAAAGTCTGTACAGCCGCTGTCCTTTTTGCCACTTTGTGTCTCTGCTGCTCGCATTGTGAAGAGGGGGTTAGGGTAGCTGAACGCACACAAGGAGAAGTGGTCGGATCATCTGCTGCGAGCTGCGTGTTTTGCTTGTCACTTGTCATTGTTTTAAGAGCTGGGAGCAAGTTAAAGTGTCTCTCACGGGACTTCAAATTGTCTTCTGGGAAGATCACGTCTCGTCTCCCTACTCTGCTTCCCCAACAATTTTTTTTTATAATAGAGAGATCTGTTGTATTTTTTTGTAACCCTAGCAACACTGAGACCTAGAAATGCAGAACCCGGGGTCTTTGATGCAATATCTTTCACTGCTATCAGTGTCACTGTAAATCTTTTCCTGACAAACATGCAGTGCACTTGATGTTCCTTTGTCATTGTGCTAACTTTCAGTCAGCCTGTGCAATATTCACTGTCATAGAGGCATGTGCTCCTGTCAGCAGCGTGTCGCTGTACTGTTCTCTTCAGCCACTGCACATGTCTGAGTCTTAGCTTGATATGTGATGCCAGGCTGTGCTGCTACCTGCTGTGAGAAGGACCCAAAGCCCCCGCTGTGCTTCAGCCATTGCAGCTTGGTATGAGGAGAACCCAAGCACATATATTCAAGTTTTTCTGATTAGGCAAGGTGCAGCAGCATCACCCATTGCCATGGAAAATGAGTGGAAGCTCAATCTCAGGGCTGCCGAAGTCCAAACATCCAATTCATAGGTCGTGTGACACATATCATGGCATAGGCTGTCACCAAGATCAAGGCCCAAAAGCCAAAGGTTTGTAAGTTTTTGTGTGACAGACAAACATTGGTCAGCATTATATATATACAGGTCATTATTAAATGTATCAATTTCTGGCAGATTAATGGATACAATTAGCCCATCTTCTATTGCTGGTTTTCTGCACTTCATTTTACAGCTATAAATATTTTAAATAATATTTTGAATATTTATAATATTTTGAAACCTCTGTCCTCATGTTCTGGCATTATATGATACAGCCTTGTCATAAGATGTAATTTCTTGTTGTATGTACTTCTAATAACATTGCTTTTGATTCTATGCAATATGTTAGTATAAAAGCCATAATTTTAAGCAAATTAATTAAGTGCAAAGTACAATTTAATGCAGTTTTATGTAGCAGTAATATTAATATGGTTGTAGATTATGATAATTGTATCCATCTGGAACACTCAAGATTCAATTTTCTACAATTTCCTACTGATGTAGTACAATAAATATAAAATACACTGTTGATGGTTATGATGTTCAACTATCCATTAGTTTTATGAAAGCTATCTTAGCAGCAATGAGTGTGATGTGGGCACTAGTCTGTCACTGGACTTATTCACACACACTATGAGAAGTGATTTATCCAGAGAAACTCTTAACACTGAATGTGCAGGGAGATTCAAACTCTATCTAATTTATTAGTGGGATCTGAACCCATGTCATTTCTGTAACAGTGCACTACAAATATACTTCCCTATAATTGCATACACCGAAGCTACAATGCATGCAATTGTATGTAATAGTAGTATTTGTATTAATATTGACACAGCTTCTTTTAATTTTATAATCAGACAATACTAAACTGTTTGCATTCCTAAGCATCTGTCACACTAAATAAGTCATTTCCTGTAATTAATTAAACTGCATACACTTTCAGCAGAAGGAACACTTCCATCATTTATATACACCTTGTTGATAGTAATCTAAATACCAAGGAATTGCGGAGAGAAAGTAAATAACCAGCACAGCATAAACGGCCTACGAGAACATTAACACCAGAGATGGAAGATTTCAGCATCAAGAGTTTGGCAGCCTTTTTATTGTATTAGGGTTGCACTGGAACTAAATTCTTTGAGGGCATCATAATTAAAAATAAATTGTGGAGGACTGAAAGGAATCAATAGAGAAGGAATCAATACATCTCCACCAGAGTTAAAACTGCAAGAAGAGCTCCCTAGGGATGCATCAACTGTTTCTACAAATATGGAAGAGGGCCAAGAATATACTTTAAAGAACAGACCCCAATTCTACTAAAAGATCATCCCTGTGAATATACCAGTTAACAACCAGAGAGCACCGTGAATTGATGGGCCCATAGAATTAAAGGATAGTCAAAAGCCGGGCAAGATTTACACATTGTTAGTGGTTATCCAGCTGCCAAGGAGTTGCAGAGAGGGAATGAATGACTTGAGTGGATCAGGATGTGAGATGACTTAAAAAAAGGGTCTTAGAGCAGTGATACCAGAGATCAAAAATGACAGAAGCCGGAGGTGGTCAACCCCTTATATTGTGTCATTACCTTTCATCCTAATTTGACAAAAACACTTATGGTATTAAATGCAGTTTTACACTCATCTGCTTTGTGTACACAAATTTTAAGCATTCAACATGGACAGCTGGGTAAAAATCACAATGTTATTTAGCAAAGAAATTAATGGGATAGGATAATTATTTTTGACTGTTATTTTGTTTAATTCACCATAATCAATAGCAAGAGGTAACCCACTATCTTATCTTTTCGGCATAAAAATATGAATCCTACTGGACTAGAAGATGGTTTAATAAACCCAGGCTTCACATTTAACTATGCAATCATCTATAGCTTGACTTTCTGGTCTAGAAACAAGAAATATTTTTCTTTAGGCAATGGACCCCCAGGAAAAAAATCAATGGCACAATCATAATATTCATGCAGGAGAAGCTCTGTGAATTTTGTTTGCTAAATACAACTTGAGCTTTTCATATTAGGAAGGTAACATTTCTACTGTGTTTCATTGTATGACCAGGGAGGATAGGAATAAGGCAATGATGCTGACAATAAATATTCCATGGTGTAATTTCCAAGTTTTTCAATCTATTGGGAGATTTTGTGCTTTTAAACCAAGACAATACAAGAACCAGGCATAGATTATCACTTGGAATTTAAAAAAATGTAATAGTTTATCAATGTAAAGTTTTCCTATGAACTATGACTGCTATAGTCATCCTAAAGGCTTACTTACGATCAATAGAAAGAATTTTGCGTTAACTTCTATAGGAGTAGTTGGTAAATTAAAATCCGACACCAACTTAGAACTAAAGAAATAAAGTTGCAAGTAGACTCTAAACATACCAGCACGGTAAAATGAATATGAGTGTCATTGAAGAGCTATTTTTCAAAACTTTTAGACCCCCATCTAAACCCCATCTTTCAGCTGTAGCTTTCAAAAGGCTCAAACAACCACAACAAAAGCATAATAACCCTTCCCAAAAATGTTTGTCCAGTTCAAGTGCTTACAATGGGACTTGTAAGTTTGAAGATTCTCTTAGCATATTAATTTTTTAGGAAAGCATTTTTTATCTCTGTTGCTAAAGAAATCTTTTCATCAATCAAAAGACATCTGAGGTGACCAAAAATCTTTGTTGACTTTGCTTCTCTTTCTCAGCTTTTACTTATCCATCCATCCATCCATTATCCAACCCGCTATATCCCAACTACAGGGTCACGGGGGTCTGCTGGAGCCAATCCCAGTCAACACAGGGCGCAAGGCAGGAAACAAACCCCAAGCAGGGCACCAGCCCACTGCAGGTCACGCACACGCACACACACACACATACGCCAAGCACACACTAAGGACAATTTAGAATCACCAATGCACCTAACCTGCATGTCTTTGGACTGTGGGAGGAAACCGGAGCACCCGGAGGAAACCCACACAGACATCAGGAGAACATGCAAAGTCCATGCAGGGAGGACTCAGGAAGCGAAGCTTTTACTTATTCTGTTATTCTAATCAAATGCTTCATCTGAGCACTTATTACAATTTTATGGTCCAAAATTATTATCTGACTAATAGAACTTGGCAAAATAAATATGGAATTTTTTTTAAGAAAGGAGATGCTCTAAGCAGAATTATTGTCAAGAATTCACAACCAAAACTCAGGATTTTCTAGTGAACTACCCCTAAAATGAAATCCTTAAGAAAAATTCAAAAGAAGGGTTAATGTTGAAGCCTAGAGCACTGTGAACAAGACTACAAATACCACAAAATCTTGGACATCCAAAAGTGTGCAATATTGACCTTTATACCAGTTCCACTGTGAAGTCATACACCAATGTAGTTAGCAACAATGCACAAACTAACTCCAATCAACACAATTATGTCACAGTAATTATGGAACAGTAAGATGTTAAATATTTCTTGTGCCCTTAAATCATCTTGGACTCACAAAATAGTAAATAATTGGATTTATCATACACCACAAAACTTTAATGAAACTAAAGCAATAATAAAAAACTTCAAATCATGACAGTTGTACAGTATATCATTCCAGAAAGTGGAACCTGCTCTACAAACCCAGAGTGGAATGCAGACAAGGAGATTAACTCAGAATCTTTATATGACATTTTGGTAAATTTTCGGACTCTTAACCACAAAATGTCAGAAGCTTGGAACTCAAATGTTAAAACAAGTAGAACAAAGAATTTAGCTTCTTACAATTTTATTCACCTGTGAACATAAATGTACAACATACTTTTAAGTACTTTAAGTATTTTTAACTATGTGTTACTTGTAAAATGTAGATCTAAAAGTTTAAACAGAAGATGAGAATGTAAAGAAAAAGAGAAGATAGATGAAAAACCCAAACAACCTTTGAAAAATTCAGCATCTTTCAGTGAACTACAAATGAGACCACAGTTGAAGTCTATGCAAAAAAAAAAAAAACCTTTACTGTTCTTGTGTGGTTTTTGAGCTTTTCTGATGCATAGCAGGAGACTGCAAATAATTCTGAGATGGATCTCAAAACAAATGCACTAACATTAGCCAAGGGGCTATGTGGTCGAGTTTCATATCAGCTACAGAACTTCAATAGTACTGCTTATAAAGCAGCTCAGTAACACCAAAAGAACCGGAAGGGACATTTTAGCACCAAGATATGAAACTCTGTCCAATGCTGAAATGATACCTAGACAGACAAGATGTGCACTGACTGTATGTTACATTTTGATGATTGATGATTGATCTTTAAAAGCAAAAATTCAGTGACATTGGAGCTGTTTATCTGGTCAGTCAAGAGGCAAAAGATAATTTCAACAAAACAGATTGTAAAACCGGTGTACAGTAATGTAAAGATCACTTAAAATACAGATTGTAAAACCGGTGTACAGTAATGTAAAGATCACTTAAAATATTGCCTCTGCACAAAGTATAAGTCAGCCTTGAAGTGTTCCTTTTAGGCAGTTACAGATAAGAAAGAGTGGCTCCAAGCTCTAACGGGTGTTCACATTTGAAAAACAAAATGGCTACTCTTTAGAAGCCCGTGTGCTTTACTCAATTAGTGGAACACGTGGACGTTCCATCCTCAAATAAAACAGAACGGGATGGTGGTTTCCTGTTGTTTGTAGTGCACATGCAGTATCATTTGATTTTGGGATATTATAACTTTGTCTGACTTGTACAGGAATATTATAGCATTGTTGGACCTGTGCAAAATTGGTTAGGATGTACATTTGTTAAACCTGTCTCCCCCCACGTGGTTTTTGTTTTTCCTCTTCTTTCACTCATTTTTAAATGTCTGAGCATAAGCACTGAGAGCGTCAATTAAATCATGTAGTTTTGTAAGATAAATGAGGAGAGTTGTCTGCATTTTCAGACCTTGAAAATCTTTGTCTATAAACGGTTCATCAGATTCGATAAAGTAAAGATTGGCATAGGCTTGAGGCTGGTCTTTGCAGGGATGTAGTGCATCGATATAATGATAAACCTGATTATGAATACTGAATACATAGGCAATGTGTCCTGAAAAATTATGAATAGCGACTCTCATGGATGTAAAAGATAAGGAGTGGTGGGTGATATGTATTTTATTTTTGCACTTCCTGTGGAAGTTGAGGCTGATCTGTTGCTTTTCTATGTGCGTCAGTGTCCTGCTGTGCCATGAGTAGATCCTAAAGCGGCAATGTACTTCACAGAGTCGTCCGTGGCCATGCTGCCATGCCTTTCCCGTTGTCAGCAATGTTGCCATGTCCACACCTCTGTGCTTTTTTAATACCATGTATGAGTCACAATTGCGCAGCTCATCAGCTTGTCGGCTGAGCTGTCTTTTCTCACCATAAGTAGGAGATGCAGCCCAATTTTGGGGCTGCCGTGTCTTGGATGTCCTATTCATGCATGTATTACAGCCTAAGTTATCAATTGAGATTATGATCAAGATGTAAAGGCCAGGGGTCTGCAACTTTTAAGTTTTTGCAAGACAGACAGACAAATCTTAGAATTTTACATATAAACTGTATATATAGATGATAATGTAGCTGTAACAGCATGTCCTGCTCTTCGCGCTAAGAAGGCTCTAATGTCAGACAGGTGTATAGAGCTTAGTTTTTAGTGCAAAAGTAGAATGAGAAACTGGATAAATAATTTGTACTCAAACATGCTTCTGTGTAAACATCTTATTTGTATGCTTAGATACTTGTATATATACTTGTATACTTACTTAACACCAGAGTCAACACTCTGTCTTCATTGAAAATACATTTTGCTTGCTTCTCTGTATCTAGAACCTTGACTTTTGCTGTCGAGGTTACTCTAGACCAAGTAATATATGCTTGACCATATGTAAAAAGTGGTAACAAATACCAAAAACATCTCAAGTTTGCTCAACAATAGAGATATAGGAAATGGCATACGTGCTTGTACGCTGAAATGTATGAAAATAAATGCATTAATATGGTTATAAATACACACACATCTGCATCAGCCTTAAAATCTGCATACTGGAGTTTCTGGTATGTGCTTATTACGATTTACATGTTTATTGCATCAATTTCCCTCTGTTGCACAGAGCATTCATTTCTGGTCATTGAATTTATGTGTGAGATTCAAATTTGTGAAATCTAAAGTGTCATTCATGAGCTGTACATAGATAGGAGAAAAAAAAAACAGAAAAATGAACGGACTGCTTCTGAAAGCAATGTGCAAATATGAGATGGTGGCCTGAAATAGCAGCACTCAGGGTAATGCTACATTTAATGGAGACCTCTGAAAGATAAAGCAGAGCTGTGATATTTTCCTGAAATTTAAATGGTCGATGTTAGCCAGTAACACCTCCCTACGGTAGGGTGGTAGCATTAGCCATACGTTCTATTGTGAATTTCCCCGTGGGATTAATAAAGTATCTATCTATCTATCTATCTATCTATCTATCTATCTATCTATCTATCTATCTATCTATCTATCTATCTATCAATCAATCAATCAATCAATCAATCTATCTATCTATCTATCTATCTATCTATCTATCTATCAATCTATCAATCTATCAATCAATCTATCAATCTATCTATCTATCTATCTATCTATCTATCTATCTATCTATGCATATTGTATTCACTTATACTTTTTAAACCCAATACAACACAGTTTCTTTATAAAGCAGTTAAGTATTTTCAACCTCAACTACCACATTTCTTCAGTATCCCACAATCCATCCATTAATTTTCTTAACCCGATATCAAGATCCTGGAGAGCAGGGATTACTCCAGCAACATTAAAGTGTGCAAGGCAGGGACAAACCCTAGTTGAGATGTCACCTCATCAAGCACAATCATTCACTCTGACTCAGTTTAGTAGAAGTGTTAAGCAACTTAACCTTTCAGTCTTTGAGAGGTGAGAGTAAACTGCAAAGATACAGGAAGAACAGATTCTAAAAGACAAAGGGAGCATATCAAACTGAACCCAGGCTTATGGAGCTATAAGGCAAAAATAGAACAAAGTGCTGAAGCATAGTGCCCCTGTAAGAAACATAAAAGAAATAATAATTAAAAAAAAAAAAAAAAACTTCCATCATTTGACCGAGGTTTATCACCTAACAAGCGTGGGAAGCTGATATAAGTAAATAAAAAGGATAACAACTAATACTTCATTGGTTACTTATTACTCTTTGCATGAGGCTATAATTAAGTGGACAGTTAGGATCTCCTTGCACTTTGATTCATTGCGTAAAACTAAAGAGTGTTGCATGTGTACAGCCTACCACTTCAACAGAACATGAAAGTTTTTTTTTGCTTTGTGCTACTCTATGTATTATACAAAGCACCTAAATACTAAAACCTCCAAGCATAGCTTTATGCTCCCAGCTGCCTGTGATGATGTAGAGGAGCCAGAAAAGTTCAACAAGATTAATCAGTGATAGGCAATGTGCAGTAGTTCATTTCTGTGTAAAAAAAAAAAAGAAGGAAATCAAACCCAATTCCTTTCATCTCTTGTGAAGTGAAGAGTTGTGCAGCACAGTTCCTACAAGTCGATTAAATCAATAAGATGTTTTCGACATCTCTCAGGGTCACCCATGCATTTGAATGTGGCTTTGCAACTGAAGGAAACCGGTGAGCAATTACTTTAAGTGCCCACAGTAACTCACAAATTGATGGAAATATGGAGCATCAACAGCTGCACCTTGGAAGAATGAATCATTTTTGAGTCAAAGAAGGAAAATAGTGAAATCAGCTGCATAGAAACTGGAAGGGCAAAATATAAGTAGCCAATGTGAAAGAAAATTTAATTGCTTGCAAGCTACTAAGGACCAAAAGCTGTTTTATTATAACGGCAGGTTATTCATACAGACGTCTTTCATAAGATAAGGTGAAGTAAGCTGAACTTGGGTAACTTCCTTTTTTAGGAACGTGTCTGTTAGACACAGGAAAGATAACCTTTCCTTCTTTGGGGCCCCTCTTGACACGTACACAAAAAAGAAACAGATGGCCAAATTGATAAAATGCTTAGATGCTGTTTCATAAGTAAGGGGGTGGGAGGAAAATGAATATTAAAAGTTGAAACCGGAAAACATTGCTCTTCTGCTTTGTAAAGCATGAACACATGTTCTCATCTGTGACTGAATAAAGAGTGATCGAACTATACCTATCTTCCTCGGGGGTTACTTCAACACAAGACCTGAAAAGGAAGCAAGTTGTCAGCTTTGTTACTTTTCTTTACTTCTATCGACTCACTTTATATTTCCATAAAGCTGGCAATCCATCTAAGTGCGTTCTTCAAATAATAGTTTACGTGTGGTTTGGGTTTTGTTTCAGTCAGGGTTCCTTAAAATTCTTTTTTTGTGTCTTTTTTATTAGTTTCCGAGTCTTTTTTAATGTTAATATTGTTGTTCATGTTTATTATTTGTGTAATTACAGTATGTATTGATTTGTCAGTATTGTT
This sequence comes from Polypterus senegalus, assembly GCF_016835505.1. Classification (NCBI taxonomy): domain Eukaryota; kingdom Metazoa; phylum Chordata; class Cladistia; order Polypteriformes; family Polypteridae; genus Polypterus; species Polypterus senegalus. The sequence continues at coordinate 58,060,675 of NC_053155.1, forward strand.
GATCATTTACTTTTTATGTATCTTTTATGTATTTTCTACTGTTTTTCTTTTCATGTATCTTGTGGGTAGTTCCCCAAGAGGAAGGGTCACCTCTTCATTTCCGTCAAGGGACTGCCCTTAACCCTATAAAACAAACAGTCCCTTGTGGTTCACTGAGTGCACTTGTAATGTTAGGGAGTTTGTGAGATTTTGATTATTGATTGTGGATTTACTGGATTTTTACCACTTGCTATGTAATTTGATCTCCTTTTGCATTTGTATTTTAGAACTTCTTTACTATTGTACTGCCGATTTCAGATGACTAGTTTTAGATCTTTTTTTTGGAAAATAAATATTTTCATTCATAACGATTATTTGTTTCACCCTTAATGTCTGGTCATGATTTGATAGTTTTCTCTAACCTGAGTTGGCATTTTAAGTGATGCCACGCTATTTCAGGAGCACATTTTGAAGATTTGGGAAAAGCATATGACAGTGTCCCTCGGCATGTATTGTGGGAGGTGCTGCAAGAATATGGAGTAATAGGGCTGGCTGCTCTCACATCCTGTTTGTCTCCTCTATGAATCCAGTGGGAGTTGTCTCTGAATACTTGCTGTCAAATCATATTCATTCACTGTGTTTGTATTGGGCTCCGTCAAGACTGTATCTTGTTCCTGTTTCTGGTTTTACAGAGAGAATATCAAGATGTAGTCGTGGATGCGAGGGTGTCTAGTTGGAGAGGCTAAGGGTAGTATCACTGATTTATGCAGACGACCTTGTCCTCTTTGCTTTGACTGTGGTGTTAGGAACACATCCAAGCAATTTGCTGCCACACCGAGTGTGAAGCGGCTGGGATGAGGATCAGCAACTTGAATTTGGTGCTAATGGATTTCCCCTGGGAAAGTGAGGAATGCTCTCTCCAGGTAAAGGGAGGTGGGGGGCAACTACACTTATCTGAGGAGTTCAAGGATCTTATTCACGAGTGTTGGAAAAAATTAGACATGAGCTCAGCAAGTAGATTGGAGCACAGCAGCTGTTCAGCGGGTGTTTTCCTGGATTGTGATGGCTATATGACAGAGGAGTATTTTACAAGTCGATCTACATCACTGTTCTCACCTATGGTCATGAGCTTTGGTTAATGACCAAAACAAATGAGGTCACGAGTACAAGCGGCAAAAATGACGTTTCTTTGCAGGAAGACAGGACTGACACTCTGTCATAGGGAGAAAATCTCAGTGATTTGGGAGAGCCTAGAGTCGAGTCACTGCACCTCCAGATTGAAAGGAGCTGGTTGAGGTGGTTTAGGCATGTTATAAGAATGTTCGCCTGGAAGAGCTGGAATCTGTAGCTGAGGACAGGGAAGTCTGGGATGACCTTCTAATCCTTCTGCCACTGGGATCCACAAATGATGCAAGAGAAAAGAGTGAAAAGTGAAAATGAGGAAAGCAAAAATGAAGAAATAAAAAAGTATACTAAATAAAGACAATGAAAGGTATGCAGTTAAATATTATTAAAATGGCTAGAAAGCTGAGAAGCAATACAAATGAAGTCAATTATTACTTTGCAGACAGAGAATTGTCCTACATTAAAAAATTATGTTCCTCTCCTCCTTAAGGAAATTCATCATTACTTTCTCAATCTCCTTAATTCAACTCCCAGCAGGTGGAAATGGTGCCACTCTATTGCAGGTTCCAAAGACACAACTACATGGGATTCAGTTAGATTGCCTAACTTACAAGTCTACAAGTTACACAGAGGAAAATTCATCAAGTTCATATGAACAACAACCATGTGGAAATCCAATCTGGGATGTTGGATCCCTGAAGCACCAGCACAAACCAAGGTGCTATCATGCCACTCTTTGATGGTTACACTTTTTTATTTTATTTAAGTAGCACTACTGGTCTATTTTTCCACTGTAGTAATAAATTATCAGAATTTTTCTAGTTAAACACAATGAGCCTGTGAGCTAGTAGAGTAGTAAAGGTTAGCACATTTAGTGCTCCTAATGATGCTCGAAAAAGGGCAACTAAATCATGTGAGACTTAGGTTAGCCTGATACTCCTCCACATGTAGTTACAAACTGTAGTTCAATATAAATTGAGGGCTAAATAAAAATATGCGGCCATGGCCAGAAGAGCCTTGCAGAGGTATGATCAAAAGTTTATTTTTTGAAAGTTTGTTTAGAGAAGTGTACACCATATACAGTTTTGATCTAAATTAGTCCCTGTCTTGTACAAAATGATAAAGAATGTATTTTATTTTAAGCTCCCATCAATGTTGCAAATGCTCTAAGGGGGCTTTTTAGTGAAACCGGTATATGAAATAATCAAGTGATCCGCCTATGTGGCAGTGGGGGGAGGAAATAATTTCCACATCACCATAATTCTCTGAAATCTGCAACTTTGCAATGCAAATGCTGCTCAGCACAAGACCACACAGAATTAGCAGTGTGCTGTCTTTATGCGCATCCTGCTTCATTTCCAGGTCTCTGCCACTGCAAGGCTTAGTTTAATGTGCAAAGCCTGTTCTTTACTTTATATAAAGATGTGTTTTCCAGTTTTCTGTCCAAACTACAAATTTTAAATCCACCACAAATCTATAACCAAATTTTATAAATGTAACAATAAATCATCAATGCTGATACAGTTGTCCTGTGGTTAATTCAGATGCCTTGGATATTTAAGGGCAGCCTTTTTGTTTTGTCTGTCAGCATTGTACATTACATTATTTCATTACATGTACTCTGTTTGCTAGTTACTGAAATGTTCATTCAACAGGGTTGCCGCTGTTTGGACAAAGAGAGGGAATAAATAATTAAAGAAAATAGTTACAATTTTTTTCTACAAATTAAGATGATAAGTTTTTATTAAAACAAAATCATTATGAAAGGCAGTATACTCTATTTTGATGGGAGGTATTTTTCAGATTACCTGAAGCATCAACATATTGTGGCGACCTTCTGTATGGGTAAAGGAAAAAAGGAGAACACTGTAGATTGATGAAATAAAAAAGAAATGTTTATTCTTCCTAAAGGCTACAAATAAAATAAAAATGCAACCGTATCTTTGAGCTATATGACAGTAAATAAAGAAATTAGAGATATTAGATTTCTGACTGCAACTTTTCTATTCTTGCGGTCATGGAGAACACCCTGACTGCCAGCCCTGGTGTTTCATTTGGCCATAAAGTGTACTGCCACTTACCATAATTTTTCCATTCTGTTCATTTCTGATCCCTCGACTCTACCTTTTCCAGCTTCCCTTTAAAACCCTTTCCTCTCTTTACATAGAGAGCCACATGGTGCCTTCTCTCTTGTGAACTTCATTGGTTGCACAGAGCTTACTACGCTCAACTCACTGTTTAGGCTGCAGGCCACTTGCCACCAACCTCCACACTGCCAAGAGCCCAGAGTGAACGCTGCCTCAGTCACTTACAATTGTAGATGTGTCACCACAGAAGCAAGACGCTACAATAGCTTAAAAATACAATAAGAAGTGAAGTATATGAAAATTCATTCATTTGTGGGATCCTTTCATCCATTCACTTAGGCAATTCAGTCTGGTTTTAGAGCTATGTGGAGCCAAATTTAAACCTGGATACAAGGGAGGAACCAAGCCTGAATGGGGCTCTGATCCATCAGAGGCCATGTTCACTCATACACCTATGCTCCTTGTTACAGATTCTTCAGTTAAAATAACTAGCCAATATTTGGGTTTTGTGGAAGAAACACAGATATTTTACAATGTGGAAAAGTAATTACAGTAATGAGCTAAGTGTAGTTGTAACTAATGGGTTCAAATTCTAGCCTGTCACTGTGGGCAGTTTTTGCAGGCTCTCCAACTCGGTATTCTGTTTATATTCCAAACCTTTTTGAGTAATGGCAACTCTAAATTGACCCATTATGAATGGTAGGGTAGGCTTTGCAACTCAGCAATGCCATTATCAGGCAAATTCAAAAAGCTAATGAATGCATTTATTTATAATACATAAAGGCAACCTACTTTGAGTTAATTGAGTTAAGAACAGATCAATCCCCACCCCTGAGAGAGAGCAAGCCAGGCCACGTTAAATTTTAAGGCTTGTAAACATACCTAAATTAATAAATTCTCTGTGCTTTATGAACTTATTTTAAAATATTACTGATTAGATCCTGCCATGTTTTGAAAAAAGTCTGTACAGATCCTCTAACTGAGTATTTGATTTTTTCCAATTTCAAATAATATAACACATCGGTTTCCCACTGACTTAAAAGAGGAGAGTTTGGGTTCTTCCAGTTTATCAGAATAAGTCTGCGTGCCAACAGTGTCGTGAATGCAATCACAGTTTGTTTGTCTTTCTCCACTTTAAGCCCCTCTGGAAGAACCCCAAACACAGCTGTTAATGGGTTAGGAGGGATTGTGAGTCCAAGGCTGTCTGAGAGGTAAGTAAAAATTTTTGTCCAGAATAATGTTAATTTGGCGCAGGCCCAGAACATGTGACCCAGTGAGGCTGGGGCTTGGTTGCAACGTCGCAGGTTGGATCATGCCCTGGAAACATTTTGAGAGTTTTAGTCGAGACAGATATGCTCGATATATAATTTTGAGTTGTATAATTGAATGCTTTGCGCATATGGAGCTCGAGTGAATTCTCTGCATTGCTACTTTCCACTCCTTTTCTCATATATTAATTGAGAGATCTTTTTCCCAGTGTCCTCTTGGTTCTTTGAAAGGGAGGGATTGTAAAATGATTTTATATATTGTAGAGATGGAGTCCAAGTCCTTGAGATTGAGCAATATTTTTTCCAGCATGGATGAGGGTGCAAGATGAGGAAAATCTGGAAGGTTCTGTTTAACAAAGTTCCTGATTTGAAGATAGTGAAAGAAATGTGTAGCTGGAATGTTAAATTTGGAATGTAATTGTTCATAGGATGCAAAGACGTTGTCTATATAAAGATCTCTAAGCAAGTTAATTCCAAATTTTTCCAGATATTAAAACTGCATATGTTTGTGAAGGTTGAAAGAGGTGGTTCTCTTGCAGGGTGCCACAGATAGAAGCTTCTCCGTCTTAAAATGCTTTCTACATTGGTTCCAGATTCTAAGTGAGTGGAGCACAATTGCGTTATTAGTGTATTGCCGATAACGTGTGTTTATTGGAGCACAGAGCAAGGAATACAAAGAAGTACTGCAGGATTTTACTTCTATTGCGGTCCATGCCTGTGTATGTTCTTCTATTTGTGTCCAGGTTCTTATCGCCTGTATATTTGCCGCCCAGTAATAAAACTGGAAGTTAGGTAGAGCCATGCCACCTTCTGCCTTTTGTCTTTTGATGCGTGGATGTTTTGAATTCCAAATAAATGAGGTTATTGTTGAATCTAATTGCTTAAAGAATGATTTATTAATGTATATTGGGATGTTTTGAAATAAAAAAAGGAGCTTAGGAAGAATATTCATCTTAACAGTGTTAATTCTTCCAGCTAGTGTGAGATGAAGGGTTGACCATCTATGCAAGTCTTGTTTAATTTTTTCCATGCAGACGAAATTTTGTTGATAAGAGCTTTATGTTTACTTGTGATGTTTACCCTAGGTATTTAAACTGTTCTGCAATGATAAAAGGTAGGGTGTCTAATCTAATATTATATGCTTGAGAATTCACTGGAAAGAGTACACTTTTATTCAGATTAATTCTGAGACCAGAGATCTTTTGAAATTCTGTGAGTGCTGTTAAGACTGCAGGCACAGAATTTTCTGGGTCCGATATATACAGTACCATATCATCTGCATATAATGAGATTTTCTGTTCCAGTCCTTCTCTGCTAATCCCCTTTATCTGATCAGTATTTCGACAATGTATTGCCAGTGGTTCAATGGCAATGCAAACAGCAGCGGTGACAAGGGCATCCTTGTCTAGTGCCACGCTCTAGTTTAAAGTAGTCTGAGCAAATGTTATTGATGCAAACTGAAGCTTCTGGGTTAGTATACAGTAATTTAATCCATGCACAAATGTTCGGGCCAAACCCAAACTTCTCCAATGTAGTAAAAAGTATTTCCATTCAATCATGTCGAATGCTTTTCTGCATCCAATGATAATAATATTTCTGGGGTGTTTGATTTAGTTGGTGAGTATATTACATTAAACAGGCGTCGAAGATTTGAAGATAAGTGTCGGCCCCTAATAAATCCAGTTTGGTCTTGTGATATTACGAGGGGAGCACTTTCTCCATCCTTCTAGCTATGATTTTAGAGAGTATTTTAACGTCGTTATTCAGAAGTGAAATTGGTCTGTATGATGCACATTGTAATAAGTCCTTATTTTGTTTTGGAAAGACAGTGATTAGTGCTTGGCAAAGGTTTGTGGAAGAGATTGGTTATCTCTGGCTTCTGTAAATGTTGCTAATAGGAGGGAGCTAGCTGAGCGGAGAATTTCTTGTAAAACTCTGCAGGGTAGCCATCAGGGCCTGCTGCTTTTCCACCTTGGAGTGACTTTATAGCATCTAGTAATTCTGATAATGCCAGAGGTTTATCAAGTTCCTCCACACTAAAAGCGTCTATTTGTGGTATCTGTAATGTATCCAGAAATGCATTAGATTGTGTATTGTCTTCTTTAAACTCAGTAGTATATAGGGATTTATAGTAGTCTCTGAAAGTGTGCATTATATTTTTGTGTTCGATGATTTTATCTCCGTTGTGTTAGTGATTACGAGATTGCGTTGCACTTCTTGCTTGTGAATTTGTTGAGCTAAAAGCTTATTAGCTTTCTCTCCATGTTCATAGTAATGATGTCTGGATTTGTAAATTAGTTGTTCAGTTTCTTTAGTTGTCAAGAGGTTTAATTCTGAATGTAGAGCCTGCCTCCTCCTATGTAGAGTCTCGCTTGGTAGTCTGGCATGTTCTTCATCTATTTTAGTAATTTCGCTTTTTATCTCTGCTACTTTCTTGGCTTCGGATTTATTTCTGTGGGAAAGATATGAGATAATCTGTCCTCTTAAGAAGGCCTTAAGAGTTTCCCAGAGTATTCCTGCAGAGATCTCGGGGATGTATTTGTCTCTAGAAAGAATTTGATTTGTTTGGATATAAATTCAGTACAATTCTCGTCAGCTAATAGAAGCGGGTTGAGGCCATCTGCGGTGTGAGTGTATGGGGCTTAGTAATTTCAGCTCCAAGATCATAGGTGCATGGTCAGAAATAACAATAGCATCGTATTTGCAAGATTTAATCTTAGGCAAGAAGTTATTGTCTATAAAGAAGTAATCAATCCTTGAGTAGCAATGATGTACTGGTGAGTAGAAAGAATATGTTCTTGAATTTGGGTTTAAAAACCTCCAGGGATCTGATAAGTTGTGATCAGTTATAAACTTTGTAATTATCTTTGCGGTGTTAGATGCGTTCCCCTGTGGAGGAAGTCCTATCTAAAAGTGGATTTAAAACACAATTAAAGTCCCCAGCCATTATAACTTTATGAGTGTTCAGATTGGGAATGGATGCAAATAAATTTTGTATAAATTCCTTATCATCAACATTAGGTGCATAAACATTTATCAAAATCATTTTACAGTTAGATAAGTCTCCCATGACCATTACATATCTCCCTTCAGGATCCAATACTACATCTGATGCTACAAATGGTACTGTTCTATGTATGAGAATTCCCACACCTCTAGTTTTCTTCGTAAAACTAGAATGGAACATTTGGCCAGTCCAGTCTTTTGCAGCGGAACTGATCCTTGCTTAGTAAGTGGGTTTCCTGTAAAAATACTATTTTAGCATTTAGACCTGTTAGGTGAGAGTACTTTCTTTCTCTTTAATTCGTGATTCAGGCCTTTAACATTCCAGCTTACGAAGTTAACTGTCCCATCATGGAGACACTGATTCTGAGTTTTTGATGTCATTTTATAGTCTTAACTGGAAGTGAGACAGTTTAGGTCTTAATTTCCTATTTCCCCAGAGTTGTTGCCATGCAGCTTATTATTACGTTGATAGTTATAATTATAAAGATTGAGAGGATAGATTAGGTATAGATCAAGCCTGCTCTCTTTCTCCCCCTTAACCCCCCACCCTCCCTTTTGCCTCCCCAAGTGAGGCTAAAACCCACTTCACGCAGTCCCAGTCCTCTGACATACCCAGAGACAGAGCACATCCAAAGCACAACAAGCCCCCATGCAGCGGCGCTTTAGGGTTAAAAGATAGAGATATCTGTTACCAATATAGTCTTTAAAAAAAAAAAAAAAGAATTTTGCACTTAAAATATATATATAGTCTTCAGCAATTTTAGTGCATTAAGATGATACACCCAGATAATAAACCCGGGATGGTGTTAAAATGTGTCCAGAATAAGCATAACAAGTCTTAATGCAGTAATAGCAATAACAATAAAACAAGGGTATGATATTGAACAGTCTCGTTTAGGGTAGAGATGAAATAATTAGAAAAGAAAAAGAAAAAAAAAAGAAAAAGAATTAAGCACAATAAAACATAAACAGATAGCCCTAGTAATACTAAGTAATAATGAGAATATATGAGAATATATGCTGATAAAACCCGTATTTTAAAACAATAGATCAGACAGTAGATTATTAATCCTAGCTTTATCATTTACCGCCATGACTCACTATTATGTATCAGAATAGTCCCGGGATCAGCTTTCTTAATTCTTTTCTGCTTCTTCCTTGCTAGCGAAGACATAGAATTGACCCTGCCATTCCACTTTCAGTTTTGCGGATACAGAGGCTGTATTTGAGCTGGCTTGCCGTAACCGCTGTTTAATGTTATAGAAGGCTGCGTTTAGTAGCTGTTGCTGGAGAGAAGTCAGGGAAGATACGAATGTGGTTATTTTCATATATAATATCTTCCTTGTTTCTGAGGAGTGCCATCACCTCTAGCTTAAATGATAATCGTTCAAAACGAACTATAAAAGATCTTGGTCGGGTCTACGGTGTTTGATCGCGTCTGCGTAAGCCACTGCTATCTCAGATTCTGCTTTAAAGTCCCCCGATTATTTTAGAAAAAGTTCAGCTGCGAATTTCACAGGGTTTGAACTTTCTCGATTCTCAGGCAGACCTTCAATTCTGACATTATACCTTCTACTCCCATCTTCCAAAGCAGCCAGTCTGTCTCCAAGTTTTCTCGAGTTTTTGCATTGAGCTGACATTTACTGCTTTTTCCTCGGCACTGGCAGCTAAATGTTCGGCCATTTCAATCCGATTCGTGAATGTCTCCTTGAGATCCTCCAATTGATCAGTAAGCGTGCTCAGTTTAACCGAGTTTTCCTGAATGCGCTCTTCAATTTTACCCAGCACCTGTCGAAGTTCAAGTTGCACCTCTTCACGCAGCCATTCATTGGCCCGTTTCATCTACTGTTTCAATTCCTGTTTCAGTCTCTCATGTGCCTTTGCCATTGCTTTCTCATTAGCCTTCTCTCTTTTCTTTATATCTTGCATGAGCTCAGCGAGCATCACCTCCAGTTTAGACATTTCAATTGTGCTTTCTTGTACCGTAGATGAAGCAGCAGACTCTGCTGAAGCCGGTGTCCCCGCTGCTCCCGGCTTGCGTAACTGAAGCCGCAGACTTCAAGGCCCTTTACATTTTCAGTTGATCTTCTCCGATTGGCGAGCTCTCCTGATCTGCACGCACGATTGCACCTTCGCTCCCCTTTTCGCTCTCAGCCGCCGACGATGTAGCGGACCATGGTCCCGTGGAGTCTGTACTTTCACCCATCTGATCCAGATCTGTCTCTGAAAGGCCGTATCTTGAACTTGGGCTTGCTGATCGTAGCTTGGGTGTATCTTTAGTTTTCGATTCTTTCGGACCCCCTTCTTGTTGGCCATGTTTATATGTGCTTACATATACTGTAGCAGTCCCTCTCGGGTTGAATAAATACAAGATATCTCAGGATAATAAGCAAATAATATGAAAAATAACACCGCTGCTAGCTGAGCTCCACTTCAGACATCCATCTCTTGCATCGGACGATCGGACCAATCACATTTTCTCTTTGATGTCACTACACTGGTTACCTGTGTCTTTCAGAATTTACTTTAAAATTCTGCTTATGGTTTATAAAGCCTTAAATAATCTCGCTCCATCTTATATATCGGAATGTCTGACACCCTATATTTCAAATCGTAACCTTAGATCCTCAAATGAGTGTCTGCTTAGAATTCCAAGAGCAAAACTTAAAAGAAGTGGTAAGGCGGCCTTCTGCTGCTATGCACCTAAAATCTGGAATAGCCTGCCAATAGGAATTCGCCAGGCAAATACAGTGGAGCACTTTAAAACACTGCTGAAAACACATTACTTTAACATGGCCTTTTTATAACTTCACTTTAAGTTAATCCTGATACTCTGTATGTTCAGTTCATCATAATAACTATTCATGGTGGCTCTAAAATCCGTACTGACCCCAACTCTCTCTTCTGTTTCTTTTTCCGATTTCTTTGTGGTGGTGGTGTCACCACCGCCTACTCAAAGCATCATGATGCTCCAACATTGATGGACTAAAAGCTAGAAGTCTACATGACCATCATCATCAAGTCCTTCCGTGAGAACCCTAAATACAAAGATAACTGTTTCATTTATGTTAGGTAGAATGCCCAGAGGGGACTGGGTGGTCTCATGGTCTGGAATCCCTGCAGATTTTATTTTTTTCTCCAGCCGTCTGGAGTTTTTTGTTTTTGTTTTTCTGTTCTCCCTGGCCATTGGACCTTACTCTTATTCTATGCTAATTAATGTTGACTTATTTTATTTTCTTACTGTGTATTTTTCTGTTCTTCATTATGTAAAGCACTTTGAGCTACCTTTTTTGTATGAAAATGTGCTATATAAATAAATGTTGTTGTTGTTGCTGGTTTTTGCTTGAACCCAATGGCCTAAAAAGAAATTATTGCTCAAGTAACTGCTTCTGCTTTATTTTAGTTGTCTTGCTTATTAAGATTTTGAACCCTTATTGCTTATTTTAGTCTTAAACAGCTGTTTTATTGGTTTTTAGTTGCTCCCTATTAGCAGTAAGGTGCAAATGACAAAAGAAAGCAGCAGTTCTGCATTTAGCTCGTTACCATTTACACCTGTGTGTATTTATCGTGCACTATTTGGTTTAATTAAATAATTAAAGGAAGGAAAGTTAAGTGAAAAAAGTGAAGGAATGAGAATTACTTTCCGTTTTATACTTCAAGTCATTTGGATGTTATCCTTAGAAAGGAAAAAAAAAATCTATGCAATGAGAAATACCTGACAAAAGCAGACTAACAAATCATGAAATTTAATTATTGGCAAGGATTGCTTTCTAATTAAGCAACTAGGTTGGAACAAAAAACCCTGTCTTAAACCATAAGAGGTTTTCATTTTACATATTCTTTTTTGAACCAAGCATTGACATGAAAATAACTAAAGCAGTGCTGCAAGCAGCTATGGTTGGGGCTTTGAGTCTGGAGAAAAGAGTGTAGCTTTGTACCCTCATTTGACAGATTCTGCACTAATGCGAATATCTGATCTTATTTAGGAGCTCTTGGTGATGACTTTAACTAATCTGCATGTCTTTGACATATACTAGAAAACTGGATGTTTTACAATGTAATAAAGTAAATGAGTTATGGGTGGTACTGTAGTTGCTACTACTGCTTCTTAAGAAGTCCTGGGTTCAAGTCTCAATTTCTCTACATTTGGTTTGTACATTCTCCCTGAGTCTAATGAAACCATTCAGTCAATCAATCTCCTTTAGTGAACTTCCATTCTCCATTTAGGGCAAAGTGTACTGCTCTATAAATAGCCAAACTTCTACATTTTTATGATTTTATTAAAGTACCTTTATAGGCAAGGATAAGAATAAAAATACTGTTGAATGAATGCTAAGCACATAGGTGTGATGGAACATATATGTTTAAATGAAAGTAAAAATTACTGGCAGGAGTAACCTACAAGGTATTTGCATTTCACCTTCTCTCCCAGATGGCATTAAGTTATCCTCACAGTGATTTATCTAGTTGTCTTAAAGGAGAATGTTTAGTTATCTTCATTTTTCATGAAAGCCAATCAAGTGATCATTTAATAGAATACTAATATGTGTCACCTCTCTTCAGAAAACGACTGCACTGAGCCACAATCAAGCGTGTCATCATGTCTCCACTTAATATGGCAGATTTCTCACTAGTTGTAAATGTCTGACTTCCAGTGTAAATATATTGCAGATGTAGTAGTTACGTATCCTAATGCATTCTTGTTTATCATGACATGGGAGAGCTGATGTTGATTGTACACACAAATAAGAATTTCTTTCTACACACGACTATACTACTGAATTACTACTAAAGCACAAATTAACATAACTGGACAGAACACTTGTATAAAATTTGACATATAATTAATTAGGAGGCTTCACCCCCATGCATGCTTTGCTTGCTAACCCCCCCGGCCTGCGCTACGCACCAGCCAATTCGCGTTTCTGCCGCTCGCATATGTGGATTTCACTTTCACCCAACAACAAATCTTTTTCTCGTGGATACACCTCTTTATTGGGAAGAAACACTACTTTTCCCTGATGGCAACATGAATTAGATGATCTAAAAGTCTCCAACTAAAAGTTTAAATCCAAACAATATATCTGATCTCTTTTCGCTGTTCCATTATTTCACCAAGTAATAATTTCCATTTGTTTGCGCTAATGTGATCTTTTTTTTGAGACTTTCAAACTCTAACATTATCTCTAACCTGATCTGCATGTGTATTGTGCCAACGTTTTTGTCTTTCGTTTCCGGCCCCGGGCATGGTTAAATCTCTTGGCAAAAAGTCTTTTCTCGTGGGACATGAAAGTATCTCTCTGAAAAAGTCATGTCTTGTCCCAGGCTAAAATGTCTCATCTTGTTCCAGGATTTTTTACTATAATTGAGAGACAAGCATTATTCAAACGGATCTTAGGTCTTTACACCTGCCCATATCTTCTGCACTCAACATGTCAACTATCCAACGTTGTCTTGCTACCGTGAATAGATTCATCCTCAAGGATATCCTGGGATGCATCATTAGTGATGTTTTCTGGGGTCATTGGGTGTTTTTGGGAATCACAACAGACACCCTCATCCAGATAACCCAGCTGGAGTTTATCAGGCTTTGACTTGCAACTCCATTCGCTAATCTAATCTTGAAATGCAACACAGTTATGAAATATTCAACATCATTTACTTCATGAGCATAATGTTTTGGTTTATCACTGTATATGTGAAAAAAAGGTAAAAAGCAGAGGGACCTGTACAATGTACACATGCACTCTTTATTAAAATATGAGGCCAATAAAGCATAAGTCAACATTAATCCTACATAGAATTTCAGACTTAATCCATCACTAGGAATGATTTCAACAAGAATCATACATATACTCGAAGTGTTCATTTTAAGGATTAACTAGGGGGCTTTGTCCCCTGCTCACTTCGCTCACCAGCCCCTCCGCCAGTGCTACGCGCCACTGTGAAGAGGGGGGCTGAACACACCCCAAGGAGATGTGAACGCTCCTCCGAAACCCCTCTTACAATGATACAATGGGAAACAAGTAACAGTTGTTTTGTTTACCTCCTCTTTCCTCGATCAGTTGCTGGCTTGCTGCTGCTGCCGCCATGCCGCGTGATCTGCATTTCGTGTGGCGCTTTGAACGTTTAAAAGCCTGTACAGCACCTGAATATTTGATCTCTTTTCATTGTTCCATTATTTCACCGAGTAATATTTTCAGTTTGTTTGCGTTAATGTGATCTTTACTCTCATGTTTTGAGACTTGCGAATTTTCCTGCTTCCATTATCTCTAACCTGCTCTGCATATGTATCATGGAACTTGTAAGCATGATATCACTTGTCTGTTTCGCGGGAAGTGAAAGTATCTGTCTCTTTTCAAAAGATCTCTCTTCAAAAGACCACGTATCATCGCAAGATTTTCTTTTTATAATAGAGATATACTGTATATCCCCTTAGAAATAGTCTCATATGCTAGGCATGAATATGTTAGTATAGCTGGAAGCAGACTTATGGTTGAAAAAACAGTATGCCCATGACTGAGTCGGAGTGAGTCCTCCATGCTGCATGCGGCACTGCAAATACAGCACTGCAAAATAAACCTAATTTCTTTACTGAAAAATGCACAAAGTGCAAAAAGACATGTCCAAAAGGCAAAAACTGCACACTTTTTCTAGAAGAGTTTCAGTTATTATATGCCTTATATTTCTTTTGTTCCTTATAATCCAAGGGTGAATATTTAAGTTTGCATTTCCTACATCAGCATCCCACACCCCACACCCTTCTGAAACCCTTAAGAACAAAGCTGATCACTTTAAATATACTCTGAAAAAAGAATCGCACTAAACTGGTATGCCAGTCTATTGCTTGAAACATTGTAATATACAAAAGGTTACACCAAAATTTACTGATGGGATTTAAAATGTACTTTAACTTTCTACATGTAACCTTGCAGAAAAATGCAGATCAGAAGTTCATACCTTAATATTCAATATACAGCCATACAGGAGGCGTACATTTGTCCATAAGTTGTGCAGCATGCCATTCAATTTCTGATCCCCCTGGACAACACAGAACACAAAAAAATATAAAGCATATTACTTGGCAGGTCATGTGTGAGAGAGACATGATAGGCACAAGGTAAACTGCATTAGGTATGCCTATGGGATGTCTTGTTTGTCCTTAATACATTACCAATTAACACCTGATTAGTCAAGATTGACTTTCTTTGAATTTTCATTTGTCAATGCACAATGCATTACATAGTAAAAGTAGTCAGTGCCTATTAATGCAGTTATAGCCCATATTCTCAGAGCAAGAGCCAGTGCCCAGCTGGCACTGTCAGGACTGTGCGCCATCAGAGCTTGGGACATTCACACCAGTGCCTACTTAATTTTTCCCTTTGTTGCAAGGTTTTGACATCCATGTCCAATGTAAAAAAACAATCCTTCCTCCAGAGAACAAGAGCTTCTTTCTTATAAAGATTGTATTAAATTTGTGGCCTCTGAATAAGCAGTACAACCAGTCATCTGTTTTTGAACCAACAGTACATGCCCCACATTTTCATTTATGTACGTAACATTTCTATCTTTTGTAAGCCACTGAATACTACTGAAAGACACACCATTGCAGACCACTCCAAGTGACTTACTTTCATTTCAGTCTTACATTGTATCAGTGGTTGGAAATGAAGGCAACACTTTTTGAATTATACTACTAGGCCACACTGGACATTTTCCATGGCGAAAGCTGTCCCTTCTTTGTTGACTTTACATATCTTTAGAGGCGTCTTCTTCTAGCATGCTCCCATGTTGATATCAATCCCCGGCCACTCACACTCACGTACTGGTGATTTCTTAGCCATTTTCCCTCCCCAGTTTGCTCTGTGGGAGAAAGTGAAATGCTGTGTCACTTAGGCCAATACATTCAGTGGCTTTTGTACTTCCAAGCCTGCACTGATAAAACATTTGAAACACAATGGCAAACCAAAGCGAATTAGAATTGACTATTTTTAAACCCAATTGTCAATTTTTTGAAGTGATTTAGCATCCATGGAAGAATCAGTCTAGTAGTCCATTGCATAGTACATTAAATGTTACATAAACAAGTAACACAGTGGTTAGCATTGCTGCTTCACTGCTCTGTGATTTTCCTCTCTCAGCTGTTTTCATCTCACATGCCAGGGACTTGCATCTCAAAATGACTGGAGACTTTTGTGGGTGGAAGGACTTGCAGGTCAGTTCATGCTTTGTACCCACTGCTGCCAAGATATAGTTCAGCAGCACATACTGCTGTACTTGGAAAAGATGCTAGATTACAAAGATTAATTACTGTATTTAAAAAATATTTTTGAAAATAAAATACAAATCAGAAAAACACCAAATAATAAATGAATGCACACATGACATTTAAGTATTATAAATACATCAGCACTTCAAATGCTTAAATGAAGCCAATGTCACTCTTTGAACATTATGTTTAAAGTTTTTTGTTTTTTTACTTTACCAACCTGTTTTCTGTATTTTCAAGCCCCACATAGACGCATTCCCCTTCTTCTCAGGTGAAGGGACAGTAAGAAGACCACAAAAGAAAAGTAAAATGAAGAAAAGCAGAACAAGAATATGCAAGGCATAATGGAGCATGGTGAGCCCAGCCTTTGGCACTAAGAGACGCAAAGAAGGCAGCCAGGTGTAGGAATTAGCTGGGAATCTCAATGGTGACCCCTGGGGGGCTCTAGTAGTTACTGTACGTGCCAAGTAAACCTGCTGCAACTAAACCTGCTGCAACTTACCTTTGGCTATCGGGTGACAACTGGGGAGGCTACGAGGCAGCTAAGCAGTTTTAAACTCCTTTTGGGGTTGCAAAATTGTTATTGAAAGGGTGGAGTTTTATTAGTATAAATATTAAACTATTCGATTTCTTTAAAAATGTTTGTCATTAAACTAAATGACCCCCATCAATTTATATTATTTTACTATATACATTTTATTTACTAGCTGTTAATTTTTTAAAGAACATTTTTCAACTCCCCCAAATTCCACCAGGCAGCTTCTCCAAATGGTACGGTCCAGATGTTAAGCACCATTGGCCACTGTGCATTTCTCACAGGGTTGGTAACCAATAACTTCAAATGGCCAATAAATGTATAACAAGGAGTTGCTAGACTCTGAATGATGATGTATTAAGTGTGTGAGCCATAAAGGCCAGAAGTGACTCTACTCCATAATCTGCAATTGCTTCACCCTGGGTATGACATTAATTAGCATCCAGCCCTGCAAGCAGTCCTCCAATTTGGACGAAAAACCTGGAGGCTGGTGGCAAGAAAAAAAACTCACAATGTTCCAATGTGGTGATGAGGTGTCTATGGCTGCACTCGGCTCTTTTGGTTGTGTGATGGGTGCAGCAATGTGCTATCAGCACATGAGCCCAGCCTCTCTTGGCCCCCTGATGATACTGAATTGGATGGAAATGGTTTTTTGAATGTTATGTTAATTCCACTTTTAAGTAATCAGTAGCCAGAAAAGTAAGAAAAATGATTAATGTTATGATTTCATAAATTAAAATGTAGCATAAGGCAATACAGGTCAAATCTGAAATTTTCACAATAACAAATACTTTTTGTTGGCCCAAACAAACAGTCATACAACATCATGTTATAAAGTAATGTAAATTTCAGTATAACAAACTTGTTTTCGACCAAAAATGGCCACTAAAGATAATAATGCCATGCAAAAAAATACTTAATGCCACTCCTAAACTTCCACTGAGTTTCAAGAGTGGCATAAAAGCAATTGCAGGTTAAGGGCCTTGCTCAAGGGCCCGATGAAGTAGAGTCACTTTTGGCATTTACGGGATTCGATTGCCAGTGCAAATCCCGAGCCTCAGACCCACGACTCCGGCCTATAGAGAGAGAGAGATAGATGGATAGATAGAAATACATATATAGATATATAAAACAGGCACAGACAACAAACACTCATAATAACTTCTGGCTTAGATAACTTAGATAACAGAGAGCTGCTGTTAACAATTGGTAACATTAAAAACATTTTTAATTGTATTAATAAAAAACTTAAAGATAGAGTTTCTGTAAAGGATGTGTGGGTTTCCTGGGTGCTCCAGTTTGCTACCAAAAGACATGCAGGATATGTGGATTGTCAATGCTAAAGTGGGCCGTAATGTGAATTAAAAGTATCACGTCATGCCTAAGAGTAAATGTGTATGTAGGGGTTAGGCGGGGATGTGGGGGTTGGCAGTTAATGGGCAGCAAAAATACACTTTGTAGCCTTAATAGTCTGAATAATTTTTGCCTGCTAAAATGTTGTTTTGTATCTTTTGTTGTTCATTTTTTTGCCTATTTGTGTAATATTATGAGGGAGTGTAAGGGTGGGATTCATTTATTTATTTATCATCCTGTCTGAAAATATCTTTTTATTGAATGCAGTTATTACCTATATACACTCACCTAAAGGATTATTAGGAACACCATACTAATACGGTGTTTGACCCCCTTTCGCCCTCAGAACTGCCTTAATTCTACGTGGCATTGATTCAACAAGGTGCTGAAAGCATTCTTTAGAAATGTTGGCCCATATTGATAAGATGGCATCTTGCAGTTGATGGAGATTTGTGGGATGCACATCGAGGGCACGAAGCTCCCGTTCCACCACATCCCAAAGATGCTCTATTGGTTTGAGATCTGGTGACTGTGGGGGCCATTTTAATACAGTGAATTCATTGTCATGTTCAAGAAACCAATTTGAAATGATTCGAGCTTTGTGACATGTTGCACTATCCTGCTGGAAGTAGCCATCAGAGGATGGGTACATGGTGGTCATGAAGGGATGGACATGGTCAGAAACAATGCTCAGGTAGCCCGTGGCATTTAAATGATTCCCAATTGGCACTAAGGGGCCTAAAGTGTGCCAGGAAAACATCCCCCACACCATTACACCACCACCACCACCAGCCTTCCCAGTGGTAACAAGGCATGATGGATCCATGTTCTCATTCTGTTTACGCCAAATTCTGACTCTACCATTTGAATGTCTCAACAGAAATCGAGACTCATCAGACCAGGCAACATTTTTCCAGTCTTCAACTGTCCAATTTTGGTGAGCTCGTGCAAATTGTAGCCTTTTTTTCCTATTTGTAGTGGAAATGAGTGGCACCCGGTGGGGTCTTCTGCTGTTGTAGCCCATCCGCCTCAAGGTTGTGCGTGTTGTGGCTTCACAAATGCTTTGCTGCATACCTCGGTTGTAACAAGTGGTTATTTCAGTCAAAGTTGCTCTTCTATCAGCTTGAATCAGTCGGCCCATTCTCCTCTGACCTCTAGCATCAACAAGGCATTTTCGCCTACAGGACTGCCGCATACTGGATGTTTTTCCCTTTTAACACCATTCTTTGTAAACCTTAGAAATGGTTGTGCATGAAAATCCCAGTAACTGAGCAGATTGTGAAATACTCAGACTGGCCCGTCTGGCATCAACAAGCATGCCACGCTTAAAATTGCTTAAATCACCTTTCTTTCCCATTCTGACATTCAGTTTGGAGTTCAGGAGATTGTCTTGACCAGGACCACATGTTTCTTTTTGAGTCTTTTAAATTCAAGTTTTCATTTTCTCTAACCTGCTCTGCATGTGTTTAGCCCCCTTGTTTTTTAACCTCTTTATGACGTTTTACTTTGTTTTCAACTCTGTCTTTTATTTCTGACCTCGCTTTGTCCTGCTTTTTTTTTCAATGACACCTGGTCCGTGGGGATTATTTTCCCTTTTTCGAGTAATAATTTCCGCTTGTTTGCACTACTGCGATCTTTAATTTCTTTTTTATATACTTTCTCATTTTCCTACTTTCACATTCTTTAACTTTCTCCACATGTGTATCGCACCGATTTTTTTTTTTTGAGCCTTTCGAATTCCACTGCTTTCAAAGTCTCTAACCTGCTCTGCATGTGTACAGCGCCAACGCTTGTGAACGTCTTTATGAAGTTCTACTTTGTCTTTTACACTCTGTCTTTTAATTTTGAGCCCGATTGGATGTGTTTTTTTTTCAGTTCCACTTGTTCTGGGCTGATAATTACTTTCCTTATTTTCTGAATTTGCACCTAGATTATTCTTTTTCTGTCCGGCACTTTTGAGGCTGTTTTCTCCACGCTGCTTTCTTCTTCGCTTTGTCATCTACGTTTCATTTATAACATATTGTCCTTATATGCTTTATATGTGCTGAGAGCCCTGGATCTGTGTGTGCTCAAAGCTTCCTTTACACAGTGCGTTGCTGCCCGTGCTCTTATTTGGTTCTAAGTATGGCATGTCTTGCAAGAATCTCATGTTCTACGTCATCGCGAGACGGTCCTGGGTCAATCTCTTGGCACAAAGTCTCATGTTTAAGGTCCCTGCGAGACGCTCCGTGGCCAATTTCTTTTGTCTCGCGGGTCTTTTAAGTGTCTCGTCTCCTATCTTTCTCTTACAGGATTTTTTTTTTATAACAGAGCGATTAATTCCTCATGTAATTGTAAACTGAAAAATACTTAATCAGATGGCTTGCAAGTTGTTGCATTATGCCTTTCATGATGACAATTATTATTTAAAAATAAAAGCAGACTCCTACTAGTTTTATTTCTCCAAACTATAGTGCCTTTCTTGGTTCAAACAACGATAATCTCTGCTCTGTGCAAATGAATAGAACTATCATAGATGACTACCGTTAAATATGCAGTGTATCAAAATGTGGAATTAAACTGTTTGAGCCCCCAAAACAGGTAGTTAATGGTAATGATTTCTTAACTTGGTTAATCCATTACTGGAGTGAGCCTTGTAGTGGGATTAAGTTCATCACTGCACTCGGGCACACCTACCTTAACTCATACTAGGCTACGACCATATGCATCATCTACATAAACATATATGTTCAGAATTACCAGCTAAACTGGAACATCTATGGGATGTAAGTGGAAACCATTGTATCTGAATAAGCACTTGCACGTGCAGACGTAGGACATGCAAATTCCATCCAGATGAAGACAGGGCTGCCTTTAAAGGTGCCAAGATAACCATGTGGGCACTACACCACGTCTATAACTGTAAGATTGTTCTACTCGCTAATCATGGCTCCAAAAAGTGGTGATGTGCTGTGTTTTGATTAACACATGCAAATGAGACAATAATGACTCAAATATATGCAATGGTTAAAAATATCAAAATATATTTTTCATGTTTATAAAAACCCCAGATGCTGTGCAGATTCAAAAACTAAAGGTGTATAAGAAATTTACATAAAGTATTTGCAATGCAGATTAGCAGTTAAATTAATGAAAAATACCTATTTTAAACAACATGTACAAATATAGCTCTTCTGCTATCAATATTCATAAATTATTTAAAAGAGACTGTTCATTTGTAAGTTATTCTTCACATATTTCTAAACATCTTAAATGTTATATTTTGCAATGGAAACTCATAAAACAATAAGAGGAGGCACATGATTTCCTTTCTGAGCATATTATCTGCACTGGAAGATGTCATTTCCACACACGTAAACTTGTGGGTACAGAGGCTGCTGGGCATGATGCCAGTAAAACTAACTTCTCTGTGACATTAGTGGGTGGTAAAGTGATGACTTAGAGGGGCTCACACTCAGATCATGAGATGAACACCCAAACTAGTAGGGTGTCCCCTTAAATTAGGCGTTAGGTTCAGACTTCATACAAAATGCATTGTTATGATATTAAAGTAAACTGGGTGACAGCTATTAAAATGACAGATAAATTCTTATTTTGTTCACAGTTGCCACATTTTATAGCACCTACTTTATTAGATGCATAACTAAGGCCATTTAAATCCGTTGTGTGTGGGTATATTCTGCCTTTGTAACAGGTAGACTCATCTGAGTTTAGTTTCTCTCTTGTACCCAGTGTTACCAGTCTGTAACTTTGAAACATCTGAAGTTGTCCCACAGCTTCAGATGTTAGGTCTGAACATGCAAGCAAGATGTTTAAGAGAAAGAGGAGAATACTGTAATGACAAACCTAAAAACAAAAGGTGTCCTCAAGGTGGAAAGAGAGACAACATGAATAGAAGCAAAAAGGAGCAGCATAAGAGTAGTCAAATAACAAGAAGAGATCTATAACCAGGATGACAGAAAACCAGTATTAGAGCCAAGAAAAAGCCAAAAGGGGTCATCAAAAATGTCAGAAAAGAAGAAAAAGAGATGTCCATAAGTAAAAAGTTGCTTTAGAAGGGCAGGAAGTGTTTAAAATTACCCCAGAGTTACAAAATTGACCCAGTCTGCATTATGTCATGTCACATGACTGGCAACAGCCTTAGCAACAATATGGTGTTGACAAATAAATAACTACTTCAAATTAATTAACAGAAATGATCAAAAAATGAATCATAACATCAAAACCCTGGGTTTCAAAACCTAGAAGCCTGTCTGTGTGTAGTCTTCACGTTGTCCTTGACTTAATGTGAATTGTACACTGACATCCCTGACATATACATGTTGGGCTTATTGGTGGGAGGACGTCTTCCCAGTATGAGTGTGTGCCCTGTGGTGGGCTGGTGCCCCATTCACGGTTGGTTCTCATTTTGTACCCACCTTGTGACCTTGAACTGGATAAGTGGCTTAGAAAATGGATGGATGGGTTCACTCCAGATATATTTAAATTTGATTCCTCGGTAAAATGACTCTTGTATGCACTCTGGATGTTCTTCTTCATGTGTTTAGATGGATTTCCTCCTTAGATTTCAGTTGTGTTCTATTAAGGGGTTTGGTGACTTTATATTTCGCTGGTTTGAATAAGTGGGTCATGACGTGGACTGGCTCTTACTTGTCACTTTATGGCCTAAATAGTCTCAAACCCTAACCAAGATAACAGGATTTAATTCTTTTTTCTTTCATCAGTGGCCTTTTTTTATAAAAGAGTAAAAAAAAAAGTTAAAAGAAAACCTTAATGCAAACAAGAATTGTGGTCAAGTGTCACACACTTCTGTGGTCATATTGATTTTGAAAATTGCTTCCTGTGAAAATGCTTACTCCAAAGATATGAAATTTGAGTGAAGCTTGCTAATTATAAAGATGAGCAACATTTTGCATGATAAAGGTGATGAGTCACACACTCAGAAAGCCATTTTGAAATGCACCAAAAACAATTTTCAATAAAATGTTAAGACATGGAACAGTTTAACATAAATATCAGACTTTATCTAGCACTTTTCTATAGTGAACACTCTCCCAGGATGGTTTTTATACAGTTAATGCAAACGTATAGTTTGTTAATTTCACATGTGTTTTTTTTTTAATTTGAAGTACACACAAGTTAACTTACTTAGAACTGCCTATTGAGTCAGATACAGCAACTGGCAGCAGTCCTTATGCGCAAAACCTTAGCCAATAGCCATTACTTATTCCAAAACACCAAAACAATGTAGACTTAAACAATGTAGACTTATTGGAATAGATAGATAGATAGATAGATAGATAGATAGATAGATAGATAGATAGATAGATAGATAGATAGATAGATAGATAGATAGATAGATAGGGAACAGCAAGAAATGCCAGCACAGTTTAGAGCAGTTGTGGTAGAACTTCTAGCCAGTGCCCACATATGACCTTAGAGCTGCTCGGGGTTGTGTTTGACAAAAGAAAGAAGGGCAAACTAGAAATAATGGAGATGACAAGGGGTGAAAATGTCATAAAACCAGAAAAAGTTGATACCAAGAATCAGTCCAAGCTGTTGTCTAAACCAAACTGCTAAATCAAAGTTGAAGTCAGTAAATGAGTTTGTAACACTAAGAAGGAATACTATCAACCATGCACTGAGACGTGGATGATCATGAAGTTCACAGTGTTGACCTTTTATCCATTGTTGTGTTAATGTCAATGTTGTGTACCTCTGAGTGTCATTGTCATAACAATTAAAGCTCAAGATTGCACTATCCAGAAAGCAATGATGGCACAAAAAATATTTATATATAAAACCACTAGAAAACAATGTTTAATACAACATCTTTTATCAAAACTGAATTCATCAAACCCAAACACTTTTATATACCTATATAATATAATAACCAGTACTCCAAGGGAAGAGTAATTCACTTAAAACAAGCATAAATCATAATAACCACTTGCCCTGCAGCTCTTAGGTCTTGAGCACTGCAGGAGGATAAAGAGGTGTGGGAAAGACCAGCAGAAAAAAACGTAGTTTAAGTGATGTCACGTGTAAAGTGAAATTCTTACCCATATGTGCTAATTAACATGCAACACGTCACCACTCTCCCGAGCCCTGATTAACAAGTATAACTACCTCAACTCGAAACTTCTATCTTCCTTATCTGGAAAATCTCAGAACACATTTCTCATAGCAATGTATACTTTAAGATGACATTCAGACTTCTTAAGGTAAGGTGTAAAGTATCAGCAAACTGAGAGTCAATTAAGTAAATCCTTAGTGATGGAGCGTGAAATAAGAAGTTAGGATTGTAGGAGATTGAAGAGACTGCCAGGGAATGAAGTTCTTTTGTTTTTGTCCTCCTGTAACAGCAGTGGCAGGAAGGAATTGTGCAGGGACCACAGTAGAAGAAGAAAAGAAAAGAAAAGTGCCCTAGGGATACTGTGCAATAATGCTTCCTTCATTCTGGGGCTTGTCACAATATATTTTTGGGATAGTCATAGACTCATAACAAAAAAGAAAACTATGACACCTTGAATTAGAATTACTGTACATTTCCCAAAAACAAACCTAACAAAAAATACTAATATAAATGTTTCTAGCACAAGTCTTTCATATCTTCCTTAATTATTCCTTTTTATATTCCACAGAAAAAATGAAATGTATTAGATTGATCTAAAAAGAAAAACAGATACATTGGATTATGTATTTTCTAGAAACAGATGTTTATTTCATTTTTAAATTAGTTTATCACTTCCAGATTTGTTAGTTGAATAAATATATTATTTTAAAATACAGAAGACATATGGCTGGTATAATGGCTAATATAGCTGGGTTTGAATCCTAGTATGGTCTCTGTTTGACGAGTGCATGATTTTGTCAAAGCAGTCTAGTTTTCTTAGTCAGGTCAGGATGGGGAGTGAGCACTGGTACAGTGCATTGCCACACCCACCACATGACGAAACAGCTCAGAATCCCGATTGGCAAATGACCAGGCAGACACGTGGTCCAGACCCACCCTCTGGAAATTACCATCATCTGCCACAGACAGGTGTTACATGGGCATCCCCCTGTCTTGGTCCAGCCACTGAGGTCCTCAACAATGAGGATCCTGTGAGCTGGATCACTCTCAGGGAATCACGCCATATAGCCATAATGCTGTAACTGACGCTCCCTCTACAGGTAATATGTCTCATTCAGGACTCTATCACCCTCTGCTTGTTCAGCACAAGGTCAAACCAGCGGTACCTAAGGATTTTTCAGAGAGACAAAGGAGTCCAGTCTTCGTGTCAGGTCACTGGATAGCGTCCATGTCTCAAAACCATATAGCAAATCAGGATATACCAGGACTCTAAACACTTGGACCTTCATCCTTTTGCTAAGAAAAGGGGGGAGCCATACATCCCTTTCCAGCGACCTCATGACCAACCATGCTCCCCCAATCTGGCTTCATCAGAAGAGCCACCAGAGACATGAATGTTGTTGCCGAGGTAAGTAAAACTCTCAATGCAGTCGACACTCTCTCGGCAGACAGACACAATGCTGATGGCTATGCCCTGGAGGTCACTAAAAGCCTGGACCTTAATTTTTATTCAGCACATTCGCAAGTTTAGATGCTCAGACTCCTCACTCATTCTCTCAAGAGCCCTGATCAGAGCCTCCATTGACTACATGAAGATCATAGCTTAATGGCCAAAGTCAAGATCAGTGAATCTTTCTTCACCAGCAGATGCCCTACAGCCTGGACCCCACAACACTGCCCAACACTCATTCCATGCAAGCATAGAACAGACTAAGAGCAAGAATATACCCATGATGTATCCCAGAATCAACTAGGAAAAGCGCAGAGGTTCTCTCTCCACTCTGTGCAGCACACACAGTACCAGCGTACAGGCCAACTATGGCATCCTTCAACTTCGGGGAGATTCCATGAAGTCTCAGGATGTCCTACAGGGCAGCTCGATCAACTGAGTCGAACACTTTATGAAAATTGCCAAAGGCTACAAAGAAACTCTGCTGATATTCATGTTTGCGCTTCATGAGAACCCTCAGTGCCAGAATGAGGTTGATGGCAGACTTCTTAGGCATAAAACCAGACTGCTATATTCGCTGGTAGGTGAACAAGTGATCACAGATCCTATTGACGGTGACCCTAGCAAGAACCTTACCCAGTTCCAAGAGCAGTGCTATCCCCCTGTAGTTGCCTCATTCCAGGTGATCATCATTTCCTTTCGAGATAGGTATGACAAGTCCTGTTTTCCAGTTAGTTGGGATCATTCCTGTCTCCCAACAGGAAGCAAAGCCTGCTTGCAATGCCAGGAGGACAGCCTTACCACCAGCCTGGAAAAGTTCACCCTGGATACCACAGATCCCTGCAGCCTTTCCTACCCTCAGTTGGTTCACCACCTGTGCAATCTCAATGAGACTGGGTGGTTCACAGCTAATTGGAGGATCAGACATAGGAACCATGGACCCAGAGATGTCCAATATCCTAAGTGGTGGATCAGTTTTAACAGCTGTGACGTGTGAGTCCTGCCTTGCACCCCAAAATACAAGGCTGAGTCTAAGTACTTTAGCAAAACCAGTTTTTTTCAGCTTGAAACAGTAACAGCACTTTTATTTATTGTAGCGGGATCTATCACCCTCCTTTACACAGACACAGCAATCAGTCAGAGTCATGGCCAAGTAATACTGTTCCCTGCATTTATAATGTTCCTTGCATCACCCATCGAGGACAGGTGCTTATAGCGCAACCGCTGTCAGCTTGGATTTGCTTTTACGGCGAGCCGTAGCAGTGCTGTGAGCCTGCGGATTCCCCGGCAACAGAGAACTGTCTTCCAAAGATGCAGTGAGTGCATCGTTTAGTTGTAGAGATTCCCAAAAGAGTTTAGAAACCTTACATGTTGCTCAAACTAGCCAGCCCAATGGGTCATTACTGCAGCATGATCCGCAAGGATCTGTAACTCTCCAAGGAATGGTATTTCAGTTGCTTTCATAGTCCTAGATCAAGTATGAGTATACTGAAGCTGCCTAGGTCAAAATTGTGAGTCTTTGGTTTGGTATTAAATGCCAGAGTATTAGATACTGGGTGGTACGGTAGCAAAACGTGTCCTGTATGGGTGGATGTATAGCTACTGTATTGAGCTGGACCCCTTACCTATTTCCATGATGACTTTGGAGTCTGCGACAGTACAGTTGCCATACCGGACTTTGATGCAGCTGCTCAGCATGCTCTCCACAAACTATCTGCAGAGGTTAATGAGCATTCAAGGAGACAGATTGACTTCCTATGCCCACTCAAAAAAGTCAAAGCACTGTTGTGCCTTCCAAATTAGATAGGTGGTGCTGAGGGACCATGAAGTATAAATGTTAACCCCTAAGAACTTTTATTACTTCCTTGCTCAAAAACCCCTGTTATTGTCAGTAGGCATGTGATGCCTCCCAAGTGTCCTAAAGACTATAATGAACTCCTTTATTTCACCTGCTGTAAAGGACATATTGTGAATGAATATATAAATGTACTTTATTATGGTCTGGCATCCTGTCCAGGGCTGGTTACCGGCCTTAAATACAACAGTGCTAGAATAGTCTCTGGCTCTTTGCAGGATCAGAAGTAGGTTCAAAAGAATTATTGAATGCGAGAAATAATTCATGAGGAAAAGGACAGTTGTACTGCGGTGGGCTGGTGCCCTGCCTGGGGTTTGTTTCCTGCCTTGCTCCATGTGTTGGCTGGGATTGGCTCCAGCAGATCACCGTGACCCTGTTGTTAGGATATAGCAGGTTGGATAATGGATGGATGGATGGAGGACAGTTGTATTCTTGGGAAGGTGCAAAGTGTATCAGTAAAGGTAGTTATAATGGGCTTTGGCATTGAATGCCTTTCTTTTAGGAGTAGATTTCGCTTACTTTCTTTTTTTGTTTAAATTGCATCATTTTGAAGAAATAAAACTTATTTAAAAATAGTTTAGGGTTATGATACAGTTTGAGCCAAGTATGAAAGTGAGCTCAAAATAACTGTTGTAAATTCCAGACTTTATACATTTTTCTTGGTTTCTGGTATTTTTTTTCATTAGCTTTCAGAACTATTTTCCACAGTTTTGATTATGCAGATTTCACATATTAAATTATTTCTACCATGAATTTGCATTTTGGCAGCATAAAAAATAATTAATGTTTGTTTTTAATTTATAGAGATGCCATAATGAGTGCCATCAGTTTCTGTTTGGGCTCTTTTGCCGGTCACTAGGTGACAAACTCCAGAAGTGACATTGAGTGAATTTGTCAAGCTGGCAACTGAGTGCATTCCATATCCAAGTTTAACTATTGCAATTTAAAGTGTTTCAGGCTACGGATTTGTTGGCAATAAACTTAAAACTGTGTTCTGACTTTGATTTTGTTTGATGTGTTGGGTTTAGACTTGATACTCCTAGTTTTGATTCTGCTCCTTACCTGACTTTCATCTCATCCTCTGACCTGTTATTATTCTGTCCTCATGGCCTGCTGTTTTCTAAGTCTTGCAGAACAAAAACTTGGATATGAAACGTGCTAAATCACCAGCTTATAAACTGTCAACCTAACAATGGTGCTCGATGCAATTTCCTTTGATTTATTCACTTTTTTCTTATAGCCCTGAGAGAAGAAACAGAAATTAGAATTTCAGCTTACAGAAGCAGACTCTCAGATGTTATGGAAGGAAAAAAAAAAAAAACATAGTAAATGACTTACCTTTCTCAAATAAGGAAGACTCTTGTAACAAAATCACAGTGGTTAAGTTTCTGATAAGGGCTTAACCCGACTTTAACTCTGAGTTACACTTTGAAGATTAAATGTAATCTGCTGAGTTACACATCGTCATTCACTGCATAAATGAGGCAGTAATGTACCTTTGTTATTGACTTCTTATTAAATCTGGTAGGAGAATCCGTACAGTTGGGATGACTAAAGGATTTCAGACGTCCTAACAAATGTTTGAATTTGCATTGCATTTTTTTTAAATGCAGGAACTTCACAAAAATGATAAAGTAGGAATGAGTCATGGGACAGTGGCCTAGTTTAAGACATCAGTATTTAGAATTTTTTGGATATTTTTATTTCCAAGATATTCTATTCATCTTTACTATCCATCTTTTATTGAGTTGAACAGATACACTGTAATTGCAATTACAACAGATTTTAAAAGAATATCCCTGCACTGGCACTCTTCTCCTGTGGTATCACCCCTACCCTAACCCTTTAAGGAAAAGTGAATTAAAAAGAGGAATAAAGAGAAAGAAGGGAAAGAAGTTACCACTGGGTCTGATAGCTAAAAAGATAAGCAGCAATTTAAAGGAATTCAAAGATTATCCTGGTTTGTCTTTATAGAATGGAACCTTTCTTGGGAAAATTGAGACATATATCACCAATATTTATCAAATGTCAAGGCACTAATAGCATATGTGAATCCTATTTATTGAACACCAGTTTTAGCCAACACAAATATGTAGAGGCTTATATTAGAAAATGTGGGTAATCATTTGTGACAAAGGCACTATATGAGCGCAGACCCGACACAGAATGACACCAGAGGCACACATAAAATGAATAAACTTTTATTTTTCTTCACCTGGGGGCCACGTCTTCCCCGTTTCCATCAGGCACAACACAGTCCCACAAACACAAAAGCACAAGCACAAATCTTCTCCTTTAAATCCTCCATTCCTCCCAAACAGCTTTGTCTCCCTCCTCCCGACTCTGGCTCCTCGAGTGGTGGCTGCTGGCTCCTTTTATAAGGTACCCAGAAGTGCTCTAGGTGCTTGATTGCCCATTTCTGGCTGCACTTCCGGTAGTGTGGTGAAAACACTGCCCATAAGGGCTCAGCAGCTCCTGCTGAAGCACCACATGGCAGCACCTGCGGATCCCAACAGGGCAGCACCAAACTCCAACTACCATGAATCCCTGTGGGAGTCCGAGACACCATTTCAACCCAGGGGGGTTGCCATCTAGCGTCCCGGGGGAGATATTGGGTAGCCCAGGCTTTCTCCCCCAGAACATATACTGAAGGGGTGTCCCAGCCGGGCATGGGCCCCAGCCGTCTGCCACACAGGCATACATGATCTACCAAGAGAGAATACCAAAAAACAGTATATCCTCTCACTAGTGCCACAGTTAAGTGCTGTCAGTATCTGCTATTGAAAGCTGCTAATTTGTGGATGGCAATTTTACAAATCACTGGCCATCAGAGGTTGGTAATAATGAGTTACATTTACTCCGTTACATTTACTTGAGTAACTTTTAAAAAAAATTGTACTTCTAAGAGTAGTTTTACTGCACTATACTTTTAACTTTTACTTGAGTACATTTGTGAAGAGGGCGGCACGATGGCGCAGTGGTAGCGCTGCTGCCTCGCAGTTAAGAGACCCGGGTTCGCTTCCCGGGTCCTCCCTGCGTGGAGTTTACATGTTCTCTGCGTGTCTGCGTGGGTTTCCTCCCAAAGGCATGCAGGTTAGGTGGATTGGCGATTCTAAATTGGCCCTAGTGTGTGTTTCTATGTGTCCTGTGGTGGGTTGGCACCCTGCCCAGGATTGGTTCCTGCCTTGTGCCCTGTGTTGGCTGGGATTGGCTCCAGCAGACCCCCGTGACCCTGTATTTGGATTCCGCGGGTTAGAAAATGGATGGATGGACATTTGTGAAGAAGAAATGCTACTCTTACTCCGCTACATTGGGCAACACTCAATTCGTTACTTTTTTCCATTTATACGTTAAACTTTATTTTTGTAAGAGAGAAGTTGCCAGTGGATCTACTGCATGACTGTTTCACCAATCAGATGTAGCCATGCAGTCACATGACCACACACAAACTACCCGCGTCTTGCAGCCTGTGAGAGACTTTTTAGTCATGCGGGGCTCCTGTTCACTGCTAAACGGTCACAGCTTCACTGCAAGAACCAGATCCTCGTTCCCAAGCCTGCCTTTCATGTCTTTTAACCTCATGTATTTTCTCCTTTTCTTTGATTTACCCTTCTTTTTTGTGTTGACCCGTATATATACACTCCCATCTCCGTGGGCCTAAATCACACGCTGCAGGAAGCCAATAAAACAATTGAGAATGATCGGACCTGCATGTGCAGGTGCAACTTGCTCCAGCTACCTCATTAACTCCCCGCGGTCGTGCAATTGCACCCACGGAGAGTGACACGGATTTATGGATTTGAAACTGACCTTTTTTTTTTTTGAAGCCGTGGACCCGCTACACCACAAAGTGCATATGCAGTATTATACTGTCAGTGTACAGCATATCTCGTCACTGTAAGTAGTTTGCACTGTTCAAACATACATGTTACCTACTGTAAGTACTGCCTTCAAAAGCTTTGTTGTGAAAAACTGAGATTTGGAACTTTGTGTTATTTGTGATTTATTTTTACTCATTTTTTATTTTATTATTTGGAAATAGCAGAATTTGCACATTATTTGGTAACAAATATTTGCCTTTGCATGGTAAAATAGGTAAATACTCTGTGGGAATTAAAATTTAAAGAATGGTTTGCTGTGCTAAAATGGAAAGTCACTTCTGTTGGCTAATCTATGTGTGCGTAAACACAGCATGTGTTGTTTCATTATCATTTGCTAAGTGCTGCAATGTATACACTGTATGGTATATTTAAATTAGGACAGGGGTTCTCAAACTCGGTCCTGGGGGTCCACTGTGGCTGCAGGTTTTTGTTCCAACCAGATTCCTAATCAGTGACAACACCTGATAGCACTGATCTCATTTAATTAGCTGGTATTATTTATCTTTTATTCTACATTCAGAAAAGCACAGCAGCATGATTTTTACATTTATAAGAAACTTAGAAATATTTCTGTTTTTGCTATGGATTTACAGTAAATGCATAACTCTCTTTTTATTACATTTCACCCTTTCTCTGTGCAGTTTGCTCCCTTCATTGAATCTTAATAATGACAATTAAAAACAAGCAGAGTAGAAACCCAAGCAAACAACACTCAATCGTCAAAGGCTGCAACTACTTTAGCGTCAGCCCCACAAAGTAGTAAATAACGGATTAATTAAACAATTAGAACACCTAGAAAATTAGAATGAAAATCAAGATGAAAATACTGTTAAAAAGAAAAAAAAATGCGTATAACTGCTTAGTACATTTTAATACTTTTTTTTAACAAACTTAGTTTTCTAATTTGTATATTGTTCCCACTGCGGTGGGTTGGCACCCTGCCCGGGATTGGTTTCTGCCTTGTGCCCTGTGTTGGCTGGGATTGGCTCCGGCAGACCCTCGTGACCCTGTGTTCGGATTCAGTGGGTTGGAAAATGGATGGATGGTTGGATATTGTTCCCAAAACAGGGAATCTGGGAAGCAACAGTTCACTTAATTAGCACAGGAGTCCAATTAAAAACAGAGGCTGGTTGGAACAGAAACCTGCAGCCACAGTGGGCCCCCAAGACCGAGTTTGAGAACCCCTGAATTAGGATTAAAGATATATTTACATTTCAAGAAAATCTGAAGTTATTATTGATTAGTTAACTAAACTCAGATCTGTCCTTAAATAACCTTACAGAATTAACCTGAAATATGAAAGTGTCTATTGAAGTGCAACAATACCCAACTTTACTAAATAGTACAAATCCTAAAACTGACATATTTAACTTTGGTAGGGCAAATTCAAGAACAAGAGATAAACAGGGATAAGGTTTTAAGAGCGGAGACAGTTAAGGAGCACTGGAACAGGTTTAAAAATATTTACATATAATGCAGGACAGGTACATCCCAAAATTTGGAATTAGTAGAAAACTCTGCAGTGGGTAAAAAGAAGTTGGAAAAATAGCTGCAAAGGAAAAAAAAGCGGCCGTGTAAGGTGTATAAGACTAATGAGTCCAATGTGAAGGGCATGAGGGTAACCATTAAGAAGGATATCAGGGAGGCTAAAAGGTAGTTAGAGAGAAATATAGCAGGAAAGATGAAAGAAGACCCAAAGAGGTTCTTTCAGTATTTTAGTAGTAAAAAAACAGTAAAGGAGGAAGTGAAATGCATCATGAATTGTTAAAAAAAAAGAAGATGCTCTAAACTCACATTTTTCTGAAGTCTTCTTACATGAGTAGGTGGATAACTTCACGGAGGTAAAAGGGACTACAAAGGAGGTACTGAGAGATTTGGAAATTGTAGAGGGAGAAGTGCAGCTTAGATTAAATAGGCTGAAATCAAACAAATCACCAGGGGCGTCATGCATAACGCCGTGCGTAGAATTCACACTATAACATGGCGTAAGCACAAAAGCAGAAATGTGCTTACGCACAACAAAATCCAGATGTATAAATTTGTGCGTTTGCCAACTTCCACGTTCTTCTGCTACATAAATCCCGGTCAGCATGAAAAATAATGCACGTGCATGCGCCTTCTGTCCCGTCTCCTCCCAGAATAGAAGAATTTCAGCGAATACCAAGTGGAGGCATGGAAAAACGTACTACTTGTTGGTTTAAAAAGTGGTATAAACAACAAAAGGAAGTTGATCGAGTGACATAGAGTATCAGAGAAACTGGAAAGCTCAAGTTCACAAAGTTGCACAGTGCCCTAAATAAAAAAGAAAGTTGTCAGATATCAAAGTCGCCATGAAAAGGCAAGTCTTAGCTCACCGTCTGAGTGTCATATGAAAGCTTCCAGAAAAACAAAATAGGCACTCAGTGGGAAAAAAGCACGAAATATCATCTTTAATCTTGAAATTTCCACTTTAATCACATAGTTTATTTTGTCATTAAAGTAGAACATCATAAACTTCATCTTAAAATCGTTTAATTTACTAGTTTCTCAAATCCCATCGTAACTAAAGTAGCACGTTGAATGCTTTGTTTTGTATTTGATCTTTTATGTGCTCTATGTGTGTGAATCACTATGTGCTTCTGGGCTTTCTCTTCCTCCGACAGGACACAGAATCCATTACATTCATAATATTACTGTTCTCTGAATAATTAAAATACTGAGATGTATACGTGATATCATTTTCATGATGAATGGAGTTAAAGCATGTTAAAGCATGTTGGTAAACATGGGAAAATTATGGCGCAGTATGTTGAGTGCAGATTGTTCCTGCCTCACGCAAGATGCTTGCTTTGTCGTGCACGACCTTCGATGAAATAATTTATTGCAGCAGTACTGTCTCTTTTAAATGTACTAACCTCCAATTCCTGCCCTTCCTTTTCTTTCTCCAAATACTCAATTGCCACACAATCAGGTCTGTAATAGACGTTAAGTCATCTGTAAGCTTAGAACACCAATTTTTCTAAACTTTTAAGGAACATTGAAATATCTTCATAGTACATGTTTAGAAGAATACAGTGCGAGGCAGGAAAAATCCATGAACGGAGCACCAGCTTCTTGCTAGAGCTGTGACACTGTGTCCGTTTATTTATTAACAATATAGATTATTTAAATTAAGTTAAAGTTTTATCTGTATAATATAATAAAACATATTTTACTGCATTTCATCTTTAAAATAATATTGCTAGTTTACTGTGAGGTAATTGTACTTATAAGTACAAACAGTTCTACAAGGAGCACTTGATGGACTGATTGAGTGCATTTATAGTTCTTGGGGTGAAACTGTTTCTGAACCGCGAGGTCCATACAGAAATGGCTCTGAAGCATTTGTCATATGAGAGCAGTTTAACAGAGAGCATGGCTGGGGCAGCTTGTGCTTGATGCTGTATACTGATAATTCTCTTTCCAGTCAGCTGCTGTACAGCTGTGATCCCACACTCAGATACAGTGATATAAATACTCCTAGTGGTGCAGTGAGAGTAATATGGAAAAAGATGATCCACTGTGGCAACCCCTAACAGGTGCAGCTGAAAGAAGAAAAAGAAGGTGCAGTGAAAGTAACAATGCTAAAGCAGCTATTGTATTTAGAATAGTTTGACCATTCTATGGACCATTATATTGTTACAGGTCAATTACAATCAGATGCATTAAACTAATAGATGATACAAGGTGTGGCAGAAAAGCAATGAGAATGATTTTTTATTTACCAAAGTTTTTATTTTTTTCAAACATCAATGTTATCCCCTTCAAAGTAGTTCCCTTGGGCAGCTACACACCGATGGAGACTTTGTTCCCACTGTTGGTAGCAGCGCTGGAAGACTTCAACCGGTATGGTCTTCAGCATGTCCGTTACACTCTTTTGGATGTTTTCTAAAGTACCGAAATGACATCCTTTGAGGACATTTTTCAGTTTAGGAAAAAGGAAAAAGTCACACGGACTGAGGTCAGGTGAATAAGGGGGCTGGGGAACCACAGGAATGCCTTTTGAGGTCAAAAATTCTGTTATGGACAGGGCAGTTTTTCAGCACCATTTTGGCACAGACCTTTCGCATGTGCAAATGTTCACTCAAAATTTGATGAACGGTAAATCTGTTCAAATTTAATTGTTCACTCAACATTCTTAATGTTAAACGACGGTCTGATCTCACAAGAGTGTTCACACGTTCGATGTTTTCATTGGTTTTCGAAGTTGAAGTCCTCCCTGAACGGTGTTCATCTTCAACGTGTTTTCTGCCTTCCAAAAATGATTTGTGCCGGCGAACAACTTGAGCTCGGGATAAAGAATGTTCCCCATAGGCCTGTTTTAACTTTTCAAACGTCACACTTGCCATTTAATGGCACAACAATGCTCCAAATTCTGCTGTTCCATTTTGCACGACGCACAACCAAAAACACAACTTCGCTTATAGCAGTCACAAAAATCACGTAGTTAACGGAAGGAGTTGAAACTCGCACTGAGCTATGGGAGGGTACTGATACACGTGCTCTATCAAGGACAACAGCGCAGCGTTGCCAGATCGCTTGCAGTGTTGCCAGTCTCATTACTTTTCTGCCACACCTCGTATGCAGTTAATTTCAGTGTATTTATAAAGCTGCGTCAGGGATGTGGATCTAAAAAAGAAGGGGCAACCAGACAGGAACAGTAGCACTGCTATGAAGCTGGGTGCCACAAGTCTGCAAAACCGAGTGCAAAACTTGCATATGCCAGGGTATGAGCTGCTGTGGAAATGTGTGTGGCTTTACGCCAAGTTTAGGTTTTATACATTGCAATTTGAGCGTGGAAACGTTCTTACGCAACATTTTTGTGCATACGCACCATTTATACATGAGGCCCCAGGACCAGATAATACAGTATCGATCCTTTAGTTCTTTAGAAGTCACTGCACACTAGGGAAATTCTGAAGGACTGGAAAATGCCAAATATTATCCTGTTATATGAAAAGGGTGATCGAGCAGATCGAAGCAACTATAGTCCAGTAAGTTTAACATGCATCACAGGTAAAATAATGGAAGGAAATATTAGGGAAAAGATTGAGTAACACCTGGCAAGGACAGGAGTTGTACTGAACAGTCAGCATGGGTTCAGATGAGGGAGGTCATGTTTTACTAACATGCTGGAGTTCTCTGAAGAAGCAGCAAAAGGATATGATCAAAGTGGAGTATGTAATATTATTTATCTGGACTTCTAGAAAGCATTTGAGAAGGTGCCACATGAGAGGTTGGGCATCAAACTAAAAGAAATGAAAGTTCAGGATTTAGTGTGTAAATGGGTGCAAAATTGGCTCAGACACAGGAAGCAGAGAGTGATGGTGCGAAGGAAACCTTATTAGAACTGGCCGATGTTAAGAGTGTTAAGTGTTCCACAGGGGTCAATGCTAGGTCCACCTGCTGTTTCTTATAATATAAATGAATTGGATAGGAATTTAACTAACAAGCTGATTAAGTTTGCAGATGATACCAAGATAGGAGGATTGGTAGATAATCTCAAATCCCTTGAAACTTTACAGAGGGACTTGGGCAGCATACAGGCTTGGGAAGATTTGTGGAAGATGAAATTTAATAGATAGATTGATTAATTGATTGATTGAAAGTACACCTTATGAGAAGGATTTAAGTGTCGTAGTCACTGTTAACTTCCAGACAGTGTTTTAGAAGCCGTTAAAAATTTGTAGCAGAATGTTAGGTTATATAGTCCGATATGAAGAGTACAAGGCCAAGGAGGTTATGCTCAAGCTTTATAACACACTGGTGAGGCCTCATCTGGAGTACTGTGTGCAGTTTTGGTTTCCATGCTACAAACGAGACTTAAAAGTGCTGGAAAAACTCCAGAGAAAAGTAACTTGGCCCATTCAGGACTACAGGGGATGAGTTATGAGGAAAGATTAAAAGAGAGCTGAGCCTTTTCAGTTTAAGCAAAAGAATATTAAGAGGAGGCATGACTGAAATATTTAAAATTATGAAGGGAATTAGTCCAGTGGATCAAGATAATTACTTTAAAATTAGTTTAATGAGAACACGGGGACACAGTTGGAAACTTGTTGAGACTAAATTTCACACAAACGTTAGGATGTTTTTCTTCACACATAAGAGACACAAGGAATAAGTTACCAAGTAGTATGATAGATAGTAGGACTTTAGGGATCTTCAAAACTCAACCTGATGTTATTTTATGGGATTTAAGTGGATAGGCCTCGAGCTGCGTTGAGCTGAGTAGCCAGTTCTCATCTAAATGTTTCTAATGTTCTATAAGGTTATTAATGATCAGCATCCTACTTTTCTATGACAACTCCACCGTAAAAGCCAATGCTTCACTTTCTGCAGTAATTCATCCCATTTCTTTTGTGTAAAATGTTCTTCCCCAAGAAAGACTTCAAAATATAATAGTCCTTCAATAGATTTACCCCAATATGCTTTCCTTTGAATTATAGGTGCATCCATTTGCTGTGTGAGGCAAAGTTATCTGGGGATTCATGGAAACTCCACGGTGCAAAAACAGCCTCCTCACACTCGATGGCAAAGGACAAGCTATTAAAACTTGTATTATTTTTACTATAGCAATATAATCTTTAGCATTATCCAGGCCCAGTATAATTGTAAGCTAAAGATTAATTTTTCTGGTCTCTGAATAATTTAAACCACTCATCCTAACCTGTTGACATCACTTACCTCAGCACAAATTGAATGTGTACAATCAGCAGTGTACATAAGCAACACTTAACAGGATAGGAGCTGGAAAGGTCAGCCTAAAGAGCACATCTGGGTTTTTATTTGGAAAAACACATTTAAAAATGTGCCTTATACATTTTTCTGTATAGCAATATAAAATTTTTCTTTCTTTCATTCTCTTTCTTTCTTTCTTTCTTTCTTTCTTTATTTTTGTTTAATTACCCTTCAAAAGGGAAAAAGTTATTAGTGTGCAAATTTAAAAATTTCAAGTAAACTAAAATTTGACCAAAATGATTTTAAAAAATAGATATTCATCAGAAATACTACATTTTTTAAAGAGACATTATTATATTTAAATATCAAGACTGATTCCCTGTTCAGGGCTGTTTCCTGCCTTGTGCCCAGTTCTGCCAGTGCTCTGGCTTCCCATGACTTGCAAGTTAATTAAGTGGGCTTGAGAATATTATGTGAAATGAATAATAGTGGCTGTACTTCTGGTTGATGTTCGAAAGCCTAGAGTTCAAATCCAGACCTGGAAACCTGCTCAATCTCCTTATGTCTGTGTGGATTTTACTCCAGGTCCTCTGGTTTTCATCTCACATTCCCAAACATAATCAGGTTATGTGGATTGGCCCCTGTGCATGTTAGTGGGCCCTGTGACTGTCCTGTTCGCAGTTGGTTCCGTCTTCAACCTATTGCATCTAGGACAGGCTTTGCAAAATTACCACAAAATGGGTTAAGCAGGAGAGTGTTATGTTATCAGGAGTCCCCCCTAGAAGTAATTCCAATTCAATATAAAATTCCAAAAATAGCACCAAGTAGTAATGTGATATATTCTAAAATAACACAAATGGAAGATGAAGAGAGGGGAAAACACAAAAATTATCCGGAGCACAAATTCCTAGAACCCACAGGAGATACGTCTTGTTTTTGTGTATCAGGTGTTGGCGGCTGTGCTACTTTCCCACCTTCAAAATACTGTAAAATAAAGCTTCCAGTTTTTCCCTTCTTTCCCTTTCCTCTGATGACCTTTCTTCTTTGCCAAGTTACTCTTTGATCCAACTTACCTTCCCACAATGCACCCAGTCTGCTAACAGAAAGGACTGGCTTTTCAGTCCCACCTTGTCAGGCGTTTCAGATGGACCTATGAAGTCTTGGGGCTGATGGATTATTGTGGCCACAAGAGTTAAATCAGCAGCTCTAACATGACCCAGAATGATTGAGAGAGTGAATGGGTCTTGAGAGAGACAATGTCATCTGTTGTCCTCCAGCCTTGTGCTGGATGGTTAGGCACTAGCACCTCAAGAAAAGAAGCAGCAGGTTTGAAAATGGAAGAATAATATTTATTATTACTACTGGGCAACACAGCTGTTAGCTCTGTTGTCTCTCTGATGCACCATTCTAGGTTCCTGTACTGTGCCTTCCCATTTCTATGTTTGTTTTACCACCCGCCTCCTTAAATATGTGCTAATTATGTTAATATGTGACTCCAAAGTGGTCCCATTTGATTGGGAGAGTGGTGGACTGGCCCCCTGTCCAAAGCTGTGTCCTGCATTGCACCACTTGTTTCCAGGACAGGCTGCAGTCCTCTATACCAGTGAATTGCATTATACATTTCTGAGACTGGTGTTATTAATACTATTATTATTCACAAATAGGAAATTTTAGTATTGTATACTGTACTTGGCTTACACTTTTATTCAAGGTGATAAGATCTGGACTCATTACAGCTTCTTTAAACAGCTTTTGTGGCTGGTTGCTGAAACAGTAGCCTTGTAGGTTAAGTTTCAATGCTTTGGTCACTAGTCCTTACTATCTACAACTGAGAGAAAGGCAAAAAGCTACATACACAGCCTCAAGCAAAATAATATGATAAAGGATATTTAAAAAAATACAAAATACACTTGGATTACAATTTATTATAAATTTCAAGCCAAATTAAGAAAACACATTTACCTGATTATGTATTTAAAAATATTCAAAGATGACCTGCCCTGCCATTGAGGGCTGATTTCTACCTTGTATCCAGCTCTGCTGCAATCCCACCAGGGTTCTTGTGACATTAAAATTTAACTATGTGGGTTAAGTAAATGAGAGGACAGACAGATTTCACAGCAGATACATGTAACATGTTGAAGTTGTTCATTTTTAGTTACTTTAAAAGAAAATGCAGTTGGCTTCTGGACTTTTTGGGCCAAGGAGAACTATGGGACATATAGTCCGGAGATATTAATGATTTTATCATATCATAGTTAGTGTTTTTATCATTAGTATTAAACTGAATAAAAATCAAGATCACAAAATCAAATATTCAAGCAGCCCTGAATGCCGTAGGGAACAAAAAGTCTGAAGTCCAAATTCATAGTATTGTGGTTATTTTAAAAGAACAATTGTTTCTTTTGCTAATGAACAACTAGCAATAAATTAATTATGGCCTTATTTTATTACGTTTGTCAAAATTGGGCACATTTACAGTATGGCTGCACAAAATAAAATGGAAGTTTAATATGAAAATGCAAATTCAGTTTGATAACAAAAAAGAAACCTTACTTAATAAGATCATCTTTGTCAGGCAAAATAAAGTAAAGTAAAATAAAGCTGATTGCAGCTTAAACAGAATGACAAACTCACTCCCTTAG
The DNA here is from genome assembly GCF_016835505.1 of Polypterus senegalus. Classification (NCBI taxonomy): domain Eukaryota; kingdom Metazoa; phylum Chordata; class Cladistia; order Polypteriformes; family Polypteridae; genus Polypterus; species Polypterus senegalus. Next base: position 58,100,900 of record NC_053155.1, read on the forward strand.
ACACTCCATAAAGATTATTAGAACAGTGAAAAAATAAACCTGCCAAAAGCATAAAGCAGGCTTACAAGTTTTTCATATAAAGTTGGGTTTTATTTCCATTTTGACTTGGTTTTCAAACAAACACTTTCAATCAACATTAGTGATTTCTGCATTAAATTGTAATGAAGCATTGCCACCATTTCAGCCATGAACGTAATGCATGCTAAGTACAAGTAATGCTCTTACCTGCACTGCAGAGAGAACGCTTGCATTTCTGACATATGTTTAATGCAGTTTTTAATTGGATAACTCATTAAAGTATATATTATATAATGATCTCTTCAAGAATGATCATCTTCTGTCTGAATCACTTCACAGAGTGATTTCGCATTGCAACAGAACTCTCATATTGAACTTCTGCCAGATGCCTGTAACGTAAGACTGCAGAGTTTCCACTTTCAGTATTTTAGAGCACCACTTAAACTATGGGTCACAACATATGTACATACTGCACTGCATTCTACACTTTATAATTTGTATTTGTTCTTATAATTTATATAATATATTAAATGTATATATACAGTACTGTGATGCTGTTTTGAAGGCAAAGGGTGGTCACCATAAACCAAATATTGATTTGATTTTGATTTCTCTTCTGTTCGTTCATTTTACATTGTTAATTGATAAAATAAACTATTAACACATTTATTTGCGTAAGGATTCTTAGTTTACATAATGTTTTCACACCTGCCTAAAACATTTACACAGTACTGTATATGGTAAGTGCCAAGCTGGAATGAAAGAACAGCAAAGGGACCCTTAACTGAACTGGGGTAAGGCTCCTATTTCAGAATATGTTTATCCCCTGATCCACTAGATGGCAGCATCCCAGAACCTCAGTAACCATGTGGAGTTCCGCAGGACATGATGAAAATTGTTGTCCTGTGAGTCAACCCTGCTGGGTCCCATAGGTACCACCAGGGGATGCTACCGGGATTTATGATCCCTGTTTTTCAGGGCTTCTGCTTGACCCCGAATTGCCTCCATCAGGCTATGCCATGGGGCCAGAATTACTCCCGGGTCTGACAGAAAGGAAAGACATTCATCGTCCTCCATTTGTGTCAAAGTTGGGATAAAGGAAGGCAACCCTCACTGGAGGGGGGTGGATGAAGAGAGAAGAAAAGAAGGAAGAAGAATTGTGCTTATGAATTCATGACTGTATTTGTGTTGGTTGTGTCCAGGATTGGGTGCTTGGTGGTACCCCATCTCTCACTGTACATACCATAGATAAACATAATATACACATAGTAACATACAAATATGTTACAGCTAGGGAGGAGGCACCAGCTGCAAATGGGACCTTCAGCTCTGTCTCCGCAGGTTTTTTAGCAATACTGCTTAACTAGGAACTGATCTAGTTAGACAACTGAAGTTTCCAGAAGAGGTCGCTGCAACATCACTGAGACCAAACATTGTCTTGCTCTCCAAATCCTCCTAGTGGTTATAATTACAGAACTTAAAGTTACATAGGAGGATCAGATCCAAGAGGAAAATGAAAGGAGGAGATCAAGACACATAGAGCTAGAGGAGCACTGTAGGGAGAATGGGTGGCAGGTGAGGCTGCAGAGGGTTTGCGGCCCAGTTCTTCTGCAAAAGTTTATCATCCATGGTATCTATGGGGCCGACAAGAGAACTATGGAAGACCCACAGAGGCCACTGAAATGGCATCTAGGTTGCTATGGATTAAGAGGGAAAAATTACAGGGGAATAAAACAACCTGGGCACAAGCTGGGGCTTCATCAATGCTGACTGGGTCACCTGGGTGAAAGAGTGATGTAGACGGACTCAAAACTCCCGATGACCCTGGGAATATTTCTGATGTGTCCAATGTCAGAGATGGCTGGGGTGGCGAGGACTGGCCAGGATGCCCAGTAGAACCGGAGGAGGGCTTGCGCCTTCCCCAGAACATGTGGGGGTGACCGCCCTGGTACCTTTGGGGGCCATGGGTACAGAGCTTTGAAGCACCACCCTGTAGGGGCCCATGGTCACCGCCAGGGGGTGCCCCTATGCCTTTGGAGCCCTGGACCTCAGCACTTTCGCCACACCCGTAAGTGCTGGGAGGAAAAGAGCAGGGACACCCGGAGTGCTTCCAGGATGCAGCCGGTACTTCCGCCACACTGGGGCGTGTCAGTGGAAGATTGCCAGGACACACCTGGAGCACATCCGGGGGACCATAAAAATGGCCGCCTCCCTTCATACAATGGCCAGAGTCAGGAGAGAAGAGAGCTTGGTGGAGAGGAGTGGAGGCGGCCTGAAGAAGAAGGCATATGTGTTGGGGCCAGGGGTTGTTGTGCACTGTAAATATGGCAAATAAATGTGTGTTGGGTGACATTGACGTGTCCTCCTGTCTGTGTCCAGGCCGGTTACCACACCAAGTACATTGCAGTGTGTCAAGGAATATATGACATATCGTGACCGCCAACTGGAGGTACCACAAAGCCTCAAATACCAGACATTATGCACTATACATAGAGCACTATGCTATACACTGACATATTCAGGGAGCATCTGTGAGCATAAGAACTTGAGAAATCTGACAAACGTGCCGAGACCATTCAGTCCATCAAGCTTGTTTGTTTAGCTAATAGCTAAGCTGTCCAAAAGTCTCATTCGGATACTTCTTAAAGGTTCTCAAGGTTTCTGCTTCAAGAACACATCTCATTTTGGTTTTTCCAGATTCCCTCAACCCTTTATGAAATAAGTGCTTCCTGGTTTTGATCCATGTCTTTCTTATAGTACAGTGACCAGAACTGCACATAATACTCCAGATGCCTTCTTACTAGTGCAGTGTATAGTCTAAGTAGTATTGCAAGCCAACAGACCATCTAACCTGATCCCATTTCCAACTGTCTGCTCATCATATAATTTCTGCTTCAATAAAATATTTGAAAAGAAAATATGAGAAATATTTTTCTGATCCACAAAGCATTTTTATAGCGTTCTCCAAAAAGCAGACATCAACAGTTTCAGGAGTATCTGGTGTGGCAGAATGAAAAAATTAACAAGCCATAGAATTAAATAACAGATTTCAGTATCAGCAAGAATTGGATTCTAATTAAGAAAAAGGTTTGAGTGAAAGTGGCGGTCTTCCGGGACCAGAGTTTGGCATCCCTGAGCTAGAAGGTAATTTCTATGCTCACTTTACATCTCAATATTATGTTTAATAAAAGGCACAATTGAGAGTTGTGGATCTTAAATAGCAAATTAAAGAAAAGGATATATGATCCATCAGAAACAGTAATTGATTAAAAATTAGAAAATGGTTGGAACAAAATATGCAGCCACTGCAGCCCCCCAGAATCTGAATCTTCCACACTTGTTCTATAGCTAGAAGGTGGATATAGGTGACTGGGGCAACAGGAGTGTAGGTATTGGCACCATTTTTGAATATCCATTATTTATTTCTAAACAGATAAAGATCAATGAAGAGACAGCCTGTCTAACAGTGTCCAGGGAGTGGGAGCTGACACAATGACTTTCCAGAGAAACAAGGGCGTGTAGCACCAGAGTCGCCATCCTGGAATGTGGAAAGTAGATGATGAGATAAGGACCACCTGCCGGTTGCTACTTTGTACTATGGGAATGGCCTTCCTGGGGGCAAATTTCAAAAGAAAGATGATTTCTATCAATCAGAGCCATCAATTACAGGGTCATTATTGTCATATATACAGTGTACAGTGAAGTTCTTACTTGCATGTGCTAATCAAAATACAACATGCTGCCACTCTCCAACCCCGTGGTTAGTATAACAACTTACTTCAAAAGTACTGTCTTCCTTACCTGAAAAATCCCAGAACAGATTGTAATTATTATATTCTTGCAAACAGAATATGACAATTCTACCAAGTCTACTTAAAATTATTATGTGGTTCTAAGATTGGAAATAAAGAAAGAGCACACATCTGGTTAATGGTAGCTTTGTGTAACTGCACCGAAAGCACTTGCCTCCTGTTCTGCATTATTCTCTTTATCATAAACCAAATTTGGGTCTAATTGTCTTGTAATCTTAAATCTTAGACTCACTTTAGGTTTAGGGGGTATTTTCTCAGTTGTGTCTCTTTTATTGTTTTCCGAGCACCTTTAGGTTGCACCATGGTCAGAGGTTTCATAGCTAAGGCTTTTATTTCACTTTTAATAAAGGAACATCACTGGGTCTATTGTATTTACTGTATTGGCTGACATTCCATTCACTGTCACAAGATACAAGTGCAACAATCAAAATCAATTTTGAAAAAAGCTGAGATAACATATTTTACTGAACATCCACTGAAATTAATGATTGCTCTTGAAACTGCTAAAAGGGATATTGAAGCATTCATTCCTAGCTCAGGTCTCAGTGTTACTTGCACTAACTTTCTTTTTGTCGTTCCTGTGATTTCTGTATCTTTGCCCTAATCTTCCTCTTAGCTTATCTGTATGTCAGCTCCAGCCTTTTGCTCTTGACCTAATCTCAAGATGTCCCTGTGCTATTTTAGTCCTGTCTCTCCAGGGCTGCAGTAGGCTTTCCTTTTCCACTTTGTGCCACCTACATCCTGGAGTCTCTGCCAAAAGTGCAGCTTACTCTTCTACACATTATGGGAGACGTTGATTTACCAGACTATAAAAGCCTGACTGACTATTGCAAGCTGCATTTAATGAAAATGTTGGGTTGTGAGAATGGAAAATATATTTGAATTTTAAATGACAACACCAGTAATCTTATATTATGATTGTTTGTTTGAGGAAAACCATGAAGTGAAGCAGCCTTAAAAATGACAAATACAAAACATCAGAAGGACACCCTCTCAATTCCTCCCAAGTATGTAATCCCACTGTAGACTAAGAAGGGGCAATGTCACTAACTGTGTTGTCTTCCTTTTCCTACATAGTGCTGAGGAACTCCCAGTGAGGGCAAGTCACTCCGCCCCATCCAGTACTCTTGGAACATAAAAGCACACCCACCTAGAAGCAGGCATCACTCCTTGACCAAGTAGTCAATGAGACAGAGCTCCTTCATAACCTGAACTAATTTAATGCAAAGATCCCTTAGTCCAATTTACTTTCTTGTTGGGAAAGTATAGGGTGTTCCAGATCTAATTATGCAATTTTCATTACGCTATAACTTATGTTTATTACATAGGAAATCACCCAAAAAATCCCGGACCATTGAGAAGTGTGCGAACTGACATCATGAAGAATCTTCTTCGCACCTAACTGGAATCGTCCCCGCAAAAATCAAAGTCATCCAGACGATCTGGATCTGCATAATTAGATCTGGACCACCCTGTATTGTAATCATCCAAAAATTGGATTTCAAAATTTTGATGAATTTTGACATTTTAGACCTCCAAGAGTCCAATAATACAATTTTTGTAATTACTATGTCTGTGTGTGTATGTAAACACAATACCTTGAGTACATTTTCAATTAGGACAACCAAATTTTGCATGAAAGTATTAGGTACAAAACATAGATTTCTATCAACTTTTGAGCTATTTCTGTTAACCGGAAGTGGTACTTTTTTAATGGTGCAGCTGCACAGTCCAATTTATTCAACGTTACTTTTATAATAATTGTTCAATATAATTTTGATTTGATTTGATTTGTTGTTGATGATTCTTTAATGTATAAAATATAAAAATATAATCATTGTCTTGTTGTTTATTCCTCAAATATCCATCCCCATATCTAAGTATATGAGAAGGTCTAGGGTTGACCACTCCTGATTTTTTTTTGTTTAAAAATTGAAGTAAATGGGGATGGCAACATTTATGTCTTTTCACAAGCTGCCATTCCCTTGGAGCACCACAAATTCTTCTAAGAGATTGGTCAACAGCTGGCAATTTCATGCACAGTGGTTATAAAGTGCAGAGAATAAACTTAAAATTACACTATGAAACAATCTGTTTAAATAATGTCGAAGTGACTAATTTCCTAAAGTGAAATAAATTGGAGAAGACTAGGCTGATTTACTAGAGCCTGCTTGGACTTTCATTATGTTGGCAATGGACCGCCTTATTATCACTGAAAACATCTCCCTAATAAGAAACATGGGGCCATCAAGGATGGCAAAACATCCCAAGCCCAGTATAACTGGCATAGATGCTGCAAGAGAACCAGGAGATGAAACACAGTCAAAACCAGAAACAAGTCAAAACACAGGAGATGAAACACCAAAGTCTATTGTAATTGGTAATCAAAAATCAAAATCAAGAAGTTCAAGAAAGGAATTTGCAACATGTTCATTTGACAAATCACGGATACAAATAAATCATCAGGCCGGTATATTTAAAAGGTTGCCCTGATGACATAAAACGTGGCACAGTGTGAAGCCATCTTCTTTAGCAACTGGCAGCAGTGCACCAGTAATGGAAATAATAACATGGTGGCGCCTATATGCAAAAACAAAGTAATGTTATGGCCCCGTGAAAAATAAAATATTTATCAAGAAACTTTATAATGCAAAACTAACTGCACAGAAATGCTTCAGAAATAAAGAAACACATATTCCCTTCTATACATTTCTTGAAAACATTTACAACAAGAGAAATACATTTTTAAAGTGAATATCTCATAACGATACCATGTTGTCTTCAGACATAACTGAATCCACACCAGGCACACCACTCTACTTTTGACTAATCTTCCTATAAAATATTGTTCAGAAATTACTAAGGAGTACATTTTGGTAATTGAGACAAGCACTGACATTCTTATTAAACAACAACTATAATAATATTTATGTACATTGCACATTTTTATACAGAAGTGCTGTACATATAGAAAAAGAGAAAAAGTTATAAAAAGGTAAGATGCCTGATTTGGTAACATATGCTGTAGTAAGACTGTCAAAGTGTACAAGAAAGCAAAAACTCCAATTAACGTGAATACTGGACAAAATAAACATCTCGGTGTACTGGCTGCACACAGTGGCAGTAGTTTAAAGTAAGAATAAATAGGAAAGGAGGCTATAATTCTAATGACAAGCCAAGGTCATAACAGAGGGGGCAGGAAGCAAATAAAGAAAAGCCAAGATGTGAGACAAAATTAGAGAAAAGGAAACATAGCGAGAGAGTCAATAACCAGAACACTTCACGTAGCATATGCCAAAACACGATGTAAATCAAGAATTCGTAACCAGAGGTATCTTCAACTATAGTAACGCAAGATTTGTTTTTAGTTTTTACTAGGGGGCTTTGGCCCCCTGCTCACTTCGCTCGCCAACCCCATTCCCCCACTGCCACCGGCCGCCTCTCTGAAACTACTCTTAAACTGTGATACATTGGAAAACAAGTAGCAGGTGTTTTTTTCACCTCCGCTGCTCGAGAAGCTGTTGGCTTGCTGCTGCTGCGTGCATTGTGTGCCGCATGATCTGCATTTTGTGCGGAGCTACAAACGTTTAAAAGTTTGTACAGCACCTGAATAGTCCATCTCTTTTTGCTGTTCCATTATTGCCCCGAGAAATATTTTCCATTTGTTTGCACTAATGCGATCTTTACTCTCATTTTTGGAGACTTTTGAATTTTCCTACTTCCATCATCTCTAACCTGCTCTGCATGTGTATCACGGGACTTGCATCTGATGGTTATAAATATGATGTGACTTGTCCGTCTTGCGGGAAGTGAAAGTGTCTCTGTCTCTCTTTAAAAGATCACGTCTCATCCCCAAAAAGTCTTGTCTCGTCACAAGTTTTTTTCTTATAATAGAGAGATTTATCCACAAACCTGGACAGTTAAGAAGTGTATCTGACCTTCATACCTTTGACTCTAATGACATCACATAGTGCACACTCTCGGTCATCCATCCTAGCAAAAGCCTGGCAACCTTGCATAACAAACAGCAGATAATTGCAGTGCATATAATAAAACCAAAATGGTGCTGGGGTGGAAGATGTATTTCAAAAATAACATTACTGGAGAAGTTCTCCAAGTCAAGAAAATGATCTAGCTATTTAATAGCCTCTAACTCCATTAGTTTTAGATGCCAATTAAATGTCTTAAAACTATAAAATAAAGTCTACATCATGACACTGGGACAAAAACCTCACCACTGCACTTGGACATTCTGCAGTACTTAAATCAGATAAAGTTATTCATTGTTATCAACTTATGCTAAAAGGTCCTATAAGGTTCCAGGATAAGAGTATCATCGTAATGGTGATGTCTGCAGGCTGTTAGTTGATGCTCTGGAGTTGTTTGTGGCTTCACTGAAAATGTTACTCCTTGATCCTGGAGTGATTTTAGGAGTACAGCCACACCTAACAAGACTGACTAGTGGTCCTCTAATTCTGCCTGTGGATAATTAAACTGAATATGGATTGTTGAAATGTCGGAGAATTGCATAGTTTTGTAACCTTTTGTAAACTGATACAAATATGGCTGACTGTTGTTAGAGGTTTTTCATAAACATTCCTCTATAATTTGTGTGTGACTATGAACAATGTCTTCATAAACAGGAACATATTATTGGTAGTTTCATTTATTTTTATCTTTGCAACAATTGCTATATCTCTCTATTATAAAAAAAATGGGAGATAGGGAGACGAGATGTGATCTTCTCGGACGGCAATTAGAATATCCGCAAGAGACACTTTAACTTGCTCCCAGCTTTTAAAACAATGACAAGCGACAAACAAATCGCGAAACTTGCCAGCAGTAGAAAGCCAGCAGATGATCTGACCACTTCTCCTTGCGTGCATTCAGCCACCCTAACCAAACCTTCCAACCCCAACACAAGCGGCAGAGACACAAAGTGGCAAAAAGGACAGCGGCTGTACAGGCTTTAAAATGATTGACGGGCTGCGCAACAGCAGCAGCAGCGGAAAGACACCAGATGTTCCTATGGCACCTCCTTAGCATGCATTCAGCCACTCCCCCCTTCACAACGCGAGCAGCATTATACGTCCTGCGAGAAAGAGATTTAACCATGCCCAGGGCCAGAAATAAAGGACAAGTATTGTTTTCACAACATCACATAAGACAAGGCAGTGAGACATCATTTTAAAACAAGTCCACGGACATCTAACCTAGTAGTTGTTGGATTGCTGTTGGCAGACACACTTCATGTTCTCCCAGCTCTTAAAACAATGACAAGCAAAACACGCAGCTGGCCAGCAACAGAAAGCCAGCAGATGATCCAACCGCTTCTACTTAGCATGCATTCAGCCACCCCGAATCCCAACACCCCCCCCCAGAACCCAAGCAGCAGAGACGCGAAGTAGCAAAAGGACAACTGCTGTACAGGCTTTGAAATGATAGGCAGAAAGGACAACTGCTGTACAGGCTTTGAAATGATCAGGCAGCGAGACAAGAAGAACATGCAGCTCGCCAGCAACAGAAAGCCAGCAGATGATCCAACCGCTTCTACTTAGCATGCATTCAGCCACCCCAAATCCCAACACCAAACAACGCAAGCAGCAGAGACGCGAAGTAGCAAAAGGACAACTGCTGTACAGGCTTTGAAATGATCAGGCAGCGAGACAAGAAGAACATGCAGCTCGCCAGCAGCAGAAAGACAGCAGATAATCCAGTCTCACCCTCTTCACAATGAGAGTAGCATTATACGTCCTTCGAGAAAGAGATGTAACCACACCCGGGGCCGGAAATAAAGGACAAATGTTTTAACAAAAGTTTTAAAGTAAAAGTGACAATAATGCATATGTAACAATCTCTTTAAATTGTATATCCAGAAAACCAAACCCAGGGGTGGGCGATCGAACCAAGCAGGGGGCAGAGCCTACTAGTATAGTAAAAGAATCTTGCATGTGTCCTTAGTCTTTATATGGTTTACCAAAGTCAGCCATTGTTGGGATGTTTGGACTGTGACAGTAGTGATCTCACTTGAACACTCCAAAATGAGTGAGGCGAAAGAGACCAGAGTGACAAACAAAAGGGTTTTATTACCCAAATGCAAGGGAAGGAGGACTCTGATCAGAAAGTGTCAGATTACTAAAACGAGACAGATCTCAGAGCTACCAACTGCACCTTCTGTGTGTCTAGCAGGGAAGCACATGTACTCATCCACATTACAAAGTCCTGCACCGCCACTCCATCTTTTATGTCTGTTTCTTATTTGTTCTCTCTTTGCCTACCAACAATTGGAAAATTGCTCCAACATCTAAACCACAAGCTTGTACAGCTTACAAAATATAATTTCACTTTAGTATGTAACATTGAATAAACTATTTTCTAAGAGTAAGCTAAGTAAATTGATAATGTGTTGCCTTATGACCCAGAGTGACCAAAAGGAAAGCCTGAAATGGGACACAAAGTGAAGCATACAGCGGTAGGCATTTATAGAAGCCAAAAAAATACAAAATAAATAACCTGGCACCTGTATGCCAAGATAAGGGGTGGGAAATGTCAGTCCTGGAGGTTTTCATTCCAACCCAATTGCTTAATTAGAAATCAGTCTCAGACCTTATTTAATTTTATCGTTTGTTACTCTGCAATGTTAGATTTTTATATCATAGATTTTTACCTTTCCAAGGAAAACGTCTAAATGATTTGAATCCTAAAACAGATCAGTTTTCAGTCTGTCACATTTTTCTCTTGAGCGTTTAATTAAATCAAATAGCGTGTGATGAATCCACACAGGTGTAAATGGAAACACGTTAGATGGAGAACTGCTGGCTCCTTTGTTATTTGCATGTTATTGCTAAGATGGAGCCATTAAAAACATTAAAAGCTGTTTAAGACTAAAATAAGCAATTAAGGGTTCAAAGTCTTAACAAGTGAGACCACTGAAATGAAGTGTGTCACTTGAGCAATAAGTGCTTCAGCAGCAATCATTGACTTCTCATTAAGAAACTGGCTTAGATCAAAAACCAGCAGCCACTGCGGCCCTCCAGGACTGACATTGCCCACGCCTGGCCTGGATAAACAAATAAGCCTCCTTACTAAGACACAATGTGGCTGGTCCACTTGTCCATGTAAGAACATTGGCATACACTTCTTCCTGCATTTCACTGCTTCTTTCCAAACCCACTGTGGTCTTTCTTGCACCTGCCAGTTCCTTCCATTGTTCTGATTCCAAGTACCATGGCCCTCAGGCTATGAGTTCCCAGAAGTACATCAAACGTGACCTTCAGTCTTCACAGAGTCACTCCTGGGCCAGGGGCTAGGCTCTCCATTAGGCAGGGACACAATGTGATGCCTTTGTCCCTGCAGCCTCACAGGGGTGCATTCAATTCAAATTACAGAGTGGCTGGCGTGACAGGCCCCACTGCTCAATACACAGTGCCCTCCATAATGTCCGGGACAAAGACACACTTTTTCTTTGATTTACCCCCCTGCTCCACATTTTTAAAAATTGCACTAAAATGGTGGGACCCATGTATGAAGATGTTGTCATTACATGGTGTGACTGCACCAGTTAATAACAGTTATTACACAAAAGGCATTTGCTTAAGCATAGAGAACATGTCCATGTTGTAACGATCGGTTCTTTTTGTGTATTTAATTTGATTTGAAAATGTTTCTTCTTACAGATTTGTCTCTCTTTTTTGTCTTACAGTAGAAACACTCATCTAAGGCAAAATGTCATTAAAACGCTGTTGTTGTCACCCCCTAGTGGATAAAAAGATATGTCACCTTTTAAAGCATGCTAGCTTTTAAATCAAAGACAGCTGCCTGTTTAATTCTCATCTTCTGTCCGGTCGTCTGTTTGATGAACCTGCAGACTTACCTCAGCAGCATTATGGCACTGCCAGCCCTGGTGGAGTCACCAATTCACTGCTGGACACACTTATTTATTCTGGAACAATTTCAAATTCCCATTTAGCATAACATACACATCTTCTGAGTACTGGCAGAAAAGGCAGGTCAGGATAAGAAGAAGGGAAAACGAGCGCAGGTCACTGGAGATGAGAGATGGCAGTCCTATTCCCAAGCCATCCATTGTGCGTTCCTACTACTTAAAACTGAAAGATCAAGAAAATTCTTCATCTAAACTCAATGCCTGCTATGTCTTGAAAGATCTGCTATTCTTAAAATAAAGACAAACCAGTGAAGAGGAATACACACTCATTAAAGCTGCCTTGCACTAACATCTGCTATAGGCTCATCCAGCAAATGATGGGTAGCTGAACAGCTGGGTCGGTCATCTGCTGACAAATATTTATCTGCTCAGTGGACAGGTAGGTAGCCAGGAGGAGGTCCTGCTTAGCATTTCATGTGCACTTGGAGTGAAATTCAGGTGATCGGTTGCAGTGACATTTGCATTTTGTACTTTACCTGTAGCAACGTGTTGTCAAAAGAAAGGCTGCGGTGACAATTTAAGCTCAGCATTCTGTTGCTGAGAAGTGTGTATGGTAAACCTGTCATGTACAGTGGATTCAGAACGTATTTAAGCTCCTTCATTTACTGTGTACTTTATTGTGTTGTACGTTTCATTTTAAATGGATACATTTACCATTTTTCCCCATCAATCTACACTCAATAACCCATAACGACAAAGCGAAAACGTGTTTTCAGAAAGGTTTGCAATATGCTCATTCATATAAGTAGTCAGACCCATAATTAACTACTATGTAGAAGCCCCTTTGGCAGCAGTTACAGCTTGGAGTCTTCATTGTAAAGTATCTGCAAGCTTTGCACCCCTGGATTTGCGCAGTTTATCCCATTCTTCCTGGTCAATCCACTCAAGCTATGGTAGATTGGATGGAACGCATCTGTAAACTGTCATCTTCAGAACTCTACACAAACATCTGGGTTTTGGCTGCACCATTCAAAGACAGTCAAGACTTGTCCTGAAAAAACTCCAGCATTGGCTTGTATGCTTCAGGTCACTGTCGTAATGAAAGGTGACTTGTCACTTCAGTCTGAGGTCACGTGCACTCTGGGGCAGGTTTTTTTCAAGAATCTCTCTCTGTTTATTTGCATTCATCCTTCCCTCAGTTCTGACCTGTCTCCCTGTCCCTGCCACTTAGAAGACCCACATAGCGTGATGCTGCCAACACCATGTCTCACCACAGGGATGGTATTATTCACATTACAGAACCTTTTTCCTCATTCTCATAGAGTTCTTTAAACTGTCATGTGCCATTTACTCAAGTGTTTCTAGAGACTCTACCATAAACTCTTCATTAATGGAGTTCTGCTGAGATGGTTGTCCTTACAACAGATTATTTATCTATCTATCTATTATGGAAAGACAGCCCCCAGTCACAGACAGACAGACACCAGAATGTCCAAAACACACTCCAAAATTAATCCACAGCACCACAATGCCTTATTCTCTAGCAGTCTCTTTCTCTTTTCTCTCTCTCTCTTTCTCTATGACCTCCACTCCGCTCCTCACACGCTCCGTCTCCTTCCTCCCAACTCCGGCTCGTCTACTGGAGGGAGGTGGCCCTTTTTATAATAACCTAAATGGGCTCCAGGTGCTACGTCCGACAACACTTCTTGGTGTGGCAGAAGTTTCAGATAAGCACCCGGGAGCACTCCGGGTGCCCCTGGGATTTCTTACGGCAGGGTTCCATAACCGTCCAGGCGTCCCCTGGCGGTGGCCACGTCCTCCCATAGGGATGAGCTTCCCAGCTTTGTTCTAGTGGCCCCCAAGCAGACCAGGGCGGCTGCCCTCTTGTGGACCGTCCAGGCATTCCAGCTGGGTAGGGTCCCCAGCCGTCTGGGACACTATCTATGTTTGCCAAGATGCCAAGGGAAGGTAACCCAGCTGTAATGGTGTAGCCCCCTGGAATGCCCACCTGAATGAACACCTCCAATTGCCCATTGCATCCAAACCTACCATTTCAGAATAATTTTATTATAACACAGGGTTGTGGGATGGCTTATGTTTATCCTGGAAGTTTAAGGCAAAAAGCATCCCTGGCTATCATTCTTGCCCACTTGACACAGGGCACACACATCTAAACTCATGTCATTTAGATATGCTAGGTCAAGTTCAAGTTCAAATTTATTGTCATACAAGGTGTATGATAAGATTTTTACGTGTATGTCCCCCGTAGACTAGTGACAGTAGTAAAATACCACCAACAGAATGAATGTAACACAGACTGTAAATATACAGCATAGTAAATGCGATCTCAGAAGACATACAGTAAGAAGCAGACATGCCGCCGACTGCTGAGTAGCCTTATCATCACCTGTAGATAAGAGCTGTCCTTACATTTAGCAGTACAAATGCCAACCGTCTTGAATGGTTTTGGTTTCAATGTGCAAAAACTGATATACCAGAAGCTGGTACAGTATATTATATTATAGTGTACTTTCAATTTTTACTGTCCCAAAACTGAAATTTGGTTTGCCATCATTTCTGTTATAGACAGACCTAAACTAAAGTCTACATTTCAACTTGCTGCCAGACTACTTGGCCTTTTCTGTTCACGCACTGCAGTGTGCTCTTTATATTTTTGTCATGTTTTAGAATATGTGTTCCTCTTTTATTATGCTTTTGTTATATAGTTCCTTGCTCTTTTTTATTGTCATTTCCTTAATCTGTTTGTTTGATTTTTCAATTAAGGAAGACTGAAGTTTGAAGGTAAATTTGTTGTGCCCACTATTTAAGGTGCTAAAGGATGGTCAAAGGTTGCATATTAAATCACACATGCGATTAAGAATTGGACTGTACTCTGTATGTGTGACAGTAATGACCCTATAAACCTATAAATGGATTACCATGGGGGTCTCCAACTCCAGTCCTGGAGCAGTACTGTGACTGTAGGTTTTCATTCTAACCCTTTTCTTAATTAGGGACCAGTTTTTGATGCTAATTATCTTCTTTTCCTTTCATTGTAACGGACTTGTTTTTTTTTTAAGATCCATTCCCCTGAATTGCTTCATTTTTTTTCCTTAAATGGAAACCAAACAGAAATGAGACAACAGATAACCAGCTAAGTCTGAGCCTAAACTCCTACCAATTTCACTCCAACTCATTTCTTAATTAAAAGCCAATTCCTGTTGTTAATTAAACCCATCTATTTCATTCCTTGGCCTTTTGGTGCTCTCATAAATTATTTGGAAAAGCTGTAGCCCTGCCTATCGATGCAATTACTTAATCATGAAATAATGTGGCAGCAGCACAATGCCTAGGATCAGGCAGATACAGGCAAGGAGCGTCACTCAATGTTCGAATCAAACACCAGAATGGGGAAAAAATGTCATCTCAGTGATTGTTGGTGACAGACAGGCTGGTTTGAGTATTTCTGTAACTGCTCGGTCTCCAGGGATTTTCATGGGTAACAGTCTCTAGAGTTTACTCAGAATGGTATGTAAAACAAAAAACAGATGGAAACACCTTGTTAGATGAGAGATCATAGTAGACTGTCCAGAATGGCTTCATCTGAGACAAAGGCTCGTTAACTCAGATATAACAATGATGTACAACTGCTATGAGCAGAAAAGTATCTCAGAATGCATGACACATCAAACCTTGAGGCGGATGGGCAACAACATTAGAAGATCGTGTCAGGTTCCAAGAAAGCTGAGATTGCATTGGTTCATCATAACTGGACATCTGAAGACTGGAAAATGTTGCCTGATCTGATAAATCTGAATTTCTGCTGAGGCACGCAGATAGGAGTGGCAGAATTTGGCACCAACAAAATGAATCCTTGTACCCAACCTGCCTTGTATCAACTTTCTGAGCTGGTGCTGGTGGTGTAATGGTGTGGGGAATGTTTTCTTGGCACACTTTGGGCCTATTAATACCAATCTATCATTGCTTGAATGTCACAGTCTATTTGAGGATTGTTGCCAACCATGTGCATCCCTTTAAATGGACATGCTGCCACACAATGAGCACAAACAGTCACCAACAACTTAGTGTGGATAATGCAAAGAAACATGTCATGTTTAGGGCACATGTGCTTCTAAGCCTGCACTCTGTGAGGTGCCATGCGTCAAGGACTGTTATTCAAATGGAGGCCTTTAGTCATGTTGCTGGTGAAACGTAATTAACAGTTTCTTTACATTCTGACACAGGGTTACTATTGATAATAAAACCATTGCTTTCTAATACATGTCTTTACATTTTTTTATAAATTTTGATAGAGTTCATTATTTATCACATATGCATAGACGTGTACTGTAGTACCCTAATAATAAATAGTCCCGCGTTCAATGTGTTGTTTGCCATTTTTCAGGTCAAAGTGATTTCCTTACAAACATGCTATATATGCATTTGACATGAGAATTTGCATTCTAAAGTTAATTGCTTTCTAAAAAGAAAAATATATATATATCTTGTTTTACATTGCAGTCTAGAAGGCATGGAGGAAAAGCTTAAAAACTTAACAAATATATTTTCTCAAGCCAGAACAGTTGTCGGGTATTGATCCTTGTGTTGCGATTTCACACACTTTGTAAAATAATTTATACATGTCAATTTTAAACTAATACACAACAACAATAAAAAAAGACCAGCCATGAGTGATCGCTGAGTACTTAGCCTTCCTGTACAGCAACCTTTGACCCCAAAGTTCAACCCGGTGGGTGGTTTCCTCCCAGCAGATCACGTGGTTGGTATTGTTTGATTAATTTCTGTATTTATGTGAGAATCACACAAGAAAATAGAAAACGTACCCTTACTTCATAAAAAATAGCATCAGGAAGATGCAATAAAATAATTACTTTAAGATCTCTTTGTTGTCACAAGCATGCAGCCAAAACACATAATACTCGACAACTGTCATGGCTTGAAAAATGGACATATTTGGTAAGTTTTTAAGCTTTTCCTCTGTGTCCGTTACCCTTCATTGTGAAGCACTTGAGTGGGCAAGGTATTTTTTTTAAAGTTAAGAAAAACGTTAAACTTTAGAGCACACTTTTGAATGGTAAATGCATATATAGGATATATATATATATATATATATATATATATATATATATATATATATATATATATATATATATATATATATATATATAAAATACAAAATACCAGCCGCAGCGGTGAAGTACTGCATTCAAATTTTTATTAAGAAGAAAATTAAACCTTTTAAACTGTGGGACAATATGCCAATAATTATTTGTTAAGGATCTCTTTGTATACCATGTTGTCAGTTCGGCCCTCCGGTTGTAACATGACCAAGCTGTGCACTGAGCTTACTCTTGAGCATGTAACTTACAGTTGGCCATGTGAACAGTAATCTTGTCTCAAATCTCACAGCTTGGATAGCTGCTGTCATAATCGGTTTGAGTTTCATGGTTTGTTTCAATTACGACAGTATTTGCAGGATTTGTTGTGTTGAAGTGACATTTGGCATTTGTCAAGCGTTGTAAGCACACAACCGGTTTCATCGATAAAATCACATCCAGCTTTTGAGAGTTTAAACATTCATAAACATCAAAGTGTCCACTACTGAAATTGTCACCTGTGAATCTAAGATGTTTAAGAGGCATTGGCGGTTGTCGAAAGGTGTAAAATATTTGGCCATTTCGGTACACTTCAAAGCGACAACCGAACAATTCAGCGGCAGCCATCAACTCACATGCAGAACCATAGGTGAAGGGCTTAAGCATTTCCCTCTTATAGTGCTCCTGTGTAGTATAATTATCTCCTGTACCGTCATCAGTCCACACCTTGAACCTGTCCCAGTCATTCAATACATAAGACAGAATGTTCCTCCGGATATCAAGAGTGAGCCTGATATGGCCGTGCAATATGTAACAAAGAGAATGGAAAAGGTAGGTGGTATCTCCGGGCATGGAAACCACTCGGTAAGTGACAGATCTTTGATCGATAGAATTTCTTGAAGATGGGCCCATAAGTAACAAAGACTGTTGAAAAGTTCAATATGGCGGCCGACAGTGGCATCATACTACCGAAATAAGTATGTACATTGGTTTCAGTTAATGGAGGGAAGCCGCCTACCAAATTTCGTGAAGATGGGGCCATAAATAAGAAAGTTTAACATGGCGGACGTTGTTGACCGTTATGACCATTACGCGTAGAATTTCGAAATGAAACCTGCTTAACTTTTGTAAGTAAGCTGTAAGGAATGAGCCTTGCAAATTTCAGCCTTCTACCTATACGAGAAGTTGGAGAATTAGTGATGTTGGAAAATTCAATATGGCGGCTGACAGTGGCGTCATACCACCGAAATAAGCACGTACATTGGTTTCGGTTAGTGGAGGGAAGCTGCCTACCAAATTTCGTGAAGATGGGGCCATAAATAAGAAAGTTTAACATGGCGGACGTTGTTGACCGTTATGACCATTACGCGGGCAATTTCGAAATGAAACCTGCTTAATTGTTGTAAGTAAGCTGTAAGGAATGAGCCTGCCAAATTTCAGCCTTCTACCTACACGGGAAGTTGGAGAATTAGTGACGTTGGAAAGTTCAATATGGCGGCTGACAGTGGCGTCATACCACCGAAATAAGTATGTACATTGGTTTCGGGTAGCGCAGGGAAGCCGCCTACCAAATTTCGTGAAGATAGGGCCATGAATAAGAAAGTTCAATATGGCGGACGTTGTCGACCGTTATGACCGTTACGCGTAGAATTTCGAAATGAAACCTGCTTAACTTTTGTAAGTAAGCTGTAAGGAAAGGGCCTGCCAAATTTCAGCCTTCTACCTACACGGGAAGTTGGAAAATTAGTGACGTGTGGAAAATTCAATATGGCGGCCGACAATGTCGTCATACCACCGAAATAAGTACGTACATCGGTTTTGGCTAGCGCCGGGAAGCCACCTACCAAATTTCGTGAAGATGGGGCCATAAATAAGAAAGTTCAACATGGCGGACGTTGTCGACCGTTATCGACCGTTATGACCGTTACGTGTAGAATTTCGAAATGAAACCTGCTTAACTTTTGTAAGTAAGCTGTAAGGAATGAGCCTGCCAAATTTCAGCCTTCTACCTACATGGGAACTTGAAGAATTAGTGATGAGTGAGTGAGTGAGTCAGTCAGTCAGTCAGTGAGTCAGTGAGGGCTTTGCCTTTTATTAGTATATATATTTGTCAAGAAATAACTTTGACTTGAAAATACCAAACTTACTCTTTAAAACGAGTGCTCTTCAGTTACCTTGAAATGAGTCTAATGGAAACAGGAAAAGGTAAGGTAAAGAAAGTAAGAGCTTTACTCAGTTATAATTAATTACTGTCTTTTCCATCATTGTTAATTAATTAACTGAAGCCAAATCTCTTCCCGTTCTCCATTAAAATCTGACTCCCACTTTATTTTTATTTTTCATTCCCAAATGTCCCTGAACAAAATTTAGAACCAGAAAAAAAGAATTTGACAATATTAGCAACTTTAAATAAATAGTACAGTATATTTACTAGCTGATATTTCTTTTCATAGAGATGCTGTCCCACATCCTATTGGCATTGCAATGTATCATTTTAAAAAAGCTTATTCTGTTTGTAATATTTCAGCCTTCCGTCTGTCCAATTATTTCCAAAATGAGTCTCTTCCTATTCAGGATTGCAGAGGATCAGAGCCTCACTGAGCAGCACTGAGCACAAGGTAGGAAGATAAACAGTGAGTGTGTCATGCACACACGTCTGTGGACCACTCTCTTGGCTCATTAGGGGTATATAATACCGCATTGGGTCGACAGGGGGCACTGACGCTGACATACTCCTCTCTTGTTCCCACTGCAGCACAAAGAAAATGCCCAGTGAGGGTAACTGACTCCGCCCCTTCTGGTCTCTGAGCTATAAAACCTGCTGCTGATGGTAGGAGGTGTCCATTCTTGCACTCAACCCAAGACAGGATGAAGTTCCTTCCTGATATCTTTGTAGTTACTGTATATACTCGCGTTTAATTTGGGGTGTTAAGTTAAGTTGGGGCTTGATTTTAATTTTTAATTTGCAGTATTTTATAATGTCGCCGTATAAGTCGAATGTGGAAAACTCATGCTATTGGTCCAAGAGATTATGATATGCTAACGCCCAACTGAGAGAGTAACCACAGAGCACATTCTATGTATTTTGCCTACATGACCACCTGGTAATACCCGAACTATTCCGAAGCGACGTCTGCACTGTTTTGTGTTTTTTGTATCTCACACCCTCATACACTTTTATCATAAGAGCATCCCTTATCTACGATGGAGGGTTCGATCAGAAGAAAATATGAAGTTGGTTTTAAATTAAAAGTCGTTGAAGTGGCGAAAGAAATTGGTAACTGTGCCGCTGCAACAAAATTCAATGTGTCTGAGAAACAGATGCGAGATTGGAGGAAGCAAGAAGATATATATAAAAAAAAAAATTAAGTGTCGTATTTTTGAACGGCCGTATAAAGGGTCTGATTTTATGACTAATTTTTCGGGTTTCAAGACCCGACTTATACGCAAGTATATACAATATATATCCTGATGGCAATCTTCTTTTGAAGTCTTTCTGCTGGCAAACATAGCAGCCCTAATTATTGTTTTAAAATTAATATTTTGTTGGAATTAAACGGGGACAACCACTTTGGTGCCCCAACAGTTCCCAGTGGCGACTTGTAGTTCCCTCACTCAACCAGAATAGCATGAAAAGTGACTTTAGATTTGTGCCACTTAACAGCACAGCAGATAGTAAGCCTGTTACAAGATAAACCCCAAAGTAAAAAGCTTGACTAGTCACTTAAGACAAGTTCTTCTTGACTTCAGAGAACAAGGATGGACCCAAGTTTGCATACCTGAGTATTCTGCATGTTTTTTCTGCATTTCTATGGGCATCTCCTGTGACTTCTTCTTTCTGTTCAAAGACGGTCTGATCACTCTAAAATAGGTTTCTGTCTTCAGTGCATTATTGCTGGGAGCAGAAGGTCTGAAGCTCTCCATGACCCTGACTTAGAAAAAACTGTCATGAAAAGATAGCATTGGGTCAATGAAATGGAATATGCATAGTGGCACAGTAGGAGCTGGGATATGAGTAATGTGTGCAAACTCTTAGTTCAAAAAACAACTTTGTCCAGTGGCCAGGTGACAAAATCAGAATGATTAATTATCAGCACAGTCCAACTTCAAAGATTACAGGACCCACAACTGAAAAGAAAGAAGAAGAATGTGTTTATTTCACCCTTGCAGCAGTAATTATGATGCCATACTCTTGAGCAAATAAGGCGGCATCACAGAGTTGCTGTACTTGTTGATTACCTGCATTAACTGAGTGCAGAGAAATTGGAAAAAACAAACTTTCAAATAATACACATAGGAGAGCTCTCACATTGCTTTTGATCTTGGTATCATTTAAAAATGTACAATTATTTCCTGAAAGTTCCAATGAAGTTCCTATGAATGATTTATAAAACATCTGCACTCATGAATAAATGCTCCTACATCTTTTCCTGTCAGTTTTACTGACTGCACAAGGTGGCAGCCAGCTTCTCAGCTGAATTGGAATTGGAATCAGGTTTGTTACTGAGACGGAAATTTCAAGCAAACGATCACAACCAGAACAGTGACAGGTTAAGCAAACAATGTTCAGGACATGCAATGAGAATCACAGTCAGGAAATGATGCAGGACCATAATTAAAAATAAAAACAAACACATAATCAGAGCCAAAGAATAAAACATAGTCTAAAGAGCAGGGCAAAACTCTTCATAAACAGGCATTTGGTTCCAGTGCAATGGTCTTTTTTGGAGAATCTAATCTTGGACAACCAAGGCATAGCAGCTGTCAATGAAGAACTTGCAAATGGCAATGCCCATAAAAAAACAACAATATAGAATCAACGGAAAGCGTGTTTTTTTTAACGAAAACAAGTATAACCACACGATTACTTCACCTCTAAAACCCCTTGAACAGACTTTTTTATAGGCAAAGGAGAAACTAAAAAATCAAAACTAAAACACTAATGCAAAGAAATGTCAAAAAATCACTCAAGATTAAACTGTTCACCCCCTAAGCGTTACATTTTTCTCAAAAAAACATAAAAAGTGTGGGCATTTTTTGGCTTAAAAAATTCCATTTTTATTAAATGTCATCTTTCCACTGTATTACGTACAAAACACTAAAAGTGTTATATAATGATTAATAATATACAATAAATAAGAATACAAATAATAATAATCATTATGATGATGATGCTGTGGTGGGCTGGCGCCCTGCCCGGGGTTTGTTTCCTGCCTTGCGCCCTGTGTTGACTGGGATTGGCTCCAGCAGACCCACGTGACCCTGTAGTTAGGATATAGTGGGCTGGATAATGGATGGATGGATGATGATGATGATGATGAAGTCTACATGACCATCATCATCAAGTCTTTCCATGAGAACCCTAAATACAAAGAGGACTGTTTCATTTATGTTAGGTAGAATGCCCAGAGGGGGCTGGGTGGTCTCATGGCCTGGAACCCCTGCAGATTTTATTTTTTTCTCCAGCCATCTGGAGTTTTTTTTGGTTTTTCTGTCCTCCCTGGCCATCGGACCTTACTGTTATTCTATGTTAAGTAGGGTTGTTTTATTTTAATTCCTACTTTGTCTTTTATTTTTCTATTCTTCATTATGTAAAGCACTTTGAGCAACATATTCTGTATGAAAATCCATCCATCCATCCATTTGCTAACCCGCTGAATCCAAATACAGGGTCACGGGGATCTGCTGGAGCCAATCCCAGCCAACACAGGGCACAAGGCAGGAACCAATCCTGGGCAGGGTGCCAACCCACCGCAGGACACACAAACACACCCACACACCAAGCACACACCTTAGGGCCAATTTAGAATCGCCAATCCACCTAACCGGCATGTCTTTGGAATGTGGGAGGAAACCCACGCAGACACGGGGAGAACATGCAAACTCCACGCAGGGAGGACCCGGGAAGCGAACCCGGGTCTCCTAACTGCGAGGCAGCAGCGCTACCACTGCGCCACCGTGCCGCCCTCTGTATGAAAATGTGCTATATAAATAAATGTTGTTGTTGATGATCATGCCAATACGGTATATGCTGTCAAAATATGTCTTTTTTGTGGTATGTCATTCAAAAACTACTTAAATGTACAGTCATTTAACCGACACTGTTCAGCATAATGGCTCTCAACAACAATTCTTTCCATTACGCCATCATTGAGGAATAACTGCAAGTAAGTAAGTAGATCTTGGCTGTCAATGTTCACTTTTATTCCTGGCTGTCCCACAAAATCAAAACGAGTTGGTGCTGGTTTATTTGAAGCAGAGTCAACAGAAACCCAAATGCAAGTGTAACCTTTGGATTGATCAGAATCAGTTTTGGTTTCACTGTCTCTTTCAATTTACCTGATGTCACACACATGCATATGGCAGGCAGCTAAAGGGCTTGACTAATGGCAGTTCCGAAACATGCCGGGATGTGGCAGAGTGCACTGACTCTTTTTCTCCCATTCCTGTAGACCATTCACGGGAGATCCCACCTGGCTCTCTGACGTCACTTCCGCGACCGAGCCAATGGAAGAAGATCTTGCCGGCCCCGGCCCCTGTGATGTCGCATCCAGACTCGAACCAATAGCTGAAGACCATGAGCCTGATTCCTATGATCTTACTTCCTGTCTTCCCCTTTAAAAACCCATACCTATTCCCTAGTCCCTCAGTTCTGTTTTGGACTCGGTTTTATGCGCAGCAGTGCTTAATTCATTTGATCAACTTTGCAGCCAGGGACTCAATTATACGGGTGGCTGCCCCAAACCTTTTTCATGACTCATATGTCTCGTTCTTGTGACACTGACTGAAAATAGATTTTCTTTGTCATCACTGCTGATGAGTGGCTCCTCGACATCATTGCTCGTATCACTGTGAACAGTGTGCAAACGTTTCTTACGATGTGCCATTATGAGGCTAGGAGAAGATGTTGCCCGGGTAACACTCAGGCTTGACGCTTACGTGAAACACACTTATACCATTGCCCAAGTAATGCTCAGGACTAACTGTTTTAGCAATTTTACAGCCCGAGTAATCCTTGGCTCTAATGTTTACAAGAGACATGTCTACACCATTACCCAAGAGACACTGAGGAATAACACTTTTTGCACTGTTTTCACAAGTGACGCCCAGGTATAATGC
Source organism: Polypterus senegalus (assembly GCF_016835505.1). NCBI lineage: Eukaryota > Metazoa > Chordata > Cladistia > Polypteriformes > Polypteridae > Polypterus > Polypterus senegalus. The sequence goes on from NC_053155.1 coordinate 58,124,851, forward strand.
TAGGAAGGTGAAAATGGTAAGTGAAATGGCAGATGTTTTTACTAGTTACTGAATGTTGGGGTCTCCTGATCACTTAATTGTGTTCATTCATTGAAGGTGCTTGTATGGTCACAACAGTACAATCTATTGTACCAGTCACATTTGGCAATCCTCTCTTCTGTTCAAATCCCATTTTAATTTCTGTTCATGTAATTTTGGGCTTTTTTAAAACCCAGTAGGTACATTGATTTTCACATATGGTCAAATTCATAGAATTCATGATCAAACCTAGTTGTGTGATTATTTTTATAAACTGGTGAAATACGCAGACCTACAGTTCGAAACTAAAATTCTTCAAAAGGTTAGATATAAACAACAGTAAACTCATCGTCTGTTGTTTACAAATGGAACAACTTACACCTGATTATGAAATCTGGACACATACGTACCATGCCCTGAGGGATTATCAACAGATGGGTTTACGGGAACCATCCTTCAATTACATTAAACATTTCTGCCCACCAGTAATCACCTAAATGTTTTTGAATTTGTAAAACATATGAGGTTCTAAGGTTTCGAATAAGACCAAGACCAAGGTTGTTTCCCCATTCACTTGTGAGTAATCACGTGACAGACGGAGAGACATTAGCATATTTTTATATAGACAAGGTCCCTGAAGTGTTTGCAGTTTTGATCGTTTTTCCTAATTAGTTTTTCTGTATGCCTTTGCCAAGAGTTGTTGACAATCAAGTTGGTTACTGGTGAGTTTTACTAACTAGAAAGAGACAAACATCATCAAGTAGATACTGTATTCAAAAAGTCCTCAAATGCTGTTCTAGTCATCCTTTAGGTTGCTCCACTTCATTTGTTCTGTCAAATCATTATGTCTTTGGGGAAGCTACATTCAGTCATTCCACTTCTTTCCAAGCCCTTGTGGTATTTAGAATGTACGGTACTTATTGCCTGCTTGCCATCTATCATCATACTAGCGATGAATGTAAAATCAATACAGAGGTGTTTACAGCCTGGAAAAGTAACTGGATGTTTTTTGTTATTTTTTGCACTTTTGCTTTTTTGCACCATCTAAACATAGCGGGTGTGTCCTCAGAGATCATTGCCCTGTCAATCACAATGTGACAGGATGAAAGTTCCTTGAAGGGTATACTTCCTTGTCTGATTATCTGGATTCCAAAACCCTTCGACCTTTCTCAAACATATTTGTCTTTGTTTTGTTTCTCTGGTTTTTGAACTCTCTGTAGTTCTTCTGACTTTGATTTTGTCTTGCGGTTCTTGGCCTTGGTCATGGTTCTTCTCCTCTTTCTGATGCTTGCTTCAATTTCTTGTTAACTAAGTCTTTTTCTTCCTGTCACCCTATGAAATTTTGTGGCTGCGGGGCATACAGCAAATGCCCTGTTCACATTTAACTAGGATTTTGGCATCCTGTTTGTTTTTTTTTTTGCTTTATTTTTGTATCATTTATTTATATTATTTATCACTACTCTGGCAACACAATTTTGTACATTGTTTTTGGATAGTCACTACCATTTTGTGAGAGTCTGTATGGCCCTCGTAAACTGATCATTATCATTTTGCCTTTTGCCAGTAATATGACATAGAGATCGCATGACTTATTTTGTCATCAGGACCCACCTATAAAAGATGGTGGCAGTTTCTAGAGTCTGTGTTTCAGATTCAGAATAAAAATGAACATCTTTGACAGAGCTGCAGTAGGGTAAAACAATCCGGATAAGAATATGTCATTCAGTCCAACAAAACTTGCCAGTGGTATCCATTTAATTCTATCAAAATAATATCAAAAGTCCCTAAAGTCTTACTGTCTACCATGCTACTTGGTAACTCATTCCAAATGTCTATGTTTCTCTTTGTGAAGAAAAACTTCCTAATTATTTTGAGAAATTTACCCTTAACAAGTTTCCCAACTGTGTCCCTGTGTTCTTGATGAACTCATTTTTGAGTTACAGTCTCAATCCACTGTACTAATTCCCTTCATCATTTTAAACACTTCAATCGTGTCGCCTCTTAATCTTTTATTGCTTGAACTGAAAAGGCTCTTCATAGCTCATCCCCTGTAGCCCTGGAATCAGCCTAGTCGCTCTTCTCTGGACCTTTTCTAGTGCTGCTATGTCCTTTTTGTAGCCTAGAGACCAAAACTCCACACAGTACTCCAGATGAAGCATCACCAGTGAATTATAAAGGTTGAGCGCAACCTCCTGTGACTTTTACTCCACACATTGTGCTATATAACCTAACATTCTGTTAGCCTTCTTAATGGCTTCTGAACACTGTCTGACAGTTGATAGTGACAAGACAAGACTACAACTCAAATATTTTGCACAATTCTTTGACTTATAAATTCTGGTGTATGTCTGTTTTTGTTTATTCAGCTCGTGTTTTTCACTCTGGCTCCTTCCTATTAATACATTTTATTTTTTGCCATATTTTCTGTAGTTCATTTTCTGGTCCCACCTTCTGCTTGCTTCATCGGATCTCTTCAGATCACAACCACCCGAGCGTTTAAGTTTGTTTTCATTTTCACCATGTTACAGTGAATGTTTTGTGTCTTATGAAATAAAAAAAATTAAAATGTTAGAAATTTGTAAGCATTGTGATTTTAAAATCAAGTACACTGGCACACTACACATAAGGAGTGCATCTCCCGAATTTACAATTCTGCATGTAAACAGGGAGAAGCAAGAAGCTTGTCTGGAGTCACTCGTCACACTCAGCTGTACACACATCTCGACAACAGTGTGATTATTCTGATTCTGTTGGGATGTCAAAACACAACCTAGGCTGCAAAAAAAGTTAAAGCTAAGTGAATAAATAAAAACTAGAAATACGTGAAACCGCATATAATTTGTTTTCATTTTTAATTAACATGGGATATTTATTAGTATTTCAGAACTAGTGTACAACAAAGTTTCCTCAGCTGTATTTTATTTAGATTATTTTAAATTTTTAAATGTATTACTGTTGCGAGTTGCCTTATATGTCATAGGTATTATTGGACTGGAGTTGCACTTTTTTAAATTAATTTCAATTACTGGATGCTTCAAGCATTAGACAAATAGTCCAACTAGTACTGTACATAATATAGTGATAGCAGTAATAGATATAACATAAAGAAAGTACATTGTTATCATCTCATGACCTAAGTATGATGATAATATTACGTTGTGGGGTCCTTATTTTGATTATCCTTGAGGGGAGATTGTCTTTTTGCATGACCTTTGGGGATCAGACATTGTGGAGCACCCCGGTGCAATTTTCAGATTAATGACCTCGCTCAAAGGCCCAACTGAGTAGGATCCTTTCTGGCAGTAATGGGATTTGAACTGCCAACCTTCTTGCTACCAAAGCAGATACTTAGCCTCAGAGTCACCACTGTGGGCTGTTTTGGTTTATTTGATTTGTTATTCCTTGATGTTCATGATTTGTACAGTAAATACTTCTCTGTTATATTGTGGCCTCTTTGGGATTTTATTGGACTTGGGCAGGGCTCCAGACCACCCTCTCAGGATGGATACCATGGAGGTGTCACTGCAATACAAAGATTTCTGATATTTTGAATACATTTCTAAATTAGAAGACAGAAAGTGTGCAATCACTCAAACCAGTAAGCATCACCATCTGCAGAGAAAGTGGGAGTTACAACCTAAACATCTCTGGTGTCCCGTGACTACATCCTGTACAGAAGGACAATTACTTTTATAAAAAGAATTTTATATTTTATATAAAAATTCTGAAACAACTTAACACCTTAAATCAGGACCTCATCCTTCAGCTGCACACCACTGTTTAGGTTTTAGTTGCTGTTTTATCCTTTGCTCTTCCAGGAGTGATGGCACCATAAGGTGTGAACTGACGTTCCTTGCCTGTCCTCCTGTTTCTTGTTTCCCAGTACTGCCATGAGATTATGAATTCCTTCTGTGAACACAGGCTATATCACTTCAACCTGCTGCCTGACATGACATGTACGATAGCAACACATGGCCGATAGTTTCCAAAAATAGGCCAAAACAGCAGGTTAAGTCATTTTACAGTAAATGTAAAGTGAGACTTAGGAGGACGTCAGAAGCTAGAGAGCTGCAGTAAGAATTCCTCGGGTGCTAGTTAGCATGCATGTTGTGTTTGTGATGAAATTTACATTCATAATCCCTTAAAGGCCTCCAAGAGTTGCCAGGAGGAAGCACAGAGTCCATTACTGGTGTCAGATCACAACGGAAAGCTTTACACATAACTTTTATGCATCTATTTAACTGGAGGTTGGAGGAAAAGTGAATTGTATACTAGTTTATCAAGGCCAGCCAGTAAAATAATATGAAAATATTATTTTAGGCTCAGCTTTTGATAGACACCTTAATGTCTGAAATATAAAAACATGAGGAATGTTCTGACGAGAGCAGGTCATTTAATTTAGGATTTTTTTTTTCCCTATTTATCTAAGTTGTCTAAAATATTGTTGGATTAAGACTTGGCTTCAAAGTGGGTGGTGCAGTGATAGTACCGCTGCCTCATGGTAAGGAGACCAGGGTTCACGGCTCTGTAGGGAGATTGCATGTCCTCCCTTTGTCTGCGTGGATTTCATTCCCTAGTCCAAAGACACGCAGCAGAGATGGATTGGTGATATTCAATTGACCCTAATGGCATGTTACCTCCATTGATGTATCTCAACTCCCCCAGATGGTCTTGTATGGTGAATTCGCTGAAGGATTCCGACCTTGGGGAGGCCTGAATAAATGCTGGAATAACCACCTGAAATGTTCTTCCAAAGCCTGCTCCATTCCACAAAGGCAGCATGAGGTACTTTCTGGAGATCATGTGTTTTGGAGACGGACCGTAATCAATGGAGTCTGTCACTTCGAACAACAACAACAAGAGGAGACAACAGTGGCAAGACATCCCTATCAATGACAATCCACTGCATCTGGGGGACAACTCTCCTGCCCATCAGGCCAGGGCTGTCTTCACAGCATCATGGGCCCCTGGGCAAAGTAGTGCACTGGGACCGCTGTTTTGACAGCAAAATAGAAGCATCATGGGCCCCTATGCTCCTGGGGCCCCTGGCCAGTGACCATTGTGCCCATACGTTAAGATGGCCCTGCCTTTCCTGAAGTGGGCTGTTCTCCCACCAGCGTACACACAGGAGGAGGAGTGACAGAGATGGGCGAATACATTGACGCTCAGCCATGACTGAATTGACTGCATGTAGATGTTGTGTTTTCCATATGATGATCTGGCGTTCCGTCCAGGGATTTTTCCAGACTTGTGCCTGGTGCTTGCTAGGACAGGCTCCCGTTGCCCTGCAACCTGCTCTGGATAATCAGGTTGGGAAGATGGATGCCTCCAACGTGCTAATTTAAACTGTGTGGGTTGCTTGCTTATTCCAACTACAGTGGGGATCAATGGGATTGGACACTAAGGTGAAAAGTTAGCAAGAAAACAGAACTGCAGGTTACAGTCACCATGTGGCTCAAGTGTAATATTTCAGGTAAGCTACAATATATTTTTTTTTGTTGAAGGTGTAGCACTGATAGCGTATAAAGCAATGGTTCTCAACCTGCTTTCTGCCTGACCAGAATATGCGGCCCAGACAGGCTCCTGGATGTTACTGACATGCAATCACAAATCATTTCCACTGCTCGATTCTCCACATGTTTAACAGTGCACCATAAGTAAATCTCATTATTCTCTTGTAATCTGTGTGTCTATTAAACCAGTTATTAGAACCTTTTATAATGCCTCACTGGTCCTTCTAATTGGGTGTTCTTCCCTTACGAGCTACGACCAGGACAATCAGGTGATGATGGCAATCAAGGAAAGGTGCGTTATAAATCCGAGAGTCAGAAAATTAAAAGATGAAGAGTTCCAGTGGTTCGGGTATGAAGGGGACAATTTTGTTTTCTGCCACTCTTCACATTTGCTGACACAGGTGCCCTTCATATGTGAGTGCACTTTCTCTGTGATGTGCCAAATGAAGTCACACTTTCAGTCACGTCTCACAGACAGTCCTCTGTAATCAGAACTCCATTCTGCCATCGCTCAACTCATTATTGGGTTGTGACAATAGATGGCGCCATACCAGCCCTCAACCCGATACAGACAGACGCAGGAGTTACACTCATAAAAACAAATAAATGTTTTTATTTTCTTCACCTCGTGGGAAAACGCCTTCCTCGTTTCCCACGGGCACAACACATTCTCAAGCACAATACTTCATTCTTTTTCTTCTTCTTCTCTTTCTCTCCTCCACGGCAAGCTTTGTCTCCCTCATCCCGACTCTGGCTCTCGGAGTAGCGGCTGCTGGCTCCTTTTATAATGCCTTCAGGTGCTTGATGACCTATTCCCGGCAACACCTCTGGGTGTGGAGGAAGAGCTGCTCTGTAGGGCTGGCTCAGCAGCAGCTACAGCACCTGCTAGCGGCACCCACGGATCCCAACAGGGCTGCACCAAACTTCAACTCCCATGAAGCCCTGCGGGAGTCCTAGGCATCGCAGCAACCCAGTGGGGCTGCCATCTAGTGTTCTGGGGGAGGTACTGTCCTGGCCAGGCTTGCTCCCTTGGTCCATACAAGAAAGAGGTGTACCGGCCGGGGTCTGCCACAGGGTATAACGGATTAATCACCTCCAAACAGCATCAGAAAGTTCAATGACGTACTGTAAGCATCCGTTATTTATGACAAGTTGGCAATTTTAGTTAGAAAGCTGTTCAAGTAAATTGAAGAATTAAAAAAACAGGTTTTGGAAATTTGATTTTGCTCTCACTAATTACAAAATGTGATTCTAGTTTCTGTTTGTTTTGGGCTTTTGTTCATTGCTATTTTTATAAAGATTTGTTCTTGAAAGATTATTAAACTAATAGTGATGTCATTACCAGGTAAACATGCAAGTTCTGTTTATGTGTAAGCAGGTCTGGCACCACCAATAAGGTGAATTAGGCATTCGCTTGGAGTGCAGATCATAAGGGGGGAGAAAACCCAGCCGCACAGGTTAGCTACTGAATGGTTGGTTGGCACACTAAAAATCTTGACCTAGTGTGCAAAATAACCGGGCATTGGCACTGGGTGCAAGTCCAAACCCGACACAGACAGACACCAGGCACAAGTTCCAGCACACAACACACGTTTATTTTTGAATCATTCCCCTCAGCAGCACAGTACAATAAGGCACTTAAACACAAGAAGCAGTACTTTCTCTCCTTCTTCTTGTCTCTCTCTCGTCCTCCACTCCTCCTCCAGTAAGCTTCATCTCATTCCCTCCCTCCCGAAGATCCCAACAGGGCTGCAGCAAACTCCAGCTCCCAGTGGGCCCTGCGGGAATTCGTGGTGCCATAGCAACCCAGGGAGGGCTGCCGTCTAGTGTCACAGGGGAGATAATACCCTAAGCCCCACTCTCTCAGACGGTCCTTCCATCCAACATGGTGTCCTGGCCGGGCAGCACCTACACCCACTTTATCATAAAGGAGCCTGCGTCAAATGAAAGAGGATCAACGGAAATGAGAGAGCCAGATGTTAAATCAAGAGGAAGAAGAGAGAAGTCAGGCAGAGCGAGTGCTGCTGAGAGGAGACAAGCGATGCCCTATGTGGAGCATAGGCACTCGGTGGTACAGTCGCTCCTACTGAGCATCCAGGGAGCAGGAATGCCCAAACTCTGCCAGAGGATGGCAGTTGGGGAAGGGAGCAGGGCTTGCAAAGTGGTGGTGGGGATATGAGCAGGAAGGTAAGGGTTAACTGCACTTGGCACAGGATGTCTCCATTCACTGAGCAGACCCTGGAGGATGAGCAGAGAAGACATTTCCAAGGAGGCACAGAGGCTTGTAATTTGTTTTAATAGATCCTTGCTGTAGTTTAACCCTTGGCTTTAATTTATTTATGGATAGATTATTACAGATTTTAACTTTCACAAAAGACACTTTTTTTTGGATTATTATTTAGTTGAAGATCTGCACTGCACTTTGGTTTTGCACATTGTTTGGAAAATAAAAGCCCTGTGCACTTTTGCACCAGTCTTCTTGTTCTGTGTACTCATTCGCCCTTGGCCATCTCTGTTTAGGACTATCAATGTTCTGGGCACAAGGATTTTATGCCAGCTGTGGGCAACCCAGGCATCACACCAAGGCTCTGTACTGACTTGATGGGTTATACTGATGATGAACCAAGCTGAACAAATATGGGGTGTTGAATGGACAAACGAGCTGGAATAACAAGAAGGCTCGTCTTTGCCAAGTTCAGCTGGAGGTGGTGTTCCTGCAGCGATACTGCATGGTCCTCTGGGGGGAATTATAGGTACAGCTGCGTATAATCTGCATAGTATTGATAAGAGAAACAATGGGACAGGCTGATAAAAAGGACAGTCAGTACAGAAAATAGCAGTGAGACTTGGGAGAAAGAACAGAGTTAAGGAAAAGCGAGGGTCAAAGCAAAATCAAAGAGAGCCAAATCGCAAACTTGAAATCAGAGTCAAAAAGGAAGAGTTTTGTTTCAATAACCAGCAATCAAAAAATCTAATGAAGTGAGTCGCTAGGTTTGATTCAATCTCAGATGCAAAATGGCCATCGAGAAGGTTTTCTGTGTCTCCCTGCACAGTCTCAAGGGCATGGAGGAGATTCTAGGAGACAAGCAGTTACTCTAGGAAAGCTGGAGAGGGCCATAGAAGGTCCATAACCCATCAGCAGGACCAGTATCTGCTCCTTTGGGCAAGGAGGAACAGGATGAGCACTGCCAGAGCCCTACAAAATGACCTCCAGCAGGCCACTGGTGTGAATGTCTCTGACCAAACAACCAGAAAGACTTCATGAGGGTGACCCAAGGGCCCCATGTCCTCTAATGGGCCATGAGCTCACTGCCCAGCAGCATGCAGCTCGATTGGCATTCGCCATAGAATACCAGAATTGGCAGATGCACCACTGGTGCCCTGTGCTTTTTACAGATGAGAGCAGGTTCACCCTGAGCACGTGACAGAAGTGAAAGGGTCTGGAGAAGCCATGGAGAACATTATGCTGCCTGTAACATCATTCAGCATGAGCAGTTTGGTGGTGGGTTAATGATTGTCTGGGGAGGCATATCCATGGAGGGTCACACAGACCGCTACAGGCTTGACAAAGGCACCTTGGCTGCCATTAGGTATCAGGATGAAATCCTTGGACCCATTGTCAAACCCTATGCTGGTACAGTGGCTCCTGGTGCACGACAATTCCTGGCCTCATGTGGTGAGAGTATGCAGGCAGTTCCTGGAGGATGAAGGAATTGATACCATTGACTGGCCACCACACTTTCTTGACCTAAATCCAATAGAACACCTCTGGGACATTATGTTTTGGTCCATCCAATGCCACCAGGTTGCACCTCAGACTGTCCAGGAGCTCAGTGATGCCCTGGTCCAGATCTAGGAGGAGATCCCCACAACACCATCTGTCATCTCATTAGAAGCATGCACCGATGTTGTCAGGCATGTATACAAGAACACAGGGGCCATACAAAGTGCTGCGTACAATTTTGAGTTGCTGCAATTAAATTTTGGCAAAATGGACTAGCCTGCCACATAATTTTTTCACTCTGATTTTTGGGGCGTCTTTGAATTCAGAGCTCTGTAGGTTGATCATTTTCATTTCCATCAAACGATGTGGCATCCTTTCGTTCCTAACACATTACCCAGTCTATATCAGTATAGATATCCAGGAGGATTTCTTTTTCCCATTGAGATCTGATGTGTTTTCAAAGTGTTCCTTTAATTTTTTTGAGCAGTTTATATGAAGTATTGAGAAAGTATTGGAATCCTCCAAAAATTCCATTTTAGACCTCCCTGAGTCTGAAAATACCATTTTTGGAATGATGTATGCGTGTGTGTATGTAAACATGATAACTTGAGTACACTTTCACTTAGGTCAACCAAATTTTGCATACAAGCATTAGGTACAAAACGTAGATTTCTATCAACTTTTGGGCTATCTCTGTTAACCGGAAATGGTACTTTACTTTTTATTCACGTAGCTGCAGAGTCCGAATTATTCAACTTTACATTTATAATAATAATATTTAAAACATTAGATTTGATTTGTTGTTGATGATTCATTAATGTACATAATGTAAAAATATAATCATTGTCTTGTGGTTTACTCCTCAAATATCTATCCCCATATCTGGGTATACGAGAAAGTCTAGGGGAGACCACTCCCGATTTTTCTCCTTTATACTTGTTAGCCATTGGTCTCATGTAGAAGTTTAACTTGGAATGGAGTTCAGCACCTACTTAAAGTTCAATTTCAATGCTTTTGATTATTCATTTTACTCTAGTTGTAAGTTATTTGTTATCAATATTAGATATTACTGTAAAATGGTGTTTTATTATGTTTTCAATTGGTTTAAACCAGTGGTTCCCAAACTCGGTCCCGAGGGCCCCCTGTGGCTGCAGGTTTTTGTTCCAAACACATTTGTTTTTCATTGGACTTCTAATTAGGTCAGCTGTTATTTCCCAGTTTCTGTGTTTTGAAGTCAATGTAGAAGTTACAAAATGAAGTATGGTAGATTTTTATTAAAATGTACCAAGTTGTTACATAGGGAATATATTGTTTTATTTTAAGTCGTTAACAGTATTTTCATCCTAATTTTCATTCTGCTTTTCCAGGTGTTCTGGTTATTTAATTGATTATTTAATTATTTACTAATTAGTGGGTCTGACTCTGAAGTTGTTGCTGCTTTCATCATCCTGGGTGTCTGCTCTGCTTCTTGTTAATTTTCACTATTTAGGGAAACCGCATAGGAAAAGGGAAAAATAATAGGAAAACAACACAAGGGAGTTAAGCATTTATAGCTTTAGAAAAAAATAGAAATATTTTGAAATGTCTTATAAATAAAAAAAACATACTGTCGTGCTTTTCCAAATGCAGAATAAGAGAAGAGAAAAAAAGACCAGCGACCAGCTAATTAAATGAGATCAATTATCTATTATCACTGCTTGTAAATCCGGTTGGAACAAAAACCTGCAGGCAGAATGGGTTCCCCAGGACCGTGTCTGGGAATCACTCTTTCAAACTGCTAGTTAATGAGGAGCAGCACTTTGGCAAAGATTGTATAGCATGGCTGCCTTATAGCTCCACAATCCCGGCTTCAAATCTTAGCATAACATAGATACTACTGGGATTTAGAAGAACACTGAAGCACACAGACCTCCTCAGTATAATCTGATTATTGAGTGATGCTACTTTGGGTCATTACATGTCAGTAAGGCATGAGCTAAATGGCTTTCCAAGCAGACACTCTGTTCAATTGTCAGAAGAAGCAATATGCACATCACCGGCTATAAAGTGAAGCTCGGACAGTCTGTGTAGGGCAACAAGAACAGAACTAATGTGTGGAATCAACTTTTCAACAGGTTTGACTATGAGCTTCCTGCTTGCTCCCCCTCAAGCTCTCCTGCCCATGCCACTGGACATCTTTGTGTTCACATCAAACTCCTCTCCTAACATTGCCTCCATGCATCCTTTCTTCCTTCAAGGACTTACTCTCTTCCTTCCTCCCTTCTGCCTTCCTCCCTTCTGCCTCTCACTGCCATCTTAGCACTCCTAAGAGGCCTTTTAATGAAGATCAGCCGCACCCCGGGCAAAGCTGCAGGGTCGGATGGTGCTAAGGTGTATGAAGAAAAGCCATGTGGAGTTCTTCAGCACCTTTTAAATATGAGTTTAATCCTGAAAAGAAAACATTTACAGTACATGATATCAGTTCCTAAGAAAGGGTAATTTAGGTCCCTTAAATTCTAATAACTCAGCCTGAAATCAGTTCTGGCAGTTTGGTGTGGTGATATTAACTTTGAACTTGTGGATCCAAATCACACTACTGACACTGTGTGACCACAAGCAAGTCACTTCACCTGCTTGTACGCCAACTGGAAACATAAAAGAAAATGTAACCGACTGTATCTCAGATGTTGCAAGTCACCTTGGATAAAGGTGTGAGGGAAATAATAAGTAATAATAATGGCAGTAAAATGGATCCCAGTTATTACAAAAACTTTGGGGATGAACGGGAGTGGTTCGGCCTGATACAGCTACAGCTTCACATTGTTATGATGGTGGAGATGGTCATGGACATATGGGATCTAATGCCCATCAGCTTATTGTTACTATTGAGGGAGAGGTTGTGGAGATAGTGAGAACTTTCACGTTTTTGGGAGTTTATATAAATAACAGGATGGAGTAGACTACCACCAATGAGGCTCTGTACAACAGGAGACCAAGTCACCTCTATGAATGAATTTCAGATATTTACCCTTGAGGAGGCTAGTGAGTACATATATAAACCCTTGATACATATTTTTAGGAAGTCACTACACACTGGAGAGATTCCAAAGAACTGGAAAATGGCAAATATCATCCCATTATATAAAAAGGGTGACAGGGCAGATCCAAGCAACTATAGGCCAATAAGCTTAATATGCATCACAGGAAAATTAATGGAAGGATTTATTAAGGACTAGCAAAATACCCGCGCTTCGCAGCGGAGAAGTAGTGTGTTAAAGAAGCAATGAAAAGAAAAGGAAACATTTTGAAAATAACGTAACCTGATTGTCAATATAATTGTTTTGTCACTGTTGTGAGTGATGAGTGTTGTTGTCATATATATATATATTTACACACACACACATAAACATATATATATATATATACATATCTATACATATACACATATATACATACATATATATATCTACATATATACACACACATATATATATATATACACACATACATACATACACACACATATATACACAGAAATACATATATATATATATACATACACACACAATATAAGCGTAACCTGATTGTCAATATATATGAGTGTTGTTGTCATATATATATATATATATATATACATATCTATACATATACATATACTATATACACACATATATACACACACATATATACACACATATATACACACATATACATACATACACACACATATATACACACACAAATACATATATATATATACACATATATACACACACACACATATATAAACATATATATACATATACATACATATCTACATATATACACACACAGCTATTTCAGATCAGTGCAATACGCTGTTTGTTAAAACGGTTGACTCCCGCTCTTACGTGCAATAACAAATCAAATCATTCAGTTGTCTTTGCTCATATGTCATTTTAGAGCTGGACACCTGGCATCTTTTTTTGGCCACAGGTTCGTTTCTGTTTGCTGTGAGGTTCTGTGTTGTGGAGATTCTCAGGATGGATTGCAGGTGCTCATCAGTGAGGCGACTCCTGTGTGCTGTTTTGTTAGTCTTTATCACTGAGAAGAGCTTCAAATCACACAGATATGTGCTACCAAACATTGCACATCAGGTTGCTGTTTTGTTAGTCTTTATCACTGAGAAGAGCTTCTCACACATGTGCTACCAAACATGCACAAGGGACATGTAGACGGACTTTTTGTTCATCAAAGTCACCAAAGCGCCGTGCAAACTCAGTGCGCAGTGCGCTCAGTTTATCAGCAAAGTGCGATTTGGGAACACCGTAGTGACGACTTGGTTTAACAGTACTTGGCAACAGGGAAAGTGGGGCAAGGTGAACTGGTGCATTTGTGTCTCCCATAAAAGCAGCTTCACTTGAAATCACTTTGTGATTGTGCACGGGTTAAAACGTCCGCTGAAGTGTCAGATTCTTATTTAATTATGCTGTTTTCTGTATCTTCTGAATTGCATTCAGGTTACCCTGATGCAAGGCAGCTGAAGCGCTGCATTATGGGATCTGTAGTTTATTGTGTTACCAGCGCTTCATATACCCGGCTTTAATAACAATAATACAGTATATAAAATGATCGGGCGGATATAATTACACGCGGGTCGGATGTGGCCCATGCCCTTGAGTTTGACACATATGGACTAAATAGAACTTGAAAAGATATGTTTTTCAAATGTGATCGCGCAATTCAGATAGAGTTGACGCGCACTACAGCCTGCATGCCTCAATGAGTCATCCTCCCCTCGCTCTTACTTTTTTACCGTTCATCTAATGAATACACTGAGTATGGCTTTACCAAAACAATCATTGATGGCGAATAAAGTATCCATTATTCGAGTATGTAGAGCGGGATATATATATATACATATATATATATACCGCGTATCGCAGCGAGAAGTAGTGTGTTAAAAAGGTAGAAAAGAAAAGGGAACATTTTAAAAATAACGTAACATGACTGTCAATATACAGTATTTGTTTTGTGAGTGTTACTGAGTGTTGCTGTCATCAAGGATTTGATTATCATTATTTCTTTCAATCAGGTTCGTATTTGTAGGATGTGTTGTGTTCAAGTTACATTCCGTGTTTGTCAATCGTTGTAAAGATGACAGGTTTCATTCATCGATTCGTTTCTTACTGCATCAATAAACAGCTCGTCTTCTTCTTTATCTGAGACCTGACACACTGCATGCACGGGTTTTTTACACTGTCTTCCTTTAGCGGGACATTGACTTTTTCCACCGTGTGCTTTGTTTCGCAGTAGCTGGATTTATGAATATGCTTATCAGACGCTTCATATTTTTTGCTGCCTTTTCAATTGTGTAATTCGGTTTTGTTCAGCGCTCTTTGGAACTGTTGCCTTTTATCTGTGCACGCGTCAGTTCACGTGAGCCGCTCGGTGTACATGCATCGAAGGTTCCCAGCTGTGCTGGTGCCATCTCGTGCTATGTCCGTGGCTGTATTTAATGTTACCTTAGTCCTGGCACTTAAAACTTTCTCTCGCAGTTTCACTGAGTTTGTGTCAAACACCACCCTGACCATCTCATCTTCCTCTCCATAAGCACAGTCCTTCACCCGTGAATATTTACCCGTGGCAGTTTGCTATTGGATTGCCGCTGACGGACGGCCTTATATGGGCAGGCACTAAATTACAAACGCCAGCGGCAGCCTGTCTATGAACTTAATTTAAAGTGTAGGTTTACATCGTGCTTTGTTTCGAGTAGCAGAACTCATGAATATGGTTGTATATGTCACTCGCTCGCTTCTTATTGTTTCGCTGCCTTCTCAATTATATAATGCATGTTTTCTTAAGCGCTTTTTTGAGCTCTTCCTGGTTTTCTATGTACTGCGTGATTACGTGGGAGGCGTGATGATGTCACACGAAACTCCGCCCACGGCGTTGAAGCTCATCTCCATTACAGTAAATGGAGAAAAACTGCTTCCAGTTATGACCATTACGCGTAGAATTTCGATATAAAACCTGCCCAACTTTTGTAAGGAAGCTGTAAGGAATGAACCTGCCAAATTTCAGCCTTCCACCCACACGGGAAGTTGGAGAATTAGTGATGAGTCAGTGAGTGAGTGAGTGAGTGAGTGAGGGCTTTGCCTTTTATTAGTATAGATAAGATTGAGCAACACCTGGCAAGGACAGGAGTTATTCTGAACAGTCAGCATGGAGGGAGGTCGTGTTTTACTAACATGCTGGAATTCTATGAGGAAGCAACAAAAGGATACGATCAAAGTGGAGCTTATGATATTATTTATCTGGACTTTCAGAAAGTATTTGATAAGATGACACATGAGAGGTTGGGCATCAAATTAAAAAAATTGGGAGTTCAGGGTGATGTTTTTAGATGGGTGCAGAATTGGCTCAGACACAGGAAGCAGAGGGTGATGGTGCGAGGAACCTCATCAGAACTGGCCAATGTTAAGAGTGGTGTTCCACAGGGGTCAGTGCTAGGGCCGCTGCTATTTTTGATTTATATAAATGATTTAGATAGGAATATAAGTAACAAGCTGGTTAAGTTTGCAGATGATACCAACATAGGTAGATTAGCAGATAATTTGGAATCCGTTTTATCATTACAAAGGGACTTGGATAGCATACAGGCTTGAGCAGATTTGTGGCCGGTGAAACTTAATGTCAGTAAATGTAAAGTATTACACATAGGAAGTAAAAATGTTAAGTTTGAATACACAATGGGTGGTCAGAAAATCGAGAGTACACCTTATGAGAAGGATTTAGGAGTCATAGTGGACTATAAGCTATCGACTTCCCGACAGTGTTCAGAAGCCATTAAGAAGGCTAACAGAATGTTAGGTTATATAGCATGATCTGTGGAGTACAAGTCCAAGAAGGTTATGCTCAACCTTTATAATGCACTGGTGAGGCCTTATCTGGAGTACTATGTGCAGTTTTGGTCTCCAGGCTACAAAAAGGACATAGCAGCACTAGAAAAGGTCATTGAGATAAGAGCGACTAGGCTGATTCCAGGGCTACAGGGGTTGAATTATGAGGAAAGATTAAAAGAGCTGAGCCTTTACAGTTTAAGCAAAAGAAGATTAAGAGGTGACATGATTGAAGTGTTGAAAATTATGAAGGGAATTAGTACAGTGGATCGAGACTTGTATTTTAAAATGAGTTCATCAAGAACACGGGGACACAGTTGGAAACCTGTTAAGGGTAAATTTCGCACAAACATTAGGAAGTTTTTCTTTACACAAAGAACAATAGACACTTGGAATAAGCTACCAAATAGTGTTTTTGACAGTAAGACTTTAGGGACTTTCAAAACTCAACTTGATGTTTTTTTGGAAGAAATAAGTGGAAAGGACTGGCGAGCTTTGTTGGGCTGAATGGCCTGTTCTCGTCTAGAGTGTTCTAATGCATTTAAGTGAGGACTCGGGTTAAAAGCAATGCTGGGGTAACAGACAAGACCCCGGGTCTCCACCAGGGATCTTCTTTTAGTTCTTACCTCATTGTTATGGTCATGGATGTGTTGAGTCATGGGATAAAAGACCAAGTCCCCTGGTAATAATAATAAAATAATAAGATGCAAGTTGTGATTTAAAGGTGTAGAAAGAGAAGCAGTCTCAGAGAGACTGAGGACGCGAGTTCCAGAGTTAAGGGGCCATAACACTGAAGGACCTGCCTCCCAGGGTGGAGAGTCTGGTGTGTGGGACAGTAAAGCGACCTGAGAGAGCGACAAGGAGTGTAAGGAGGTAGGAGCTGAGTGAGGTAGAGAGGGGCAAGGTTATGTAGGGCTTTGAAGGCGAGATGCAGAATCCTGAATTTATTCCTTGATGGAACTGGTAACCAGTGAAACTGGGAGAGAACAGGGGAGATGTGAGCAAAATGCTTTGTGTGCGTGAGGACTCTGGCTGCGGAGTTCTGAATGTACTGTAGCTTCTGTATAGTTTTGCAGGAAGCCTGATGAAGAGGGAATTACAGTAATATGAGACATTATGAAACAATGAACCAGAGTTTCAGCATCATTAAGGGACAGAAATGGACGGAGGCAGGCAATGTTACGGAGATGATAGAATGAAATTTTGGAAAGAGATCTAATATGTAGTTCAAAGTTAAGTGATGAATCAAACAAAACACCAAGATTTCTGACAACAGGAGTAGGTTTGACAAGTGTACCATCAACAGAAACAGAGAAATTGGATGTCTCAGAAACCTGGGAGTTTGGGCCTACCAGAAACACTTCAGTTTTACTGGCATTAAGCTTGAGAAAGTGGAAGTTAAGGTCATGTCCGCAAATAATCTGGCCCAAAGGAAGGATATAAAGTAGAAAGAGTAATGGCCCAAGGACTGAACCCTAAGGGACATCACGTGACACAGGTGAGGTGAAGGATTTATATCGGCCAAGTGTGACAAACTGTTGCCTATTAGAAAGATATCATGTGAGTCATTGAAGGGCTATGCCTGAGATCCCTACAGCATAGAGACCTGACAGGAGGATTTCATGATTAACAGTGTCAAATGCTGCACTTAAGTCAAGAAGGAGGAAAATATTAAGTGAACCACAATCTGCAGAATGGAGAAAATCATTAACTACACGGATAAGAGCTGTCTAAGTGCTGTACTGTGTGCGAAAGCCAGACTGAAAAGGCTCATAGAGTGTATTGTCTATAAGAAAAGTATGGAGTTGTGTAGCAACCATGCATTCCATCACCTTAGCCAAAAAAGGGAGATTAGAGATAGGTCTGTAACTGGAGAGGGAAGAAGGATCCAGGTCAGGTTTTTTAAGGATTGGGGTAACTGCAGCAGTTTTGAGGGCAGTAGGGACAGAACCCGAAATGAAACATGCATTTATCAATGAGGCAACAGGAATACTAATTATGGATGAGCATGTCTTAAGCAGAGAAGTGGGGGCAGGATCAAGAAGACAGGAGGAGGAATTAGACTTATTAATAAGTTCAAAGATGGCGAGAGAATCAACAGGCGAGAAACAAGTGGTACATGCCTTTTGCTGATGACATTGTGTTGTGTAGCACCAGAAAACAAGAAGTAGAAAGGAAGCTGAAACAATGGAGAAGGGCTTTGGAAGACAGAGGATTGAAAATAGGAAGGTTTAATGATGATCAGGATTGAGAAGATAACCTGGAGGGGCAGCTACTGAAAAGAGTGGATACATTTAAATATCAAGGATCAGTGGTAGCCTGAGATGGAAAATTACATGCAGAGATAATCGATAGAGCGCACTGTGGATGGAATGAAGAATAAAGGTGAAGGTTAAAGGCAAGGTTTTTAGGACAGAGGTAAGACCTGCAATGATATATGGAGCTGAGACATGGACTGTAAAGAGAGCACAGGATAAGACGTTAGATGTGGCAGAAATTAGGATTTTGAGATGGTTCTGTGGAGTTAAAAAAGGGCAGAATAAGAAATGAGACAATCCGAGGTACAACAAAAGTAGGAGAGATATCTAAGGAAGTACAGGAAAGTAGGCTGAAGTGGTATGGATATGCGATGAGGCCAAAGAGGAGGTCGATGGATAAAGTAAAAGAAGATCTGAAGGAAAAGGGCTTGACTGCCGAGGAGATGCAGGACTGTTTGGAGAAGGTTGATCAAGCACATTGACCCCCTAAAAGTGGGAAGGGATGAATAGGAAGAACTAAGTGGTTTAAACTCACAGTTTAAAAATTTAATTCCAGTTTTTATACCATTCAATTCAGTTTATTTATCATACAGCACTTTTCACATGTATCCACAAAATCAGAGTTTGCGTCTTGTCCTTAAAAACTTGCATCCATGCAAAACCAGACTCTTCAGAATTACGATTTTATCCATAAAACACAAATGAATAAAAATGTACATTCAGAAATAAAATGCACATATATGCAGTGTGAGCTATCAGCATGAATACGGCAATGGACACATTCAGATTATTGTGTATAAAGGCTCATGGCAGTGGCGAGATACAGTAGGTCTGTTGGCGGTGCAAGTTTAGGTGCAGACAGTGCAGGACGGATATCACCAATTTCATTTGTTAACCCCTTTATAGTGACAGAGCACTCCACACTCAGCGTGTTAGTGCAGAGCATTCAGCGTAGAAATCAGAGGTCACGAGCCGAGAGTGATGCTGTCAATAAAAGGGAGCAGAGTAAGTGCCAGACTAGAAGAAGAAGAGATAAAAAGAGAGCAAAAAAGGAAATGAAACTAAAAGTAATTGCTGATGATGAAAAGGTAAATGAGGAAGACATGTTGGACAGCACTGCACTGCCGAGCAGCAGGACAGACAGTTGGAGGAGCTCTGGGAGGTGGCAGAGCTTTTGTTGGCTGAAAAGGCTGAGCTGGCAAGAGGGTAGCAGAGACCACAAGAGCAGACTGAAGGATGGGGTTTGACGCTGCAGCACCCTGGAGTGAGGACAAGAATCAGAGAATGGGGCGGGCCACATCCTGGAAACACCCCTGGGTCCTGGTAAGGATCAGGGAAAGATTTAGAACAACATGTGAGATTTTACATTTTTTAAACTATTTATTAGATCACTTATGAATAACTGTGTTTTAACCTCCACTAACAACATCTCTTTTTTTTAAGATTATTTCTTCGCTTAAAAAGCATCAAAAACAAATCAAATGAAATTAATAATATATTGAACAATCATTATAAAAGTAAAGTTAAATAAATCGGACTCTGCAAGTGCAAAAAAAAAAAAAAAAAAAATCGAGTATGTGTTCACGTAAACTACCAATTCCGGTTAACGGAAATAGCCCAAAACTTGATAGGAATCCATGTTTTGTATGTGATACTTGTATGCAAAATTTGGTTGACCTAAGTGAAAGCGTACTCAGTTTATCATGTTTACAAACACACACACTGACATAATTCCAAAAATGGTATTTTTGGAAACTGGGAGGTCTAAAACTTCGAGATTCATCAAAATCTCTAAATGGAATTTTTGGAGGAACCCAATGCTTTCCTTATATTTTTTATATGAGAAAGTCAGGGAGGTCTAAAACATTGAGATTCATCAAATTCTCGACATCTAATTATAATATTTTCCCTATACTTCGTATACGAGAAAGTCAAGCAGCGCCCTGCTATTGCACTGTGTTGGCTGGTGACAAGTGCAAAGTACTGCACACTGTGGAGCAACTTTGACATCAACAAGACAACAGTGTGCTGAAATTGTGTTCTAAAAATCAGCAACACCATGTGCTAACGTTGTAACACCGGATTATATCATGAAATAAGCGTCAGGAGTGTCCTTTTGGGAATGTACATATCCAGAAAATTACGACTGGAGCTTTCAAATGCAGGTCACTTTCATGTATGGGAAACAAGAGGACAAAGTCATGTCTGATTCTATGTGTTCTTGTTGTTTATAATACTCAAAAAAGGAAAAAAAAATCAGATATTACTGTATATGTAAAATAAAGAAACAAAAAAAAAAAAAATGAAAATTGGGCTGCAGTATTATCACATTATCTGCGAAGACGTAGACTGGGAAGAGTGAAACTATAGTTTTATTCTCAAGAAAGTGCTGTACTGATGACTGATTTGCAGCAAACACGAAAAAAACATTAAAACAGGTAAGCAAAAAGAAGAACAACTGTAGGAGATGTTTCACTGGCGTACAGGGCGGTATATCACTAAACAAACATAACTATGTGAAAGTGAAGTCACCTAATTTTACTTAAGGCTCACCTTGAACAAACAAAAATGCAACACAGAAGACAACTCATGCTGGACAAAATGTTTATGAGGAAAACTAATAGTCACTCTTGGGCTGAAAGGATCAAATTCTATCTTGTCCAAATCTATAGGAAAAGAAAAAAAGGGCATTATTTTTGACAATGAACTATGCCAAACATAAGGTGGATATTTAATTTGAATATTCTCACAAATCAGAAATGTCTTTTTAAATTCCGTCCCCATTGTAAGGTAGTCATTTCATATTGATAGAATGAGTAAATGCTGTAACCTTCTTTTTAATGTTTTTAGCATGGAAATAACCTTTGTTTTTTCCTAATGCCATATTACGTACGTATGGTGTGGTACATCCCTCTCCCAACAATTTCTTTACAGATTTCTTCTGTTAAAGAGAACATTACATGCTGACATGCTGCCTGTTGTCAGACCAAACAAGATTACTGGAAGATGCTCTCTTACCAGGCAGGTGATATATCACAGTTATGAAGTAACATTTAAAACATGACATACTAATTCTGGACTCCACCGAGTTATCCCAAAGAGGCCTTATTTCTAAAGGCTGATGCTGTACCATTCCATGACCTGGGCTTCACATTTTGTTTCAATAAGCGCTGGTGCATTGGTCATTTATCAATCAATGTTTATTATATATAGCACCTTTCAAGGGCAGCACTTTACATAACAATTCTATAAAAGATTCAAACAAAGTATTCAAATACAGACAGTATAAAAAGGGAACAAGAAAACTCAGTATTTTGGCAAACAAAGGGGTGCTCCATCCAGAATCACTGTAATTGTCAATTTATTTTCCAAACCACAGTAAAACAATTCTGAATGTTAATAGCACTAGAAAAATGACTGACTGACTGAATGACTTCAACAGAGGAGGAGAGCTGAGCCATTAATCTTGGATCTCCAGAACATCCTCCTTACAACAGAGTTTCTCTTTGGATCTTGGTTTTCCAAGTTTGTATTAATCATTTGATGTTTGTGCCACTGCTAACAGTTCAGGGCAAACATCAAGAGAGGCTATGGCTCCGTCAGACAAGATTCGGCTCCTTTGAGTCTGATTACATTTTGTTGCACTGCAGATTCAAATTAAACACTTTGACGCAGCCTTTTAATGCATACTCTACACATTACAGTGTATTATTAGAAGAGAAAACATACTGAATATTCAAAACAAAAGCAAGTTTAAGGTTGCATCTAATTTTGTCTGACGTTAGTCTAAAACCAAAATGATACCTGCGGTGGTCATTACGACGTGGTTACATGAAACACATTTCTAAGATACCCGAAAGAATTTCAGAAGAAGAGTTAAGGAGGTGTTTGAGTTACTGGTAAAACAATTGACATTAACTTTAAATCACTTTTTAATTCCTAAATCAAGAACTTGGTTTCATTAAAGGTCTTTACAAGCATGTTGCATTTGTGTTCACTTCTGTGTTGCTTGCCTTTTGAAATGTGCTGGTGATTGCGCTTCATTGTCAATCAAGTCCTTTTGTCACTGTGAAAAACTGAATGGACTCACAGCCCACCTCTCCAAAACAATATGTCTGATAAAATTGTATCTCCACTTTGTCTCCTATTAATTGGGTGACATTCCACCTGCCACAAGACGGTTTGTACCTTTTAAATGATGCTAGCTATGCTCTTCCTGCCCACCATGTTCCTTTTCATAACAGAAAAGGGTTGCATGCTTGTCACACACGTTTTATTTGTTACATATGGTCTTCTTTCAAATTAACCACTCAGTCTGCTATCAAAATTACAATGCTTTTTTGCAGCCAAATACTGATGTTGAACACAATCACTGTAACTGACCAGCATATCATCCATAAAGTAATGTACAGGGAAAAACAAACTCTTTTTATTTATCGATTTAATACAAATGCAGTGTCAACAGTTGAGTCATTAAACACACCCGATAGAAGCTCAACTATACAGACCAAGATGTTTCCATTACAAACCTGGAAGCACATACCTGTGAAAAGGTATTGAAAAAAAAAAATCTGTGGCTTTGAAAGCTCACAGGATCATATTCATGCCTATCACTAAGCAATCAAAAGCACGAAGGGCCATCAGGACTCTACCTAGAGCAGATTGCCCTCTTACAATAAATAAGTAGTTAAGAAACTGCCTTGTCACATAAGTGGCCTAGTGCTCAGTAAGCACCCTGATAGAAGTATACGGTTACACTGCTAAGGCTATTGTAGGAGAGAGAGCAGCAAACTCTGCAGCATTTTGCAGATGTAGTCTGTGTATGAGAGGCTGCTTGGGTCGAAACATCTCTGGGAAAAGAGACTTTCTAAAATGCTTACAGTCTGCAAGTGGCGGACACAAATACTATGTGACACTCACCCTGCCCTGATGAAACTAAAATCAACTTCACTGGCTTTATTACTCAGTGCTACAGTATACTGAGTACATCACCATTACCCTTCCTATCATAAGGCACGGTGGTGGAGGCCTTGTCTTATGGAGATACATCTCAGTCGCACGGTCTAAGGAATTGTAAGTGGAAAAAACGAATGCAGGCAAATCCAGGTATAACCTTCAAGGAATGTGCTTCAGGCTGAAGAGAATAGGACAAAGATTTACATTCCAATAGGACAATGACGTAGTACATAAGCAATGCATTCTGAAAAAGACAAATGCCCTTGAGTGGCTTGGCAAAAGCCCAAACTTGACTCCTACTGAAAGACTGTCAGAATTCATGACAGCTGGGTGTATGTGGGACAGAACTGTAGCAAATATACAGAGGAAGAATACACAAAAACCCTCAAACCAATATGCGTAAAGTATATACTGTAATCCAAAAGCGGGAACTGATCCTTAAAAAGTATCGATTTAGGCAAAAAGTAAACACTTAGATGTTTAATTTTTTTTTTACAAATTTTGTTAAATTTTATTGAGGCATTTTTATGATGATAATATGATGTTTAAATCAAATCAGATAACTTCAATGTACTAGGTTGCTTGAAGCTAAAAAAATTTAATTACTCAAGAGGGTGAATACTTTCAGGACTTGGGCCAAACGGTCATCTCTTCCTCAATCAAAAGGACTAAATAACAAACCAGGTGTCTATTTACAAAGCTGTATGCTGATGCAGTGTGGTTAGCTGTGTCCGATCCCCACAGCCCACCCGAAGCCCAAAAAAAAAAAAACCACCACACAGCTATAAATTATCATTGCTTTCGCATCCAAATGGATTTTGGCACTAAATTAATAAAAATGTACATCTCAGTCTTGGAAAGCGTCCATCTCTTACACAGATGTTATGGAAAAAGGAGTGAGCACATGTAAAATATAAACTGTGCCCAATTGTGACAAGCAAGAAAAGTAATAATTAAGAAAAAATATATAGAACACTTACAAATCTGAAAACTGCCATTTTTGTGTCCCTGAAGATTTTTCTCCAAGTATAAAAGTGTCTTTAATATAAAAGAGATTTTAAGGCACCGATGGTAAAAAAAAAATAAAAATATAATTTTGCACCACGATGTCTCTCCAATGTGTATATTATGACTTGAATTTAAAGACTATTTCTAAATAATAACAAAATCAGCCTATGTTCAACACCATCACAATCCAGTAAACATCTGAAGTAAAATTGAAGACTGCAAGCATAAGCATCAATTTTCATAAACCTGAGCTGTACAACCCATTCTTGGAACAAAAGCGGAATATCCAAGATCCACAAATGAAAAATTATGACTTTTAAAAATCCAGAAAGTGGGAAGGCAAATGCTGGCAAGAAATTTGCTACCTCTTAAACCTTGCCAGAGTTCAGCAGCTAAGAAGAATGGATAAAACGATAATTTATAACAGTCTCTCAATGCAAAGTATATGTCTTTAAAATCCATTTTAAATAGTCTTGAGCTTTGTGCTATTCCTATATACAATATAAAAAAATGAGGCTAAAAAAAAAAAGCGCACTCCACTTATTCAATACAAAAGAAACAAAAGCAATCCAAATCGAGTATCCATTCATTTAAAGAATCCTACAAAGACAACTCTCAAATTTAACTTTCTGCTTTTTCTTCCCTTTAATTATGAGCAAGTTGTTTTTTTTTTCTGAAAAGTTTCATCGTGGAAGAATAAAAAATAAATCTTGGTGGGAGGGACTGCTCATACATCCATTGTGTTACTGGGTGAAGTTTCTTTCTGTCCCTCTGTCCTCAGTCCATTTCACTGGGAACCAGCATTGGTGTATTCTTATAGAGATCCCTTGTTTTATTGTTGGGCTTCATTGTTTTCTTGCAGCAGCAGTAAACACTAAGGTAACCAATAAGAATGGATAGTAGTCCAACAGCAGCTGCAGCACTCAGTCCATAGATTATGGGATATTTCACGGAGTTCCAGACTAGGAGAATATAAAACAAAGAGACAGAATTGAGATAAAGCAATTACTTGCAACTATCACATGCAGTAAATACATTTAATTTATACCCAATCTTCAACTCTTTACTTAAAATTTGCTTTTGGGTCAGGGTTGAAATTTGGCTGTAACCTTTAGCTTTCTAGAGTTTGAACTTTAAGTGATTATACAATATTTTTTATTATACATCTTTAAGAAATTCAGCTATTCACTTTTGTTTTGCTTAATCCATTTCATAGGGACTGCCAATCCAGGCAGCACAGGATGAAAGGCTGCCACTAACCATGGGAAAATTATATAATATTGTATCTTACTATAGCCATGACCCTGACAATGAGCTTTTTTATGAAACAGTACATGTTTTACAGTTCAGTTAAGGGCCATCTACCTGAATTGATAAGGGTCAAGTAGTGAGTGAAAGTTATGGACTGAAATGACAACCTTGTGATATAAAGTACCATGATTTGGCTGTTATTCCACACATTTTGATTTTATAGGAACAATGTAATTTGGACTAAATTAACAATCATGCTTTATTCAGCAAGTGCTGTCATAAGTGCTTGACAAACCAACAAATATGAGTGCAGAGTGAAGGAAATGGAGAATAAACAGAAAAGCCACATATAGTGTGCTTTTTAAACATTTTCAAATGTTGTGATTCTGTAAAATTAAAATGATTTTCAATTGGACAATAATCCTAAACATAGTGCGAAAGCGACTCGAAAGTAAAATGGTGAATGAGTCCTTAAGTGGTCAAATCATGTACCTAACCTAAAACACCTTTGAAAATCTTAGGCAGAAATCTCACTAACTAGAGTGCAAAGCTGGTAGATGCATATCCCAAAAGAAGAAAATATATTATGGACCCAACAGTGACTAGATCAATATTAATGTATCAGGTGTGAGTGCTTGGAGAAGTAGAACATTTCAGGTTTTGATTTTTAAGGTATCTGACTGTTAATAAGTAATTTTACCTTTTTTTAAACATTGAAATTTACAGCCACAAGCATATGCACTTACAATAAAATATGAGGTGACAGTCATTTCTTTAACATGTAGACTGAAACAAATACATTTTATTATTAACAGATGACTAACTATTAACAAACACATTTACATTTGTGATTACTTGTTTAAGAATGGGCTACCATGACCAAGGAAATGAAATAATTTAAGATGTTAACCAATGCCTAAAGGTTTATTCTTAAATACTGTATTTCTTAATTGTATTTTGTTATGCACTTCTGCACACTTTTTAATTGTTCTTATTATTATACAGTGTAACACATTCTAGTCATATTCTAAATAAACCCATTATTTGACTTTATCAATAGGACAGACAACAAATGAGTCTTCTCCGTCACCTGTACACCTGAATATCGCTAGATACATGTATGCTATAGCCAACACGGTGTTCTTCTTTCCTTGTCCTGCAGACACAGTGTAAGCAGGCTTTTGTTTCAACCAACTGTTTGATGAGAGGGATATTACTGTTTTAAAGTAAAAGGTTATTTGATGAGCTGACTTGTTCCTGTATTCATTCTGCATTGTCTGATATACAGTAACTGCTATTGTACATTTTATAAATTGATGTTTCTCCTTTTATCTCTATTTATTAAAATGATCATTCCAATGATTAACTGAACCTTATTTGTTATTAAGCATAACACAGGTATCAATAAGAAGTAAACAGCATAGTGGCATATTTATGCTAATTAACACTAGAATTACCAGAGCCTACGAAAAAACTCGTAAATCCGTCCCACCTTAAATCGCTTCTTAAAATCGTTCACAGCTCTCCACCAGCGTCTTTTGTCATCTAAATGTGCTGATAAAAATCAGGCTGCAAGCAGCCGGCTATTCCATCCCTCCACCGACTTAGAACGTGCACACACTTCTCCCAGCTCATGCCTTGATTGATTTTCTGGGAGTGAAGTGGAGATTTAGAGTGAAAATAATAGATTGTTGTTTAGAACACACGCATTTCATGTCTGTTCCGTTTCTACAGTAATCTGTGTAAACACATTGTTAAAACAGAAACGTTTTTTATATTCTACTAGTAGATGACAAAATGTAGGCATAAACTATATAATGTATGAAGCCTGAAGTATCAAAAAATACTTTCACAAAAGATACAAATTCAACACAACAATTGCGCTTTTAATCAAAAATATAACTGCAGAAACAAAAAGCCGCCTTAACATGCGACATTGACACTTGTTTATTATGGCTGCCTCCGTGGCGCAATAGACTCAGCTGCCGATTGGGAATCAAAAGGTTGCGAGTTCGATCCTGCACCACTCCTTTTGAGAAGTAAACTGCTCTTAGTCTTACTATTTTACAATAAAAATATACAGTACATTTGATTTCAGTCTGTAACAGCCGGTGTAATTTATGATACTTGTAAAGGTTAGCTTTGTTTTTTTTTTTTTTTTAAGTCAGTTTTATTATCTCAGCCGCGTTCATGAGCCCAAACACACCCCACCCCCGCATCTGATACTGCTGTTTTCAGATAGACGTGCTGTAACAGAGGTAAACTCAGCTCCCTTCTACATCGGAGCAAGAATGCACATACCATTGCTTGCATACTAAAGTGTCAGCAGGCACTTTTCGTGGCATTACACACATTTTTGAGTATGCCCTCTGCACACTACTTGTGATTTTAGGCTTTAGGAAGTATGTAAATAAATAAAGGTAAATTGTTTCATAAAATGATTTCTTCAAAACGTCGAATGTCATTTTTTTGGCACGGACATGCTCAAAAAATACATGTGTAATGCCACAAAAAGTGCTTGTCTGCCAAATAAATAAGTAAGCATTTCTTTGATACTTCAGGCTTCATACATTATATAGTTTATGCCTACATTTTGTCATCTACTAGTAGAATATAAAAAACGTTTCTGTTTTAACAATGTGTTTACACAGATTACTGTAGAAACGGAACAGACATGAAATGTGTGTATTCCAAACAACAATCTATTATTTCCACTCTAAAACTCCACTTCACTCCCAGAAAATTAATCAAGGCATGAGCTGGGAGAAGTTTGTGCACGTTCTAAGTCGGTGGGGGGATGGAATAGCCGGCTGCTTGCAGCCTGATTTTTATCAGCACATTTAGATGACAAAAGACGCTGGTGGAAAGCTGTGAACGATTTTAAGAAGCGATTTAAGGTGGGACGGATTTACAAGTTTTTTCGTAGGCTCTGGTAATTCTAGTGTTAAGTAATTTTCTTCACATTTCTGAATTGGTCTGATTCGGTTGTGAAATGGCATAAAATTTGCACATTTTCTGTGTTTTCTCCAAGAACTTAATTTTCTTTTCACAACCCCATGACATGTACTGTACATTGGATAAGTGGTGTGTGTGTTTACTTGGACTGGCATACCATTTAAGATCTACTCCTGTCTTATACGCAATAGGTTCTGACTCTTCTCATTATACAGGGTGAGCCAAAATGAAGTACCACATTTCTTAAGGTCACTGCGTGAGGTAGAGGCAGCCGAGTGGGTTGGGGTGGGGGTCTTTGATAAGGCGATCGATCCATTGTAGTTTTCAGTCAGCAACATGCCTTGGTCCAGGGCACACTGTGCTTTTTTTGTTGAAGTGTTATTCAAAAACAACAAAGCCATCATCACTATGCAACACACCTTCTGAACTCACTTTAGCATTCCTTCTAATGGTGACGCCCCAAATCGGGAAACAATTCTTCAGTGGGTGGCTAAATTTAGACAGATGGATACTACATTGAATAGAAAATCTCTAGGCTGTCCTCGGACTATACAAATGCCTGAAAACATCCAAGCTGTAAGGGCATCAATTTTGCAGTCTCATAGACATTCAGCATACAAACATGCTTCTGACTTAGGTATTTTAACATATTTTAGAGGAGGATTTTGCATGAGGACCTTCATTTTCATCCATACAAAATGATGGTAGCGCAGGAACTTACTGAGAGAGACTGGGAGAGCCGTAGAGAGTTGCCATCAACATGTGCAGCGATGAGGCATATTTCCACTGGAATGGTTGTGTAAATAAGCAAAACTTTCCCTATTGGGTTGAAACTAACCCTCGTGAACTTCATCAGAGATCCCTTAACAGTGAGCGTGTTACAGTTTGGTGCACCGTTACAGAATTTGGCATTGTAGGCCCTTACATTTTTTGAGGAGGGGGGCAACAGTCACTGTCACTTCAGAATGTTACATTGAAATTCTAGAGAACTTTTTGCTGCCCCAACTGGAAGAAATGGATGTGGTGGATGCCAGGATGGAGCAAAAGTTCATACAGCGCAAAGATCCACGCAATTGTTGCGGGAGATGTCTCCAGGGAAGCTGATCTCACTGCGCAGCAACGTCGGGTGGCCTTCACGTTCGCCTGATCTTGCCCTACACGATTTCTTCTTGTGGGGCTATCTCAAGTTGAAGGTATACACACACCGACCTCAAAACCTTGAAGCCCTCAAGGATGCTATTCATCCCAAAATGGATGCTATTCCCCTTGAAATGGCAGAAAGAGTCATGTGAGTGCTCAGAAATCATCTCGAAGAGTGTATCACTAATAATGGCCACCAACTTGAAGACAGCACTTTTGAAACACTGTGAAAAAAAATCTATTTTGTATACCCTTTCTTGTGTTGTAATGAAATTTATTTTACCTTGTAGGATTTTTGTAGTATAAACGTTTGAAATGTGGTACTTCTTTTTGGCTCACCCTGTAGTAATTGAAAATCTTTAAAGTTAGTTTCTACTCACACCTTTCATGAAAACCTTCTCCATTCTATCCTGTTTTGTAACAAAAGCTGAATTACAGGTTTCAGCTTACAGGAGCCACTTAAAGCAGTTGGATGTTTAACTCAACTTAATAATTTGGAAACACCTAACTGGTTGTTTCATTTTAAATGACATACAGTGTTCCAGTCCACTCTGATGGAACTTTAGTTCTTCATTTTCAAAATCACATCACAAGTTTACATTTTCCTTTCCTTCATCGTTTTCTGATTTGAAACATATAAAGTATGCCACTAATATCATTTTTAAGATTAATCTTTACATGAATTAAGATTAGGCGGTGTTACAGATAGCATTACTGTCTGTATGAACTTTGTACTCGTGTTTTCTGTGGGTTTAATGCAAGTACTGTGGTTTGCATAAAGTGCCATCAATAAACTGCTTTGGTGCACAAGTGCATGCATATTAATAACTTCATGACATATGATATCAAGGACCAATTTTACAAAGTAATTCCAAATCAATTCAGGACATTTTGATTTCTTTCCCTATACAACTTACAGTCAAGCTTGACAGTTATGAGAACTGGTCCAGAGACAATTTCTGATGATTTTTGCCAGGATCCATCGGGTGACTTTATCCAAGGTGTTACTATGCAGATATAGTTGCCGTGACCCATACTTTCAATGTTGTGGATTCTCAGAAGGTACTTTTGAGCATCTGTTCTCTCCAGACTATAATCACTGCTGCTGTTACTTTGCCCAGATTGTACTAATCCCCAATGGTCCACGGATGTCACCATGTGGCCCTCCTCTGATTGCTGTAGATTTTTGTGCATCCATTTCACATCATAAGAGATCTTATCTACAAAAACAAAAAATAAATGTTTTACTTAGATTTGCTTTCCAAATTAGCATCAATTTTAAAGTTTAATAAGTAAGTACATTTCAATGAAAAATCTGTGAAATGGAGAAATAAGGAATAAAAGTAAGCTGTAAGCAACTCTGTAAGGCTGTAAGCAATATAGCTTGAAAGGATATTAATATTTCATAAGCAGAATGCAGCTCACAACATTACAAGTTTAAATAAAGAATTTTACATTTCATGACTATTCTGTTTTAGTAACATTCTCATACTTGTACATACAATTACTGCCATATTATGTTGGGAAATAGTACTGACAGGATAAACAGTACATTAATTTCCTGTTAGTAGAATGAAGTATTCAAGCCAATGATCAGTATTTGTTAAGCCTTAAAGTGGATAAATTATATTTCAGTTATTACAACAACTAAAAATAAAGACAATGGCATTAATGAGTCCTGATTTTGAGGCAGTGTTTGTGTGAAGCTTGCATGTTCTCACCATGTGTGCATGGGGTTTGCTTTCATGCTCTCACATAACCTAACATGTCTTTGTTAACTGGTGAAACTACTCTAGCCCTGTATGAGTAAATTGTGCTCTTGTAATCCTGAGCTTTGATAAAGGATAGATGGATGCACTGTTGTTGAAACCTTATTTGTAACTAAGTCATGAGTTCTGTTAATGTGCTGTGACAGTAAGAGGCGCAGTATTGCCGACTACAAAAAAGTAAACGTCCTCCTGATGCCCTGACAGCAAACACGCAACACTTCTATGCTGCAGGTGTAAGATGAAGTTTTTGCATATACTACTTACTTCTAAATATTTCAATAAAACTGACCACTTTAAAAAGATTTAACACTTTTATGAAAAATAATATTATAGATGTTTGCAATTTGTTGTCACTACAGAATACAATCAAAATAAAGAGAACACATCATTCATTTCAAACGGACTCTTCTATAAAGAAATCAAATTAAGTAGGCATACACTAGAAATGATTTAGAAGAGGCTGAAATTGAGATCTAAAAGCATTTCACTGGATTCTGAAAAAATGTTATTTTCACCAACAAGCACTGTAGCGTCCAACCACCCATCTAATCATTTGCAAGCTTATTTTTTAGTGAAAAATGTTTTGATAATGCATGAGCGGAACATGTAAGAATACAGGCTTATTTTGACAAATAAAATACTAATAATTGTATTGCTTGCTTTCCTTTATTTTAGCTGTAAATGTTTATTTCTTTATTTCCTTGTTAAAAAATAAATTGTTTTCACCTTAGAGGTTCATTTAAGCACTATTTGAAGAATATTAGTTTGACACCAGTATAACAGAGCTTAAATGAAAAGCACTTGAACAGAAGAAAAATCCATAGTTCGGACCAACTAACAGGATTACTTTTCTTTCTCGGGACTGGAACTGAGTTAATGCCCTGGAGCAATGTATGATAATTGTGCTAGCCACATGAATGAAACAAGCCTTATTAAGCCATTGCAAAAATTAAAAGAATTCATAATTAAATTGCAATTGTTAAATGGCAGGCGCAGTGATTCTATTTTGCTGTCTGGCTTATGGCAAATAGTGTTCATCCTACTGATGTGCTTTTAGCTACAGTTTTGGATTCATATGCTAGTAACACGGCATGGAAAAGTTAAAGACAAACATTGTTATGCTGGTGCAAAACACACATTGGCTGAATGATGTTTAAGACATTAGTAATTGTGGGTGTTATTAAATACTTCCCTGTTGTCAAGGGCTCCTCCATACATCCTTTACTTATTATTATTAATAATTTATTTTTTACTTTTACAGGTGTAGGCTCAGGTTCACCATGAAATGTAAATAAAAAAGGCAGAAAGTTACCTCCTCATTTCTCTACAGACAACCCCAATTTGATCTGATGTCTGACCCAACAGCCCCAACTAAAATAAACAAAGTAACAGATTGAAGACTAATTGTACATGGGATAGTCTGAAAGATGCAGAAAGTAGACGAGTACAAGGAGATAAGGCTCAAGGTGAAGAGAGAGGTGGCGAAGGTTAAAGAAAAGGCGTATGATGAGTTGTATGAGAGGTTGGACACTAAGGAGGGAGAAAAGCACCTTTACCGATTGGCTAGATAGAGGGACTGAGCTGGGAAAGATGTGCAGCAGGTTAGGGTGATAAAGGATAACGATGGAAATGTACTCGCAAGTGAGGAGAGTGTGTTGTGCAGATGGAAAGAGAGGCTGATGAATGAAGGTACGAGAGAGAGAAGAGGTTGGATGATGTGGAGATAGTGAATCAGGAAGTGCATGGCTTAGCAAGGAAGAAGTAAGGACAGCTATGAAGAGGATGAAAAATGGAAAGGCCATTGGTCCAGATGACATACCTATGGAAGCATGGAGGTGTTTAGGAGAGATGGCAGTGGAGTTTTTAACCAGATTGTTTAATGGAATCTTGGAAAGTGAGAGGATGGCTAAGGAGTGAAGAAGAAGTGTACTGGTGCCGATTTTTAAGAATAGGGGGGATGGCAGGACTGCAGTAACTACAGAGGAATAAAAATGATGAGCCACAGCATGAAGTTATGGGAAAGAGTAGTGGAAGCTAGGTTAAGAAGTGAGGTGATGATTAGTAGTAGCAGTATGGTTTCATGAAAAAGAAAAGAAAGAGCACCACAGATGCAATTTTTGCTCTGAGGATATTGATGGAGAAGTTTAGAGAAGGCCAGAAGGAGTTGCATTGCGTCTTTGTGGACCTGGAGAAAGCATATGACAGGGTGCCTCGAGAGGAGCTGTGGTACTGTATGAGGAAGTCAGGAGTGGCAGAGAAGTACGTAAGAGTTGTACAGGATATGTACGAGGGAAGTGTGACAGTGGTGAGGTCTGCAGTTGGAGTGATGCATTCAAGTTGGAGGTGGGATTACATCAGGGATCGGCTCTGAGCCC
Organism: Polypterus senegalus; assembly: GCF_016835505.1. Classification (NCBI taxonomy): domain Eukaryota; kingdom Metazoa; phylum Chordata; class Cladistia; order Polypteriformes; family Polypteridae; genus Polypterus; species Polypterus senegalus. The sequence goes on from NC_053155.1 coordinate 58,158,678, forward strand.
TTTCTTATTTGCAATGGTGATGAACAGGTTGACAGACGAGATTAGACAGGAGTCCCCGTGGACTATGATGTTTGTTGATGGCATTGTGATCTGTAGGTATAGTAGAAAGCAGGTTGAGGAGACCCTGGAGAGGTGGAGATATGCTCTGGAGAGGAGAGGAATGAAGATCAGTAGGAACAAGACAGAATACATGTGTGTAAATGAGAGGAAGGTCAGTGGAATGGTGAGGATGCAGGGAGTAGAGTTGGCGAAGGTGGAGGAGTTTAAATACTTGGGATCAACAGTACAGAGTAATGGGGATTGTGGAAGAGAGGTGAAAAAGAGAATGCTGGCAGGGTGGAATGTGTGGAAAAGAGTGTCAGGAGTAATTTGTGACAGAAGGGTTTCAGCAAGAGTGAAAGGGAAGGTCTACAGGATGGTAGTGAGACCAGCTATGTTATATGGGCTGGAGATGGTGGCACTGACCAGAAGGAAAAAGACAGAGCTGGAGGTGGCAAAGTTAAAGATGCTAAGATTTGCATTAGGTGCAACAAGGACGGATAGGATTAGAAATGAGTACATCAGAGGGTCAGCTCAAGTTGGACGGTTAGGAGACAAAGTCAGAGAGGTGAGATTGTTTTGGTTTGGACATGTACAGAGGAGAGATGCTGAGTATATTGGGAGAAGGATGCTAAGGATAGAGCTGCCAGGGAAGAGGAAAAGAGGAAGGCCTAAGAGAAGGTTTATGGATGTGGTGAGAGAGGACATGCAGGTGATGGATGCAACAGAAAAAGATGCAGAGGACAGAAAGATATGGGAGAAGATGATCCGCTGTGGCAACCCCTAATGGGAGACGCTGAAAGAAGAAGAGACACTTTTGCTTGTAGAAGTAAAACTAATGCTGTGCTGCTTTGACACATGCCACCATAAGATTAAAAAAAAAACATAAAAAACTGCCCTTGGTAACAGAAAAAAACATCATCATGCAGTGCATAAAAAGAATAGCTACTCCTACTTCAATTTTCCTGTAGAAAACAAAGACAAGGAAAAAACACAGGCAGCACTGATAAAAGCACAGGATACACACTGATATTAGCACTACTTGCTCAACACACAGTACTTTGAAAGGGGATTATTTGGTAACATTTCTGTAATTATTGTATTCAAATATTTTGCTTCATCTTGAAAGATTTTTAAAGCACTGCATTTTATATTAAATTTTTATTTTTCAGTAAAGAGAGAAAAACAGCTTTATACAGATTCTAGTCAAAGTCAGTCTGATTTAGTGGCAACTAATATATATATATATATATATATATATATATATATATATATATATATATATATATATATATATATCTTATATATGGAAATTCGTACTGAACATATTGATACTATTGGCCACCATTCTGGCAAAGTACAATAAAGGTTAGGTTCCAAGTTTGGTACTACTGATGATAAAGACTCCCATTTACTCTAGGTTTGGGTACTGAGGCAACAAAGACTTAATTGGGTGATCTTTCTGATTCAAAATGTACCATGATACCATTTTTCAGTTCTAAAAGAATAACACTTTTTAATAATAAAACAGTCAGGGTTCCTTCATAGCAACTGGAAATCAGCTGGATTAATAATAGCCATCGCTTCAACAGAGTACAGGAAAAAAAAAAAAAACATAACTGGCTTAGGAAAAGTGAATGTCTTATAACCTATTTTTCTGAAAAAGGCTAGGAGGAATTTAGTATTAATAATCCTTCTGTAAGCTACAATTAAATGAATGCCTCTTCCTATAGGTGTGTGTAACCCAAAAACTGAATAAAAAAATTAATTCAATTTTTTTAAACTCATCTAATCTAATTTATAATCACAAGGGAGCTGACCCCTGTGAATTGGGATACAAACTGTGTACAGCATGGACATCTATCACAGAGCACATTAATACATTTGCTCACACATACACATACAATGGACCAAATTAGAATCTTTAAATAGCCTTATACACACATCTATGGGAGGAAAAACAGAATAAAACCCATGCAATGGGAGGAACATTTAAACTCCATAAAGAGGTATTTAATAAGCCTGAATTAATACAATGTCTGTTGTTACTGTCACAGTCACATTATATGCAGTAACAAGAGATTCTCATTACCTTAAAAAACCCAATCTCCAAAAAGACAGAAATTTATTCTTTTAGTCTTTGATGGATTTTGTGCTCTTTATGTTGTATTGTTCATATGTTGTGTACATAGTCAATGCAGTAAGTAAGAAGTACTGTATAATACAGTACATAACGTAACTCAAGAGGAAAATGTATTAAATATGAAAAGACTGAATATAACATTACTTGTCAGGGTCAAATTGCATCACAAAGTACATGTAGCTTTAACCACTGAAAGTTTTATCTATTTAGAAGTATAGGCAAAAAGCTTGATTAGTGTTAGGAAAGTGTCAGAGTTTTTTTTTTTTTTTTTTAAAGAGGGCAAAGCTTCAAATCTTGCCATTTGCAAGAACATTTAAATAAAATATGCTGCATGACAAATTGTTTTATTATACGTGATTACAGTGTATCCTATATATAGTACTGTATATATCTTGTAAGTTTATCACTAACGTTATAGTTATTAGTACATTTATTTTTCAGATTTACAAAATTATACAGAGAAATTAAATGCTTAAATAATAATATTTCCAGCTGTTGTTTCCACCTAAAGCTACTCTTAGTGTACATTTTATAAATAATGGCATCTTGCATTTGGGAAAATATGGTATATAGTAGATTACTTGCACAAGAGTCTGCTTTTCAATAATGAGGTCATCTACTTTGGCTGCAGAGAACTCTGTGATAAATACTGTTGGAAAATCTGCTGTCATGCACATTCATTTACTGGCACTGAACACACACATATTTTTGAAACTTTCCAGCACTTCTTCAAAACAAGCACATTTATTAACACTGTATACATTTGCATATAGAGTACATGGCAATAATGAAAGTTAAGTAAAATAATGAGAATACTTTTTTTTCCTCTTTTATAAATGTAAATATTGTACATCTTTATAAGGTATAGGGGAAGTGTTGTGGCCTAGCAGACCCAACTTCCCTAAGAGCTTCTGAGGGATGATGGTATTGAAAAATGAACTTCAGCCAAGTCAGGAGCTGTTCTTTTTTGTAATTTTTGTGTGTGTCAAGTCAAGTGGCTTTATTGTTGTACTATCCAAACACAGTATTCCAGCATACAGTGGCACAAAAAAAATCCCTTAGAACCACGGTGGAACATATACATAAACACAGGACATGTGCAAGAGATTAATACTATAATATAAATAGACAGATAAATATGTAACACATAAACATAAAATAAATAACACATAATAGGCAAGTTAATAGATTAAGAAATAAATAAATAAATAATAACAACAACCACTAATCAAAAACAACAGTAGTAACAAGCGTAACGAATTAACTGCATATGAGTAAGCTGCTAGGAATAGATCTGAGGGTAGGAGAGGGTTTAGAGTCTGGACAGCCAAGTTGAAGAAGCTGTTGCAGAACCTGGGAGAATTTGTTCAATTACTACATCGCCGTCTACCAATGGACAAAAATAATGTGGGAGGGGTGTTAGCAATACTTCACAATACTATAGGCTTTGCAGATTCAACGCTTTATAAAGATTCCTTTAATGGAGTGCAGCGAGGTCCCAATGATTTTTTCTTTTGTGTGCACTCTCTGTTGTAGGACCTTATGGTCAGAGACACTGAAGTTCCCAAACCAGATAACTGGTCAGAACTCTTGATAAAGCCCCTGTAGAATGTGGTGAGAATAGGGGGAGGTAGGCTAGAAGTGGAGACACAGCTGCTTTCAGTTTATGAAGATGGTGATAATTGACCAAATAAGGACAGTTGCCAGGTACACACCAATTTGACCACAGAGCCCTTGATGTCTTATCCACATTAAGAGACTGATTGTGGCAATTGCACTAGTCATCATATACTGTAGAATTCATGAGACCCACCACCTTTGTGTCATATGCAAACTTAACAATGGTGTTACAGCTCTACATAGCTGTACAATTGTGACTCACCAGAATGGACACAACCTGGGGGGCAACAGTGCTTAGTATGAAGATATTGGAGATGTTGTTGCCGACATGGACTATATGTGGTCTCTTTGTCAGGAAGTCAAGGATGCAGTTGCATGGGGAAGTGCTGTAGCCTATCAGACCCAACTTCCCTATGAGCTTCTGAGAGATGGTGGCATTGAGAGCAGAACTGGTGTCAAAGAAGAAACATTCTAGCGTAAGAGTCCCTTTTGTCCAGATGGCACAGGGCCAGAAAAAAAGTAAATGATATGGTACCTTCAGTGGAACTACTTGAGAGACAGGCAAACTAGAGATTTTTAGTGAAGCAGTATTTAGTTGTAAGAAATTAAATCAAATGTGAAAAACTGGCTGTGCAAAAATTTATAAATATATTTTAAATATAAATATTAACATTATTCAAAGTTATTGTCTGTTTTTACCTGCATTTCTATTACTCTTTAATTTAATATTGTTTCTTTGTATCAGTATACTGCTGCTGGATTATCCCGGATGACTGAGCTTCTCAATTTCCCTAGGGATTAATAAAATATCTATCTATCTATCTATATATCTATAATACCCTATTGTATTAAAAAGGAAATGCTAAACATGATCAACCATATAAGAATTTCATTGATCAGCCACACCAAAAGTCTTTGGGGTACAACTGAATGGAAAGCTTCTCATGTAAATAATACATGACTACATGTGTCCAAACAATTCATTATTTTGCACATTATATCAGTAGTTAAAATAAGATTATGCAAAAATAAAAAATAGGTGTACTATACTGTGGACAAGTTGTGCTTTATGACACAATGTTATTCTTTGGTTCAAGTATTTAAATTTAAGAACCTAATAAAGAATTATACAAGAAAAAATCATTCTACTTTTATTCATTTAACATCAGTCAACAGTACCATTACAGTACCATGAAGAATGGGCACCCTCAGAATGTTCTTTACACAGCATTCTGGGTTGCAAAATCGATGCTTGCATAAAAAGAAAAGAACACATTTCAAGAACCTCCCTTGGACAAGACAATAGACAACACGTGTGCACTCACTAATGTTACACTGAGCTAATTCAGAATCACTGTGACAGTCTGGGTTGGCTGAAGCTGCCTTAACCATCCTTGAATCCATTACTGTTGATAGTCATAACTAAGACAAATCAGTGCAATGAGGATACTTAACAGCAATAGTGTGCAAAATGCAACTGTACTTTTATTCCAACAACGGCGTTCAAAAAGTGCCATGCTCCATCCATTAGAAATAAGTAATCCATAATAAATATAAGTGCTCTTTCATGGAGATTAAACCAGCAACAAATATAGTTCTTAATATCCAACAATAAAACCTGGCAGACATTAGGTTCCATCGACATCCATGAACACAGAGTGTATTTTGCCTTTCATTTCCCTCAGCTCACCCTTTGAGTCTTGCAGCAGGGTGAAGCCATCGACAGCTACAGTCCCACTTTCTGGCTCCCATCCTGAATAGCTCCTATGGCATCTGCTGATATGCCCTGAGCTCAACTCCATCATTCCTGCTGCCTACGATGGTGTCTGCAGGTCCTCAGAGTACTCAGTTGCTCCCCACTCCTCTATGGCGTTCAGCGTGAACAACCTTCCCTTAAAACACTGTCACTTAGGGCCACTGACCTTTCTGCTTCCTTCCCTGTGTGCTGGCTCACACTCTCACAGTTCTACCTTTGCTTTCCTTGTCAGTCTAATCTCCCCCTGTCTTGCTTAGGCATCATTTATCTTTCTGTTGAGCGCAGGTTCTGCGATCACATAGTCCAGAATGTTAATGAGGCAAGTGGTCACAACACACATTCAAATGTGAATGCTTTGCTTGCTAATTACTCACTAACACCCTTTCTGCCCTGCTACCACTCGTCCCTAACCCCCTCCCCCTGAGCACTCATTTTATTCTTTTAAAAACTGCTCAGTGCCACTGACCTTAATGTGTATCACTACAATCACTAATAAACCATACAGCAGGTGTTTGAAGTATGGAGTTATACTACAGTTTCAGAATTATACTACAGTTTCAGTATTCCCATTAGGTCTATTGCACCATCATCACAATATATTCGAAATCAAGTGTTCCAAACCATGTGCAACATTTGCCTGTTTACTAAGTATGTACTCTTAATCATTTTTTTTTGCCAGTTTTTTTAGGTAGAACACTCATATTCACTAACAGGCTAAGGTACGAAACTAACATGAAATGCTCAACGTTAACAATACTGTCTTTTAAAGATGCAGATAAAAATATGGAAACTGTACAGACACCTCAATATTTTTAAAACATCCATACAGAAAATAAAAATATTAAGCCCATATTCAATGTATACATGAACCCAAGTCACATTTTAACAGGTTGGACCTTAAATCATTTACTGAATATAAAATCCTTCTTTAAACTGTTTATTACATACAGCCAGAGGAAAATTGTACTCAGGGTAGCATTCCGATTTTATTTCTGTTTGATGAGTGCATTTTTTTTTTTGCCATTGACCATCACCTTTTCTTTTTTTCTTAACGTGTCACCAATTGCATTTGGTCACACATTTCAAGATTCTGCACTGTGGTAGAAATGAAAACTCCTGTTCTCTTGGTTCAATCCTCCCAATTTCCCTTTTCTCTATATACAAATGCTTCCTCAAATCTTCATAAAATTTGTGCACACTTACTGTAAGTGTTCTTTTATTAGTCATTTATTATTAGGTTTATTTACAAGTGTGGGAATCCCTTAATGCACTTTTTTAGGGGGCTGAACTTGTTAGGAAAATGGTGTTTCTTTTCTTTTTCCATTTTTACTATATTTGAGCAAGTGCTATGGTGATGAATATTGTCTCTATTCTGTGATACACCTAAATACACACCTCAGCTTTCCAAGGAGAATCAGTTACAGAACTTTAATTTCAAGTGCTTGTACCTGTTACATCAATTCAGCTCAACTTTATTATTATTGTATCTCAGCATGTGGAAAATGAAAAAGTAATTTATGTTAAAAGAAAACCAAGAAGACAGTGACAGCAATACAAACTAATAAAAAAAATAGAAAAACAACAAATGTGCAAACATTAAGGGGGCAGACAATAAACAATTAAGAGTTCCAGAGTGTTTGAACTGGAGATCTGCCTCTCTTCATTACTCACTGGTCAAAAAGTGGTTCAATTCAAGTGCTGAGTATTGTGGGAACTGCGTCTTTCCTTTTGACATTCAACAGAGTTTTCAGTGAGTGATTGTTAATAATATTTTAGCAAAAAATGCATACACTTCGCAATTTTTACTATACAAATGGATAACGGACATGAGGATATGCATCACGAGTTACATGAGAATTTTTTTATTTTTTTTCATGGATGTTTTTCACAACATTTTCCTTTTGACCAGAACTGGTCACTGCAGGCTTTTGTTGACTTTGAATCCTCAATATGCAATTTCTCTATGAAAACAGAAGACTACAAATTCTTCTTGGCCACCACTATATACTACATGGAACAAGCAATACATAAAAAAAAAAATAATTTTCAGGTACAATATTCCTTTAAATTAAAGGAAACTGTAAACAGACCTTATCTAAAACTGATTTTTTACATCTATATTTTAATGCGCTCCTTCCTAGAGGAACACCTGCTTCTAAGAAAAATGTAACTTTTCACATCAAAGAAACAGTGACATCATCCAAATAACATTATTATTTTCAAAATTTTAATTTTACCAGTAAATTGTTATTTTAAAGTTGAAATGTAATAATAATATTTTTTATAAACCACATTCCTGCTGGTCAAAGTTCTCTGCAATTTAAAACTTCAGACTTTAAGTAATACTTGAGGAAACAGAAAATATCTACTGATTTATTTTTAAGCACACGGCCTGAAGTCTCCATATACATGGGCTCATTGCTTCCATCCATTTTATGTGTTTATTTAACTTGAACATTTTTCTGATTAGGTATATTTCAATAAAAACACTACAATTAAGCATAGTTTAAAAGTACACAATAATTTAGCATTTTCATTTTTGGTGAATATATAAAGTAAAGATTGCTTGATTGACTGAAACGTCTAACTGGTATAACTGTTTAACAGGCCTATCCATAGAAATACAACTACAGTATAGTACAAATATGTATTTAGTTTACACTTAAAATATAAAACTATTTAATCAATAATTATGTTGTCTTGCATGTTAGTTTTAAAGTTGTTCACTGCTTTCTTAAGCAATATGGTGACTAAAATGGAGTACTTCACAGTAACAACAATGCTCAAATGCTGTAAGCAAATCACATATCATAAAATGGAGTTCATGTGAAAGACTATAGAATAAATATGCAGTGATAAATCCTAAAATTTAGACATCGGTCTCCTTTACTTACTTGTTATCATCTTTGGCAAAACTCAGCTGGCAATTCTGAAGTACAGGATTCATCATTAAAACATGAGTTGTGAGTGTGCTTTTAAGTGTGCAATGAATGAATGTGGACTCTATTCAAGTTAAGTCGTTCATTTTAGGTGCCACATATGCTATTTTCACTGAGGATGAAACAAACCTCTTTGTTTTTGGAAAGGAAAAAGAAACAGGGTTATTTATTCAATGATGTTTCCTCAAGGTTAAATGTATGCTGAATCCATTTCTATTCCATTAATTTCACAGACTGAAACTAACTATTGTTTAAAATCTAAGCTTTCTTTTGTAGATGTGTATGACAGAAATATCCCCACTCTGAATATATTAAAATTACTGATCTTCGCAAAAATATTACCCAACACTCAAGCCTGCTGCCATATTTACTATGTGATCATCATGCAGACAGAAAAGGTTTCCATCAGTACCATCTTATTATTCTCAATACCTCAAAAAGTATAGAGTACCCTTCTTACTTTCATGCATACTTTTTAAAGTAACATTAGAGGCTACACAAAACAAACTCACACATACTTGTATATGTAGTACATAAGTATACCTTTCAAAATACAGACTCTTTGACTTTGTAACATTACTGTAAAAAAAGAATAAAATCAGTAGTTTGTATACAAGAATGTATTAAGGAAACAAACACTACACAATGCATCCTCTTCATGTGTATTAAAATGTTATAAAGTGAAAAAATGGAGGAAAACCCCATGTCAAAGCCTACACCAGCTACAATAATAAAGAAAGGGGAATATCTACTGAATACTGACCAATCGTCTACACATTCTTGCACGTGTATGTGCAACTGCTGTATGTATTATGAGGTTTTTCCATGCAGTGGTTAGAGAGAAAAAAAAAAAAAAGCTTAGTCCATTATTCTCAGTTGATTATTGTTTCATTTTCAAATAAACACGTCTGTTTTAAAAAAAAAAAAAAAGCAGGACATACCCATTCCTGGGGCAGCTCCATGAAGTAAGACAACACACTCAATCTTCACTGTCTCTCCAGGATAAACAAATTGGTTGTCTGAAGAAACTGAGACATTGAAGGATGGTCCTAACAGTAAAACAAGATAAAGAAACTATCTTCAAAACTTTGCAATCTTTGCTTTAACATAATAAGTATTAAGTATAAAGTCAAGTTTCCAACATTTTCAGCCATGTCGATATTCTCAGTCTCTTTTTTAACCGCTGTATAAATATTTCACTTAAAAATCATACAATAAAACAATACTTAAATTATCTTTAATCTTATATATCCTTAGGCTAAGTGACACTTTTGGTAGTAACTAGAAACAACGTTTTATAAGTGGCATTCTTAAAACAGTTCCAGTTTAAAAATTAGCCACACACATGACATTCTGATAAACGGTATTCATTCCTAATGTTTCTATAAAGTGTGTTTGCCATGTAAAACAATGAAGTATTAGTTGCAAAGACAATCAGGCAAAGTCTAACATGCAAACACTGCTTTACACGCACCAAAATGAGCACAAAAATGTTCCACAGCCAATTTTTTTTTACATAACTAAACAACAAACCACCCTTCTACAAACAATGCCTCAAATGCATTTTGCTTCTTGTTCTCTCATATTTGTTAGAATTTAACCCAGAAATTCAACAAAGTGTCGAAATGACATTTTATTAGTTTTTTTTTGGACCATCAATTGTCTATGAATTACTGTGTTTTAACAAGCTGGAATCCTTTATAGAGAAGCATTTTTATATGTAAAAAACTTTGGTTTCTAAAAATACCTCTTCTGTCTACTGTTAAGATACTGCTATTAATAAAACCAACCAATAAAAATAAATAATCTCAAAATTAGATCAGTTCTTGCATGACAACTCACTCTTAGGCAACATAAAACAATACTAGAAGAATATTTTCTCATTTGGAGATGAGGAAAGGAATGTCTCTTTTTAAAAACACACTCCTCCACATCAATGATTTAATATAATTTAAAAATCACACAATGTACTAATCTTTTCAAGCTCAATGTACCAAAAATCAAACCAGGATTATTATGTCTGTGAGAGATGCATCCAGGCATAAATCTCTCTTGGTTTTGTCTTCAATTGAGATTCTACTGGACACCTTTGACTCAAACTTTGCAGGATGTCTGCTTTTAGCTTAATGTTGGCCGCAGTTAGACTCTCAAATTAACCGTCATTTGCTTATCAAAATCTTTCTTAGTTATCAAAGAAAGAGCATTCTTGCTCAATATATAGTGTAGTAGAGTTTCGACTGTTACATTGCTAGTTTGCAGTCTAAATTTGCTAAACTAGAAGAAGCCAGTACTCAGCATCATTATACTGTGGCATAAGGATTTCCTAGTTTTGTAAGTGAGGGAAGGGAAAAAACCCCCAGAGGATCAATTCTACAAAAATATGCCCGTCTTTGCTGGATATAGCATTTCACCTATTTTTTTCTGCTTTTTGCTCTCCCGGGTTCTCAAAAAGAGGGTAGAGAATAATCATTCAATTTGATATTGTTGCGTATTAATTGATATTTATTGTACGGCTTATTGTCATCTCTATGTTTAGTAAAGGTGCATGTTGCACTATGTCATACTCTCTATTTGATCAAGATGAGTAGAAAAAATATATAATTATAATTGTATTGTAAGACATAATGAAAAATTGACATTAATTGAAATAAAAAGTAATAATAATAATAAAAATATTTTATTGCAGTGGCAATATACACAAAACAAGCTTATTTGAGTTTAGAAATTATATTAAGCAATGCACAATAATCAAGTAAAAGCAGTAGACATTGTTTTTTTATACACAAATGAGTGAGATTTAATTTAAAAAGAGTTGAGTATAACCAAGTACAAATGTAGAATTTTAGATAAATTAGTGTCATGGTTACTGGCAAAGATGGTTTTGCTCACAATATATAGTACAAAACTAAAAACTAAATCATGCACCATCGGATATTATTAAACACATTTAAATACTGCGGCTAATCCTTGAATATGTTTTTGGCACTTTTACCCTTGCAACTGAAAACTGATTACACACCTAGAACTTCTCTTGTTACCGTTATTCAGAGTAAAGACAGATTTCTTGCTAATTAGTGAGAATCATGGGATACTTCAGCATTAACATGTTTCAGAATGCATGTGCCATTGCTCATATTTTTGGTGGCAGTGCTCTCACTTATTAATCACTCCCTGCTTTCCAAAAAAAAAAAAACAAAGGAGGGAGAGGTCAAAAATGTAAAAGGTCTAAGAGTTCAAGGTGAAAAGCTAGACCATATTTATCTCTTTTGGATATTTTTTATTTCAATAAATAAATAGGCCCCTAAGATCTTACAAATAAGAGGTAAAAGAATTCTTAGATTCTTCAATTTAACATAAATTAAAGAGCAAGTTTAGAACATAGTAATGGTAAAGTTGGACAGCAAAGACAAAAATTATAGCCAAAGAGACTGGCGACTGGTTGCATCTATAGTATAACTAATGTAGAAATGAACTTTAGATTAGTTAGGCACACCTTATATGTCACTTGGTGGCACAGTTACTGTATATTGTCTTTGACTGCAGTGCATGCTCTCTAATTCTTATTTAGCAGTCCTATACATTTACAGTATTCCAGTTTGCTTCCCTTATTAACAATGATGAATGAAGAGTCACTGAAGAAAAGAGATAGACAAGGTATGTCTTTATGAACCAAAATATCAATTACTATTAGATTTCATGACAAACTTGACAGTTTTACCCCACTCTTCGGCTTGTGTGGAGAGAATATTTTTCTTAAATGAACTGCGTCAAAACAAATAAAACAATTTAAAAGCGGAAACTACTAAAGAAAGACTCCTCGCCAAGCAAGGAGTAACAAAACATAACAACATTTGTACAACACAGGAACCAAAAGCAAATTAATAAGAGATCTTCAAGATCGAGCAATATACCAAAAATATTCTGAAATAGACTCAAGAATACAAAGATTTCTAATGAAATGGTAACAATCTATGAAGGTAACATTATTTGTAACACTATGCAGTACCTGTCAATGAACAGGCATAAATAATTTAGTTTAAAACTGCTTTATTGTATTTTATGTTATCTGGGTTTTTTATTGTGTATAATCTGGGTTTATCTGAGTGTAGGATCTTGTTTTTTTAGGACATAATTCTGACAACACAGTTTTGAACCATCACAAGCCATTCTCTATTCTGTTTTTCTTCTCATTTCTTCTTGGTATCCTGCTATGGCACTTGGTGCCACTGCTCTACTTCCAAGCTGTCTTATGTCCATGGGAAAGACACCTGAGATGCATTCCCTTTGGAATCAGAGGACGATTTACCATATTAGATGGCCCAACACAGACTTATACTGTATTTGGCCTAGATCTCCAGGACTGTTACTGTTTCTGAATTTGTCTTTTGATTTTGTTCTAACTGATTGTGGAATCCCCAGAAAGATTTAGAGTATTCTTTTACACAGGTATTATTGAAAAGAGAAAATTATCTTAAAATTGCAGGTTCATCTGTAACATGGTAACCTTTTCATGCCCTCATCCACATCCACATGAAAACTTTCCACCATAAGTATGACTCAAATTTAAATAATGTAAAATCAAAGGTCCGTGGTTCAAATCATTTGAAAGCCGTAAAATGTGGAAATTGCTTTACTTAAATTATACTTATCTTGAAGGTGTAAAAGTGAATTACTATATGCTGCTGTGATGGAGAGACCAAGGGTCTCCAAATATTTTTAATTCAAATCTCTGGATTATCGCAAGAGTGAATTATATTTAAAAAGAATCTATTTAAGAGGACATTTAAAATGTTGGTCTAAAGATTGTAGGCTAAAAAGACATGAAAAACAAAGCATTTTAATGACAGAAGAGCCCTTGCAATAATCAATTTACTCCAGTAATAATTCAAAGGCACCTTAACTGCTTAGCCCATTTCAAATAAAAACTACATTAACTAAGATTTATATTTTCTTATGAAGAAAAAGTGCCTTATGCTAAGAAAACAGCACATATGCATGTGACGATGCGGGTCGTCACAATGCATTCATTACAATTATTAAAAGAAATCAGTTGTAAACAACTGGTGTTTTTCTGTGTTTTAAGAGACTAATTGAGTTATCACTGCTACAACAAGTCATGTAAGTTGGTAAAGATGAGACAAGTTTTCCAGTTGCTTGAGTAAAATATAGTTGAAAGTTCCATTTCATTTGCTTATGGTGAAATATCTGTTTACCAAATTCAAAAAGGACTACCAAGAAGCCACCACTATAGAATATATGGTCTATAAAGTACAGCATTGTAGTAAGAAACCATTTAATGTTAAAACAAGCTGGCAAATATCTGCACTTATGATATCTCTGATCTAAGGCCATAAATAAAACTAGCTTTTATTCTGGCTTTAAGCCATTACATCCTCTATTCTGCACTATTTAACAGCCTACAGATCAATGACTTCTTGTTTTCAGCCAGCTGTTACAATTCATGCTTTTCTCAGATGGTGAATGACAAGAACAAATGAAGAGGCAGACAAGAACAAATGAAGAGGCAGAGGTTACTGTACATGTATTTTAAATTTCCCTTTGTCTTTATAACTCATTTTCTTTATTAACTCAAGCCACACTAGGTGAGGAACCAGGATGGGTACTAAGACCATCTCAGGGCAGAAAGAGGCGCCACACATGCTCACTATGTGACAATTAGGAAGTTTAACTTTACCTGCGTCTTGTACTTTGTACAAGAAAATGGAGAACTATAAACTACACAGGGAGACATTTCAAAAAGAGATCCATATGCCATTAGGCTCTTGCTCTCTGCAATGTCACTGGCCTACACTATTTATGCACAATTCTGTATTAAATAAAACCCCCAAGGTTAACTATATTTTCAGTCTTCAAGTAATCTTAAGCATATAAAATAAACTAAACACATGCTTATAAACGATAAAATAAGTTAGCAGTGAATCCATTAAGATTAAATAAAATGCCATGCATTGCTGTACATTAATTCTACTTGCTGTTAAAGGCTTATCTTACTTTTTTTTTTAAATAAATGTCAGTTTAGCAAGTAGCTGCTTTTTTGTAGCAAGAATGATGCTCTAATCATGAACCAAAGTACATCTAGACAAATCTAGACATCCTAGCTTCTATACTATGAATATACTTAAGATGATAGGATTATAACTTTCTTTTCAAAGTGCACTGAATTTACACCTCTCATCTAGAATGTCCAGAAGATCTTCTCAACTTTTAAGCCAATGTCATATTATGTGGATTTCAGTAATGTGGTTTGTTAGACTTGCTGACCACAGCTGCCAGTCAGGTTGCTGGATATGTCACATTTACTAACCAAGTGCTGCCCTTCAAAAGCACAGTTGTGCTGGCTCCTTTTAGTGATGCCAATAACATGTTGCCTAATGTAGCTAGGACTGTATGAAAGATTAACAGGAATGTGGAGTTCAGCCGCAATCTTGGCCTCTTTTTTCTTTTTCCAATCTGTTATTTTACATAAAACACAAGACAGCAGAAGGACAAGCTTCTCTTCTGTTCACGAGGTGAAAAACACCCTTGTTTCTTATTCCCTGCTGCTCCATTATAAGAATTGTACTTCCAGATGAGCATTTATTGTTTGTCAGCTTGTGTGCGCACAAGGCTTATCCCTACAACTAAAGACAAAATCAAACTTGTTTGATTTTATTAGAGTGAGTCAGAGATACACTGGAGTAAGTCATAGGGCATGTCTCTTTATGCGAGACTAGCTTCACGGAAGCAGCCCAATGACTGCCTCTGAATTGCTATGCTTATGTAAATAAAAACTATGACTGAACATCACTGGAAAAATCATCTAATGTGACACAGCCTTCAGCAGAGATAGACTAAACATAAAGGATATCCACAATGAAAGAAACTTCAATGAATTAACTCCATCAAATTTAAATGGACAATACATTTCATCATTGTGACCTGATATAAAGGCAATAAATGGGCTGTGGCCAAGAAAGCCAACATAGAGCTCTGGAACCTTTCACGGTTCTGCAAATAGAAAAAAAAAAAACACTGCCTTACTATTTAAGACATCTGAATTTCTTGGAAGAGTAAAAAAGTAAAAATGGTTGTACATAAAATTCATCATTGGCTTTTAGATTTAGTTTGGGAATCCTCAGAGGTCATGGCTAGTACTACTACACTTTTAAATTGTACATATGATTAAGATAAATACTGTATTAACTAACAACCTAGTTATGTTTACAGATGACATTAAACTAGTAGATAAGCAGGTACTGTGGAGTCTGTAAAATCATTTCAGACAAAAATGGGCAGAATTTCGACACTGGAAGTGTGAAAATAAATGTAAATGTAAAAGTAAGCACAGATATAAGATAGTATTAATGATATACTAAGAAAAAATATGACAGCCTTCTACTTCACACCAGGTTTATTCAATGTATGTGATGTCTCTGTTCTTCATCTCCATTTTTTGGGATGCTCTTTTACTTCCAAGAAAACAGGCACTTTTCTGGGCTCTACAGCTGCAAAAATCATCCTAGCTTCCATGTGGAAACCTAATGCAGTTGCCAATTTATTACACTGGATGCACTCATTCACAGAGATGATCCATCTGGAGCTAATTAATGCAACATTCAATAGATTTCTCTTTCTCTCCTTCTGTAAGAGCTAGGACAGATAAAATCCCTTATTAACTTCCCAGCTTCCTCTCTGCTTATCTTTCTATGCCAAAGCTGTACTACACAGGTGGGTTGTTGGCATGCAAGGAGTTCAACCATAATATGAGCTTTATTTCAAGGGTAAATTTTTATATTAAGTGTTTATTGGAGTTTTTACCCTTATGCCTTTGGTAAACACTTTAATTTCTGCAAATGACACTGAACGAATGTCTTTATAAAACTAAAATTATTTTTCTAAATGATTATAAACTTTTGCCCTTAGTTTTACTTTTTTAATTATACCATAGTGCAGAATAAATTAGAATTTATAAAAAAAAAACCTTCTATACAATGCATGCTAGTCAAAAATATGTGCTCATTTTTATTCGGCAAATGACACTGTTTTAATATTGATATGCAAATCATAAAAAGAAAGTAGGGAATAAAAGACTGACAACACGCAGAGCAAAATCTTTTTAAAATTAAGTAGTATTATTCTAAATTTTTTTTTTGAATTGGATATTTTTTTTATCAAGCACCTAGGAATTTCATGAAGTACAGTTAAAAAAGATTGAGGTAAGAACAAACTGTGTTGACCAATAAAAGTCAAATATGTACAGGATGTAAATTACAAATAAACAGTCATGAGTTTAAAATAAAATGTTCAGCTGTTTGCAATAGTTCATTGTGCCTAATCTACTGCTAATAACTGGTTACTGAATCAACTAATGCCAGGTTGTGCGATGAATATCTAACAAATTTCTGTTAGTTTCCCAATATTGAGCAAAAAGGAGCTGGTCCTGGGAGGTCTGGCACCACTTAAATAACCTTTTGGACCACCTTAAAGCATCAGAAATATTTACTCCTTCAAGTTCTTTGATGGGAAGCTTCTCAGTATTTATGTTGAACATGGCCCCGAGCAGGACTCAGTTTAGATTTGCATTTCTTTACGAGGTCTAGTTTTTCGTATGCCAACAGATTTACCTGCTGAACTTTAAGAATGAAATTAGATTAAGGAAAGGTCACATAGCATACAGGTAGTTAAGCATTTCAGTATATGACACATAAGATCATGATTTTTTTGTTTAAAAAAAAAAAAAAAAACACTCACTAGATTCTCAAAGAAATAACAAAATCTACATTTTCACAAATTTCACATTTTTCTTTGGCAACATTTACTGTATTATGCTTGTATTTTCTCCATAAATTTGTGTTAAGTATGGTCTAATTCAGCTTAAACCTCCAAATTGCTTATGTTTCATTTACAATAATGCTTAAAATTTGGGTGCAGGATTTAGCGTATCAAACACAGAGTTTGAAATTCATGTAAATTCTAATTTCTAATTTGATAATTTCCCTCAGCATACTGATTTGATAAGCACTCTTTCTTATTTCTTGCAAGAATACTCAACATCATTTTTAAATCACTATTTTGTAATTATGCCAAATATGTTACTTAGGAATTGGTTTATATTTTTCAATGTTGAGGTTCTGTTAAGGTCAAATGCATAGGATGGAACCTTCCTGTTACCATTGCTCTTGACTGGAATGTGCAGCTGTGGAACATAGCAATCAACTTCTCAGTTGAGTTGTATAAGTGTGTTAAGACTTATGGTGTTGTTTGATTAAACTGCACCTAATAAAATAAACAACTATTTACATTTGCTAAACTGAAGGCAAAAAACAGGCTGAAGTTTCTTTTTGCATGCCAGTAATACAGAAATTCAGGAAATTAACTTGGGATTGTTTAGTGAATTTATATTCAGGTTCACTCTTTTTTATTTAATGAACTGACAGCTGCCAATTCATTAAGGAAACACACAATTATCAGTTCTTTAAATTGTTTATAGTGGGCTGACTGTCTTTTAACCCAAATCAGACAAGTAAAATCATCGAAAAACACAAAAATATATTACAAGCAAAGCTAACTTGAGCATTATGAAAGCTGGCTGTAGAAGGCTGTCATTTGGTTGTGACAACAGTTCATGGTAATCGCAAAGCAAATATGTTCACTGGGAAAGTAATAGTTATCATAATTCTCAAAAAATATTATTCAAAATAAAAGCAGAGGCACAAGAACACACAAACTTCATCTAGACAATCAAGTGCTTGATTTAAACCTAGTATGCGGATCATTAAAGAGGCAGTGCTAACCAGTCTGCAATACTGTGCCACTTAAGCTAAGAATGCATTAATTATATTCCATCCATCCACACAGGGCGCAAGGCAGGAACAAACCCCGGGGCAGGGCACTAGCCCACCACAGGGCACACACAAACACACACAACCAAGCTCACACTAAGGACAATTTAGGATCGTCTAAATGTTTCAAATTTCTTAAAATAACAGCATTCACATTTGGAGCCTTATGTTGAAAGCTCAACTATAATTAAAGCTGCAGAAAATAACAGGAAAAACAGTATGATGTGGATTAAAAAACTACAAATACAGTACTTATTTTTCTCAACCTATTTTATATTCTCTAGATTTTTATGAATTACTCTACTGATGCCATATTTCCACGGAAAGTCGGTGTTTTTGGCCAAAATGTAAGTGGAAAATTATAATATTAAACAAATTAAAATATGTGCAAAAGTAAAGAATTATTTAAAGTTACAATATCATAAAATACAAGTTACTGACTGATAACTTTATTTACTCAACTTTATCAGTTATTCTAAAACTACTGTAAACATCAGAAAGAATAAGATGCGACACTGAAAAAGCTGTGTTTATTAAATTGTGGGTTTTTGGATACCGCCCACCCAACATACTTTAATTCCCACCCAGAGTCTGAAATCCCTGTTTATGTTAAATTTAAAGGCCACCCCCCCCTACCAATTTCAAGCCCTGGTCAACACTGTGTCAACTGTTTCAGTGATGTCACACTTTCAAACCTTACTGGAATATAAAATGTTTTTCTCAGTAAATATATTTCTAATGGGGCTATTGACATGAAATTTTCACCAGATGTCAGTAACACCTCAAGTAATCAACACATAACAAAGAAATCAAAACAAATAAGTCCATAAATTAAGTTATCTCTATATACATATAAAAAATCCAACGTCTGTCTGTTTTTTATGAGAGAACAGATTTAGATCAGGTTTTCTTCTATAATTTGCTTGAACACTCCGGTTGATTTTGCGACTTCTCTCATTGTGCTAAGTATCATAGCTCAGTTGTGGCACAGATTTATTTGTGCAAATTCGAGAGACAGACTTAGGGCCAAGGGGAGGGGGAAGCAGGTCCTCAGGAGTATGGAGCTGGGTGGGGCCATCCTCATTCACGTGCCAGCCTCTGTTCGAGTCGCTCTACCTCTTGCCATGTGTTGCAGTGTACCTTGCGTCGGCTTAGCTAACGCTGCCTGTTTGTTCGGCAGACATTATCATCTACAGATTGTTAAAGAGTAACGTTTTATGTTTTTAAAAGATCTCTCTTTAGAGGGTAGCTGCTCAGTGGCAGAAATATCACGGCCATGTGCTCTTCTCCCTACATGGGAGACGCTTTCCTGTCAGAGCTGAACACGATCACATACAGTGCCAGTGTTTGACGTTGGAGTGTACCTACCTTTCGCTTGGCCAGAGATACCCTGCCAACTTTTTACATTTTTAAGTTCACAGCTACATTCTCACCCCTTAGCAAAACCAAAAATATTTTATATCAAGAGGCCCTCGGATATGAAAGCTATCAATATAAATTCTTATCAATACAAATTATTACATTTTTTTAAAAAATTGATTTTTAAAGTTTGTCCTTTATCACTACTATCGCGGGCGGAGCCACGGGGGACAGCTAGTGTGTAATAAAGTGGAATAACAGAGGGAATACGTATTGAACATGCATACTGAAATTTATTTAATACTTAGTAGAAAAGCCTTCGTTGGTAATGACAGCTTCAAAATGCCTCCTGTATGGAGAAACTAGTCACATGCATTGCTCAGATGTGATTTTGGCCCATTCTTCCACACAAACTGTCTTCAAATCTTGAAGGTTCTGGGGGCCTCATCTATGAACTCTTATCTTCAGTTCTTTCCATAGGTTTTTAATTGGATTCAAGTCAGGTGATTGACTAGGCAACTTTATTTTCTTTCTCTGAAACCAATTGAGTTTCTTTGGCTGTGTGTTTGGGATCTATTGTCTTGCTAAAATGTCCACCCATTTTCATCTTCAACATACTGGTAGGTGGCATCAGATTCCTATTAAGAATGTCCTGGTACATTTCTCCATTCCTCCTTCCATCAATTATATGAAGTCTGCCAGTACCATATGCTGAAAAACAGCCCCACACTATTATGTTCCCACCTCTAAATTTCACTGTTGGTATGGTGTTTTGTGATGATATGCAGTGCCATTTCTCCTCCAAACATGGTGTGTGCAATGACATCCAAAGAGCTCAATTCTGGTCTCATCTGACTAAATTCTCCCAGCATTTCATTGGCTTATCCAAATGTTGTGCAGCAAACTTTAAACGAGCTTCAACATGCTTTGTGTTTAGCACATGGAGTCTTGCATGGTAAGTGTGCATAGAGGCCATGGCAGTTGAGTGCATTACTTATTGTTTTCTTTGACAAAACTGTACCTGCTAATTCCATGTCTTTCTGAAGCTCTCCGCGAGTGGTCGTTGGCTCTTGGACAACTCTTCTGATTATTCTTTTGACTCCTCTGTCAGAAATCTTGTGAGGAGCACCTGGTTGTGGCCAGCTTATGATGAGCGGAGTGGTGGCTCTGAGGCTAAGGATCTGTGCTGGTATCCTGAAGGTTGCTGGTTCGAATCTCCATCATTGGCAAAAGATATCCTATTCTGGGCCCTTGAGCATGGCCCTTAACCTTCAATTGCTCCAGGGGCGTTGTACAATGGCTGACCCTGCACTCTGACCCTAAGGGGTATGCGAAAACTAACAAATTCCTAATACAAGACATTTATAAGGCGAAATAAAGAAGAAGAAAAAAAAAAAAAAGTTATTTCTACGGATTATGACCCCAATGATTGTGAAGATCTTGAGGGAGCTCTTTGCTTTTACCTATCATGAGGTGCTCCTTGTGTGACACCATGGTAATAGAAAACCTTTTTATAGGCCATCAATTAGGGCTAAACCAGCTGATATTAATTTGCACTGATAGGAGGCAGGATTGTTTTCTAAATACTGACAGATTTCAGGTGGTTTCTTGGCTTTCCATGCCTTGTTTGCACCTCCCTTTTTTCATGTGTTCATGGCATTCCACTTTATTACACATATTTTATGAATTTATTTGTTTTAATTTCTTTCTATGTGTGGACTACTTAGGTTGTTACCGATATCTGGTGAAAATTTCATGCCATCAGAAATATATTTACTGAGAAAAACATTGATGCATTCAATAAGTATTTTTCCTACTGTATATTCTTAAATTTTGTACAATACACTAAATCTGTTAAGTTCACTGTAATTTATAAAACCAATAAAAAGGCAGAGGAACCATCTTAGACTACATACTTATCATTTATTTGGAGTGATTTCTTATCATTCACTTTTTTGCTTTTGCCCTTTTAAATTTAAAGTATATATCATTAGCTTTGTTTGAGATTTTAATGTGTGTAGCACGTGATAACACTAACCAATTTGCATTTAAGCATAATAAACACAACACCTTACCAGTTCTTGTATATTTGCTGTAGTATTTGTCTAATGCAATTGTGACTTGATATAAATTCTTTGCATAAAACTATATATTAAATGAATCAATATTTATCTAATGATAATAATAAAGTATTTTCTGAATTATTAAAATCTGTTATTAAACTTCATTTCTGAGTGTCAGAATTATCATTGTTGAGCTGCAATGATTTTGTTAGCTTGCAGTTTATCTGCTAGCCTTTTAAGTGACCATATTTACTTAAGCTTTTTTCTAATCCGTGAAACATGAAACCAATTTACATCATTCGTCTACTGTCTTGTGGTTTAACAGACTAAACTGGCTGCCTCATATAGAGTTAAATTAAAAGCAAAAAACTGGAAAATTACATCCAACACGAAAATCAGGAACCACTTTTTCACACAAAGTTTCTCATCAATTTCGGTTATGCAGTTCAACCAAACATTTTAATCACTTTAAAAAGTCAGATGGCTAAGGTAAGCACATTACTATTTGCTAATAAACTGAGATTCCAATAATCTACAGTAATATGTGAAATATGTTATATCTTAAGTCCGTAAATGAACCCAAACTTTGGTAAATATGAATGAATAGCAAGTACAGTATGTGATGCACCTGGGGATTTGCAAGTGAACTATAGCAAATTGAGAAGACTCTAAAAATTTGCAAGTAGCAAAATTAAGGTAATTATTCAAAGAAATAGGTGAACAGTTTCTAAAACTACACACATTGCTGTGTTCAGTGACAAATATTCAACTAAACTGAGAATTCAAACCCAAACGTCTTCTCAAGTGGATTCTAAAGAATGAGTCTTTAGAGAAATAATTTTTTCAGCATTGGCATAGGCAATTTTAACTACAGTGCCTCCAAAGCTGGTGGCACTGAAATGTAATTCTGCACAATAAATAACTATAATTAATTACCTCATGACTATATTGAAACTAAATTTAATTGCTTTAATATAGTTTTTGTTATGATCCAGCTGTCATTCTTCATGCATAGTTGCTCGGTGGGTAAGGCAATACTTTTCAACGAAATTAAACAATTTTTCCATACCTTGGAAATGCAAATAAATCGTAGACCTTAATCCACAAAGCTGAAACGATTTATTGATACGCAATCATAAAACCTACTAAAAGACAAAAACATATAAGGAGACTTATGTGTCACATGCATTACCTGATTGTTCAAAAGCAATTTTGACTTTGTTGGAAACACCTGTTATAGTCTCGGTCCACGTGTTTCCCACATCTGGTGTCCAGGCAGAAATGGAACAGAAATAAAACCCAACATCAGAGATTTGCGATCCATACATTCGAAAGAGGAATGCTGTCTCTCCTGTTTTCTCCAAAACCACGCTGTCAAGCCGATGTTTGTCATTCCATTCCTCCAGATTAATTATAGAATCCTTACTCAGAGAAATTATTTTTTTGGTTTTACCACCTGCATACTCCACATTAATAACTACAGAGTAGCGTGGGGTCTTCAGGTTTTCCCCAATAACTTTACAGGTCATCTCAAATGTTTCTCCAGGAGAGAATACTGCTCTAATTGGAGTTGCAATCACAGCAAGCTTTGGATCTACAAAATACAATAAGAGTAAAATTAAAATTCAGCAAATGATTCATATATCTATCAGTATTTACAATGTAATTTTGTATTTAATATCAACTTTTGATCCTTAGCTAGTAATTTGTAAGAAGAATAAGCAAAGAATTTCAACCAGTGAACTCTGAGAAGCAGAGGAATTTACATTTTCTGGTTCAGCTCTTATTTTACTGACTTGTAAAGTACTCCACAATAGCCTCCTTAGCACTATGTTACGAATTTTTTTCCAACCAGAAAAAATGTTATTACGTGTAAGAGAAACATGTAAATGTCAAAATAACTAGAACAGGAAAGGTCTGTTTAGTGTTCAGTGCTGTACTGATTCAGTTATTGTGCATGTCCTTTGTGTAATATGCTTTGAAACAATCACCAGTGCACTCCCCAATGTTGTAATAAAGACAGTGCAAGTGTATTCTTTTGCACACTTTTCTTATATTTTTTTCTGTTGCTTGCACATGCAAGGTTATAATGTCAGTGCATGAGCTGCATACTTGTAATCGACAAGCCCCTTCTGTTATTGAAGGCTACCACAGTTCAAGGCTTAGTGACTTCTACATTTCCCCTGACACGAACATTGACAGTTTCCAATGTGAACAGTGCTTAGGGGGCCTAACATCTTGCTTGTCCTTGCACTTGATGAAAATTATTTTCTCTTTTTTGTCACGCTGCTACAGTTGCACTAAAGTGAAGCTTCACACAAATAATTTCATTGGGCGTATCACAGAAGTATGGTCATACAGTAACGTATCATGCATCTGTTTCACTTTCCGTGTCAATGTCTGATGACCAATTCACATTGTTATCACTATTGCAGGATTTGAGCAATGGTACTGTTTCCATTTGTTCTAAAACTGTCTTTATGGCTTTTCATTTGCAATAGTTTTTTTTAGGTCCCTCCCACTCTTGAATATTGATGAGTTACCTTAGAGTCACCATAAAGCATAGAGATACTTGTTTTTTGCAGCGTGATGTTATTTTAAGCTCTAAATGGCAGCATAAAAACTGTTCTGAGAGCTATTCGTGTTTAACAAAGCATAACAGTACATGTCCTCCCAAACATGACTTAGGTTTACCCATAACTGTATAAAATTACAAGCCCAAGTCATGCTTGGGGTTAACGCCATGGAAGTTAAAGAAAAAATGGCTTGAAGCAGAAGTTTGCCATTTTATAAGTCAAAGTAATTTTCTTATAATCATGGTATATATTAGCTTGCCACATGAAACTGTATTTTAAAGTGAAACATATTTCAACTTTTAAAAAATAACTAGCCCACTTGTATGCTTTATAATGGAGGTGAAAAGGTACCGGAATACCATCATAAAGATAAAAATAACTAACATCCAGTCACCTAATCTTTGTATAATACCATAAAAATTTATCAAATCATTTTCAAAAAACAGCCACAAATCAGCTTTCAAAGTTGAAGAGATCTGCCCACCACGTCTAGAACATGCAAGAAACTATAAGAAATCACAGCAACTTTTCAAACTCTTAATAAGTACACCTTTGAATTGTAACTGAAAAGATTTGTGTTTATTTTATCATTGTTGTATAAAGTAATGGATTAAACCTCATAAAAGTGATAATGTCTAAAAGGAAACTGTAAACATTAAAAAGTTTACACATGCCAGATGCACAACTCACATATCGCAACTTAACAAGCTTACTGAGATGTGCATGTGTGTTTATAAAGGCTTTTCATTTTACAACTCAACAGATATCTATCTATACAACTGTATACTAGTACAAATGTTTAGCACAAAATATTAATTAAAACAAAAAAAATTATAGGTTGTTTCTGATCTGACTTAATTTAAAATGCATAATGCTAATTATCTTTAGAATTATATTCACATAGCATGTTTTTGGAAATATGTATCCTATGTCAAGTAATGCTATAAAATGCTTTGATGAAATGAGTTGGTAATCAGTGTTTTTCAAATGGTTTTACAAAATAAAAGGAATGAGGAAAACCAGATGCCTTAGAGTTTCCTGTGTGAGGTAGTAGATGGGGAAATCACTCAACTTTTGCGGCTCCATGGTGACCTACAAGAAAGCGCAGAGCGATAGGAATGAGGATATTTGATGTGGGGGATTATGTGGCAATTGAAAAAGATATGAAGCACCATTTGATACTAGATTATATGTTTATACAAAACTGTGTCGATGTGCATAATGGATCTGAAGTAGGAGTTCTCATGAAGAGAAAGGACAATGTAAGATATTTATCAGTTATTAGGCATAACATTGGTGGAATCAATAAATGGTCAGTAGTCCCAGTCAAACTGAGAGAAAGAAAACAGGCACATTCTTCTTGCTACATCTGGGATGGGCCATTAGGAAGAAACTTAAAAGATGTTCTGGGAACAGAGAGAAATTTAGGAGGAAACATAATGAGAGATTACCACTGTTTATGCACTAGATTGCAGTATCTCCATTAAAACCATTTACATGTTGATACAACGGCTATAGCAAAAGCTTGGATTTTGATCTCATAAAAAATATCTGACACTTGATTACTGACTCTAAAGGGTATCACTGTATTAAAGCCTTACGAAATTTTTGGTCTAACATCCAAACTCAACCAGCCTGGTCAAGGCTGTCCAGTATGCATAGTGTGAGTCAAAAAGTTAGCATAAGGGCAGGTCCCCTGATGTAATTGGAGCAGGGTAGAAACTAGTGAGCACGGAACAAAACCCTGGGTTTTACTTTACCTTTGCCACATTTCTGCTTCATTATTCCTGTACTGTTTCCTTTCTGTGCATCAGTTTTTACATTTCATGTAAACCACATTCTTTAAATCTGAAAGCTTTATTTATACATCCATAGTTATTTGTGGTTGTGATTCACCAAATTGTTAGAACTATTATAAAAATCATCAAGTAACAAAGGAAAATAATACCACTTACTGTCTTGTTTCCAGAAAATTAGAGAAGTACTGGAGGAAACATTTTTTGTCTGCACCCAATTATGATTCTTTATCTGGGTCCAAGTGGAGATAGTACAGAAATATTCTCCTCGATCAGTGTCCCGAGTGTGCAGTATTTGAAGTTGAAATGCTGTATTTTCTGTCTTCGTGAGAACAATATGTCCATTTCTAACACGTTCACTGTAATTGCTACTGGCCTGAAGAACCAAATTGTGGTCTACAGAAGCAATGTTATAAGTGATGAGTGGAACATCTCCTGGTAAGTTTTCCTTGAAGTACCATGAAACAGCAAGTGTGGCGTCATTAACATTTTCATCATTTGACATCTTGCACTCAAGTTTGGTTGGTGCACCAGCCAAGTCTGGGTTGTTCAGAACAGTATGACTAACTGTGAAAGAAGGCTCTGCATTACAGGGAGAAAAAAGGGAAAAAAAATATGATAATTTCATAAAATCATAATACATATATAAAGGAGAAACCTAAACTGAATTAAAAAACTGAAACATGCAGATACAAGTGAAAGCTCAATTATTTATTGGGTTAATTCAGTCACAACTGCCTTCATGAAGCATTTCTGCTTACTTTAAGTGCACCTCTAGTGCCAAAACTATATGTTACATTTCAAAGTGGCTCCTGTGATACATTGCCTGGACCTGAGGACCACTAATTTGGACTTTGTACTCACTTATCCACTGACTAAAGCCTATTTTGGACCTTTTCCCAAGCTTCTTCTTTTCTCACTGCTAACTGCTTCATTCATTCTGACAAAGACAAAGCTAAGAAATAACTGCACTGGACTGCAAAACACAAATTTATTACTTCAGTCCCCACTCTGGTAATGCCATAAAGTTAAAAAAAAAAGTTGCAACATGTACTTGTGATTTGTATCTTGCTTTGGTTCAAAGTCGACTAAATAAATGAATAAAAATCAAAGTACAGTTTATTAACTGATGCTTAATTTAACTCTACCAGTCCATGGGATCCTTAACTGTAAATCTGAAACTATTTCACATGTATACAAATTACAAGTTTTGTTATAAAGTATAAAATATCACTTCTTCTTTCAGTTGTATTACGTGCTCTTTTACTAATCATGAAACTGTTCTTTATAGCTTTCATTTCCATTGTGCTGCTTTCCCTTCCATAATGTCAAGTTTTAGAATCTTGCATCTACGTTATTTACTTTTGAGCAGTACAATGATGCAGTGGTGAGGCCTACTCAAGGAAAGTGTTTTTACACCTTGTAATGTCTACAGCTGATTTTCCCAGTTCTCCTTCCACATCCATTGACTAGATGGATTCTTATCTGCACCTAGTGTTAAGGGGACAGGCTATGGCTCACCATGTGTAGTTAAACCCAAAGTTTAACGTATAAGCCACACTTATTGTCTTCATTTTGCAAAGACAAAAAATCTGAAGAGGTGGGGCTCCAATTCATCTGCAGCAGTAGCAGACATTTGACTAAAATTTACCTGCAATGCACTGAATTAACTAACAGTTTGTGACAGTCATCCAAATTACCCGTCACTCCTGGTTTCTCAAAGAAACTGCTATTAACAAAAAAACAATTATGGTGATGTAATCAAAAGCTATTTTGGCATTTAGAATTGCAGAAAACTGTGCAGATGCTCACAAGGTGCACTATGCTGTTCTGAATGATTTTATTTTGCACTAAAGTATTTTTATTAATACGCAGTTGGTAGTATGACTGAAAGAGGGTACACTTTTTCTTTCTTTAGGTTCCTTTAATGTAAACTACAGCTTATATTATTATAACAAAAATAAAATGATAGGTAGGCATAGACATTAATCAAGAAGGGAAATACCATCACCAAATGTAGAGGACCTTTATTTTCTCTTTAATAGATTATTTTAAATTTCTGAACTTGATTCTTTACTCTTATAACATCTGTGATATGCAAAGTCAGACATAACTAATTTACTTTGCTGTGTCATTTAGAATATCCAGGCAACAGATCAGTGGATTCAGTTTATTTCACGGCACTGTTATTACTGTTTGCTCTATCTCAGATAATGAAAACATATTCAGCTTTTTTGGTTGGAGGTGGGGTTACGTCTCAATTTCAAGACATGTTTACTAGGAATACAAATTTGGCTGCCAATTGTTGGCTTAACACTTGAAGATTCAAAGTCAACAGTTGCCATTTACTCTATTTTTTTTAAACTTAAATAGTGATGGGGCTCCAACAGGATGGTTGCGAGGGGATATGAACTAACTTGGTTAAACACAAGTGGTGAGAATATGGTCATTCTCAAAAGCTCTTTTGTTGAAATCACCACCCCCCATTACCCAGACAACTTTGAAGCTGACTCAATTTTTTTCTTTTCTAAGAGACAACTGGAGTACTGTATTTGATATTTGATTCAATCAGTTGCATTCAGATAATAAATTGATGGGAATTAACATATGATAGAAAAATTAGTACAGAAGTGTATAGCTCACTTAAATTTAATGAAGGCCCAAAACAGTTAATAGAAATGTTGTTTATTTAAAATGTAAAAAATAACAGATTTTTTCACACTTACTGTAGTATTGTGTTCATCTACTGTTACAGGGATAATTTACTTTTTCTTTGAATCCATACAGTTCATACTTTGGACTAAAGGCAGACCTCATTACTCACACTTATAATCTAGACTGGAGTGCAGATTACAGCCATGTTTCTTACAAGTTTGCAAAATTCTGAAGCTACTGAGACAGAAGAGTTCAAGAACTGAAAATGATGTTTACACAAGAAGTTTCACAGTCCAAGTATCTTCATTTTTAAAGATTTAGTGAAATTCATTAATAATACACACAGAACATAAATTCTTATCTATGATACTCTTAATTTTCAGGTTGACAAATCTTAGTCACATTTCTTTAAGTAATTTTATTTGTTACTACCTATGGTCAGAACACTATATGTCTCTATATCTTTTCATTTGCAAGGAAGAAATCTGTCTATATGACCTTATAATATAATCAGAATTATAGCAATTATTAGGACTGATTCACTAACATGGTAGACTTTAGGAGGTAAAATGGGACTTTAGATTATCTATTTTGGCATTCTCTGTAATAATGCAAAACCATATACCTTATCCTAACTAAACAAATACTTATACAAATGTAACATGAACTTTAGCTTATTAGGGTTGGCTCTTATAAGAGTACTGCATACTCATCCACCTACAACACATATCAAATCCCTGCTTTACTCGTTGCCTAAAAACACAATATCTAACTACAGGCCAATTTACCTTGCCCACATTCCTCTAACATGACAGCTGGGTGGAAGACCTGCTATAGAGAAGTGTAACATGTGCAGCAATTTGAGCAGATTACTTGCATGGAAGCTCTGTTTAATACAAAGAGCTATATACAGCATGCTTTGTTTATAGACAAGAGTAATGATCTAACGAATATAGAAAATGTTAATAGTTTACTTTGCAGAAATAGTACAGCAAAGGATTTTCTGAGTTATATACCTCAGATGTATATAAACATGCAGCAACCAGTTTTAACCTACTCAATACATACGTAAACATGTATAAAAATGTATTAATACAAAGTTCAAATAAGTATGCATTTTACACTTATATACTGTGAGTCTCAGATTTTAGTTCTAAAAAAAAGCCCTCCTAGATATACATATACATTTAGAAAATATAAATAGCATTTAGAAAATGCTCATCTCACCAAAATACTCAGAAAAATGTAACTCACATCCTATCTTCTTTCTATTCACTCCTTGACACTTTTCCTGCTACAAACTAGCCCTTGGCCCATCTTATGGCCACGTTAGCGTTCCTTATTAATCACTCAATGACAGAATATTTGAGTTAAGAATAATGTTTAGATGACATATACAGCGGTGCCTTGCTGCTTCCCTGCATTGCATCACAACATACATCATGCTGCCTAAAAATGCGTATGATCAAACTGAATGCCTCTAGGCAGTTTCAAATGAAATAAATAATCAAATAATCATGGCTTCTAAGACCCAATACACTTCTATAAAACTTATACAATTCTTATATTCTCTCTCCAACTCCATAAGGAATTTTAAACCTTAGGGAGAAACTACTCAAATATAGTCTGAGTTGCATCCAAATGGTAAACAACTCAGTATGTCAGGAAGAACTTCAGACTGACCAACTGGCAAACGTTGTAACCAAGATAAAAGTTGCATTATTATTTATGAATATCATGGTGAACACCTGCCTGAATCACTTAACATTAACATAGTCAGTCCGCTTCCTTTCATAGCTTTTCCGATGGTTGTGCTGCTCCCAGACATGTATTTTTGTATTAAAGCATTTAACCAATCACATTTCAGCCATCATTTGTTGCCAGGCAGAGAGGCCTTCACAATCCGTTCTGCAGGCCCTCTAACACAGAATAAATGTCGA
The DNA here is from genome assembly GCF_016835505.1 of Polypterus senegalus. NCBI lineage: Eukaryota > Metazoa > Chordata > Cladistia > Polypteriformes > Polypteridae > Polypterus > Polypterus senegalus. The sequence continues at coordinate 58,189,406 of NC_053155.1, forward strand.
TTAAACGAATGCTTCAACCAATCAGATTTTGAGTTGGTGTCAGTAGGGCCCTCTAGCAGGCGTACGGCAACGTCACTGTATTCAGACCCATTGATTGGATTGAAGCTGATATGAGGAACTCTATGAGGCCACTGAACGCACCCTGCAGGCGCTCCGAGCGCAAGATCCTCACGCGCACTACCGACAACTCCATGGCAGGATTCTGGACAATATTATTTGCCCGACACAGAGTAGATTTCAAGACCACGAAAAACTGATGTTTGTCACGCCCCTTGACCCCCAGAAGTTTCGGGAACACAAGAAAAATTCCCCACATGCAGCCTTCTCCAGTTTAACACAAGAGCCACAAAGCGGTTTTTGATCTGTCTCGGCTAAAAACAGAACTGACTGTAATGTATGCCATGGATGATTTTGCAGGAAAATCTCCCACTGATCTCCTTGACTTCCTTCATCAGAAAAATCTGAACGAGAGCATAGGGCAGCTGTACACATTGGTATATTTTGAGGTGAGCATTCCCGTGTACACTACTTCTGTCGAGTGGACATTTTCAGCCCTAAAGCGAATTAAACCTTATGCCAGAAATACAAAAGGGCACGTTCGACAGGTTTCAGCATTAGCTTCGATGGTGATAGAAAGGGACTTTTTGATGAAACTGAAGTGGACGGATAATCTGTACAACAGAGTAATTTAACTGTTTTTGAGGAAAGAGAGGAGGATGGATTTTGTTTACAAATAATCCAAATTTTTGGTGAGTAAAATGCTGCGATTTTCCTAAATAATATTGCAGGTTTATGAGTTACTATTGATGTTTTTTGTGTGTGTCGCAGCTGTAGCTGCAGTAGAAAGGAACTTGTTCACCCCTGGTTTGTCTATTTAATAAAGGCATTTATTGTGGCTACAGAAGTTATCTATCTGCGATGAAGTGGTTCTTTATACTGTGTTTCTGCACATTAAGATGGTTTTTATAACCATAAATTAGTTTTTGAGGGGCGGGTTGATTCAGACGGAGAACTATATATATATATATAAATATATATATATATATATAAATATATAAATATATATATATAAATATATATATATATATATATATATATATATAAATATATATATATATATATATATATAATGATCCCTCGCTATATCGCGCCTCAACTTTTGCGGATTTTAAATGTAAGCATATCTAAATATATATCACAGATTTTTCGCTGGTTCGCGGATTTCTGTGGACAATGGGTCTTTCAATTTATATTACATGCTTCCTCAGTTTGTTTGCCCAGTTGATTTCATACAAGGGACGCTATTGGTGGATGGCTGAGAAGCTACCCAATCAGAGCACGTATTACATATTAAATAAAACTCCTCAATGATATACGATATGCTTCCCACGAAAGCTCTAACAGCTCGTATTGATTTTTCATTGTTTGCTTTTCTCTGTCTCTCTCACTCTCTCTGAGAAATACAGGCAGATACTTATCCATCATGCAATACCATCAGGGAGGTGTATGATTGGCCCCATTATCTGCTCCTGACGGAGGGGGTGTGAGCAGAGGAGCTGTTTGCACAGAGGCTGTTTGCTTAGAAGATACGACGCGCCTGTAAAAAAACTGCTGAAAGGCTACCTTCATATTGATCCCTTCATTGCGCCGCTTTATCGCGGTGCTTGCATACTTAAAAGCGTAACAGCCCTATTGATTTTTGATTGTTTACTTTACTCTCTCTCTGACATTCTCCGCTCCTGACGCGCACCTTGAAGAGGAAGATATGTTTGCATTCTTTTAATTGTGAGAAAGAACTGTCATCTCACAGTTTAAACTTTTGACTAAAGGGTGTTATTTCATGTCTAGAGGGCTTTAATAATGTTAAAAAAAACTTATTTAGAAGGTCATAAACAGGTTTTCAATGCCCTAACTGCAAAAATATTAGATTTATAAATAAAGAATCCTACTTCTTGGAAATTCATTTATCTGACTGGAGCGGATCAACCGCTATAAACAAGGGTTTACTGTATAACTGTGTGGAGAATATTTATAAACAGTGTGGGAGAGTTTCTAAGAGCTTTAAATATATAAAAATAACCATACAAACATATGGTTTCTTCTTCGCGGATTTTCACCTATCGCGGGGGGTTCTGAAACGCAACCCCCGCGATCGAGGAGGGATTACTGTATATATCTATACTAATAAAAGGCAAAGCCCTCATTGACTGACTGACTGACTCACTGACTGACTGACTCACTCACTCACTCATCACTAATTCTCCAAGTTCCCGTGTAGGTAGACGGCTGAAATTTGGCAGACTCATTCCTTACAGCTTACTTACAAAAGCTGGTTTCAAAAGGCAGGTTTCATTTCGAAATTCTACATGTAATGGTCATAACTGGAAGCTATTTTTCTTCATATACTGTAATGGAGTTGAGCTGGATGGCCGTGGGGGGCGGAGTTTCGTGTGACATCATCACACCTCCCACGTAATCACGTGAACTGACTATCAACGCAGTACGTAGAAAACCAGTAAGAGCTCCAAAAAGCGCTGAAGAAAACATGCATTATATAATTGAGAAGGCAGCGAAACAATAAGAAGCGAGCGACTGACATTTACAACCATATTCATGAGTGCTGCTACTTCGGAAACAAAGCACGGTGTAAACTTAAAGTTTAAATTAAGTTCATAGACAGGCTGCCGCTGGTGTTTGTCATGCCCACGGGTAATGCAGGATACAAGTTTAATGAGAGGATGCAGGATATAAACGAGAGTTTTGATCACTTTGTAACTAAGTTAAAATTGCAGGTGAAGGGCTGTGCTTATGCAAATCTCGAGAGACTGTGTTTGTGGGGGATTGACAGTTAAGGCGGGTGGGGGAGTCACGTCATCATCTCCCCTCCCATTCACCTCATTTCGCTCTGAGCTGAGCTCCATGGCTAACACCGTCTTCCGAAGCAATTTCGTCACACTGCCACCAAATACTCACAGAAAAATCCACAAGTTAATACACACCCTGTCTCTAGAGTTTCTCCACACTCAATGTATTCCTCGCGTACTCTTTATACCCTTTGATCTCCCATTTCAATTCAGATGCCTCCAATTTCCAGTAAGGCTCTGCTGCGCGATGACAAGTAAGTCTCAGGGACAGACCCCACAAAACGATGCCATTGATTTCAGGCAAGATTGCTTTTCTCCTGAACAACTATACTTGCATTCTCAAAAGTGACCTCGCGCAGCTTCGTCATATTACAACCTGATCTACATACTGTCAAATAAACGAACCACACACCCTAGCACAACAGGAGAGGCTTCGCCTTTAGCGCTGACGTCTGAGGTTCGATTCGCGAGAGTGGGTGCAGTGAGTGTGTACTGCCTGATGAGCCCATCAGGCAGTTGGATTTAGTCTTTAAATTTCTATGGTGAAGAAAAATGTATGCAATGATGATTAAATTTAACTTTCATTCCTACTAAACATATTTCTGTCAACCAAATAAAAATTACTTATATTTAAAATTTAAACAGAACTTGAACAAATACGATAGTTCATAATACCCACGCAGCACTAAGTGCACGTAAGATTAGGAGTCATCCGTTTTAAAAAGCAGCGTATTGCACTGATACGAAATAGCCTGCCCATTTAATTATTTAGGAATGGATAGATAAATTAAGATTTTGTACAAATAATGTTTTTAATTTTTCTTCCTCAATGGATTCTGGCACCCCCAGCAACAGCTGCTCGCACCCCAAAGGAGATATACCCTTCCACCCAGCTCAGCTCGCCGTCTGGGAACTCCCACAGTCCTTTTATAATCCCTGACCTGGAAGTGTTCTCAATCCCCAGTCCATGTGATCCTCAATCACTTCCGGGTAGGGTAAAAGTTCTTTTCTTCACCCCGGAAGCCCGTCGCTCTTCCTATGATGAGCTTCCGGGTCATAGGGCACAAATGAGTCCTCGGTCCTCCCTGCAGCACCCTCTAGGGGCCCCGGAGGTATCCACCAGGGCTGAGAATGCTGGTCTTCGGGGCACCTCCATACTGCAGGGAGGGCTCCATCTGGTGGCCTTGGGGTATTGGCCGGGATGATAAGCCGGCCAAATATCACTATATATATATATACAGTATATATATATACTGCTCAAAAGAATTAAAGGAACACTTTTTAATCAGAGTATAGCATAAAGTCAATGAAACTTATGGGATATTAATCTGGTCAGTTAAGTAGCAGAGGGGGTTGTTAATCGGTTTCAGCTGCTGTGGTGTTAATGAAATTAACAACAGATGCACTAGAGGGGCAACAATGAGATGACCCCCAAAACAGGAATGGTTTAACAGGTGGAGGCCACTGACATTTTTCCCTCCTCATCTTTTCTGACTGTTTCTTCACTAGTTTTGCATTTGGCTACAGTCAGTGTCACTACTGGTAGCATGAGGCGATACCTGGACCCTACAGAGGTTACACAGGTAGTCCAACTTCTCCAGGATGGAACATCAATACGTGTCATTGCCAGAATGTTTGCTGTGTCTCCCTGCACAGTCTCAAGGGCATGGAGGAGATTCTAGGAGACAAGCAGTTACTCTAGGAGAGCTGGAGAGGGCCATAGAAGGTCCATAACCCATCAGCAGGACCAGTATCTGCTCCTTTGGGCAAGGAGGAACAGGATGAGCACTGCCAGAGCCCTACAAAATGACCTCCAGCAGGCCACTGGTGTGAATGTCTCTGACCAAACAACCAGAAAGACTTTATGAGGGTGACCCAAGGGCCCCATGTCCTCTAATGGGCCCTGAGCTCACTGCCCAGCAGCATGCAGCTTGATTGGCATTCGCCATAGAATACCAGAATTGGCAGATGCACCACTGGTGCCCTGTGCTTTTTACAGATGAGAGCAGGTTCACCCTGAGCATGTGACAGAAGTGAAAGGGTCTGGAGAAGCCATGGAGAACATTATGCTGCCTGTAACATCATTCAGCATGAGCAGTTTGGTGGTGGGTTAATGATTGTCTGGGAAGGCATATCCAAGGAGGCTCACACAGACCACTACAGACTTGACAAAGGCACCTTGGCTGCCATTAGGTATCAGGATGAAATCCTTGGACCCATTGTCAGACCCTATGCTGGTACAGTGGCTCCTGGTGCACGACAATTCCTGGCCTCATGTGGTGAGAGTATGCTGGCAGTTCCTGGAGGATGAAGGAATTGATACCATTGACTGGCCACCACACTTTCCTGACCTAAATCCAATAGAACACCTCTGGGACATTATGTTTTGGTCCATCCAATGCCACCAGGTTGCACCTCAGACTGTCCAGGAGCTCAGTGATGCCCTGGTCCAGATCTGGGAGGAGATCCCCCACAACACCATCTGTCATCTCATTAGAAGCATGCACCGATGTTGTCAGGCATGTATACAAAAACACAGGGGCCATACAAAGTGCTGCGCACAATTTTGAGTTGCTGCAATTAAATTTTGGCAAAATGGACTAGCCTGCCACATAATTTTTTCACTCTGATTTTTGGGGCGCCTTTGAATTCAGGGCTCTGTAGATTGATCATTTTCATTTCCATCAAACGATGTGGCATCCTTTCGTTCCTAACACATTACCCAGTCTATATCAGTATAGATATCCAGGAGGATTTATTTTTCCCATTGAGATCTGATGTGTTTTCTAAGTGTTCCTTTAATTTTTTTGAGCAGTTTATATATATATGCCAGCAAAACTCATGACAATGACAAAACAATTACATTGTCAATCATGTTACGTTATTATTAAAATGTTTCCTTTTCTTTTTCATTACTTCTTTAACACACTATTTCTCCGCTGCAAAGTGCGGGTATTTTGCTATATATGTATATGTATATATGTATATGTGTATATATGCATATATATGTATATGTATATATATATATATATATATATATATATATATATATATATATATATATATATATATATATATATATATATATATGTGTGTGTTTGTATGTGTGTGTGTCTGTGTCTATATATATGACAGCAACACTCATATCAGTGACAAAACAATTACATTAACAATCATCTTACGTTATTTTTAAAATGTTTCCTTTTCTTTTTCATAACTTCTTTAACACACTACTTCTCTGCTGCAAAGCGCGGGTATTCTGCTAGTGCAGTGTTTCCCAAACTCGGTCCTGGGGACCCCCTGTGGCTGCAGGTTTTTGTTCCAACCGGATTCTTAATCAGTGACAACACCTGATAACACTGATTTCATTTAATTAGCTGGTATTTTTTTTCTTTTATTCGACATTGAGAAAAGCACAGCAGCATGATTTTTACATTTATAAGACATTTATAAATATTTGTGCTTTTGCTATAGATTTAAATGCTTAACTCTCTTTTGTTGATTTCATTATACTTTGCCCTTTCTCTGTACAGTTTTTCCCCATTCGTTGTATCTTAATAATGACAATTTAAAACAAGCAGATCAGACACCCAGGCAAACAACACTGAATAATCAAAGGCTACAACTACTTTAGAGTCAGACCCACTAATTAGTAAATAATGGATTAATTAAACAATTAGAACTCCTAGAAAAGTAGAATGAAAATCAAGATGAAAATACTGTTAAAAAGAAAACAAAAAACATTCCTATATAACTAGTTGGTACATTTTAATATTTTTTTTTCGCAAACTTAGTTTTCTAATTTCTATATTAGTTCCCTAAACACAGAACTTGGGAAATATCAGTTCACTTAATTAGCCCAGGAGTTCAATTAAAGAAAGAAGCTGGTTGGATCAAAAACCTGCAGCCACAGGGGTCCCCAGGACCGAGTTTGGGAAACACTGTGCTAGTGTATATATATATATATATATATATATATATATAGCAAAATACCCGCGCTTTGCAGCAGAGAAGTACTGTGTTAAACAAGTTATGAAAAAAAAAGAGAACATGATTGTGAATGTAATTGTTTTGTGACTGTTATGAGTGTTGCTGTCATCAAGGATTTGATTATCATTATTTCTTTCAATCAGGTTCGTATTTGTAGGATGTGTTGTATTCAAGTTACATTCCGTGTTTGTCAACCGCTGTAAAGATAACAGGTTTCTTTCATCGATTCCTATCTTATTGCATCAATAAACAGCTCGTCTTCCTCTTTATTTGAGACATCACACACTGCATGCACAGGTTTTTTTTACACTCTCTTCCTTTAGCTGGACATTGACTTTTTCCACCGTATGCTTTGTTCAGTCAGTTCACGTGAGCCGCTCGGAGTACATGCATCGAAGGTTCTCAGCTATGCTTGTGCGATCTCTTGCGATGTCCGCAGCTTTATTTAATGTTAGCTAAGACCCGGCACTTAAATGTTTCTCTCGTAGTTTCGCTGATTTTGTGCCAAACACCACCCTGACCATCTCATCTTCGGTTCCATAAGCACAGAATATTTTGCGGCAGAGTGTTTCTATTGGATTGCCGCTGACGGACGGCCTTATATGGGCAGGCACTCTATTATGTGGGAGGCGTGACGATGAGAGACGCAACTCCGCCTCACACGGCAACCGAGCTGCAGGCTATGGCCGATATATATGTACATAACACGGCAACCGAGCTGCAGGCTATGGCCGATATATATGTACATAAGTAGGTTCCAGTTATGACCGTTACGCGTAGAATTTCGAATTGTCTAACTTTTGTAAGTAAGCTGTAAGGAATGAGCCTTCCAAATTTCAGCCTTCTACCTACACGGGAAGTTGTAGAATTAGTGATGAGTGAGTGAGTGAGGGCTTTGCCTTTTATTAGTATAGATACATGCATTCCTTGACAAACTCAACAGACGTAAGTACTACCACTCCATGCCAAGAGGGAGTGCTGTCACTGACAGTATACACTTCTTTCTCCACAGATGAAATATGATGTCAAGTGAGGGCACTCATAACCAGCCATGATGTAACTATCAAGTCCCACCCTTCCAGTCTATATGCTATAGAAAGCAATGAGCCAGAAAGGTGGCGGCTTCATCTCAATCAGGAGCAGAGCATGGGACAATAGAAAAAACAAACAAACGAAAAAAAAAAAAACAGGAGGCTGACATAGTTTCAGTGTCTTTTATATTCAACCTTATTCATATTATTTTGCAGTTACTAGTTTTTGTTGGACCTTTGTTTTTTGATTAAACTGGGTTACCAGGGTGATATCCCAACTTTTCCCCTGGTCCTGAGTGCCTCCTTATCACTGCTCTCGATATCTTATTAGAACAGTCGGTAAGACTTTACTTAAGGCCCTGCTAAAATTCATCTATTACACATTTCCTCTTATGTAACAAGACCTTCAAAGGAAAAGGATTTTTTGTTTTCCATTACACTTCTAAACATCAGTAGATAGGTTATTCATCTCTGTGCAGTGTGGCATATTGATAGGATAGTAAAACTACTTGTTAATATGAAGGATTCACAAATACTAAATATGTAATATCAAACGAAAGGTGTCTCAGTTAAGTTAAGTTTTGTTAGTAGGTAACATAGCAGAGATAAACACTTTTCTGCTACTTTATAAGTTTTATCAAGATTTTGTTACATAATAGTAAATGAATAATGCATTTTTGCGGGACCTAAAGTATTACCAAACAGTCAGTCTTCATGCTTTATAAGATAAGACAAGTCTTTGGGATGCAAGACTTTTTAAGACTATTAAATCCCAGAATACAAAATAAATACAAGAACACAAATGGAATTTGCATATACTGTACTATACAACCTGCCTTTAAATAAAAGCAGTGCAAATGTTGTTATAGCTAGAAATAGAGAAACCTTTAGTGATATGTTTTAAATAAACAATATCTTTACCACCCACATATTTTTGACATAAAATAGATACAAAGTAGGAAGCTGTTTATGAGACTGGGTTTATTTTTGCCATCTGTGACTAATCCTTTGTTTTTGCATTATCTACCTTTTTTAAGTTATAGTCATGCCAACTCTTCATAGGTTAGAATTTACCCTCATTTTTTAGCAGCTTTAAAATCTTACAAAATAAATTTTACTTCAGCAGAAGATACAAATAAATTAATTTTTCAAATACAGAAATTCTTTGGCACTTTAAATATATGTGACTAGAAACCACCAAATCTGTAGCTACAGTTTTTTTCTGCTAATATCTGGAACTATGATGCCAGGGCTATGATATACATCAGAAATAATATGATACAGAATGTGCATGCAAGTCTTCTTAAGATATACCTCTAATACTTCAGGTCTGTAAGACAATAGTTACAAAATAAAGCAGTAGCACTTTGTTTAGGGCATTTACACTGATAAACTAAATATAAGAACTTTACTTTTCTTCTAATTATATATCTATGCTGTGTAAGCCCGTACCAATTTTTTTTTTATTACGTACAGTATTCAAAATGTATGCTTAAGTAATTTTTTTTCTTGTAACTTTTCTTTTAGATGAACTAACAGTATGGTGAAGGAATAACTTACTAATAACTGCTGTTGATCAGACAGAGAGAAGTGTTCTAGTGAGCTGCAACTGTCTTTTCTCAAAACCTGCAATTTCTGAAGCCTAATCATTAACAACACTTTTTAATAGCAGTCTCTCTATATAAGGGTTGTGCAATTTACCGGTACTGGAAAAGTACTGAAAACACCAATTTTTAAAAAGTACGGTACCAGGTTTTCAGAATTTTTTCTACTGGAAGTAAATGGTAGGTTTCAAGAATATATATATATAATATATATATATATACCCACCTCTTCCTCTATAACAACTATAAAAGCCTGCACCTTTCTTCCTCAGGTTAAGGGCCTTGTTTAGAGACCCAACGGGGTTAAATCACTACTGGCATTTATGGGATTCAAATTGGCAGCCTTCCGATTGCTAGTGCAGATCCCTAGCCTTACAGACATCATGCCGTCACAATATATACAGCCAGTTGGCCTAGGTGTCCAGGACTATAAATGTGTCTGACTTTATCTTTTGGATTTTGTGATAATCAACCAAGAATCCCAGAAAGGTTAGTTTTTTTTTGTTTGTTTTTTTCCAGCAATGCTACTGGCTGGGATTATTGTTCTTCTCTTGTCTGTGTCTACTGTCTACAGATCAACAATATTATTAATGTACATACTGGAATTGTTTAGTTTTACTGGGCATTTAAACTAATATGTATCTTTTTGTATATGCATTATGTAATTAATAATTTGGAAGGTTTAATTATATTGTGTTTGTTACAGTGCTCGGAGCACTATATCAAAATTAATTGAATTCAATTTAATTAAATTAGGGATGAATATGCCAAAACACTGCAAATCTAAAAAGTACCTACGGGACTGGTTTGGCTGAGGTTACATGTATTTTCTAATATTTAAGAAATGTCTATGAGCAATTTTGATTGGGCTCTTTGTTATATCAGCTTTGTACATATTAGTTTAGGATAACAGTTAGGGAAACGTTTATGCCAAAAACCAAAGATTCAAAAGGGTTTAAAAAGGTACACCAAATATAAATGTATATGCTCTGTGTAAACTATATTTATTATAACTTATTGTTAGTACAGGGTGAGGCAGAAAGGATGGATGTCTTTGAAATGGCTAGAACTCACCACTAGGTGGAGTGACAGATGTGTGGTAGGTGGCGATAGGTTCGCGAAGTCTTAGCATTTTTTTATTTTCTTATTAGTTGAAGCCATGAGGCGTGGTCGATAGAACACCACGTTTTTGTGTATGACTGTTTTGTCAAGAACAACCAATCTATTACCGCAGTTCATTGTGAGTTTCGTTGCCATTTCAATATCCACAGAAATAAAGCTGTTCCTGTTCGCAACACTATCCTACGTTGGGTTAAAGCACTTCGTACATGAGGTACACTAATGAACAAAAGACCGCCGGGGGCTACACGAATGGCACGTACCCTGAAAATGTGGAAAGCGTACGACTAGCCCTGCTGTGCAGTCCAAGTCGATCTGCTTGGAAGAATTCTTCTGAACTTAGCCTTAGTAATAGTTCGGTAAGGCGTATTTTGCATTTAGACCTGCATTTCCATCCCTACAAATTCAATATGAACTCAAATCTTTTAATAAATTTCTTTGTAAGAAAAAATGAACAATTTTGTCATTTAGTAAAAAATGTCAGTTCTTTGTGCCTCACCCTGTATGTTATTAAATTATTTTTTTGATTTATTTTGTTTTCTTTACAATGTAACATGCTGAAGGCTTATTGGAGGCCCAAAGCAATCAATTTATCAGTTAACAAGAAAGAAAAACCTTTTGGCAAACACCCATATACTAGACTAGTGGTGGTAGGCATGAAGATCAATAAAGACAGTTGCATCACACCACCTACTAGCATACCTAGTGTAAAAAAAAAACATATGGTGGTTAAGAAGTATGAGCCATGATTTAAAAAATTAGAAGCTGCAATTTGAGTCCAGAAGATTTACAAACTGCAGAAGCGCCTAAATGCCTTCCAAAAGAACAGCCAATCTGCTGGCATATACTGTCAAAACAAACTATCTATATGAACTAGAATAAATCTATCATTATTTTCTTTCATCTGTGTAACACATAAAAAGCCGAAGAAGCAAAACACACATTGACATAATATTTGTTACAGCTGTTTATGACAGGGTAACCCCCAGATGTGTAAAATTCAAGTATTTCATAGAATTACTAATTATACTAGCTTAACTACATCAATCAAACGCTGACAGTTATATAAATCTTGTGCCACTTTTTTGGCTGCCAAAGCTCAGATTATTAACATTATATAATTTAAACTGAAAAAAGCTTTAAATAACATAACCAGACATTGCACTCAAATTTGTAATTATATTCTTTCCATTCACATTTTTATACCATCTTGTGATTTCCTTGTTAACATACAACTACTCTATACTATTTTAGATTTAACATCTGCAAAAAGCTGAAAGTCTGAGCAAACTCAGTAGGATATGATGTAGGGTACAAAAATGTCAAAAGGATAAATACAACTTAGCAGATCATATGCTACAAACAATGAAACTGCCATGTGAAAATAAATAAGTTGCCAAGTTACACTGAGATTCAGAAATGTTCTCTTGGAAATCACAAATTGCCATCAACACACAATAGAAAAAAGTAAATGCTCTCATTGTTGTATTTTACTTTTTTTTTGTTGCTTATAGGCTGACATGGGTGGGAACATACAGTATTTTTAAATATGAAACAAATGAAAATCAAGATGTCCAATCTTACTGTCAAAGTTTTCAATAAATCAACAATAAATAGTATTTACAAAAACATAAAAGAATAACAATTTAAAAACACAAACTTTGTACAGACATAAATATACTATTCAGAGTAAAAAAGTAACAAAAGAAACTTACAAAGATCATGCATAGCCCTCTGTGGATTATAAGCTGCCTCAAGGGTAATATAGTAGATAATGATTTGATATATATGATAGTACTTCTTAATTATACAAATAATTTGCCCTGTGATATTTGGACTTTATTCAATGCACTTTTGCTGTAAACCAAACGTTCTCCATTATATTGATTTTCTCTTCATCTGGGATGGCTGGTCCTCAGCATCACACTGCCCATTCTTTCCTAGGTAAGGCTGCCAAATGGTCAACCTGTGTCCATATATTTTTCCCAAGGGGTAGGCAGAAAAAAGGCTGCTAGGAATGGACTTTTCTAAATAATGTTTTCAGCTTAATGTGAAATGTCATTTTAGTGACAACCACAAGGAACATTTGTTTAAAACCAAAAGGCTACATGATTTTTTTCCTAATATTCTTTTATCTTATTCAGAGGATTGAAAATAAAACATACTAAAAAAATTTTATAATAAAATTTGGAACAAAAGTGTGCCATGACTTAACCACATGCATAATGAGGTACAGGTAAATTCAGCTTATCAGAAGCATTTTATTTTATAGCCAAGCTAAAATATTTTCTATCTTAAATTTGTTATAAACTTTACAATAATCTGTTGCACAATCCAAAGCTAGTTAGAGCAGACTTATTTTTCAAGACACCACACTGTGCTCAGGGGGCACTATAGTTACCCTCACATTTTATTTATTTATTCAAGCAGAACTGACAAGTCTCTATTGACTGTATCATAGATTGAAGTACACTATTAAATCCTATTTTAAAGTTTCTGCATCATATTGTTGTTAAATTTAGAGATATTTTTAAAATATTTCCTTTTAGCATACACAAATTTAAAGGGCTTTTCCCCTAAGTGTGTTCTAGAAATGAACACATACTACAGCATACAAAGCATATATGTATGCACACAGAACACAGACTTTCTGTTTCAAATTTTAAGAAGTATGTCTAATTTAGGAGCCAAAGATCTTAAGTGATCTATGTGATAATTTAGATAAAAAAAGATACCCCCATCAATACCACAGTGGGCTAAAAGTCTACCAATTTACCCCAGACATATCACAAATCATCTACTTTTTATACTGTATATAAAGGTGTATCAATCATCTAGGAGACCTGAGAACATAACCAAATTGGTATCCTAGCTACAGAATGAAACATCACAGTAGCTGGGTAAACTCTGGCAACCAATTAAACATATATAGAATAATTTTATAATAGTCTTGTGCATTATTTACAGTATGTGACTCTTATGTGCTTCTTGAAACTGCACGAAGCCAAGAACTGCAAGGACAACGATTTACCCTAGGTTAGACAAATTCTGTCTTTGCTGATTTTAAAGGACAGTGAAACCAATCTACAACCCGAGTTTTATTCTCTTATTAAAGCTGGCTGGATCTTTTAGTAGAATGACTTCAACTACATTTACTAGATTTTTTTCTTCATATTTATTTCCTGGGAACATTTGAGTCAATATTTATGGATCACTTTTCTCAAAGAGATATGTTTGTTTATATAGGTAAATGTTACTTTTTTGTATTTTCTGATCTGTATCAGCTGGAGTGTCAAACTTGGCTCTTGAAGTGAAGCAGAAAAAAAATTATTTTTATTAGGAGGCGGGCAACAGGAAAAAAACAGAAGCCACATAAGCACTCTGTGCTTGTCATCAGTGAGCTGAAGTGAACCAAGCCGATGATTATTTTGAAAGTAAATATTTATTAGTATTAGTATCAAGTTCCATTACTATCAGTATCAAGCATATTGCATACAGTTTTCAGGATTCATGGTATTAATGAGCTTTAACAGTGGAAAAAAAAGCAACTGAGGAACCTACAGGAAATAATGCATTTATGTTTATAACCGTCTTTATTACTAAAATATAGAAAGCTATTCTTTTTATGACTATTTTATGAAGATAGGCCACTCATTACTTCATCTTCACCTAATGGTTCTGTTCCTGCGTAACAGATTTAAAAATATATTTGGCTTCAACCAGAAACTGACATTTTCAATGAGGTAAGCAGAGGGGTAAGGAATTACTCAGTGTTGTCTATTGTGACACACATACAAGTTTCAACAAGACTGGAACAAATTAAGTGTAGGTGGACTGTGCAATGCTACACTGATTAAGAGTCAGCTTAACGTAACTGATGTCACACTACTGCACTGTCTCTTAAAGATGTATATTCTAGCTAACAATAATGCTGTAATCATGAGTATATATACCTGTATAGGTGAACTAAGTAAAACATTTTTTTAAAGTGTTGTGATTTTTTTGTAATTTATATAGCATTTATATTGTTATCAATATCATTATCACAGAAATGTCCTGAAACATTGTGATGCAATTTTAAGACCATATCACACACCTATACTAGGACATATGAACATTGTAAATGACACATGGGTTCAACCTTTGGGTTGGACGAGCATCATGACCAGAAGAGGGGATGGTTCCTTACCCGGACAGGAGGCCCCTAACAGGCAGGGGACAGAAAGGTTCCAGACCCTGAAGAGATGGCCAGAGTGGATGGACAGACAGCCCACCCAAAGATGATGTTGCTGGTGACCCTCTATTCCCCCAGTTCACTAGATGGCAGAAGCCCTGGATATCAGTGCCCACTAGGGAACCAGTAGGACATGCTGGGGGATGTAGTCCGGCAGAATAGCCCTGCCTGGGTCCACTGGTGTCACAAGAGAACGGTGGAGTGAGATGTGCTCCCTGTTATGTTGGACTTCCATATGACTTGGAAGTACTTCCAAAGGGCAGCAGCAGCCCTGGCACTCTTGGGTCCACAATAAAATGAACTGCACTCCCTTATCCAGGCGAGTCAGAGCTGGAAGGAAGGAAGGCAACACTGTAATGGAGGAGGGCAATGCAGTAGCGAGAGGAGAGAGTAATTGTGGAGGAGAGGACATCTGTACTTAGTGCTTAGTTACTTTTGGAAGGTACTATGTTGAATAAGCATCCTGTAATTTGAACCCGGGATGGTACTGTGCCATCATTTTTGTAGTTTGGCCCACTGGTGCCCCAGCTCCATCACAACATATAATTCCTGCTCTTATGTCTCTGAATTTAATTGATTGAGTTGATGTTTGCATTGATTTCATTATTCTTCTTCACACACATATAAAACTTTACTTAGTTATGATCCCATTTAGTTAATAGAACATTTTATGCAAACTGCATCCAGCCCTGCAAGCAGGTCCTCCAACTTGCAGAGATATCTCGGGGGGACTGGTACTCCAGCAACAGTAAAAAAAAAAATAAAAATAAAAAAGAAATCACACTGTTTAGTGTGGCGCTGAGGTGTCACCCATCGCATGGCTTCAGTCGGATCCCAATCCAGGTTGTTCGTCATGTGGTGGATACGGCAACATGCTGTAATCAGCGCAAGCTCCCAACCTTTCTCTCTCTCTATCCAGTATGTAAAATGCAATCAGAATGAGCAGGTCTTGTAAGAAATTCCCATTATAGATTAAGCTGCTCTAGTAAGCCTAGCATTTAGATAATTGTAATATGATCTTCCTACTTTTACAGAATATGGGATGCCCCATTCTCAGCACTTAAATCCATATGGCTTTTTAGTTTAGTGGTGTGTCTTTATTAGAAATGTTGAGATAGCTGTTCATATGACAAGAATCTTTGTCAGGGATTAAAATTAATTTTTGAAATTTCAGTGGAAAATCTACCCTCTCAAATTTAAAGGAGGAGGAGGAGATTTTAAAATCTGTGGTGGGAATGAATGTGGGGTCAAAAACTAACAGTTTAAAAATATTCTGACATTAATATTTCAGGCATTTTGTTTTGTCACAACTTATTCTTACATTTAGAGCAGCTAATTTTTCTGTATGTAGCATTATAAGTTATTCAAATAATTTGTTTTTGCTGCTATTTTAAATTCTAATCATTCTTTAATTTTGCATGTAGAGATTTCCATTCATATTTAGCCAAAAAGCTAGACTGGCCAAGTCAAAATTGCTTCAGTAGAACAATACAAAAAATATCCTAGAGAAAGTAAAATAAATTATCCTTGAGAAAAATACATTTTTCCTAACCATACTTGACTGTTTTTCCTGTCAGAGAATAACTTTCTGCAGCTTTAAGACAGTTGAGCAGTTAACGTAAATAATAGTGTGTGGTGGATTGCCGGCATTTTACTCCGGCCCTCACCCCCTGGCCACTAGGAGGAGCTCTCCCGAGAGCATATACGGGCCCCGAATTCTGGATACCTTGGGGGCCACTGGGAGTCGCTGTCGGGAGGCCAATAGACTCATTTGGACATCATGACCCGGAAGTTCGTCACAGGAAGAGCGACGGGCTTCCGGGGTGAAGAAAAGTACTGTTTACCCTGACCCGGAAGGAATAAGGACTTGTGGAACTGTTGGGCAGAAAGACTTCCGGGTCAGGGGGAATAAAAGGACTCTGGGAACTCCCAGACAACGAGCTGAGCTGGGTGTAGTAGGAGGGCAACGCGTCTGGGAGTGGAGGATTGTGATTATTACTGATTTATTATTGTTATTGTGATTGATGAATATAGTGGAGTGGAGGGTGCTTGGTGCACATTACTATAATAAATATAATTATTGTGGCAATTTTACCAGGTTGTTTGGCGTGGTACCTGAGGGTTCAAGGGAGCACTACTGCCCCTACTGCGACAAGTGAAAGTGGTTGATTTAAAAAAAATTGAGGCATGTTGTTAAAATATCCTACATTGTGTAGTTATTTCATTCTTAGCTTAAGTGTCAGAGTAGTGTGCAGTGATTAGCACTGCCACTGTACAGATCCTGCGTACTAGGTCCAAAGCCGGTAGCTGATTGTCTATGTGCAGTTTACATGTTCTCCCCATGTCACTGTGGTTTTTCGTCTGGGTGCTCCAATTTTCCACTTTCTCAAAGCGTCTCGTAGGCAAGGTTAAATGGTCTCAGTATGGAACTGGGCATGTGCATGAGTTGACCCGGTAATGTGCTGGTACTCTGTTCAGAATCTTTTTGTAGCCACGGTTATATCTACAGCAAATTTTCTTGAAAAGTTATCTGATTTCTTGAGCATTGTTTATCTGTTTTGTTTGTGTCACCGATTATGCTTTTTAAATTTAGTTTTAAAAACAGTCAGTTCACCATAAACATTTTAAAGAAATGCCAAGTACAAGTGCCTTTAAGTGTCAGGATGCAGCCACAAATTGATAAGAGTTCAGTTCTTCAAATAAAAAGGGGGTAACCTAAATACAAATTCATTAAAAAATCCAGAAAACAGAAAGTCGCCCTCTCAGCAGCTGACCTTTTCTCCCCTCGACTGGTCTGGAGGCCTCCCGATCCCTGGCTTCGTTTGCGCACTCACCCCAGACCGAGACTTGGTATCCTTGACGCCCAGGACGCTCACATCGAGGACTTCACCCACCAAGCCTCCCGACTCCCGCTGCCTTCACGGCCTTACGCAGCCTGTTGTCCTTCATCTGGTCACTCCAGCTCCTTGGTCGCTCAGCTGGCGCAACCGCTTCCTTCTACCCTCACCGAGTGTTGGCCAAACACCCTTCTTGGGGCTCACCTTCCAGCTGCCTACCTGCGAGCCTGCACTCACTCGCTCGCTCACACCGGCTCTCTTGCCACACTGCTTCCTGTTCTCTAGCAACCTCTGTCTTTCTTTGTTCTTTCTCTCTTTTCCTTAGCTGACTCGTGCTTCTATTTATCAAGAGGGCGAGGTTGCTGTGGCAAATCAGCAGCCCCAAGCACAATCACGGATGTAGACGATTTCTCACCTGTGCACTTAGGTGAGACATGCCCAAATCACGAATCATTCCAGGACCCGCTTCAGCCACACTACCACGCCCCCTCGCTAAGCCGTGAGCACGGTGATTTATTTAAAAGTGGCACTTTTCTTGTGAGCTGTGGAACCGCTATACCACACAATCTTGCGCTAAATTCATTAAAATGAATTATTTTCCATCATCAGGAAAAACTTAATACATCAGAATGACAAAGCATAAACAGGATTTTGGATATTTTTATACTTTCTGAATCCATTGTATACTTCAGCCTGTTGTTAGTCTTCAGTTTAGCAATTTACTGCATTTCAACTCCTGTACCGCATCTGTGCAACTATACTGAATAGCCAATTCATTAATCCTGCAGCTACATCTTCCAGTCAAAGAGCAACTGCAACAGGTAGGTGACATCCTATGTATGCAAGCTGAATGAAACATAAGCAATGAAAAAATAAATTGCTTCCCTATTAACAAATAATAATATTTGTATTAAAAATGTTTAAAAAAAGATATAAAATATTCTTGCAACAAGCACGGGAGACTGATTGATGAATACTGTATATGTGTGTGAGAAATTCACACTGCTGCCTTGCAGTAAGGAGATCTGGGTTCGCTTTCCGGGTCCTCCCTGCATGGAGTTTGCATGTTCTCCCTGTGTCTGTGTGGGTATCCACTGGGTGTTCCGGTTTCCTCCCACAGTCCAAAGACATGCTGGTTAGGTGCATTAGCAATCCTAAATTGTCCCTAATGTGTGCTTGGTGTGTGTGTGTGTGTATGTGTGCCCTGCGGTGGGCTGGCGCACTGCCTGGGATTTGTTCCTGCCTTTCACCCTGAGTTGGCTGGGATTGGCTCCAGCAGACCCTTGTGTTAGGATATAGCAGGTTGGATAATGGATGGATGGATGAAAATTCACATATTAAAAATTTGTACTTGTGAGAATTACTGAATTTTTGTAGGATTACCTTAAATCCCATGTCAAATTTTAAGCTCTACTGTTTTATTATCATGATTATTTTAATATTCTTTTTTGATTAGAGTTAATATTTATTTAATAATATTTGATATAAAATCATATGAAAATGCTCTAAAAGCATGTTGTAAAATGCTTAAAGTAATATTCCACTCAAAAAGTTGTTTTGATATGTTACTTGCACCATGTACTTTGTAGTGGTGGCTGAGAACATTTTTTATCACGTTTTCATGCACAATGCAGAGAGTGACATTTATGACTGAATACAATAATTGTAAACAATGCTGTTTAATGGCAAACAATGTGCAAAATGCTCATAGGAAAAAAATCTAATTCTTTGTTTTGCATTTTGTTTTGTGTTCATTATACAGTCATATGCTTAAAACGTGCAAAATGCATAATTTTTTACTAGAATATTGTTAAATAGTTACTTCCAGAATCATGGACATGGTAAACAGGAAACCTAAAGCCTCAAAAATGACTTCCCCTGAGGCTTTAAGTTTTGTATTCATGGTCAAATGGTTAAAGGAGCATGAAAAAGGACAAACTATGAAGTTACATAGTCAGTAAACTCTACAACACCAGCTCTAACTAGGGCTGCACATCTGTGAATGGCTCTTTACTGAATCCCTGGAACGTAAAGAGGAACAAGAACTTTATCTTTCCAGAATAATGACTTTGAAATTAACACAAATAGTGCCAATATCCCCCATTGTTACAGATGTATAGAGAAAATGTTCAACAAAATCACACTGAATAGTCCAATGACATCTAAAAGACACTAAGCCTAGTAATACAGTACATGCAGAAGGATGACATTTTAAAGAAATGCAGCTATAGCTGCACAAGTTCAACATACTTTGTATATCTACTTGTCTTCTAACATTGCATGAGAATAATAGCAGCAGAAAACCGAAGTGAGATCATTTGCTAAACAAGTTAACAAAACAAAAAAGAACAAACAGCATATGTTATTGATGAGAAGAACTGAACTTTAATTTTACTAACTAGCTATCATAAGAAACAAGAGCTGGCAGCTGCACTGGATTTCCCAGTTAGAAACAGATGGCACATTTTAACTTTCATTTAATTAAATAAAACTGATGGATATACTTTCCCTTCATTTTGTTCAGTTATTATACTTCAATGAAATGTTTTTCTGATTATGAACAAAATAGGTACACCTAAACTTTGCAAAACCTCTATTGCAAATGCAACAACTTAACTAGATTGCTCAGTAAGAAAGTTTTTACACTAATGTATACAGTGTCTTCAAAACAGTATGAGATACATCTCAATATGATTATTGTCAAAAGACTGTTTTATAATAGAATAACTAGATAGTAATAGGACTATTCTTTGCAAATGTTACTAACACTATTTATATTTTATACTGATGATCTATGAAAAAGAGGCTTGAGGTGTCTTTAACAGAGTTCCAAAAAGAGGAGAATGATGTTTTGACTTTATTCTAAATGATGTTTAATTATATTTATATATAGGAATCTAGTTATAGGGATCCCAAGGCATTTCCCCTAATAATGATGTACAGTGCATCCGGAAAGTATTCACAGCGCATCACTTTTTCCACATTTTGTTATGTTACAGCCTTATTCCAAAATGGATTAAATTCATTTTTTTCCTCAGAATTCTACACACAACACTCCATATCGACATGAAAAAAGCTTACTTGAAATTTTTGCAAATGTATTAAAAATAAAAAAAATCCAAAAACCACATGTACATAAGTATTCACAGCCAAAATTGAGCTCAGGTGCATCCTGTTTCCCCTGATCATCCTTGAGATGTTTCTGCAGCTTAATTGGAGTCCACCTGTGGTACATTTAGTTGATTGGACATGATTTGGAAAGGCACACACCTGTCTATATAAGGTCCCACAGTTGACAGTTCATGTCAGAGCGCAAACCAAGCATGAAGTGAATGGAATTGTCTGTAGACCTCTGAGACAGGATTGTCTCGTGGCACAAATCTGGGGAAGGTTACAGAAAAATTTCTGCTGCTTTGAAGGTCCCAAAGAGCACAGTGGCCTCCATCATCTGTAAGTGGAAGAAGTTCGAAAATACCAGGACTCTTCCTAAAGCTGGCCAGCCATCTAAACTGAGCGATCAGGGGAAAAGGGCCTTAGTCATGGAGGTGACCAAGAACCCGATGGTCATTCTGACAGAGCTCCAGAGGTCCTCTGTGGAGAGAGGAGAACCTTCCAGAAGGACAACCATCTCTGCAACAATCCACCAATCAGGCCTGTATGGTAGAGTGGCCAGATGGAAGCCACTCCTTAGTAAAAGGCACACGGCAGCCCCCCTGGAGTATGCCAAAAGGCACCTGAAGGAATCTCAGACCATGAGAAACAAAATTCTCTGGTCTGATGAGACAAAGATTTAACTCTATGGTGTGAATGCCAGGCCTCACCTTTGGAGGAAACCAGGCACCGCTCATCACCAAACCAATACCTTCTCTACAGTGAAGCATGGTGGTGGCGGCATCATGCTGTGGGGATGTTTTTCAGCGGCAGAAACTGGGAGACTAGTCAGGATAAAGGGAAAGATGACTGCAGCAATGTACAGAGACATCCTGGATGAAAACCTGCTCCAGAACGCTCTTGACCTCAGACTGGGGTGACGGTTTATCTTTCAGCAGAACAACGACCCTAAGCACACAGCCAAGATATCAAAGGAGTGACTTTAGAACAACTCTGTGAATGTCCTTGAGTGGCCCAGCCAGAGCCCAGACTTGAATCCGATTGAACATCTCTGGAGAGATCTTAAAATGGTTGTGCACCAATGCTTCCCATCCAACCTGATGGAGCTTGAGAGGTGCCGCAAAGAGGAATGGGCGAAACTGGCCAAGGATAGGTGTGCCAAGCTTGTGGCATCATATTCAAAAAGACTTGAGGCTGTAATTGCTGCCAAAGGTTCATCGACAAAGTATTGAGCAAAGGTTGTGAATACTTATGTACATGTGATTTCTCAGTTTTTTTATTTTTAATAAATTTGCAAAAACCTTAAGTAAACTTTTTTCACGTTGTCATTATGGGGTGTTGTGTGTAGAATTCTGAGGGAAAAAATTAATTTAATCCATTTTGGAATAAGGCTGTAACATAACAAAATGTGGAGAAAGTGATGCGCTGTGAATACTTTCCGGATGCACTGTATCTGCAGTGCATCTAGTAGGCTACCCATAGTCTGTCTTTAAAATTTTGCTTGATTTGAACACTGTAAACAAATTCTCAGTGTTGGGGTTCTCGTTTAAAAAATCAACAGATGTGGACTACTTTTGACTGTGTTGATCTAATTTTACATATTTTCTGTAAGAGTTTTGTGTGTATAGCATTTATTTTGGGGCAACTCTTAACAATATATTCAAATATTAGACTTGTTTTTGCTTTAAATGTAGAAAGTAAATTTACTTACCTAACGAAGTTATATTTACAATGACAGGTGCAGAAATACTTTCAGCTGCTTTATGCCAACTTCCAATGAATTGCTGTACCCACACTGTTACTTTACAAAAATAGTATCCAGAGTCAGTTTTATCCAGGTCACGTACCACCAGCTGGAATGTATTTTGTGTTAAGCGGCCAAGGGATACACTGTCTGATCCATTTATCAAACCATCAAGAGACAAACGAGCTACCATATGAGCTTTCTCCATATCAGTAGTCAGAACAGGATGCATGAACCAGGTTACTTCCACGCCTAAATCTTTTTTCAGTCCTCCAATATGGCAGGTTAATGCAAGGGTATCTGATGTACTGAGATCAATGTTGTATTCATCCAATGAAACTGTTAAATAATTTGCTAAAATAAAAAAATAAAAAAATCATTGTTTTTATTGTTGAGCAAATAAAATAATAAACACATTCCTATTTTCAAAAATTGAATCTATAACCCCTTCCCTGTTTACACTTCATACTGCAACATTTGAAAGTTGGCAGTCAAGAATTTTTTCAAGCTTTGTGATCTATGTTTGCATCCAAAAACACCTACTAAATCCAAAACGTAAATCTATATGTGGAAGGTCAAAGCTGCATTTATATTAGAAATACATGACATCCTGAAACCAAATTAGAAAAATGTAAAAAGAAAATGGCTCTAGCCCAAGATTATAACTGTGTTCATTATTGTTTATGCGTCATTGTAAACTGTAGTTATACACTACATAAATCAGTAACAAAATTTTATTAACATGATCAGCATTACATTGTGCTGACTGGCAGATTTAAAATTAAATCAAATAAAACAACGAAAAACCTTTACTCATAGGTGTTTTTTATGTTTCAGTTGCTATAATCAGTTCACTATTGTTTTTAAACATGCTTAAACATTTTACAAGTTATCTCAGTGGAAGATTAAAGTTTTAAAATATATGACACGATCACTTCCACATCCACCAGTGGTACACTTCCATATACTCCACTTCCACAATCATGCCCTGAACAGTGACTAAGTATAGAACCTCTTCGGTGCAGTGAACGTCAACTACCAGTTTCTCTTTTCTTTGCACCAAAAAACAAAGTTCTCAGGCTGTGTCCTATATTCTGTCTTATTCATCTCATCAATAAACCTCTATGTGCAGACTCATCTGAGAAATTCTGAAAGAGACATGATGTGGTATTATTGTTATAGTCTGAGGTGTACAAGATGAAAAGAAAGGGAGACAGCACTGTTCCTTGTGGTGGACTAGTGTTACTCACCTCCACATCAGAGACAAAGATCTTGAGCCTCACATCATAGTCTTATCCACCTGCACATCTCTGAGCTTAACCCTTAACAGGAATTACTGGATGGTATGTAAGGCACTACAGAAATCAAAAACATTACCCTCCCAGTGCTGCAAACATGTTCCAGATGGGAAGCAGGCTTGTGGAGCAGACAGATAATTGCATCTTCACTGGCAGTGGCAGACTTCAGTGGGTCAAAATGTTTTCAAAAAGATCTACAGTATATAGTCCAGGACCAACCTCTCGGAGGTCTTTCTGATATGGGGTGTACCACTGATCTGTAGTCCTTAGGTGAAGAGGTGCTTGCCTTCTTCAGAATAGGAACAATGCAGGATATTTTCCACTGTTGTGGCAGGAAAATATTTAACAATTGGTTCAGGGCACAATCTTTGTCCCTATTCCCTTTAAGTACCTGGAATCCAGATTGCCTGAATCCAGTAATTATGCCCAGTCCATTCCATTTCATTACATCTCATTAAAAACATTAAAATATTATTAATCTAGCATAATAATTTTAAGAGCATGCGCAGTGCTGGTGCTAAATTATTTTGCATCCTAGGCCAAGCTTATTAGTGTGCCAACTGACTGTTCAGTAGTCAACCCATGCAGCTGGGTAACTTATGATCTGCACCCCAGGCGAATGCCTAATTGGTGGTGGTGCCAGTCCTTAGTGCAATCTTGAAAATCTCTAAATATATATTAACCAAAAAATAAATTTAAAAAAATAACTGGTTATCTCCGCACATTTATTTTAAAGCCAGACAATTGTTACCTTTCTTTTGCACTTACATCATTTGTGAAAAGAGTAATGATTAAGAATTTCCTGAAACATTTTACAATGTACCAGTATTAAAGTAAACCTACAGGGCATACGAAAACAAAATTTCTTATTACACATACATAAAATCTGCTTAGGTAGCATAGGTATACACAAATACTTGTTTACATTTCAACAATGCCACTAAGCAGTATGAAAAACAGCCAAAAACAATTATTACCTACCTATTGGTGTTACTGCTACTGTTACCAGCTGTGTTTTTTTCTCATTAATTTTTGTCCACGTGCCATCAGCTTCCTTTGACCATTCTCCAGCAATGCATGAATAGGTGCCATTATCAGAGGGTAAAATACGAGAGAAGAACAAACTGTACATCCCATTGCCTAAAAAGTCAAAACGAATGTTGCCTCCCTTATAACGCTCACTGTATTTCTTTTCAGGGCTAATGGAAGAATCAGCTGTCAGTGTGATAATTTCCTCAACAGAAGAACCCGAATTTACTTCCCAGCTGACTGAAAGGTAAGTGCTAGATGTTGCAATTGTTGAGACAGAGCAACGCATCTCAAATGCATCACCTTCTGTTATGCTTCCTGTTTCGGATCTTGATTTTGAACCTGATACTTTCAGGCTATCTGGAATTACTAGAAACAAAGAAAAGGAACGATAAATGAACCTTCATATTTTGACAGCACATGATCTAAGCACTGAAAAAATTATCAAGAAACAATGAAAAACCAAAGAAAAAGTAAAAGCATATCAATGTTTTCATAAATCACTATAGCAAGTGATTATAATACTGCAGAAATATAAACATTAAAAGAATACAAAATAGAATAATATACAAATATACTTAAGTACTATACTTTTTTTGATCTTATTAATTGCATCAACACTGCTTAATACATCTTAGTCTTGTCAAGAGACTGCTTATTTTTAAATTCATAATACATTCTCTGGCTAAACGAGTGGGGAGAGGGTGGCTCTCTGACATCTTATTCTATTCATTCAATATTATATATGCATAATTTATCAAATGACATACCTCTTTCCTAACCTTTTTTATCCTACCCATACACTGAAAATAACTAAATGAGGAATGGAGTTAGTGGGGCTAAAACCTGAAAATACAACCTGATCCCTTTCATACAATATCAGTCAGAAAATGTAATTTAAGTCTATGAATTAAAAATTACCCTGCAGTGGGCTGGCGCCCTGCCAGGGATTTGATCCTGCCTTGTGCCATGTGCTGGCTGGGATTGGCTACAGCAGACCCCCATGACCCTGTGTTAGGATGCAGCGGGTTGGACAATGACTGACTGAATTAAAAAATATGATGAGACAAGGTATATAAAATAGCCTACTAGAAGTTTGAAGAATCCTGCATAATCCATTGACTTGAGGCTTTTAAATAACACTAAAAAATATGTTATTACTCTGAGTTTAAAACAGTACCTTTCAGCCAGAGCACCATCAAAATATGTATTAAAAAGCATGCAAAAGAAAATTGAAAAACGCAGGGATATTTACTGCATATATTTATTTGTATGCAAAATGTGTTTGTTTTTCTTTTTATTTGTTCTTATTTCATACCCCTAAACTGTTTTTTTACTTAAAAAGTAAGCATTAACATTGACATCCAGATTATCTTTGACAATGCAAGTCCAATATGTCAAAAGACCAGAATTTCAACATTTTATTTAATTTCATAAACTGTGACAATGATGAAAATCATTCCAGAAAGTAACTTGTGAAAAGAATTCTCTGTTATCTTGTGGCTGTATCAATGAAGCTGTTAGACATTTGACCGATGAAATGTTAAAAGTTCACTGTTAACACTTTTTAACAACACTCAAATGTTTATTTAACCAGTACTCTGACTTTTATTTATTTTTACCCTAGGTTTGAATAAATTCATGATAGAGAATAACTACTGTAATTTCCCCCACTAATACCTGGAAGCAAGAGGAGGTGGATATCCTTGTTCCAGATGTATTGTAAGGGCCTGTTAAAGACTTACTTTTGTATCTTAATAAACTTTCTTGTGGGCACTTCTTTCTTTTATTGTCTCAGATTGGCATAGTAAAAAAGATGGGGCAAACTAAGTAGCGGCATTGAAAATAACCAACAGTATGTTTTACCTCTTTGAAAGCTTTGCTGCTGGCCAATAGTGGTAGTCTTTTACTTAAGTAACACTTCGTAAATAACAAGGTCAGCAGAGAGAACATATTAGTTATAGCATGTATTAGTACATACCAAACAAATCTACTGTATTATAGCCTTATGTTTTAAGACTAACAATAACAAAACCTGTAAATTATTATTGTACAGTGGAACCTCGGTTCACGACCATAATTCATTCCAAAACTCTGGTCGTGAACCGAGGCAATTTCCCCCATCAGATTGTATGTAAATACAATGAATCTGTACCAGACCGTACGAACTGTATGTAAGTATATTTTTTTAAAGATTTTTAAGCAAAAATATAGTTAACTACACCACAGAATGCACATTCTGTAACAGTAAACTAAATGTAAAAACATTGAATAACACTGAGAAAACCTTGAACAACAGAGAAAACTAACATTGTAAGAGTTCACGCTAAAGCCTTATGACCCAATCCAAGTAAACACTTTTTTTAAAATTAGTTTTAAGCTCAGGGGAAAAAAAAAGGAATATTTGAACAAATCCGAACTTTATTTAAAAACCAACCACAAGCAACCAAGAAAGTAACATTGCAGGAGTTCACGCTAATAGCCTTACAACCCGATCGCTGTAAACACTTTTTTAAACGAGTTTTAAGCACAGGGAAAAAAGGAACATTTGAAAAATGTGTAATTTAATAAACCACCAAGAAAAGTAACATTGCAACAATTCATGCTATGTACCGAAAAATGAACATTTGAAAAATCCGTAATACAAAAACTAACCATAAACCAAAAAGAAAACTAATCTTGCATGAGTCGAATTCTGGCATGAAGTGAGGAGGAACTGGGCGGAGAGGAGGTTACAGTGCTTAGAAGCCATGGTTAACTGCTAAAGCACACGAAATACTGTAGAGCACAAAGAGTTCACAGGTAAAGCACGCATGTCTGACCGAGAACAATGAACAGGGAGAGACTGAACACGTGCTTAAATACAGTAGTCGGCGCGTACGAACCGGAAGGGAAATGAAATAGAGCACAAAGAGTTCCCAGCGAAAGCACACACGCACGTGCAAGCACGCACGTCTGACCGAGAACAATGCAACACGTATGGAAATCATCGGCGCACACAAACTGAAAGGGAAACTGGCTTGTTCGTATACTGAGTGTGTGGTCGTGAACCGAGCCAAAAGTTTGGCCAACTTTTTGGTTGTAAACTGATTTGTACATGTACTGAGACGTTCGTGAACCGAGGTTCCACTGTAGTTAGCATCAATTTATTAAAACTTATTGAAACTAAGTTTTCTCAATCTTTCTTAAGATTTTTCTTTCTTATATATTGTATTTTCCTTCTCAGGAAGTTTGATGCTGATGACCAAAAAACTACTACCACTAAAGTAGCTATTCTTCTACAACTTTTAGTTTAGTTTCCACCTGAGCAAGACACATAAATTTCATTAAACAATATAAAACAATATAAAAAACAAATATCCATGGTATGAAAAAACACTTATCAGAAACAACCTGTGAATTTAAGTGTATAACAACTTTGCTTGACTATTAAAAAAAAATATATGACTCACCATTTAGTGTTACAGATGCATCATAGTTTCCACTTGAAGTTGCATCTGTGCTGGGGGTGAAACACTTGTATTCGCCACTGTCTGTTATTTTCACATTAATAATCTCCAATATTACAGAGTTGTCACTAGTTCGCTTGATGGCAATCTCTCCTCTATCCACTCTGTCCTTGTACTTGTTCGCTGTAAAACTTGGATCATATGTACCCACCAAGTTTACATATTCTTCATTATGACGAACAGACCACTCAAAATCTTGCTCTTTGGGGCCAGTGTAGTCATTAACATCACAGCTTATGCTAACATTTTTTCCCTCCACTCTGATCAATGGACCAGCCAGAACCTTTACTACACGTCCAGAAGAAGAAGCTGCAGGAAAAAGAAAAAAAAAAATATACATATTTTAATTAAAAATTGGGACTAAGAGAACCCTTTGTCATTTTGGTAATTTTTAACAAACATCCAGTTAACTTTTTATAATATTTTATTTATATAAACAGTATATGATCTAATACTTATTTCTGTTCTGAAGTTTTCAAAGATTAAATGTGAAATTGAATTTATTGGTTAAGTACAGTAATCCCTCCTCGATCGCGGGGGTTACGTTCCAGAACCCCCCGCGATAGATGAAAATCCGTGAAGTAGAAACCATATGTTTGTATGGTTATTTTTATATATTTTAAGCCCTTATAAACTCTCCCACACTGTTAACATTATTAGAGCCCTCTAGACATGAAATAACACCCTTTAGTCAAAAGTTTAAACTGTGCTCCATGACAAGACAGAGATGACAGTTCTTTCTCACAATTAAAAGAATGCAAATATATCTTCTCTTCAAAGGAATGCGTGTCAGGAGCAGAGAATGTCAGAGAGAGAGAGAGACAGAGAGCGAGAGAAAAGCAAACAATCAAAAAATCAATACGTGCTTTTGGGCTTTTAAGTATGCCGAAGCTCCGCGATAAAGCGGAATTTTTTAGAGAAGCGTCCGTATCCTCTAGGCAAACAGCCTCTGTGCAAACAGCCCCTCTGCTCACACCCCCTCCTTCAGGCACAGAGAATGTCAGAAAGAGTGAGAGAGACAGGGAAAAGCAAACAATCAAGTGCTGCACAGGAAGCATATCGTATATCATTGAGGAGTTTTAGTTAATACGTAATACATGCTCTGATTGGGTAGCTTCTAAGCCATCCACCATTAGCGTCCCTTGTATGAAATCAACTGGGCAAACAAACTGAAGAAGCATGTACAATAAATTAAAAGACCCACTGTCTGCAGAAATCCGCGAACCAGCAAAAAATCCGTCATATATATTTAGATATGCTTACATTTAAAATCCGCGATGGAGTGAAGCCGCGAAAGTCGAAGTGCGATATAGCGAGGGATCACTGTAATATATACAGCATTATCCTATTCTCCTACATGTAGTAAATTCTGTTTTTCCTCGCAAAGGAATATATGGCATATACAGTATGAGTTTAAATAATTAATAACTTGGGAAAAAATTGCATTGCATTCAAAGTTAAGTAAACAAAGCACTGATGCAAAACAAAATATACATAAATAATCCTTTCACTTAGTGATGCACCGATAAGAAAATTTCTGACCAATACCAACTGCCAGTTATTTGGGTAAAAAAAAAAAATCTTCCATCTGATAACAAAATTTTGGGGGTTCTGCTGACATTGGTTAAATATATTGTAAGTTGGAGGTGTGTTCGCACTCCAAGAGGACACAGACGCCCCTGGAAAAACCCCTGAAACAGAGTCTACCTTCACATTGCTCCTTCCCTTCTCACTTACGCTATAACGCGTAATAAAGACCTCGCACGGTACTCCGTTTACTTAAAAGCCTTGTGCGGCGCAGCGCCTGTCAGTTTTGGAATTGATTGATTTGCTTTTATCTCTCTCTCTGACATTCTCTGCTCCTAGCGGAACTGTCATCTCTGACTTGTCATGGAGCCCGTTTAAGCTTTTGAAAAAGAAACAAATGTTTGTTTGCAGTGTCTGAATAAAATTCCTGCTTTCTACAACCTCCTGTGTCTCTGTGCAAATCTGTGACCCAAGCGTGACAATATTTATGAAAGTGTAATAAATGAGTGTGGCACAGTGGGTAGCACTGCTGCCTCACAGTTAGGAGAGCCAGGTTCACATCTCGCGTCCTCCCTGCGTGGAGTTTACATGTTCTTCCCTTGTCTGCGTGGGTTTCCTCCGGGTACTCCGGTTTCCTCCCACAATCCAAAGACATGCAATTATAGGTGCATTGGCGATTCCAAATTGTCCCTAGTGTCTGGTTGGGGTGTGTGTGTGTGTGTGCGCCCTGCGGTGGGCTGGCACCCTGCCTGGGATTTGTTTCCTGCCTTGCGCCCTGTGTTGGCTGGGATTGGCTTCAGCAGACCCCCGGGACCCTGTAGTTAGGGTATAGCGGGTTGGATGATGGATGTATGTAATAAATGACATTCACAAAATATGAAAAATCACAGGGCATTTATTTTCTGATATGAAAATGGCATGCAGATAAACAAAAACAGTATCAGAGCTCTATAACTGCTCTCATTTTAAATAGCTGTTTAGTCACCTTAATTCAGCGTAGGCAACTTTAACAAAATAAACAAACAATCTAAGGTATATATTCTATAACTTAATTGCTCTAAATTACACGTTTCTGATAACTATTCTCTTTAAAATTAACAAAAAACCTGCCATAACCATTAAATTTAACATATTTCTATTTAGGGTAGCCTTATACAGTAACTGCTTTGGACACCGACTACCTTGTGTGGTACAAATAGCTGTTGACAAATAAGAGTATCTCAGCCCTCTCATAGCTCAGCAAATATTATTTTTCATCTGTTACAAGAGATTCAGAACTAAATAAATAGTCTTTCACTATCAATGCTGGTACAAGGTGCTGAGAAGTACTTTTTCACCAACTGTGCCAGTGCAGGGTTACAACTTTGATTTGTTCCCCAATAAAAAAGTGTCTAGTAATGATGGGCTCTGTAGCCAACAACTTCCTCTGTGGACACGCTTGCCCTCTGTGATACTGGACTGTTTTCTTGAGCAATCTCATTGATCACGTCAAACAGAAAAACTGCACTTGAACCACCACCTGTGTCAAATATGAATGTCCACTTTGGTTGCACAATTGCTGAAAGGAAACAACATAAAAAACAAAACGTGTTTCATATAACAAAATTCTCCACAAAAATAAAGATTCTGTTTACACAATGTTAGACAGAACACTGTCTCAATTGCCAGCAGAATCGCATTTCTTGATCAGTATTAGAAATATTGCGTGTTGTTTTAAATCCTCATCCGAGAATTTGCATTTATACCTCTGGTCTAGCACAGCTGGGATAAAATAAATGGGGTTGGAAGAGACATTCCTGAAGCACGAATTTGATTCATTCAGTAGCATATTTTCTGAGGTTTTAATTCCGTGGTCATTATCGTAATCCTCTTTGCTCAGTAGCCGTTTCAGTGGTTCCAAAAGGGGGATCACGTCAGCTGAAGATGAATCCACTGCACTTATTTTTATTTTGTTTGATTGGAGAAAGAAGTATGGTTAATTTTCCATTAGTGTCCAATGGTAGGCATTACATGTCATAGGCAGTCTGTAATCTACAGAATAAGCAGCAAGTGCTCGCTTTTGCTCCAGTAGACTCTGCAAAATTTAAAACCTGCTATCCCATCAGGTTGTAACATTCTGTTCGAGTCACTTTTGAGGTAGTCCCAACTCCATATGAAAAGACTGCGGTCATAAGTAAACCAAGAGTGGAGTGATGGAAATGACCTACTATTTTTCTGCATATGCTAAACAAGTCCATGACACTCCGCTGACTTAACACACCCTCATTCACAAGCAGCTGATGTGTGTGTATTCTCTATAGCTCTAATCATATTTCTGGCAATGTCATGGAAAACAGCAAGCACTCTTTATTTTTCAATTTCCATCTCTAGAACACATCATTTAATACCTGTGTGATGGCTTGTGCAGTATGAAACCCAACTAATTCTTGAGAATGAAGCAATACCTTCTGCAGCTTAAAATCGCATTCGATCCTTTGAGCAGACTTAGCACAGTGGATGGACTTACATTGCAACTCCACATGTCCGTCATAAAACCTAAGTACCAGACCATTGTTGAGTTGTTTCTGGACATGACTGGCTACACTGTTATGCCTCACTAGTAAGCAGATGTCAAAGAAATAATGCCGGCTTGCGTTAACAAAGCTTTGGTTGTTGTATCAATTGCTAAAACCCAGTTTAATGCAATTCCATTACTTTGAGTAATACTTTGAGCTTTTCTGAATAAAATTTTCCTCTACTATTATAGAATTTTAATTAATATTTTTAATCAATACATTAAATTTTTTACAATTTAATACAAGTATATACTTATATGAAGCTATGACAATGTATTATTAAACATAAGGAATAAGAACTGATTGTAAGTAAACGGTTAACTAAATGTTGTGTAGACATGTGAGATTTTGCCTTAACTTAGCGGAGCCACCAACATAATTACTAAATTTAAAATAAAGTCAATAAGTTATACAAATCTCATTAAAAAGCGAGGAAAAACTAATGAGAAAGCCCAAATACTCCTATTATGAAGCAGTGATAAGATCAATTGGAAAACCAACAAGACTCCTCTGTTAACAAAGTGATGTTTAGAATAATGGAAGAATCAACATGCATACAAAATTACAGGTGACTGTAGTTGATTGGTTAAGATGATAAAATTCTGCATACAAGAGTCATAGGACATGATGTATTAGATAATGTGATGGTAATAGAAAGTATAAAAGTGTATTGTTTAATTAATTGCTCACTCCAAGGACTGAGATATTTGTGAATATCTATCCATCCATTATCTAACCCGCTACATCCTAACTACAGGGTCACGGGGGTCTGCTGGAGCCAATTCCAACCAACACAGGGTGCCAGGCAGGAAACAAACCCCAGGCAGGGCGCAAGCCCACCCAGGGCACAGACACACACCAAGCACACACTAGGGACAATTTAGAATCGCCAATGCACCTAACCTGCATGTCTTTGGACAGAGGGAGGAAACCCACACAGACACAGGGAGAACATGCAAACTCCACGCAGGGAGGACCCGGGAAGAGAACCCGGGTCTCCTAACTGCAAGGCAGCAGCGCTACCCACTGTGCCACCGTGCCACCTACCATTTGTGAATATCTATGTGCAAATAAAGAAATGTTCTGCATTCATATCTGGTCTCCATGAATGGCTTCTTGAAAACGGAGGAAACTTTTTCCACCACACTATGCTTGTGTAATTGATAGAGTTCCACTATCCTTGGCCAGCATTGGAACTTGAGTGTTCTTGACTAAAGCAGTTTTGCTTTTTAGAAATTTGTCATATACTGCATTTTGCATTGCCTTGAGGTGAGCAATCATATTTTTTGCATTGTCGATTTTTACTAGTATTTCCTGTTCATAAAATTTTCACAGACCAAAGTTTGCAAATAGCATTGCTTATGTCATCTGCACAAACATTAAAGTGAGCCCACACCACAGACATTTTGCTTCCTACTATGTTTTGTTGCTGAAGAATCACAGGAAATGTTTCTGCAAATGGAATAATCAGCAGTAAATATCAGTTTATTTCTAATAATCAGACGATTGTAGCATTATGTTGCTTTTTCAGCTGATACTGATAGTGGAACAATACAATCAGTGCATCTCTACTTTCACTACAGATATCAAAATACCACAAATTTTCCAAAGTCCTGTATCAGGCACAGATTGGTGGTGATTTATCTACACACTGCACATGACAGGTAAAATTATTTAAACTACTATTTACAAGAAAACCTTTCTCAACCTGTGGTAGTTGAACCAATAATGGTACATGATGAATTTCTGTTTGATATGTGAGGGAACCCAAATAAAAAGTTTGGAGAAAAGTGAGAGTGAGACTGAAAGAGAGAGAAACCCACTGCAAAAGTGAGAAGAAAACTATTGCTGTTACACATGAAGATGTGATTCTGCTTAGTGGGGCATTAGTATTTCCACCTAGTGAACTGGAAAAGATGTTGTGTTTTGCACCATGGCAGACTCGAAATGAACTACTATTAGGGCTTCTGACCAACCAATTAAAAGGGAAATCAATCCTCTTCGTCCCTAGTTGGACATAAGGCTTCAATGAGCTCCCTCCATCGCATGCGGTCCTTTGCAGCATGTTGTGCTTCTCCCCATGACAGGTTCATCTTTTGAAGCTCTTGTACCACCATTCTACGCCAGGTGTTTCCAGTTTTTCTTTTTCCAGGCGGTGGCCATCTTAAGGCAACTCTTGGGAATGCGGTTTTGCTCCATCCTTAACACATGTCCAAGCCATCTTAAGCGTCTTAATGTAAAGTCCTTTGTGATGAATTGACTGCTTGTTTTCTTGTATAATTGTTGGTTTGATATTTTGTTGGGCCAAAATATCTGGCAGATTCGTCCGAGTCATCTGTTGTGGAAGACCTCAAGTCTCCTCATGTCTGTACTGACCATACGCCAACACTCTGAACCATACAGGAGGACAGACTTTACATTGCTGTTGTACAGGAGCATCTTTGTTTTTAGGTTGTATTGTTTAGACCACCAGATGGAACGGAGTTGGGAAAAGGCACCCTGAGCCTTTCCCAGCCTTGCTCTAATGTCTTCATGCACAGCACTGTCCTTGCTGATAAGGTTGTCAAGGTAGGTGAAGTCCTCCACAAACTCGAGTGGTGCTCCATTCACCTGGATGGGTGCTGTGGGGATGGAGTTTATGCACATCACTTCGGTTTTGGAGGTATTGATGTTAAGTCCGGCCTGTCTGGCATATTTGTGAAGCCTGTCAGTTTTCGATTGCATGTTGGAGTGGTTTGTTGAAAGGAGAGCAAGGTCGTCTGCAAAGTCAAGGTCTTCCAATTGAGAGGACAGGGTCCATTTAATGCCTCTAGGTTTATCTGCTGTTGTATTGGTTGTGATCCAGTCTACTGCAAGTAGGAAGAGGATGGGAGAGATGATGCACCCTTGTCTCACTCCGGACTGTACAGGAAACCATTCAGTGAGAGTGTTGCCCATAAAGGACACTACACTCAAATTTTTCATAGAAGATTTTTATGATTGTAATTATCTTATTTGGGATCCCGTAGTACTGGAGTATCTTCCAAAGAGTGTTACGATGGACACTATCAAATGCTTTCTTGAAATCAACAAAGTTGATATACAGGGGTGTGTTCCATTCTAAGCACTGCTCAATGTTTTGCAGTGCAACGATCTGATCTATACATCCTCTTCTTTTCCTAAAGCCTGCTTGTTCTTGTCTAAGCTTGGAGGCAATGGCTGGCTCCATTCTGTTAAGGAGGACTCTGCAGAACACTTTGCTTGGGATGGACAGAAGGCAGATTCCTTTCCAGTTGCCACAGTTTTTGGTGTCGCCTTTCTTTGGGATTTTGACAATGAGGCCCAGATGTTTTGGAAGAGATCAGTAAGGGCTTTAGTTGATGTTGAAATGTTGGCCTTCAGCATTTCCGCATGGATTGCATCCAGGCCACATGCCTTGCTACTCTTTAGGGACAGAATGGCAGTTTTAACCTCGGAAAGGTCAAGGGGATTGATGTTGATATCCAGGGTGTAGTCTGTTGTTGTGATGTTGGCAGGTTGTTCTGGCTCAGGGTGATTGAGCACCGCCTGGAAATGCTGGACCCATCTAGCTGCTTGCACTCGCTCTGATGAGCAAATGTTGCCGTTCTTATCCCTAATGTGAGTACTTTGGCTTATAGGAAAATTTAAGGATTTTAAGGAACTTAAGGCATTATGAATGTTTTCATTGGCTTCAGGGATTCTAGTGTTCTTAAAAAAACCAAACTGATTTTGTAAAGTGACTTTAATCCAATCAGGTTTAGGTTCAACCTTCTTTTAAAACATCTCTCAAAGTGGGAAGAACTAAGAGGTGATAAGAGAATGGCATGTTGAAAGAAGTTCAGGGATTCTCTTAGGAAGGGAACTCTCCAAAATGTCTGAAAACATCTGGATCTTGACCTCTGAACTTGAAATTTTGCTTGAAGAGCCAAATTCAACTAACTCTTATCTTTGTGGACCAGAAGCTGAGACTCAGCCTATCGAGCCTAAGCTGTGTGCCAGCAGTCTGAAAAGGCTGAGAAGTCATGACTTCAAGAAGGGAACTTCAATGTCTAAACTCTTGAGTCAGAATGGGCAATGCCTTTTCCCTTGGAAGTGGCAAAATAGAGCAGAAGACAAACTGAGGAAGCAGCAGCAAATCACTGAAAAGGGCTTATGGAGCAAAGAGAAAGAGTGCATTTCAAAGCATGAAGAATTTTCCACTTGAACCCAGACCAACAACAAAGGGTTACATCACACAACATCAGACATCATCCATAAAGACTTGACATCATAAAACTATTTATCTATGCCAAGATAAAGTAGAACTCTAAATACCAGTGAACAGCCAGCCTATATGTTATATGTTTGTCTGTCTAGTCTGTCTGCGTTCAGTCTTGACTGTCAACATTTATAACAGACCCTCCTACAACATAAGGGTAAGTAAATAAAGTAGGTGCCTTGCTGAATTACTGGATTAATTAATGAAATTCCCGAACACAAAACTGATAATTAATTAAACAAGTTAAAAATTTATTTTTCAAATCCCACATTATTATGGGATCCTTATAGATGGCCATCTTATTGATTATTAATCGGTCAAAATTCCTGCAGAACAAAGGTAGTTTTACGGGAATCCTGAAAAAAGTCTTAAGTTTAATTAAATAATAAGAAATTATAGTAATAATAATAATAAGAAGAAGCTTCTCCATGACCCCACTCAAGTTTGGAAGATGAATGGATAATAATAACAATACTAATAGTAATACATTTCATTACAAAAATAACTTAGGAATTGGGTCAAATCTAAAAAAGTAGGTAAAAGTAAAGTATTAGTGCTTGAGACACCTGACATTTGAGTTAATTTGACTTTTCCAATAAATAGTATTCTTCTGTAACTGTTTTTATTCAATTTTACATCTCTTCCATGCACTGATGCAGCATCCCAACAGCAAAGTCCCAAACCTGACAAAGCAAGTTTCTGATAAATTTGATATGAAAAGTGTGTTCCTATAAAAGCAGATTTAAAAAAATATGTAAAATTGAAATATACACATTTGATAGTATCTAGGCAATGACATAATAATGTTCATTTTTTTAAATATTGCTTACAGGCAGTGTTTATTTTTCAGTTATACATGTGTCTACATTCACATTATAAGATAAATCAAGTAGTCCAAAATGATCACATCATTCTTTAAAAAGCCTACACTGAAATTCAACAAAGCCAACAAAATACCCCCTTCTCTGGACACATTCAAGCTCTGAACTGTACATTTTTAGTAATTAAAATATATTAATCTTTTACACTTTCTAATTTTTATTCCATGTCAAACCATACACTATTGCTAATACATGAAAATAATTAATAAAAAAACCATTAGTGTACATAAGAAAAATTGCAATTAAGCATGGAAACAAAATAACTTTTATCCTTAATCGATATCCTTTTATCCATAAATGCTTATATCATGTCTTCCTAGAGTCATCACTTGTTCAGGCTAATATGATTCCACTGTATCAGCCACATCCAATGTATCAATACTTCTGTAATCATTCTAGTAATTTCTTTCAAATGTACGTAGCATTTGTATTATTATAATTATTGATATCGTTAACAGGTAAACATTTTAAATTCAAGTTTTTGTTAAGTTTAAAAATTTTCAAGCACCCTTCAGCAGGACCAACCATGTTGAGTGCAATGTTTTCCTGCCCACATGTTTGCATGCTTGTATCCTGTATAATAATTTATGAACAAATAATCAAACCTCAATCAAATCTGCCACCCTTAACACATTATCAACTGTGACAGGAATTGCTCAAATTAATAATCACTGAATAATGCTGAAAGATTACTTAGATTAATTGCATTGCTTATATTTGAGCTAAAAATTGTTTATATTACAAAGCTGTAAAAGCATACCTTTATGACTAGAGTGGTTGAGTAAGAGACATTTGACTATAAGAGAGAAGATCCATAAAACACTGAATGATGACCTGATTTAAGACCACATTTGACAAAGTAAGAGTTACATTTCTTCCATCCTATTTTTTTTATAATATAAAAGGAATTTCTTCTATAAACAAAAGGTGGTTGCAAGAAAGAAGTAGAGCAACAATTTAGAACCAAGTCAATAAATAACAGTGTTTTATAGTGACAGCTTCTGCCAACAGTATTCTGGGATTTTAGGACAATAGGTAAATGTTAAACTACAAAATAAACCCTGCTGTGAAATAACCTATTCACCCACATACACGTCAAATGTAAATCAATTTGTGGTCAATTTGTACAAGTTTAGTTGACATTCTATAACTCCAGATATTATCAGAAGATTTCACTTCAATCTTGACAGCAAGAGGGACAGGGACTTGGAAACAGTAAACATCTACATAAAATTTTGCAGACATTGCTAAATATGATGTATTTCAATATCTTATTGTGTTTTCAGACATTAGAATATATAGAACCAACCACAATAAAACCAAAGGATATGCGTTAGCCTTTTCACAGCTGAGCAAATGTTTAAATTTAATACAGTGCTGTCATCCATTTTAATCGTGGTAGGTAAATAAATGAGCACTTCCTTTTTAAAACTATGTGTTCCTACTTTTTCCATTCAAGGCTTTGTAAAGCAAAAGTCCAGTAATATTTGTCCCATTTAAATTGCAATTAAAATTTCAGGAAAAAAGAAAGCAGACTTGATACAGTATCAGCCATACTTTGCCCACAAGACATTCTACTCATCAGAATATAGCTAAAGAACATCTATTGATCTTCACCCAACACAATTCTGAGGATTACTGTGACTCTGAATGATTCTACTAAATTTGAGAAAGACCGGTATAAAAGGAGATAGTGAATGAGTCACATGCACACATCTAGACAAAACCCTTTTCTTACTGAAGCTACGGCTGTGATATTTACTCAATATGCTGGCAGCTACATGCACCGGTAAATATATTAGGTAGCAAGTGCCATGAAAACTATAATTATACAAAAATGGCTTTAGCATTCATA
This sequence comes from Polypterus senegalus, assembly GCF_016835505.1. Lineage (NCBI taxonomy): Eukaryota > Metazoa > Chordata > Cladistia > Polypteriformes > Polypteridae > Polypterus > Polypterus senegalus. The sequence goes on from NC_053155.1 coordinate 58,228,852, forward strand.
AAATTGCAGCAGTGCTTTCATTGTCCAGTAATACAGAAGTTCCCGCATATGACTTTACAGCATCTGACACACAAACAAGCACCCACAAAGAGTGATGATTGTCTTTGTCTAGGTGGACCGTTCCTCTATCTTGAAAAGCACCAAATCCAGCCTGTTAACTTAATGGAAAACTTCTCCCACTTTTTGGCAGTGAAAATAATGATAATGTTTAGTTGATCTCAGAGCTTCTCATTGTTATTCTGTCCACAGTAAGGGATAACATAAACATAAGTATCTCTGTACAACACTTGTGGACATTTACTTAAGTTATGTTTCCAGTTTGGTACCTTGGAAAGGTATGGAACCATTACTCCATTCATGCTCTAAATAAGTGGAGTTATGCAGCTATACTTCCTGTATTTTTATTTGATGAGTGTCTCATTCAAGAAATTGATAAACACATTCATATACACAATGTTTTCGCCTTTCATCTACAGCACCTTGGGGTTTTTAACTCCAAAAAACCAATACTTTCAAAAACACTCTCTTGAGAAGCAGACCTCTGAAACGAAGAAAACAGTATTCGAGGGTGGTTGCATGAAAACAAAGGTTTTTGTAAACTCTGACCCTACCATGCTCTTGTTAGTTTGTGCATACTACATAGCCCTTTCCTGACTGTATCCTGCTCATTACAATATGTCTTTCCGTAAATTGGTCACTCTTCATAGAAGAAAAATCCAACATAGCACTTCTTGAGCTGCTTACTAGTATGCATCTAAAATGCTTCTTACATAGTTTGAATGCTTCATTCAAGTGAAAAAGGCAAATAGCGTACCAGTTGCAACAATTCTGCCATAAATCTCGTTGCCACTCAATAAATGGGCACTTTCCAAACCAAGATTAATAACAAGATGCTTAACACAATGGATGGGTGTAAAATACAGCCATTCTCATAAGAATACAGGACGGAGACAGAAGAGCACTATGCATTTTTTATTTTTTCTGTTCAGTTAATTTTGCAAGTTTAATCAGCACAATAATGCAACATGGGATAATATGGTGCTTTTGTACTTTTGAAAGTGCATAAAGCACATAGGATTATTTTTATGATGGTATGAGTTTTTCACTACACAGTACCTTCAGCGTCTTTACTGTCATTGTGCACAAGTCCACTGTAGGTGAAAGTCTACATAATATGCATTTTTGGTAGTTTGGGCGGAGATACTTTGTAAACAGTACGAAAACTCCAGTGTTCTCCGAGATCATTTGCAAAAAAAAAAAAAAAATTCAGTTTTTAAATGAAAACATGGTAGTGTAGAGTGGCTTGAGGTATCTAAGAAAGTCAGTTTATCTGATCTTTGGCACCTACACAATATTATCTTGAAACTATATCTTAACAGAATAAAATAGAAGAGACCTTAACTGACTGATGAATAATGTAATGGGTAAAATTCATAGCAGTTAATGAGCAACTGGGAGTTCCATCATTTAAGTATCACCAAATTAAGGTTCTCGCTCTACATGCTCATTGTGATCACAGATACCTGTCTGAAAAAACATGATGACTTGGAAAAAGCTCCATGAAGGAGTCCCAGTTAAGTTCCTCACCACCCCCCAAAAACCTGCTCATAAATGTCTAAATGCCTCAATAACTTTTCACCTCTCTGATTCCAGTGAACGTTAATGAGCTTGCAAAGTGGCTGCCACATTCACCCACAAGGATGTACCTCTGCTAAGGTGATTTCAAACATAATTGTATTTAAAGGTTTCCTGAGAAACTTTAAGTATAAATGGTATACTCTCTTACTGATCGCATTTTATTTTATTGCTCTCCATTAACGCCTCTGTGTCACAGCTGTAGCCAGCTCATGTGGGCACATCTCTCAAGCAATCCACTGTAAGCGGCAAAGAAATAAGAATTGATAAAGGACTGAGCAATTTGTCGCCCTCAATAAATCCTCTGCTATACATTTTTCTTACAATAAAGTAGTCTAAAGCAGCCCAGAAACCTCACTATCCAGATAAAGTAATGAAATTCATTGAAAGGACATACAGACACACCTATGCATACACAGCCACACGCACACAAAGGTACAAGCACTAGATATTTTATAGGATTAAAACAAGGTTGTTTCAGGAGATGTACAGAAATCAAAACATTTGCAAATACTACCCATGTACTTGTCCACTTGTTTAGAACAAGATGAAGGAGGACTAATTTGACTTTTTCCCACTGTTCGGTAGAGCACAGCTTATGTTGTTTGCACCACTTTATCAGCAGCACAGAATTGTGATTGTAATAAAAGGTTCATGCAGTTAAACTCAGCTGGAGTAACCTTCTATTTGAAGATCTAAGATGAATGTTTGTTGGAAGCCTCCTTCACCCTCCTTGTAGTTAAATGAGCCAGAGCTATAGTCATTTCAAAACTCACATCAATTCTGTACACATTTTCCAGGCATGATCTAGGTCCACTCACTTCCTTGTCCACTTGTTTAGAACTGGACGAAGAAGGAGTAATTTCACTATTTGACTTTTTTCCACTTCTCAGCAGAACACAATTTGCAGAAGCATTTTCATTATGATGCTAATGGAATGTTGAAAGATGTCCAAGCCCACATTTACAGACCATAGCTAGTCAATGAATGGTTCAAACAGCAGAACAATGATGTATAGTAAACTATATACTATGGCCATCCAGTCCCCAGATCTCATCAAACTTAGAATTAGGTAGATTCTATAGATGTGTTTGATGTGTGTATGTAATGGAAGAATATCTTAAGAAGGATTTGTGTTGCATCCTTTAGTACATGCAGTCCCAGATTCTAAACCTTTGCAAATACTAACATGTACTGATACTGTTTTGGCACCTGAAACTGGACCAATCACCAATTAAGGTAAATTCACATTTTTTTCAGCTACCTCTACGTTAAAATTATAAAAAAATAAAAAAAACTCTTAAGCCTACAAAAAGCTTTTAAATATGCAAAAAAAAGCTTGAGGGAAATCCTAGAACTATGTACTGTAGTTTATGTATTAAAAGGAACAGAAGATGTAAAGGTCTGTAACAAGATCCCTTTAATCCTAACAGAGGTTTTGTTGTGATGTTATGTATACCCAGGAATCTCTTAAGAATTTTGCAATCAATGGATGAAAGCTGAGCTGCTAATAATCCAAATCCTGGCATGGCACTACCTAACCTTTAATTTTATTAGTGGGCGGCAACCATACACACTATAAAAGACCTAGATATCGGCACATGTTAATGAATTTACATCAGCCTGGTCAGCAATAGAAATGACATCTTATTTACACACCCTGCCCTGTGCCCAAGTAAATACTGCCTTTCATCAATATGGCGATAATTCAGTTAGAATATGGAACCAATGCTGGATGTATTTCAAGGCAGAGAGTCTTTTATATGTCACTCCATTCCATGATAATTACCTATATTAACCTTCTCAAATCTACAAATCTACATCTTCAAATTTAATTTCTCAGCAACACAATTTTTTCACAATTTTCAAATTAGAAATTTTGCTGGAGAAACTTATCCAATTTTCTACCCTTCCCACCCATATTCCAGAAGAAACACTGATCAGTCTTGAAGACTCACTGATTCAATAATTCTAGGGTACAGTGGGAAAAAAAAACCTTTCCATTAACATCTTAGACAAAGAGTGGAAGTCAGTCATACATAGAATACACTCTAGCTCTGTATGAGAAAAGCACTCAATAATTTCAACTTAAAATCTTTATTAAATCATACTTTTGTTTTAAAAATGTCCAAAATGTATTCAGGGTACGATCCAACCTATAAGCATTACCTCCAGCCAAGATCTACCTCCAGCCACACTGGCTGTTTTGGGAGTGTACCAAATAAACATTATTTTATACTAAAATCTTTAAAAAGTTATCAGACAGCCTTGGTGTCACAATCACTTCTAACACTTTAACAGATATATTTGGTGCATTTCCAGATGGGCTTAAACTGGAGAAGGACAAATTGATTGTAACTGCCTATACTGCATTACTAGCATGTAGACTTATCCTGCTTAACTGAAAAAATCCCAATTGACCTTTTACAATTTAGTGGATTACTGACATTCTATATTATTTGAAGTTGGAAAAAATCTAATTCTCGCTTAGAGGATCAGTCCAAAACCTTTATAAAACATGGCAAGACTTAATTAACAAAATTTCAGAATAAGCATTCACTTATTTACATTTTTATGTATTTAAGAATCCATATTACAATTTTAGTGGCTGAGAACCAATTAGGTAATGTAGTCAATCTGGATACACATATTGCCATTTCCATTAGATAGTTATTCTCATAGATGACAAAGTACAAAGGTAAGTTGGATTGCAAGATGACAGTCATCCCTATCAATGCAAAGTGAGCTGTAAATTATTGAGTCAGTTTTATACATACTTAATCATCAGGCATACATAATCAGGCTTAGGTCCAGAAAAAATACATCTATCACTACCACCATAAAGCAGACCTTCTTGTGGATGGTAATTAGTGTTACATTAACTTTGCCAAGCATGTTTGTGAAGAAGATTCACAATGAGCTAAGAGAATTAACAAACAAAAGAGCATGCCTCCTTCACTTCTTTTTATGTACAATTGTCTGCACTTTTTGGGGAACCATTTTTCTTTATTTTGAGTCTTTTACTAAGCTTTAAACTTGTGTGTTAAAGGTAGCATATGTGCAAGGCTGACTGCTATAATACTGTCTTCATGGCCAACGTTTGGTTATGAACAGCTGTCAAAAATCCAGGCCTTTGAGATACAAAGCCAACAACATTGGATTAAAATTTTTGAATTTTCCAAATAAATACCTTAAACAATATAAATAAGGTAATTGTATTGCAGAATTACCCGTGTTATTTAATCAAAATATATAGTATACGGTTTGAGAATTTAAAAAAATAAAGGCAATTAAATCTACACATTGCTTAATTTTATCATGTTTGATAGTACTTGTTCTAAGGTACTTAGAACATTAAATTATGTCCTGCTGAACCAAGTGCTTACTTTTTCCACTCAAAACTAATGTGAAGGAATAATGTTTGCATTACTCTCAATAGCAGACCAATGGTGGTTTCTGAACAAATCTTATTAAACAGAGTTAAAGTTTTTTCAGTAGTATAGCTGTGGTTGGCTAAGAGTGGTTCTTTGCTGAATTTACTCAAAAATCAGTACAGTACTCCCATTTCCCCAAGACTGATACAAAGGTTCCAGATACTTTGTGGTCATGGAAGAGCTTCATGCTGTTGGCACATGCTCACAGTATAAGTGTCACTTCATCACTGTTATCAAATTCATATACTGTACCTCCTGTATGGCTATTAAAGTCACTGATAAAACCTGCTGGATGTAGGAGCATTGGGAAGATTTCTTTCTGTCAGCTTCACTTGAAGGTATATAGACATTCGCCACTTGGAACACACCAGGTCATATAGGGTCAATACATAATATGTATAGGATGTGTGCAACACTGGCAAGACTGTAGCAGTCTGTAGCAGACTGTAGTAGATGTATGTGACTCAATGTCCAGAATGTAGTCCACATTTAAACAAACCACTCAGACACCGAATTTCTGAATATCCATTTTGATATAGGTTTCTTCCAGACTTATTAAATTGATGTTAGATTTTTGGCAGCGGAAAAACATTTAATGTAAAGGTGAAGTATTCTTTGAGCTGGGCCCTGAAAAAAGTAAATGTTACCATAATTTTATCAACAAATTAAGCTCACTCTGTCCCATTCCCTCACACTAACAGACAAGCCAAAGGAAAGCGAAAGGAAAATTAAATTCACACCAATTGAAAATTTAAATCCCTCCAGAGTGCAAAGTACAGTGTGTGGTTGTAATATAATACTCCTCACAGTTAATGGCAAAAAAGGCCAGGTAAGTTTTCAGCTTGTGAAAGAGAGTCAAAGACAGAATAAATTGTGGAATGTTTTACATGAAATGTAAATAACATATATAATAGTCCTAATTTATAATATAAAACCTGTCTAGTCATAATATTTAAAGTAAAATATTAATCACACCAAGAGCATGCTAACACTACACCTACTGCATGTTTAACATTCCAGAAGGTCTTTCTCGTATAATTGGGAGTTTAGAATGGTTTCTGTGTCACATACAAATATTAGGAGCTACACAACACCCTTTAAAGTGCTGGCTGCCCCTGGGCCTAATCACAAACTCAAAGGGTCATGTGAAGATATGCAGCAGTAGACAAATCAATTGGCTTCATATAACATTATAAAAGAATGACTTTGAAACAAGTAACTTATGCAAGGAAGAGTTTCATGGAATGCGGAAATCAAATGCAAACAGACAAGAAAGACGATAAATTAAATAGTTTTAAAGGATGTATGACTAAAGACATAACTGTGCGATGACATGGGCAGTGACCACTTCAATTTGTCAGTGACATTAGGGCACCAAGAAAAATGCCTCAGCTATTCTAACAAAGCCCTCAGTCTATCTCTCCTTCATCTAACTTATACACAACTACTGTCATTAACTTGGATAGAGACAGAGATATCTATCTTCTGAGATCTTATTTTTCTAACGACTTGTATTTAAACAGTGAAAATATTATAATACATGTATTTAATGTGGATATGAAGGAGATGCAATCAAAAATAATTTAAAAGTGCATGCACGTGCCATCTCAGCAAGTGCAAGTCATACTTGTATAGCTTCTACAACAGGGGTGCCCTCACTTTTTTGGCAGACATCCGCCACGGGTGCCCTCTCAGTTGCGAGAAGCAGATCATAGAATGTTACATAGTTAACTGTCAAATAATGCAAAGAATACGCGACACGTGTTTCACCCTATTTTGGGCTCCTCTGCACCCCTCATCGGGGATCGAACCTTGGACGTCAAACAAACGCACTTCAATTGTGACATTGTGAGAAAAAAATCCTCTTCCAATTCCACATCCAGTCCATACCCTCCCGAAACAATTTTTTTAATCCCTTATTTAGTTGATATAAATTGGAATGCTAACTAGATCACAGCCAGACTTTTGCAGTAGCTCACGCATTTGATCGTGCATGCAGGATGACCAAGTGTGTTAGAAGAAAACAGATCTCAGACTGGCCGTCCTGTATGTCAATCAAGTGGCAGAAGTCACAGAGAGGATATATGATAGACTAACATTTAAGAAAAATTTTTTTTGAATGTAATGCGATCTACCGGTTGATTGCGATCGACACATCGGGCACCCCTGTTCTACAACTTCCATAGAATTCACAACAACTCCCGTGGCTGTGGTGAGGTGAGCAGACTTCTTCATACACACACGTCTTTTGTAGTGAGAAGTATGGTGCATGCAAATATTTAAAAAATGTAAAAGTGCATGAATGCGCCATCTACTGGCTGTGGTTGAGCGTGAACAGAGCACACTGCTTCATACACATACAGGTCTTTTGTTTATATACTGTATGTCTAACAGGCAGCATGAATTTGACATGGAGGAAAAGATCATACAAAGTGATGTGGACAATGTGATTGAGCCAAGTGAAGACAGCTGCTGTGGACGTTGACTCTCCCAAATATTTCAGATACTGCAGACTAACAATGAATGCAAATGTAAGAATAAATAATGGACTTTCTTATTGAAAACAGAAGGACCACTGTGACATTACCTAACTGTAAATGAGTTGCTTTTTAGGATGATTTGAGTGCAACTATCTTTAAATGCTGCTATATTTATTGAATTACATGTATGTATTTAATGGCAGATGCGTACACAGGCAAAGAACAATGACAGTTTACTGTATTCAGTTTATTTTTGTATTTGCATATATCATCAGGTCAGCTGTTTCTATAAAAACACTGCAAATGAATTCACTCACAGAGCACTCCATCCATAATGTGCAATCTCACATGTTACTCCTTTCTCCCCACGTAAAACTAATGAGGGCAACACACTTTGAATTGACAGATTTATTGCTATACCACACTTGGCACACGTCATGCAGAAATGCATCATGTTATAAATAAAGGCAGACATACTCGTTAAAACAGCAGTTGTTAAAATATGATGCCCTTTTACACAGTGAAAGTCAAACGAACCCAACATATCTGGAATCAAATTTTTGCTGCTAATGTCAGTAGCAAATACATATACTAGATACTGTGGCCTTTTTGAATGAAGATTACACTCAAGTGCTAGGGTAACACAGTTTGACTGCTGATGTGATCTGTTAGCCTTTCATAAGCAATGTGAAAAAAAAGTCATTGCTGATAATGTTTTCACAATACTTTCCACCATATTTAAAGTAGGCATTTTCATTTCTATGCTTAGAAGTACTTTCATTCAAAATGGATGTTTCACTTTCAACAAGCTTCTGCACTTTCACAGGAGACCCAGCTGCTCTCCAAAACGGTTTATGTATATACCAGTGCATCCTCAGGTATATACAAAAATATTGCTTTGATTTAATATAATATTGTGATTACAAATCAAAGTGGTTTTATGCCAAATAAGAAAGAGACACTTGTGACACAAAATCCCTGCGGGTCATTCTCTCTCTCAAAAATGGAGTAAAATTGGAGAATGCACACACAGTAAAACCAAACAATGTAAATGTGTTGTATTTCGATATTTACGAATACTACTAGTAGATTACTTAAATGATAGTTAGGTAACTACTTAGACAATGTAGCAGTATTTTAAATATGCCCTTACTATTAGTATTTATATATGAACACTAATGATTACACTAGCCACCAAGGAGTTCACTATTTACTAAACCAACAAAGTACACATTTTAAGGCAGAGAAGCTCTTATCTGTTGCCCCTTTATATGATATCACCTGTTTAAACCTTCTCTAACCAAAGTAGTATTCAATTCATGGAAGACACTCGGAATTGCAATATCTTAAAGTTTCTATATAGATAATGTATTTGTAGCCACTAAACAATTCAGCTCCAAATTTAATCTTCTAGCAGCACATTTTTTTCTATATACAAATTAAAAACTTTTTTTAAAACTAGCCTACTCAACTTTCAGTACTTTTCACCTACCTCATATAATTATCCCTGCACAATTGCAGATGAAGATTCAGACAGCATCTACAAAGTACAGTGGGACCTCGGTTTGCGAGTAACTTGGTTTACAAGTGTTTGCAAGACGAGCTAAAATTTTTAATAACTTTTGACTTGATAAACGAGCGACGTCTTGCAATATGAGTAGTATGTATACGCTTTGGCTGCTGAGCATCATGTAATCTCAACTGAGCTGATAGTTCATTTCTCTCTCGCTGCGGGATTATGGGCAATCGTCTCCTATTCTCCGTCTGAGTCAGGGTGCCTCACTCATATAGTCAACATCCGTACGAGCGTATACTGTTTACTACAGCATTGTGACTGTGTGTGTGCGTGTACACGCACATGTGTGTGTGTGCGTGTGTGTGCTGTGACGTGAGTCCCCGTCTTGCACCACCAGCTTTATTGAGCCTGAAACAGCAACAGCGCGGTTATTTATTGTAGCAGGATCTGCCACTCTCCTATACACAGACACAGCAGTCAGGCAGGGTCATGGCCAAGTAGTACTGTGCCCTGTGCATTTATAATGTTCCCTGTTCCTTGTATCACCCACTGACGGCAGGCGCTTATAGCATGTCCGCAATCTATCTGGATTTGCTTTTTACAGCAAACTACTACAGCGTTGGGAGACTGCGATTGCATTGGGACATTCTTCCGCATGTCGTCCCATTGGGTGGAATCCCACAAGAATTTAGAAACTCACTCACACTAGCCATGATTCTTTTCAAAGGTAAAGTGCAGGTTAATTTGTTTTATGTATTTTTACTTTATATTTTTTATTAATCATTTTTATATGTATAGCATTGGGTTGTGGAAAGAATCATCTGAGTTTCCATTATTTCTTATGAGGAAATTCACTTTGATATACGAGTGCTTTGAACCGAGGTTCCACTGTATATAAAAATGTCAAGGAATTTACCCTTTACTGATCTCACGAAGCAATGTTGAAGGAATTTTTCAATTAAACTTTCACAAAATGAACAAAATTTAGCCATTCATAAATCTACTCTAAATAAACATATGCAAAGCACACAATAACTTAATGAAAAATTATTAATCACATATATTTTTTAAAATTGTGTAAAATGTAGATATCATTTACACTTATTTGCTAAGCAGACGCTTTTATCCAAAGTGACTTACAAAAGAGGCCACCTTAACTCAAACATCAGTCTGAGGACTGTTTAATTACATGTGTTACAGGACAAGATAACAAAATACATAAGCACTGACCCACAGATTTTACTGTATGCAAGCATCAAGGATTAGAGCTTAGGCTGCAGGCACACTATTTTGTTTTCTTTTACAAATGGCATTTTTAAATTGAAATTATCTCACATTGTTTACAAAAGCTTTTCCACCCACAGTAAAAAGACTGAAAATTCATACAACATAGGCATTTGCCTACAATAAGCATGTCCTCTTTGAAGGGATGTTTATGTTGCTAGTCACAGGGTTTATTGCAAAACTGTAGTAATTTGTAAATGTTTTACCTTTTCCACATGTATGCAGCATTCAAACTGTAAAAAACAAAATTTAGCTGTACAGTATACCGGTATTGCAAACAGGTTAGAAAGAACTTCAGTTCTATCAGACAGTAGCCATCTTCTTTGCTCTAAATTCGAGCTGTTGCAATAAGGCTACAAATTTAGGTTTCCAAAGGTAAAGAGCAACAGGTTAAAGAAATATTATATTCCAAGAACTATGTGCATTTTAAATTATGTTGCTTGTAGGGATGATGCTAAATGTTAAATACAGCATTATTATTTGGTGTACTGTTTTCAGTAAATATTCTTCTTTGTACTAACCTTGAGATTGTATTTATGCAGTAATATTGGTTGTCAAATGTTGTGTCTTTGTTTATCTATTGCATGTCTGTAACAATGTATTCTGTTTTTGCACTTTCCTCCTGCAAAAAAAATTCTTAATCTAACATATCCTAAAGATAAGCAACACAAAAATGCTACTAAAAGGAACCACACTATGTCTGCTATGTTAAAATATAGTTTTCATCCTTGAAGGGTGACCAATTAGGAAATTAAATATTATAATGTGCAAGATCCAATCAGGGAAAGACCATGTAATAAGCACAAACTAATCACAACCTACACTTTCAAAACTCTTTGTCTTCACGCTGTAATGCTAAGTCAGGAATTTCAGAAATACATGCCTCTGGAGAGCAATTGAAAAAATCTCCTTTTTTGTGGGTTAAAAATGCCAGAGTACTGTAGAGCAGAACAAAAAAAAAAAATAAAAAAACCTAATGTCTGCATTTTTAAACAAAAATATATGTGTGTGGGCATGGTCTTAATGTGTGCTGCTACAAAGAGCCAAAAAAAGAGATGACTGCCTTATCTGGTTGAACAACAGTCATGCCACTACATTTTAAATTCTCTCTAGTTGAGTCAGACATGGTGCTCAGTAAAACAATCAGAGATTTATCTGTTACCATCTGGTCCTCTAGAGGGAACAACACTGCATATCACTGGCATAGATTTGATGTTAAAAACCATGAGACTGGATGATGGAGCCTCGTGAGGAGGTGAACAGAGAGATGAGGAGAGGACCCACATGATCCTTGGGGTACACCTCTGCTTGTCTGGTGCATCCTCAACATCTCTCCTTGCCAGGACACATGATAAGATCTGCCCAACAGGTGGAACTTGAACCACCTGAGGCCAGTCCTTGTGATGACTAGATCAGAGAGGGTGACTAGGTGGATGTGATGGTTGAATAGTGTTTTGGGCTTTATTTGTTTATCTCTAAAGTAGCCTTGAATTTAAAAATCATTCCAATCACAGTAACATCAATATAAGAACTAATATTGGATGGGTGTTAAAGCATGCTAAGGGAAATTAAAAATTGGTTGTAATATTTTGTAACCAAACTACAAAGACTTATTTCACTCAACTGGAAGAATTCCAATCCTCCTCCTATAACTCACTGGGAAAATAGTATTCTGTATTAACTCAAAATGGAAAAAACATTCTCTTCACGAGGAACTGCTCAAATCTTTTTCAGAACTTAGTAAGAGCTCACTAATATAATTTTAAAGTAAACATTCTGGCATGTGCTTAACTTTTTTTTATTTTACCTGCTATTTTATAATAAACAAAAACTGTTTTAGAGTGAGCTCTCCATTTGCTTTGTTTTCTTTGTTTGATTTTGTTTTTTTTTTTTTGTGAAGGATATTATTGTACATACAATGTTAATGTCATTTGTTGGATTTAGCAGATTTTGTTTTTCAAAATAAAAGCATAAACAAATAAAACAACATTTATCTTTACAATTGTCTATTCTATGACTCCTTGTTTTCTGGGTCAGCATCACCTCACCCATATCTGGGTACAATTAAATTAGCAAAGCCTTTGTTGTTTTTTTGAGCAGCTACATCTGCAACTTTTGCAATTTTAACAGAACTGCACAACCTATTAATTTTAAAATGCTATAAAATCTTAGTGATACTGATCACCATTATAGTAACTCTAAAAAGTAAGAAAAAAATGTCATTTATAGGAAAAATTAATTATGATAACCAGATAATAATGGGTTTTGAGGGTAGGAAAGGTCAGCAATACAATCCTCATTCACTTATACGTTTCTACCCAATTTAAAAATATGAAGTTCTTCTTAAGTAGATATAAATGCAGACAGCTTTGTACATAAATGTCAGCTGGGGCTAGGTTTATCCAAATAAATGGTGGAAATATAATCAACAGTAGAGAAAGAAGGAAAAGCAATAATCTCCTCAACCTGCCTTTAAATCTGATAGGATTAATCTCTTTGCAGACATATGCTACAAGGAAACCTAAATAAATGTAAAACAGAAACACAGAGCAATGATTTTCATTTTAAGATGGTATGGAAAATGCAGAGTAAGTGGTCAGCATTCCCTCTGATGTATTTCTTTTATTATAGTTGGGTCATCCCCTTTTATTAAAATTGTATTATTTATGTCTTTAAGAGTGCTGCACTGTGCTATATAGAGGCGAAACCTACTGGCCAGAAAATATTAAAAGTATACAGATGGTTGTATCACAGGATAACAGCATGAGTTTGCTGCATATATGAAAGTCATACTTGTCTTTTTTTGTTTAAATGGTTTCCATTCAGCTTCTCTAAAATAGAAATGTACTATTGGTGATGTTCAGCACATTGATATGATCTATTTATGATGTAGTACTCCAGTGTCAATATTTCAACAATATTTGTTTAGCAGTGAAGAACAACGTTGTTGTTTTCTATGCACCCTTTTCATTTCACTCCTTTATAGATAAATAATTGTTTTACTGATACAACCGTTAGTGTGTCAAGATCAAGGAAAAAAATAAGACCAGAATCTCTATATACAAACAATAAAGCATATTTTTACCTGATTCCCAAAGTAATTATTAACAGGAGACAGAAACACAAAAAAGCAAAACAATAAAATCTGCACTGGGCCTGAGTACATAAATGTTTTTAAAGCCCCTTTCTATCTATGTGAGGGCTCGCCTTAGGGTGAGTCCAAATTATCATTATGCCATTTTTTCACTCATTTCTTCATAATGTCCTTTACATCCATAATTTGGAATACCTCCTCTGTTGCCCATTAGCAATATGAACCTAATACACCTTACAAAATATAAGTTATGTACGGTTTAGTGCTGCTACCTCAAAGTTCAAGAGACCAGATATGTCTTTGTAGTTATTCTTTTTGTATGCCGAGTTCCTTTTACAATCTAAAGATGAGCATATTGTTTTAATTTTTTAACTTTATATCAGAGCCAAAGCACCTTCATCATGTTTTCAAATTAAAATTGAAGAAAAAAAATAAAGCTGGAATCCAGTAATTACTACTGATTACCTCAGGTTTTTCAAAATGGACCTGAATTATCCTCATGAGTTTTTTTGGCATGATTTCAGTGTAGCATAGTGGTTAAGGCTTTGGACTTGAAACCTAAGGCTGTGGGTTGAAATTGTAAAAGAAGAATGTTCTCCTCAGTACCACGTACCCTGTGTGATTTTTCCTTTTTCTTTAGATAGTCTGATTTATGAACTAACAAAAATATGTTGCCACATAATGATGTCCTAAGCCTTTTTTTTCTGTTAAGTTCTTTCATTCTAACGAGGTCATGAGTGCAGGGTGTCTGGTTTATGATTTGATTTAGGGACATAAATAAAAGTTGATTAGCTTAGATATTGCTTAACATTTAAAATGTGACTACTAGAATGTTTCCTGTCTTATAAATCGAGAGAAAGGGGTATAAAAACTCCCCCCATCTGTTGATCGGGGTGCAGATTAGCCGGCTGTGGCAGCGTCTGTACCTCTCTGCTTTCCACGACTCTTAATAAAGAAGAACAAAAAGAAAAGATAACTTTCGCCTGCTGTCAAATTGCATTTAATCGCCCACAAAATCCCTCTACTAACTGCGTGAACATGAGCAAGTCACTTCACTTGGCTGTGTAAAGAAAACAAATCTAAAAATTGTATCTATTAAATGTTGTAAGTTGCCTTGCTAAACTGAAAAGAGTTTTTCATCTTTGAAGGACCATGAATTCTGCCCTGTATGATATCTGAGTCTCACATTAAGACAATGTACAGCAAGAGGATTGCTATACCAAAAGAAAACACACAGTTTTCAAATGTCTCAGTCAAAGAAAACACTTAAACTCCCTTTAGATGTTTTGATACACTCCAAAATGAGCAGTTCATGCCTGAAAACCTACAAATGTCTAAAGCTGGAGAAATTCTCCAAGAACAAGTTAACTACAATTCCTCCATGGTTCTATGCAACTTATCAATAACTACAATAAATGCCCAGCTGCAGTTATTACTGCTAAAAGTACCATCTGGAGGGAAGCAATTGTTTATCTACACAGGGCATTTGATATTACATAAATGATGAATTAATAATCAAACAAGTGTAATCATCGTGTGTTATTTTTTCACTCAGGATCTTTTTAACTTAAAATGAGGCTTTCCTGACAATCTAATATGCATTTAATACAAATTAATACTGTGAAACATATACTATAATGTACAAAAACAAAAGTACAGTAAATACTTTGCCAAGGAAATGTACAGTAACTAGAATAATATTTTGAATTGTAACAATAGGCTTCTAGATATGTGATTTTTTCAAAAGTCTGGATGACCAAAGCTAGACTTATGGAATCAATGGGAAAAGGTTGCAAAGAGGATAAGAAAAAACAAAATGGAAAAAGCTTTGACAACAGAAAATGTAATTAGAATCAAAGAACTGCAAAGAAAGGACTAAGTCTGGACCTCAGAATTCCTTTGGAATACATTGGGTAAAAGACAAAGAGACAATTTAGATTCCTGTCATTATTATATTGCATTATAAACAGCCAGAAGGCATTTCTTCTAGCTAGCTGCTGCAATTTGCCTAATTATTAATCTTTAGAATTTCTTTGTTTTAGTACCCAGTACTACTAGAGTAAAAAGATATGCACACTTTCTTATACTTCTATAATGACGATTAAATAAGGTATGAACATGAAACATTAGCCCACATAGGCCAAGGAACTTAAATCTACAGCACATACACAGTATGGCTATTGGCTCTAAAAAATAATATAAAATAAAAATAAAACTTTGCCTTTCAGTAACACATTGATCACCACACCTTAACAACAGAACTTTTTAAACTTCATTATAATTCTTAATGTTTTGTAGATAAGCCAAATTTATTTTTTCATTAAAATTCCATCTATGGATTGAGTTTTAATATACTTTTTCCAGTTTAGGACAAGTGGAAAAGAAGCTTATATGAACAACATCAGGCACAATGCAGTAACCATCCCTGGACAGGACATCAGACTGCAGCAGGGCATACTTATATACTGTACACTCACTCAAACAACACTAATTAAGAGTTACCTTTCCACCTAAAATGCACACCATTGGTGTGTATATAAGCAGATAACTACCTGGAGAAAACAGAACATGGAAACCCAACACAGACAGTGTTCAGTTAGGATTTAAAACCAGGAGGCAGGAACATTAAACCCTGTATCAATGTACTGCCCTCAATTATGTATAAAAGGTACTAAAATAATTATCATTCTTAAACATTACACACTTCATACATTTACATTTCATTGCTCAGCAGACACTTTTATCTAAAGCAACTGACAAAGGATGTCAACATACAAAAGGTGTTATCTGTTTATTTATGAATGGTGTTGGTTAAAAGGCCAGAACAACTCATTTGGGAAAAGCCTCATGCACTGTACTTTCCCTCACATTCATCATAAAAAAAATAAATAAATAAAAAAACCTAATTTTAGTTAGCAATTTAAAATTTGTATTTAAAAAAAAGACTATGTGATAGAAAGTGTTAAAGGGTTAACTGGTGTTACATTTATGAAACTTTTCTCATTTACAACCTATAGACTTCTAAAGGACTTTCTTCCCCTAATACTATATCTTTACGCATTGACCTCATCTGGGAGTTTTACTGCTGAAAGACAAAAAGTAATGTGAAAGTCTCCCTTTTGTGCAAGCCATTTGCAATTGAGCAGATAAGATTAAAAAAAAAATAGTTGCAACAGTGATGGAAAATATACTATAAGGTAAGGGTTACTGTATTCTTGTCTAGCAGTAGATAATTTATCAAGACATTTGTTAAATATATAACAATCTACCACTATTCACAATTGTTTGGACCTGAAGCATATTTTAATTGCATTAGGTTTGAGATAGCAATTTACAGAAAGGAACATTGTAGAGCATACTCATTTGAATGCACAAAATACCAGCAAGAGTTACACTTACCAAAAGGCCTGTGGGAGTAAAGTGAAGTCTCTGGAGGAAACCTACACAGACATGTATACCACATTCAAAACATAACTCAGCCAGCATTAGATCAAATTTTAGACCATCATTTACTATATATAAACCCCATTTCCAAAAAAGTTGGGACACTTTCTAAAAATGCAATAAAATCAAAAATCTGTAATTTGGTAATTCACTTGAAAGTTAATTTAACAGGCAAAAGAGCAATAAAAAAATTTTCAGTGCTTTCCCCCAACAAACTAAACTCTATTTGTTAAAAATAAACAATTTTAGAAACTGACGCCTGCAACACAATCCAAAAAAAGTTGTGACTTTTTATTATACAAGTAACTTTCTGTAAACGTCCTCAATTACCAGGTTAACTGGTAACTGGTATGGGTATCAAGATTGGGTACAAAAGGAGCAACCACCAATGGATCAGTCTTTGCAAGCAAAGATGGGTTTTGGCTCACCACTTTGTGTTGAACTTTGTGACAGAATTATCTGTCAATTTAAAAACAATGTTTGTTAGCGCAGGATAGCAAAGAATTTAGGTCTGTCACCATCTACAGTTAATAACATTGTTAAAAGATTCAGGGAGTGAAGAAATCTCTCTGCATAAAGGCAAATGCCACAAACCACTGCTTCAAGCCTTTAGGTGGTATTGCATTAAAAACCATCATGCTACGTGACAGATATAGCCACATGGGCTCAGGAGTACTTTGTGAAAACAAAGCCAGATAGTAAACCATGTTATACAGTAAACTTCCACTAACATTTAACTTGTATCCATACCCATTAAGTGGAAATAAATACTAATATAAAAAGGCAAAACTATAATAACCTTGAACCCAACTCATTATTTAGCAGGTGCACCTTTGGCAGACACCCTGTATGTGTGTACAGGTCCCTGTCTCTATCAGTTTGGGTGAGTACTTGGGTAAGGCACTTTACAGCTTATTATGTCAGATTTACTTTTTTCTCAGCCTCTGTATATAAGATGTTTTCAGATATGATTCTCGATGGCTGTTTAGTTTTACATTTCAAGTAAAACTAAAAAGAATTCATTTTGACACACTTGTCTTATTCTTTAGATTTCCTTTTCAACAGATATATTTGGTAAATAAATTATCTCCTTATACAAAACCAATTTTCAAAAGAGTGGTGACACTTTCTAAAAATGCAATAAAAACTAAAATCTGTAACTTGGTAATTCACCTAAACCTTTATTTAACAGGCAAGAGGACAAAAGATTTTCAGTGTTTTCTCTGACAATATGAATAATTTTATACAATTTTATTCAATTTTATACAATTCATTTTTAACATATTTTCTTTGTCAGTGGCACTTTTCTTCTTTACCTTTTCTTACCCTCTTACCCAGAAAGGGCCAATTTATGATGAAATTCAGGTGAATTTTAAAGTTTTGAGTGTTTTTTACTCTAAATGTCTACAGCACACAACATATGCACCAAGATTAAATGCTTACAATTAATACCTTTATAATTATAGTCAATAATCTCCCATGCTGGGCTTTATTTTCTGATTCCATTTCAGGCACATAAAATTTATAGGCAGAATTTTACCACGTACAAACCTGAAAAGATATCAAAACTCAGAAAAAAGAGTGTACCATGTTCTGACAGGTGTGATCATGAAAATCATGGGGGCTTAGGAAGAACTGGACTCTTAGGCTTGAATTAGTGTACAGACTCCACCTAGCTGTATTGAGTGAAGCAAAGAAAGACAAACATGCAGTGTCAAGGTTAAGGGTACAGTAGTGAGATGTGAATAGACCATGCATAAGAACAGTAAACCTTTAACGGGCAGAGTAAGAGCAGGTAACAGGAGTATGGCCAGCGACAAAATGACAGAAACAGCATCTTAGATTAGGAGCAATATATACATTTTCTAAACTAGCTTATCCAGAGCAGGATCTCAGGAAACCTGGAGCTTACCCAGCAGTTTTGGATGCAAAGCAGGAAAAATCCCTGGACATGATGCCAGCCTATTGCAACAATACTATATATATGCAATACGTATGATATGGCTGATTATTAATATATTTTGATTAATTTCAGGACCCTACTGCCCAGGTTAACCCTTGCATAAGTCCGGTTGTCACTAAAACTAAAAATATTTTTAGTAAATTATTATTTTATTTCAGTCAGTCTTTTCAGCTACTGTAATAGATTTATTTAGTTTTTCATTTCAGTTTTGTTATTTATTTTATTTCAGTTTAGAGAAATAATTTTAATAATAGTTTCAGATTTGATTTTAGTTTTCGTTAACTATAATAACCATTGCTTGGGTGAACAGTTATGTGAACAATTATTTATGTTCTATATTTGTAATCAATTTAGATCACTTTGTAGAGATCGGTTTTCACATTCTTTCATTTTCCACCTCCTATCCGTTTTTCTGAGTATGCAGACACAGCTCTCACTGTGATTATACAGGTACTAAATAACTTCATACTCTCTCAGCACCCCTGATAGAATCTCTCAAGAAACAATGATATGTTTTCTTTTAGACCACAAAACACATGTAGATTGTGTCAATGAGTGGACTCTAGGGGTCACTGTTGCCCCGTGAAACCCAATGGACAGATGCAGACACTGGTTTAAAAGCACCAAAAGGTATTTTAATTTTTTTCAATATAGTGCCTCTAAAGCACCACATCCACCACAATACACAAATAATCAATAATACAATTCAATCCACTAACAATAAACCAATCCTCCACTCCCAGCAGCTCCGTCACACTCCCTCCCAACTCCGGCTCAGCTTGCTGGGTCTCTCATAGTCCTTTATATAGTCCTTGACCAGGAAGCGCTCCTGTCCTCCTGTCCATGAGATTCCATAGCACTTCCGGGTCAGATAAAGACATATTTTTTCTTGAGCCCGGAAGCACTTCTGTTATTCCATCCTCATGACCTGGGAGTACTTCGGGGCTACCGGGAAAATAAAAATCCCCGCGTCTCCCTGCAGCATCCCACGATGGCACCCACGGTACCCAGTAGGGTTGTGAAGCCAAACTCCATCTCCCATGGTGCCCTGCAGGAATCCGGGGCACCTCCATGCTGCAGGGAAGGTGCCATCTAGCATCTTGGATGTGTCGGCCAGGATGAGCTGCCGGCTATCCATCACAACTGATGATTGGGCATACTCCCAAGCCCCCTCGGGAATTTTCATGAAGGTAAAGAGCTGGTCTACCATTCCACAGCCTGGACAGAATCCACATTGCTCCTCCTAGATCCAAGGTTCCACGACTGGGTGGAATCTCTTTTCTAGTACTCTGGCATAGGCTTTTCCAGGAAGGCTGAGGAGTGTGATTTCCCCCAATAGCTGGAAAACACCCTATTGTCCCCCTTTTTAAAAACGAGGAACACCAACCCAGCCTGCCACTTTGATATTTTTTACTTTTTTATTTTTTCACTTTAATATCAAACTCTCTTTTCCTGTTGATCAAGGTCAAAAAGACCAATTCATTCCTCTATGATTCAACATTGCACAACAATAAAAAGTAAATACTTCCAACCCAAACTTTATAATATTAAGAAAGCAAGTTTTAAAATAATAAATCACTTTTAAAGTGTCTTTTCTCAATGTGTACAGTTTGAATTCATGTGTCACACATGTTGAAGTCACTATAAAAACAAGCAAGAACATTTTGAATGTACTTCTGGCTAAAAAAAAAATCATTTTTGCTTAAGGAGAAAAAAAACAAGCACTTCCTTACTTGAACATTTCAGCAAAAAGACAAACTTCTCCATTATATTGGTAATGTGCAGCAAATCAGGTTTCAGAATTCACCAGAGAGACAAGAACACAAAAAATAGGTAGACAAAAGTTTGCTTGGACTTTGTATATACACACACTGCATATATCTCGCACACACACCTGATCAAATGTCACAGTATTTAAGAAATATTTAAAGGCCTCAACCTTTTTGTGTTTTTCAATAAGTTAGCTTTTATTGTGATTACTTAAATGGGGAGTCTTCTGTTTTCTATGCACAAACCTTTACAATGCATTATGGGACATATCTTTCTACCTCACTGCTCAACTCGTGGATGTAAAAATGTAATAAGAACAAATTTTAAAATAATTCCCTAGTTGCTTATGCTTGGTTGACAAATCACTTTTTAAAAGTGTTTCAAAGTGCCTTTTCAATTCCAGCAATTCTTATTTTAGTTACCTCGACCAGTTGGATGCTGGCCAAACATAGAAAACCTAAAAAAAGCAGGAATGGCAAAAAACCTGTGTTTCATTTTTGCTTCAACAGTAAAATAAGAAAAAGACTAAATCAGTTTAGTTTAGTCCTGCATGTTATTCCAAGATCTATTTATTTAGCTAACTTAACCAACTGATACTTCCCACTGAACTAAACTAACATACCATGTTTCAAATTTCGAAGTTGCATCACACAGACCCATGGAACCAACCATGGCTTATGCTCCTTTTGCATTATTTCAAGCATATTTTGCTTACTCAAAACCATTTTGGTGCCTCCTTAATAAATCAGGAAAAGGACATTCTAAAAAGGCATTACAATGCAACAATTAGTATATTCATCCATTTCATTTGTAAAAAAAATGTAAAAAATTATGATACAAAGTAAAACAATGACACACAGCAAAATTTTAAAGCAAATCACAAGAAGAATAGGTTACAGTTTTTAAAAAATGGGAAACAAGATCAAGTTTGTGGGGCGCCAGCGTTCAAAGAGAAAGATACAAAATTAAACTAAACATTATTCTTGTCCCCCTTTCTTTCAGAAAATATATAACACATGTAACCATAGTTTTTTTTTTATCCATTTCACATTTGTTTTAGACATTGTGTAAAGCCAGCAGCTTACAAAAGCAACGTGTTGGCTAAGGTAGCTTTACTGACAGTGAAAATACGCCTTAGGGTGCCATTTTTAAAGATGTTATAATAATAAAAGGAAACTCCAAATTATGACAGTTATTTCAAGGATATTTAATGAGAAAAACTAGCTTTTGTTTGCTACTATGAATACAGTAATCCCTCCTCGATCGCAGGGGTTGCGTTCCAGACCCCGCTGCAATAGGTGAAAATCCGCAAAGTAGAAATCATATGTTTGTATGGTTATTTTTATATATTTTAAGCCCTTATAAACTCTCCCACACTGTTTATAAATATGCCCCGCAGAGTCACACAGCATAATCCCTTTGTATTCTCTTAGATATTAGGTAAGATTCATTGAAATTATGTATATAAACACACTGTTTATATACAGTAAAACCTAAATATTATTTTAAAGATATAGAGTGTCTCCGATATCACAAATATTACAGCCATTATGATAGACAGGCCACCAGCAATAAATACGTACAATGCAAGAAAAATAGTATACAGTAAATGTGTGTACAGTGACACTAAACGTACGTACATGTACTAAGTACTGTAAGTAGAAAATTAATTATGGTTACTCACCAACAATGACACAATGACTTGTCCGATAACAATGAGTTTAATTTTACTGCACAACAAAGGAGAGCGTTACAGTTCTTCCAAAGTAGCCACTTCAGGCGATTGTGTAGCACTGCCGTTGTTCTTCTTCTGGCAGTCTTCAATCCAAATCCCTAAAGCAGATTCCATCCAGACCTCTGCCTTATTACATCCACTTACAACTCGTTTTGCACCCTGGTTAAAAGGACACTGCGGCCGTAGATCTTATATTCCTTTCCTACTTTTTAAATAAAAAGAATCGTGGCCTCATTGATGCTGTAATGGCGTCCTACAGCAGTGTAGCTTTTTCCTTCCTTCAACAAATGCAAAACGTTTACCTTTTCGGCAATCGTTAACATCTTCCGTTGGCGCTTGGGCACGGCCCCTGAAGCAGTAGCAGGAGCAGATTGTTTTGGAGCCATAATAAAGGGCTTGACTACGCACAAAGATAAACACAAAAGAGCACAAAAGTTAACTCTTTACACAGCGAAACACGTTGATGCTGAATGAGCGAGACGAGACTTCCTGGTTAACACTGCATTCAGCACACAGGAACTTAACTGCGTGCTCTGATTGGTTAGCTTCTCAGTCATCCTGACAATAGCATCCCTTGTATGAAATCAACTGGGCAAACCAACTGAGGAAGCATGTACAGGAAGTAAAAAGACATTGTTTAAGACATGATTAATTCAGCATTTATCTCAACAAAAGCTGAAATTTCAATAAATGTGTGCAGTTACCCATCCTTTTGTTACCCACTGTGCATGTGTGTATTTTATACATTACATGGACGGGCAGGAGATTGAATAATTACATGTACTGTATTAAAATTATATCTAGAGTGCTTAGATCTTCTGGTCAGTTGTCTCTTGTTGTCCCTTGTACCAAGTGTAAAACCAAGGGGGACAGAGCCTTTGCAGCTGCTGCCCCTCACCTGTAGAACTCTTTACCTCATCATATAAAGGAGTCGTCTACAATTGAACTGTTCAAAACGAGATTAAAGACTCATTTCTATTCATTTACATCCCGTGACCTTCAGTAATACTGATGGTTTCCTCTTTGTGATTATATAACATTATTTCTATTTATTATGTATCTTATTTTATGTTCATATATTTTATTTCTATGTATGTTTTTATGTTGTTTTTTGTTTTTCTTTTATTCTATTATTGTAAAGCACTTTGGCCACAGCATTACTATGTTGTTTTAAATGTGCTATATAAATAAATTGACATTGACATTAATATAACAAAACTTAGACACATACACACAACATCTAAGGAGATCTATTATTTGCATACTGTAGTTTTTTTTATACACCCACAGACAAAACAACAGGCATGTTCCAAAGTAATACATTCATTTTCTTTTGTAAAGTCTAAACATAACACTAATATTGAATGTGGTCTTTAAGAGTTCAAATTTGCCCCGGATGCTACAAAAAGCTTACTAACATATCCTGGGAGGCACAATTTCCTCACAAAGTAAAACTGCAGACATTCCATTTGCAGTGACCCTTGTTTGTAAGTATTTTCACCACTGTGTCAGAAGATAAATGTACAACTTTAGTTCTCTCAGAACTACAAAAAGCACAGAAATGACTAATTGCTCCACCTTTTACTTGCCCTCCTGTCTTTGAAAAAAGGCTTCTCCTTTTGACAATTTTCTTTGTCTTGAAATCCTTCAATGTGTTCTGTTATTCAATTTCCTGGCAACTCTGAGGTAAAGTGGTGTACAATGTGTCTCGTTAACTCCCAGCCCTCTTTCCCAGGGTTCTGTTCAGTAAAATCTTCCTATGGACCTATTGACTGCCTCCTGGTCAATGAAACTGTTCAGCAGGAAAAGGTCTCCACAAGGGCCTAAAACTGACACTAACAAGGAGCATTGCTTACTGCTTTAGACCATATCTTGTATGGAAAAATAGAAGTATTTTGAAGCTAAGAAACCCACTTAAACAAATAAAATACCAATATAGTGACCTATCACAAAAACAAAAAGTACTTTACCCTTTAGGATATATATAAGTGAAGGTCTGTGATATGATTTGCATATTTATAGCCAGAAATCAACAAAGGGAGAAAATGAATCTCGCATCTTAAAATAGACTTTTATTCCTGAGCTTTTCGACACCTATAAAAGGTGTCATCATCAGAGGAAAATAATTAGATGTACAGGAATCAAAGGCAATATATAGAAAAGTGGGGGGTGAGTAGATGCGTATATGGAGGTGGTTTAGTAAGGTGGAATTTGGAGAGTATTTGTCTTAAAGTCTTTTTTCATTATTTGGATGTTTTTTTTTTTTTTTTAAAGACTGCATATGCTGGGTTCACGTCCAAATGTCTGTTAATGGAGATTTAATTTGATAGCCTCGATTCAGCCAGCTTTCTGGCACTCTTAGTATTTGCCCTGAATTTTACTTGCATGTGTCCCAGGTTGAATTAGTATTTGTTTGTATTAATAGTAGTATGTGCATATTACTAGTAGTATTAGTATGTGTATATATCCGAGACCGTATGTCCTTCCTTCTGACAGCAAAGCAATGTTCTTATATATGTGTTGTAAGTGTTTTAGACATTTGTTCCACATACGTATACAGCTGGGCATGCACTGCATGATATACTGTACACTGCGTTTCTAGGCTCTGCTACAGATTCTTGCTTTTGGCATTAAAAAGAACTGTTTGCAGTGTTGTTTCTTGGTTTATGTGATACGTTAATGCTTGCTCTGGAGAGGATGCATGCTGTAGTTTCTGATTATGAAGACTGAGCCAGGTAGAATGGGTGGTCAGGTTGGTGCCAGTTGTTTGCTGAGGTCTGGGGCATCTCCTATGTAAGCATTATTTGGTAAATGTCTTGGAGTAGCCATTTATAAACAGATGGAACAGATAACATCTTTCATTCTTTTTGGTATCCTTTGTACTACACTAGATAACCTGATAAGTCCCATATAGAGTGAAACGTGTTATGTACTCTTTGTATTATTTGACTGGTACTTTTCGCAACTGAGAGAATGTGGTGAATATTTACTGACTGGCCACCCAACCACAAGTATGACCAGGCAGGTAACCACCCAAATAATCAGACTGTGATTTGGAGCTATGGATATAATACTCCAATCTACAACCTGTCAAGTAAGTGAACCAGCCCCCGTGGCACTGACGTCCAAGGTTTGATCTACACAAGGGGAAGCAAAGGTGCGTACACCTGGTAAGCCCGAGTTATGGCGAAACGTGTCATCTACTCTTTGTATTATTTGACAGGTACTCTAAAACATGCCTGTGATCTGCTTTTTGCAACTGAGAGGCTGTGGCAGATGTTTGCAGAGGGGGAGACCAACCACAAACATTACCTGTTAGGTGATCACCGAAATAATCAGATTGTGATTCAGACCTGTAGACAAGAGGTGAGATATAGTAGACAGCAAGAGAACAGTCAGTTCTTGAAGATGATGTTTTGGAAGCAAGTCGCTTTCACTTTCACCAAACAACAAATCTTGTAATTCTTATGGATACACCTCTTCATTACAGCACAAATTAGACGATCTACAAGTCTCCGACTTAAAGTTTAAATCCGAACAATATATTCGATCTCTTTTTGCTGTTCCGTTATTTCACCAAGTAATATTTTCCATTTGTTGGTGCTAATGTGGTCTTTACTGTCATTTTTTGGAGACTTTTGAATTTTCGTACTTCCATTATACGAGTATCTAACCTGCTCTGCATGTGTATCTCACCAAACGTTTTTGAATTCTTCACTATGTTCTACTTTGTCATCTACTCTTTGTCTCGCGGGACATGAAAGTGTCTCTCTGAGAAAGTCACGTCTCGTCTCTCTGAAAAAGTCTCATCTTGTCCCAAGATTTCGTGATATAATAGAGAGATATACAGTATACACATTCTAAAATGTATCTATATTAAAGCACTGTAAGCGCATTGTTAGAAGGTCAAGTGTTAGAAGAGACTGAACTGGCGCTGGCAAAACACAAACCTATTATAAAAGGGTGACTTCAAAGAGTGATCCTGACTTGATAATACAGTAGTTTTTGGCTTAGACAACACCTCTAACTCCAGATTACATAAAGTCATACAAAAATATAGTACATATGTACACTCATATACATTATGTATATGTATGTATACTTCCTGTGAGATAGTAGCTACTCTTCATCAATCCTTAAGAATAAAACCACATTCTGCCTCATCACTTGTCACATAGTAAATCAGAATGATGTAGCCTGAAGCAACCGTTTAAAGAATGTGTGGGTATATCCGAAGGAATGTCCAAGCAAGACAAAGGCAGTAAAAATCTATTACTTTTCACTGTGTAATTACACCCCTCTCTCACTTTCTAGAACTGTTCCTACATTTAACCTCTGAAACTGAATTTAGAGCAATTTACCATACTTTATTCTCACTTGTTTCACTTGATTTCTCTCCTTCCATATTATAGGTGCCAGTGATAAAATTAGAATATCATGACAAAGTTGATTTATTTCAGTAATTCCATTCAAAAAGTGAAACTTGTATATTAGATTCATTCGTTACACACAGACTGATGTATTTCAAATGTTTATTTCTTTTAATTTTGATGGTTATAACTGACAACTAATGAAAGTCCCAAATTCAGTATCTCGGAAAATTAGAATATTGTGAAAAGGTTCAATATTGAAGACACCTGGTGCCACACTCTAATCAGCTAATTAACTCCAAACACCTGCAAAAGCCTTTAAATGGTCACTCAGTCTAGTTCTGTAGGCTACACAATGATGGGGAAGATTAATGACTTAAAATTGACAGTTGTCCAAAAGACAACCATTGACATCTTGCACAAGGAGGGCAAGACACAAAAGGTCATTGCTAAAGAGGCTGGCTGTTCACAGAGCTCTCTGTCCAAGCACATTAATAGAGAGGCGAAGGGAAGGACAAGATGTGGTAAAAAAAAAGTGTACAAGCAATAGGGATAACCGCACCCTGGAGAAGATTGTGAATCTCCCCCACAGTTTTTAATGGATTTTGTTTTACAAAGAGTGGTCTGCAGCTGGAGTCAGTGCTTCAAGAACCACCACGCACAGACGTATGCAAAACATGGGTTTCAGCTGTCACATTCCTTGTGTCAAGCCACTCTTGAACAAGAGACAGCGTCATAAGCGTCTCGCCTGGGCTAAAGACAAAACTGCTGCCGAGTGGTCCAAAGTTATGTTCTCTGATTAAAGTAAATTTTGCATTTCCTTTGGAAATCAAGGTCCCAGAGTCTGGAGGAAGAGAGGAGAGGCACAGAATCCACGTTGCTTGAGGTCCAGGGTAAAGTTTCCACAGTCAGTGATGGTTTGGGGTGCAATGTCATCTGCTGGTGTTGGTCCATTGTGTTTTCTGAGGTCCAAGGTCAACGCAGCCATCTACCAGGAAGTTTTAAAGCACTTCATGCTTTCTGCTGCTGACGAACTTTATGGAGATGCAGATTTAATTTTCCAACAGGACCTGGCACCTGCACAAAGTGCCAAAACTACCAGTACCTGGTTTAAGGACCATTGTATCCCCGTTCTTGATTGGCCAGCAAACTCGCCTGACCTTAACCCCATAGAAAATCTATGGGGTATTGTGAAGAGAAAGATGCAATACACCAGACCCACCAATTCAGAAGAGCTGAAGGCCACTATCAGAGCAACATGGGCTCTCATAACATCTGAGCAGTGCCACAGACTGATCGACTCCATGCCACGCTGCATTGCTGCAGTAATCCAAGCCAAAGGAGCCCCAACTAAATATTGAGTGCTGTACATGCTCATACTTTTCATGTTCATACCTTTCAGTTGGCCAACATTTCTAAAAATTCTTTTTTTGCATTGGTCTTAATTGATATTCTAATTTTCCGAGATACTGAATTTGAGACTTTCATTAGTTGTCAGCTATAATCATCAAAATTAAAAGAAATAAACATCTGGAATACATCAGTCTGTGTGTAATGAATGAATCTAATATACAGTGGGATGCAAAAGTTTGGACAACCTTGTTAATAGTCATTATTTTCCTGTATAAATCATTGGTTGTTACGATACAAAATGTCAGTTAAATATATCATATAGGAGACACACACAGTGATATTTGAGAAGTGAAATGAAGTTTATTGGATTTACAGAAAGTGTACAATAATTGTTCAAACAAAATCAGGCAGGTGCATAAATTTGGGCACCACAAAAAAGAAATGAAATCAATATTTAGTAGAGCCGCCTTTTGCAGAAATTACAGCCTCTAAATGCTTCCTGTAGGTTCCAATGAGAGTCTGGATTGTGGCTGAAGGTATTTTGGACCATTCCTCTTTACAAAACATCTCTAGTTCATTCAGGTTTGATGGCTTCCGAGCATGGACAGCTTTCTTTAACTCACAACACAGATTTTTAATTATATTCAGGTCTGGGGACTGAGATGGCCATTCCAGAACGTTGTACTTGTTCCTCTGCATGAATGCCTTACCTCAAGCGGCTCTGTTTGTGCTGTGGGCGGAGAAAAGGCTTCCTCTGCATCACTCTCGCATACAGCATCTCCTTGTGTAAAGTGCGCCGAATGGTTGAACGATGTACAGTGACTCCATCTGCTACAAGATGATGTTGTAGGTCTTTGGTGCTGGTCTGTGGGTTGACTCTGACTGTTCTCACCATTCGTCGCTTCTGTCTATCCGAAATCTTTCTTGGTCTGCCACTTTGAGCCTTAACTTGAACTGAGCCTGTGGTCTTCCATTTCCTCAATATGTTCCTAACTGTGGAAACAGATAGCTTAAATCTCTGGGACAGCTTTCTGTATCCTTCCCCTAAACCATGATGGTGAACAATCTTTGTCTTCAGGTCATTTGAGAGTTGTTTTGTGACCCCCATGTTGCTACTCTTCAGAGAAAATTAAAGGAGGAGGGAAACTTACAATTGACCCCTTAAATACTCTTTCTCATTATAGGATTCACCTGTGTATGTAGGTCAGGGGTCACTGAGCTTACCAAGCCAATTTGAGTTCCAATAATTAGTTCAAATATTTTGTAATCAATAAAATGACAACGGTGCCCAAATCTATGCACCTGCCTGATTTTGTTTGAACAATTATTGCACACTTTCTGTACATCCAATAAACTTCATTTCACTTCTCAAATATCACTGTGTGTGTCTCCTATTTGATATACTTTTTTTATCGTAACAACCAACGATTTATACAGGAAAATAATGACTATTAACAAGGTTGCCCAAACTTTTGCATCCCACTGTACAAGTTTCACTTTTTGAATGGAATTACTGAAATAAATCAACTTTGTCATGATATTCTAATTTTATGACCGGCACCTGTATATTGTTCTTTGTTCTAAACTTTTATTCCTTTTCAGGTTTCTCCTAATATCTACCAATATTACATTTTCCACTCCGTCCATCCCCACTTGTACTACCATCTTCATTTCATTCTTCTTAAGATTTTTACTTACTGTTATAATGTTTGTAGTTCTTTGCATCTCATAGTAATCACTCATCAATCCACTTTCTGGACCTGCTTTTTGAATCACAAGGTTGTGGACAGCAACTGGCATGAGATATATAACAAAACTAAATCATGTAGTTAATGCATTATATAAATTTAAGTGTTGACTTGGGATTGGCGATTTGAGCATAAGCAAAAAATGTGACCCTTAACTGAATTTAGCATGTTTGAGAATGTATGTATGCATGAACATATGTATGCACGTATTTATTTGTAGCAAATGCTATTTGAAGTTAATTTGAAGGTCGGAACTTGGCACTACAAATCAAGGCTAAAGTAAAAGATTTACAAGTGATTATAGACTCAGACCTAAACTTCAAATCACATATTTACTAATTAGACCTTTTATAACATCTCAAGATGCGGAAAAATTAACTTACACTTTTGTTGACTAGATTACTGCAATGCCATCCTAACAGGACTACCTAAGAAATACATCAATAGATCACAGCTTATTCAGAATGCAGCAATAAGAATCTAAACCAACAAAAGAAAGCCTGAACATATATCACCAGTCTTAGTATTGATTACTTCTGTCCTTTAGAATTGATTTTAGTACATTCTATTATTTTAATATATAAAGCTCTGAATAATCTTGCTCCTTCTTATATTTTGGAGTGCCTGTCCTATTAATCTTAAATCTTTCAACACTGTTTTGCTCATTATTCCAAGTGCTAAGCATAAAAGAAGTGGTATAGCAGCCTTTTGCTGTTATGTTCTAAAAATCTGGAATGCCTTACCAACAGAAATACACCAGGCTAATACGATCAAACATTTTAAATGACTAATAAGACTCCACTTTTTAATTCTGCTTTTTCATAGCTGATCTTTAGTGACACTTATAGTAGAGACAATGAATATCATAAACTTTAGAAATCTGTAATCATTATTAACCTTTATTATACTCTTTCTTTTTTCTGGTTTTCTCTGGTGGCGTTTTGTGCCACCACTATCTGATCAAAGTTCTCCACTGTGGCTTGTGATATTGGAAGGAACACTGAATTGAATGAGGACTGCTAAAATTAAATACTTCTATGTTAAAAATGAATCAGTAAACAAGATTTTTGGGTCATTCTTTGGGTTTCTGAGACCAAAATAACCTTCATTAGTATAACAACAAAAATGTGCCAAACATGGTGAAAGCAATATTTGAAAGCATATTTAGATGGTACAGTAGCCAATGTAATGCTGCCCCAAGTTGTGAGTAACGACTGTTGTCCAGTTCAATAGCAAATTCTGAATAAAAACACAGCCACACAGTAGGTAATACCAAAGTCTGATCTGTTAAGTGTAGAGGCTTGAAAACAGCAAAATAAAAAAAAAAAACTCTTAATATTGACAAGTTTGATTTATAAGGGAGACTTAAATTCTAGAAAAAGAAGGAAAGCTTTGGAAAAGTAAAGTTTCAGGAGTTTGTGACATTTGAAATTTGCCTTTTCCATTTTCTTCTATGATTATTACTAACCTGGTAATATCTTGTCCTTACACTGATATAATCTCACAAAAGAAAATGTCACAAATATGGCAAGTAATTTTTAATAAGTAATTTTCTAATAACTCTGATTTGAAGAATGGTTTGTTTTGTGCAAACGAAAATATCTTAAATTCTTTGGATATTCACTAACTCACAAGACAATTGCATAATAATGTTTGAATTGTTTAGTATTGGCTTTAAGCGGTATTTATCTTTCAGCAACTGGGCAGAAAATATAATTTAACAAATTCAGTACATACATGAGGCAAAATAAATTTTGAAGTCCATGATGATTCTATCTCTCTTTATAAAACCTACAGTGAAATCCCCCTAAGCCTATAAAATCACCCAATTTATTTAAACTCTAGGGGGAAATCCACTTCTGTGCCACATAATAAATTTAAGATCTGTATATATACAGTATAAGTTATATATTTGCTTATGAACACGTAATTGGCAGGTGACTATCAAGTAATTGAAAGTTAGTACTGTAAATAATCTAGGTACATATTCCAATAAAACCAAATATTCACTGATGAGTTGACAGGACAGTGAGAAAAATATTGTAGGAGAGGTGAATTATAAAGATGTAAAATTTTGAAAAAAAAAAAAACTTATGAAAATAATAACTAACAAGTAAACCTCCAAAAGTGAGGGTGGGGGGAAATGTACATTGTAAAAAAACTGTATCCTTATCATTATTCATAAGTGTTTTACAACGACTCAGAATGCACAGTCTCTTCTAGAATTTTTTCATCAATAGCAAGCATGCACATCACTCAGTCACATATAATTATAATATATGTACCAGACCCTGCATTGAACCATGTGAATACTTGAATTTGTCTTCAAAAATGAGTATCTGTATTAAAACATACAGTAATAATTTAACTCTACTTACTTATTTATTTTACAGAGTAGAAAACAGTCAGGTTAACTGACAAGGTCAGGGTTACACCTTAGTGGGATATGAATGCATAAACTTGTAGTTACCTGTGCCTCTCTATAATCACTATGCCTTGCCAAACAGTAGAAGTAACTCTATGCCTAAAAGAGCAATTCCAGGGCACAAATATAACCTTGGATGAAGAAGAAATTACAAACAATCATTGTTAAGCAATCATCAGTATTTATTTAGGGTACAATACAGCATTTGACATTAGATTTAAGAGAGAAAAGAAAGCAGCAGTTTTAGGATCCGATACATTACTCACCTTCCAAACAGATTATAATAATCAGTGACACAGGAGTTTAAATCCTAGTAAAACAAAAACAATTTTAACTACAGAATGAGTGCTGGATTTTTGCCTGCTTGCCACAAAAATGATTCTCTAGCATTCCCTTTGCACATCTGTGGTGTGTTTAATTTAACTCCCAGTAAATTCACAATTCAGTGCATCTAAAGTCAGTTTTAAATCTTTTCCCATTCCAGAATGGTTCTGTGGATTCTCACTGATCCACTCCATTCTCACTTATACCGGTTCTGAAGGATAACAGTGACTACAATGTATCTTGACAACAGGTTTACAATCATTGATAATGATACCAAATATAAGCTTAAGGCTTTTGAATACTCCCAGACCTTTACAAAGCATTAATTAAAAGGCTAAAAAGAACTATAAGAAATGGAAGTCAGTCTGTATTTGGAAAAGTCAGAAAACTACATGAGATGTAAACATGATGAACACTGTGACACTAGTTATGCTCAAAAATGTAGTCCTCTTGCAAGAATAGCTTTGTGAGAAGAGAATGGCTACTACAAACTTAAGTTTGCCTTATGCACAAGAAATTGTTCTGGATGAACAGTATTAAAGACTGAAAATGCTTTATCATCCCAACAACATATCACTGAACACCAGAAAACCATAAAAAATAAAAAGGTTCAAATGTCCGCAGAATCTGTGACTGAAGATGAGCTGCTACAACCTCGAAACAGCCACTGCACAAATGGCAGTTTCAAATTGCTTCCATTATAATAAATGAGAATAAATAGTAAGTGATCACAGCCTCACAATTCTCCACATATATGAGTTAGAAGTGTGTGATGTATTGTTTACAATGATATCTTAATTGTTGTTTTAACGATGTACGAGTTTAAATGATCAAATATGTCACTCACTTTGCTAAAAACAATCAAAAACACACCTTTAGCGTCCAAGCATTCACTGTCTCATGTAATCTAACAGGATAGACTACTGTGCATTCTCAGTCTCAATTGTAGGGCAGAGAAGGCCCTTACTGCAGGAAGCAGGATTGGGCGAAAATGGAGCTCATCTCATGCACATACACAGCTGAGTTAGCAGACCTGCCCATGTAGCGTTATCTGCGTTTGCATAGTTAGATGTGAGTGGCTTGGAGTTGTCGCCCCATTCAATCCTGTTTGCAACTGCATAATTATTTATTCAATCTGCCAAAGCACTTCTTCATTTCCCCCCAAAACAATTGGTTCTTAAAATGCTACGTAATCTCCAAAATATGAAGTTGCTATACATTTTAAAATGAGTTTCTTTCTGCTGTCTTTTGTTTAACACTTACTGTAGGTGTTAACTTGGTTTAAAGTCCATGAACTGTAATAATGTAAACAGCATGTTAACAGTTCATTTAAACAAATACCACTACAATAATGATGACATAATCAAAGCCATTACAATAGCAGCTACAGCAGAACCCATGTCCATGGCGACAGAGGAAGACAACTCTACCCCAGGCAACTCAACTGCTTCAGCACACCCTATAGTTTCAGAAGCTAAAGCAAGTGATTACACAAGGGAGGGAGCAAAGAAGAAAAAAAAGTCTTTAGGCTGGTATTTCAAAAAACAAACACAGAAAAGCATGATATCAAGTCTCAATCCAGACTCTTTTTCTGTGTAGTTCATAGTTGGTGGATTGGGCTACCAAACTCCATCTGTACTGCCAACTCCCTCAATGCGTTTAAGAAACTATTGAAGACCCATCTGTTCTTTGACTG
This sequence comes from Polypterus senegalus, assembly GCF_016835505.1. NCBI lineage: Eukaryota > Metazoa > Chordata > Cladistia > Polypteriformes > Polypteridae > Polypterus > Polypterus senegalus. The sequence continues at coordinate 58,263,123 of NC_053155.1, forward strand.
TCTGTCTAACTGATAGAAGAAAAAAAAAACTATGTTCTGTGATCTTTCATATTGATGGTTAAATTGTTGTTTAACTGGTTTATCGATTGTAAATTTATTAGTTACTACCGCTTTCACTTGTGGCAATCAACTTTTGTTACATGTCCTACTACACTTGCTGAACAAACAGGCCCTAATTATGTTTACCTCTGTTGTAAGTCGCTTATGGATAAAAGCATCTGCCAAGCAAATAAATGTAAATGTAAATAACCATTTTATTCTCTTTAGATTCATATCTTCTTTACAATAAGGATAAGTGTCTGTTTAAAATGCTCTCATTATAATAGTTTTGTTGGTCTTATTGAAATTTTATTGTGTAAATCCTGTAGGCCACTTTGAAAAGGTTTACTCATACTTGAGCACAGGAAAGGCACCATATAAATAAAATGTATTATTATTACTTGCACTGTTTGATCTCAATAATACTACAACTGCCGATTTTAATGTTTTCATATTATTTTACTTCATTTTTAAGTAAGTAAATAAGACCTGTTTTACTTAACTGTTGTTTCTATTAATCTCATTAGTAATATCCTATTAACAAGGCCAAGCTACATCAACAGACTTTTATAAATATGTTTTTAAAAGATGCAAAATATTGTCTAATTATCATTTTCGTCAAAGTCCCAGAAAATACCGAGATATTATTTTTTGCCAATATTGCACACCCCTAATATGAGTGTACCAAACCAAACCTTATTGCTGATTTGTTATTGATGTTATTATGAACTGGTCACTCCTAAATTGGTTGTTCTTTATTTGTAAAACATTAACAAATTATATTTTACACTCAGCCACTTTGCCAGTCTGGGTCCTTTCTTCTCACTGTAAAAACAAAGACCTATCAGCTGCATTGCCTAGCAATATACAAAATATTTTTATTTTGGTTTGGTCTTGTTTTAACTCAAATGAATCACCTAGTAAATACACATGGAAAAAAAAAAAAGTCCAAAAGTCTAAAATTGCTATCCCAAAACCTCAAAACAGTTACAAGAAACAGTATTATAATTTTAAGTTTCTAAATATTGAAACATTTGACAACAACTAGTGTTATATTTCTGTGGGAGGGAATAAGAATGTTTTAACAGTGTACAGTAAATGGGTATGCATTTCACTACAACATATCTCTCAGAAACTTGCAGGCACCTTACACTGTAATGCTTGTCTTTTAATTTTCTTTTTTTTAATCGCAGATAGACAAGATTCAATTGAAAAACCAGGCCATATCATAACCTTCATAAGTGAAAAGGTTTAACCCCTACTATTGACTGACTGTGTAACAATGACTGAAAATATACATATATAACCACATTATGTACTAGGGTTGCATGGTATACTGGTACAAGAAAGGCACAGTACCAGCATTTCAGAATTTTCAGTACAAGAGGTAAATGTCAACTTTCCTCCCAATCCCCCAACCACCCCCCTCGATTTTGGCAGCAGCTTTGTATACATGTGGAAAAACATCCATTTTCTAGTATTCACAAAATGAAACCACAGCCTGTACAGGGGACCACCACCCACTGCTTTGAGGTACTATGAAATTTATGGAGACACCCATCTTTTTGCTTAAGCGTGATCGGGACTTCATGGGGGACCCATATTGCATGAAAGAGATCGGGATTTAATGGAAACCCTTATCCTCCCCAACTCCATTGCCTCGATGGGATCAGATTTCACAGCTATCAGAAGGGAAGCAGTGTGCATGTTAGAGAGGAGTGCAATTTTGCATGGTATCAAAGATGCTGGAGTAATACGGGGGTGGGTTGTTTTGGAGCTATCAGCTATTTGCTTCAGAACCCTTTTGGTGCTGGTACTGAGGTCTCAAAGCTGGTATCAATACTGAAGTCAAAACTTTAGTTTCTATCCAGTGCTATTCCTGATTTAGCATATCAGGCTTCACATTGTTTAGTGGTGTTCAGAGGCCTTAAATTAGCATGTGTTATTTGGTCATTATTAAGTCAGGCTTCACAATGACAAAGGATCACAGCTTCTCTTAACCATTTAAATTCTATTTTAATTTGACTTTACCAATAGATTGACATTTACAATATTAAAAAATGCAACAGAAAAAGGCAGAGAAATGAATTAATATATTTTATTGTGTGAAGTTCATCACTTGGTCATAAAATACAGTTATTCTCCAACTTATTATTTAAAGAGAAAGTCACATTTACATTGTAATCTGTAAATCATACCAATTTTGCCTCGTAACAATATTTAATAGGAGCTTGAACCATTCCAAAAGTACACTTACCTGCTAACTTCAGCAAATGCCCAACATATGTTTTGCACTGTGTGTGTTATTTACAAACCAGAGGCATCTGTCACTTTCTGGTGAAAAGTTGCAATCACAGAAAACACTGCCTTAAAACTACCTTTGTATTTGATTTTTTTATACAATCACACACTTATGTTCATCTGAGATCACAATACTTATCATCTGTATGAGAATCCAGTGTAAACTGCTGTTCCAATAGCTCAAAGGGTTTACAAAAAAAAAAAAAGAGTTAAATTAATGTAGACTGCAAAAATGAGGAGCTGATTTATGAGTGAGATGTAAGCACAGTACTAAAAAGCAGCCAAGTTAACTAATGTGCTGTGAGTCAATTACCCACTTAAATCAAACCTAACGTTGCCAATAACATCTCAATTTATTTGTAATGTTTCCAAAGCTGCCGGGACAGATTCTAACCCCCCCAAATATACACAAGACTAATCTGGATTAAGTATATTAAAAAATGGATGAATATATGGATGGAAGGAAGAATGAACAGAAGGACAATGAACAAATGAAGTGTCATATTAAGCATAATCTATTGATTATGATACTAATAGCTTAAAAATATAATTGGCAGACTCTACTGCAGCATTAGACTGTAAAGCACAAGGATTCCACATAAATCCTCAACAATGACTCATTACATGATCTTGAGTGAGTAACCTAACCTGCCAGTGCTCCAACTGTTGAAATATGAAAAAATGTTGTACTATGCACTTAGTTGTCATTTCAGTGAAACAGCTGTATCATTAAGCAATCTATTGTAAATGATCTGAATCTCCTTGCAGCTTATGTGACACCCAGTGCAAATCTTAGCATCTTTAACTCTGCCAGCTCCAGCTTTGTCGCCTGCTTCCAAAATAAGAATAACTACTAGAAATTTGTCACCAAAAAACCCAAACAAAGAAATACTGCAAAATGCTGATGCGCTCATATAAGCCTACAATAAATCAATCAATCTCCATTTGAGAAAAATACTATAAACCCACCAAATATCTGATGGTTGAATTAAAAAAAAAAAAAAAAGACAAAAATCTGAATTCAGTGCAGTTGCTATGTTAAATCAAAACTTTCCCTACAATCCCATCTTTACAAACCTACAACACATTCTCACTTAAATACCAAAAAAGTTGGGACACTAAACAAATTGTGAATAAGAACTGAATGCAATGATGTGGAGATGGCAAATGTCAATATTTTATTTGTAATAGAACGTAGATGACAGATCAAACGTTTAATCCGAGTAAATGTATCATTTTAAAGGAAAAATATGTTGATTCAAAATTTCACGGTCTCAACAAATCCCAAAAAAGTTGGGACAAGTAGCAATAAGAGGCTGGAAAAAGTAAATTTGAGCATAACGAAGAGCTGGAAGACCAATAAACACTAATTAGGTCAATTGGCAACATGATTGGGTATAAAAAGAGCTTCTCAGAGTGGCAGTGTCTCTCAGAAGCCAAGATGGGTAGAGGATCACCAATTCCCACAATGTTGCGCAGAAAGATAGTGGAGCAATATCAGAAAGGTGTTACCCAGCGAAAAATTGCAAAGACTTTGCATCTATCATCATCAACTGTGCATAACATCATCCGAAGATTCAGAGAATCTGGAACAATCTCTGTGCGTAAGGGTCAAGGCAGTAAAACCATACTGGATGCCCGTGATCTCCGGGCCCTTAAACGACACTGCACCACAAACAGGAATGCTACTGTAAAGGAAATCACAGAATGGGCTCAGGAATACTTCCAGAAACCATTGTCAGTGAACACAATCCACCGTGTCATCCGCCGTTGCCAGCTGAAACTCTACAGTGCAAAGAAGAAGCCATTTCTAAGCAAGATCCACAAGCTCAGGCATTGTCACTGGGCCAGGGATCATTTAAAATGGAGTGTGGCAAAATGGAAGACTGTTCTGTGGTCAGATGAGTCACGATTCGAAGTTCTTTTTGGAAATCTGGGACGCCATGTCATCTGGACCAAAGAGGACAAGGACAATTCAAGTTGTTATCAACGCTCAGTTCAGAAGCCTGCATCTCTGATGGTATGGGGTTGCATGAGTGCGTGTGGCATGGGCAGCTTGCATGTCTGGAAAGGCACCATCAATGCAGAAAAATATATTCAGGTTCTAGAACAACATATGCTCCCATCCAGACGTCATCTCTTTCAGGGAAGACCCTGCATTTTTCAACAAGATAATGCCAGACCACATTCTGCATCAATCACAACATCATGGCTGCGTAGGAGAAGGATCCGGGTACTGAAATGGCCAGTCTGCAGTCCAGATCTTTCACCTATAGAGAACATTTGGCGCATCATAAAGAGGAAGGTGCGACAAAGAAGGCCCAAGACGATTGAACAGTTAGAGGCCTGTATTAGACAAGAATGGGAGAGCATTCCTATTTCTAAACTTGAGAAACTGGTCTCCTCGGTCCCCAGACGTCTGTTGAGTGTTGTAAGAAGAAGGGGAGATGCCACACAGTGGTGAAAATGGCCTTGTCCCAACTTTTTTGGGATTTGTTGACACCATGAATTCTGAATCAACATATTTTTCCCTTAAAATGATACATTTTCTCAGTTTAAACTTTTGTTCCGTGATTTATGTTCTATTCTGAATAAAATATTAGAAGTTGGTGCCTCCACATCATTGCATTCAGTTTTTATTCACGATTTGTATAGTGTCCCATCTTTTTTGGAATCCGGTTTGTATTAAACATTTCTAATTATATAGTATTTAGAACTTCAAAAATGTATTAACTATAATGTTTTGAAATGTTGTTTAGCATTGCTCTAAAGTGAACTTCTTACAATGGTATTTCTTTCCCTATGTGCAAGTTAAAGACTTTTATTAAAGGGAGCCTAACTCACTTATAAATTTTCTCTTATTTACCTTTTATACAGACATTATTAAAAAGTCATCAGTATCATACCAGCACTTTCAAAACACCACACAGTTTGGTAGTTTTCAGAACGGGACTAACTATCAAATCGTTATACAATGAATGAAAGCCAGGATTCGAAAGAATACATTCTTCCTCAATTTGTATAAAACACTGGGTAAATATCAGAAATGTACATAATGTTGCAAGTACTGAAAGAAGCTACCTTTGAGAGTCACCTTTCAGCGCCCACTCCATTTGGTCATGCGTTTTGAGTATGACCTTTGACTATGGGTTCACCATAAACCCTTATCCTCCAAAAGCTTTTCTGGAGTAACACCACATAGAACACCACTGTTCTATCAACATGGTTTACTAAATCGTGGACAATTTTATGGTTTGAATTTGCTCACTTTTTGTGACACAATAGGAAAGAGATGCACCCTTCTTCTATGTAAAAATATGAAAAAAAAATTTCAATCAATAGATAACTACTCAAATTCTTCAGTGTACTGTACATCTTGCTTGAAGATTGGCATGAGTTGCCTTGAAAGCTTGCATATTGTAATCTTTTTAGTTAGCCAATAAAAGGTGTCATTTTGCTGTAATTCTCACTACATTCATAATGGCTAACACAGTACAGTATATCTTTAGTAATACTGTCCTCAACTAGTGCTCTATTATCGAAGTGTAGATCACATGCAATAGCTGCAAACCTTCCACTAAACTTGACTAATGTCTGATATCTAGCCTACTACTAAACTTTCCTTTACTTTTTTGTTTTTCTTATAATGTACAGAAAGAGATACAAGACTTTGTCAAATGTATATGAATAATTCAGTTTGACACAATTACTTATTATTTATTGCAAGAAATTGTAAATTGCAAGTTTCTTGTAAAATTCAAAAAAATGAAAAATAAATAACAAATGAACTTGTTTTTACACAGCAACAACACAGTAGAGGACACAAGGCTGCACAACCCAGAATAAAGGTTATTGGAAACATCCAAATAAACATTACATGTATATCTGAATAAAGAATAATATTCAAGAATTAACAACAGGTCTACAATAAATACCTGAAGTATTCTGTGGCCCACAAAGAACCATTTATTTAACTGTTTTCTCTTATTGGTTGTATTACTTTGACTTTTTATACATGTGTCACCTATTTGAGTTCATGTTATATGACTGGCATTTAGCACTGTGCTCTGCTGCTTTTTTTTGCCTGTCACACTTTCCACTAGCCAGTTATAAGAAATGCAATATACATTATAATCAATTAATAAACATCTTCAGAGAACTTCCAGTTGATAAAGTGATTCCAACAGGCCAGCCCCTCACTATTGTCTTCAAACAGGATTTGGAAGCGAATAAACTACCCTAACAGTGAAGGTTCCTACAACTAATGTTTGGGGAGACTACTATACTACAGTACTTTGGTACAATTTCAGTTTTGATTAGAGAAGAAATTACTCTCATAGTAAATGATACGATACATTGAAGAATTGATATCTACCATTAGACTATTTTAATCCAATAGAAGCAACTTCACCATTGTGATTTCAACTAGTAGCTGTGTTCTTGGGCAAAGTATCAAATTCCTAGTAATTTCTAGGGGTCTTCTGAATGCATTCATGTACTGTAATTGGTTTCAAGTGAAATGAGCCTGTTACGTGTAAGCCAGTGCTGAAGGAACAGGTAAAAAAAAAAAAAAAGTCCATGTTCATATCTGAGAGGCAAGGCAACCATAAATTTCAGTTTAAATGAGAACTGTCCATCCTTTGTGCATTTGGTTTCTTCCACAGTTCATGATTTGCTTGGCTAATATGAGACAGACCATGTATTAGCATGGATCATTGAACGTGTGTGATGGAGTTGGTTCCTGCTTGGCTGGCGCTTTCAGTAACAATTTTAATAATGACGTAAAGGGGTATAGAATATTAAAGGATTTATACATATATATACACATACATTATATATATACAAATATATATATACATATACACATATATATGTATATACTGTATGTATTATATATATATATATGGCCTTTGATACGGTTTGTATATTTATAGCTAGAAATCCACAAAGGGAGAAAATTAATCACCTATCATAAATTAGGAAGAAAAGACTGAGCTTTCAACACCTACTGGGAGTCATCATCAGCGGAAAATGATTAGACATACAGGAATCTAGGCAATATATATGGGGGTTGATGGGTGCAAGAAATGTGTATTAGTAAGATGGGGTTCAGAGGGTGTTGGTCTTAAAGTCTTACATTATTTGGATATTCTTCTTTTTAAGCCTGTATATGACCATGTGTCTGTTAATGGCGTTTTCATTCGATAGCCACAATTCAACCAGCTCAAAAGGCAAAAGGCATTTGCCCTGAATCTTACTGGCACCGTTTCCCAGCTACCCTCAAAATGAAGAATCAGTACATCACCAATAACTTCACTCGAGACAGTGCTATTAAAAATTCAGATTGCAAAGAATTCCACAGACAAATCATGAATGCGCATATCCTGCTTATATGAGAGGATAACAATAGTGAAAGTAAATCAATGGCCACTAAGCCAAGTCAGCATACGTTCATACTGGAGGCGAGCCATACTATCTCTAAGAAAATCACCCGGGATAAAGATGTCATTTTCAAAATAATCGCTTTAAAAATAATCCTAACTGTTCCCTGTGACCCTATACTACGAACAGCGTGCTCAGGAAATGAAAAGATCGATAGATGGATCCGCATCCCCCTCCACCCTCTCTTACCCAGTGACATAGCCGTATTATACTCAACCACCTCGAGGGAATTTATTCTTTTTCAGTGTGATCAAGCTACGAATAAGAGTTCAGTCATTAAGCCTGAAACACGGTCGTAACGTTTAGTATGTATTCCTTTTTTTCCTCCCTTTTTTCAGTAGCAGCAGGCTTCGACCGCTGTTAACTCCTTGCAGGGCGCGCTGCCACCACCGCCATCCCCCAGCACTTTATTAACCTCCGATCTGGCCTCCAGAGAACGCCAGTCATCGGTTACACATGAAAATAGCTAAGTCGCTTAAACTGCAAAGTGAAACACGCGGGTGCGTAATCAACATTTCACACATGAACAACAATAAATCTAAAGAGAACTCTGAATTTTGACATAAAAATAAAGCAGAGAACACAGCAGTAATGATTAAAAATAAACTCCTTTCGATCGCTTTAACTATTAATTGTACAGCTGTATCTCATATATTCTGTATACATGCATCCAGTAAGCCCAATAAGCAAGTGAGTTTTTCCCAATCAGCTAAAAATATTACTAATAAGAGTTAATACCATAACTTACCAAATACACCCAGCAAAATAAAAGCAGAGACGATGCGATTCATCTTCGTCGGCTAATAATTCTACGACTTGTCCAAACGTCCCCTGCCCCAAGATGAAGGCAATAATCCTTTAGGAGAATCCACCAAGGCACCCGGCGCCGACGAAACAATAAAATCTTACTTTAAAAAAAAGTGTAAAATCCGTAAGAGACGCCAAAGTGTAAAGTGCCTCCCGCTCACTAGACACTACCACAAGCTCCTTCGCTCGGTAGCCACTCCTGTTTCACACTCATTGTGCTTCTCGGCTTTTTCTTTACTTTCGGGATCGGAGAACAGCAAGGAGAAACCTCAGCAAGTGCGGAAGTTGCAAAAAAGAAACTTTTTTTCTCACAGCCAGGTAGCACGAGGCGCGTCAGCGATCACGTAAGAAGCTTATGTAAATAGAGTTAAAAGAACAAAATTTAGCGGAGCTGGTTAAGTATTTCGACACGGGGGGCTGGCGGTCGCGCCGTGCTGTGGCCGTGTCATCGACCCCTCTTAGCGCCAACAGAGAAGGCGTGAGACGGAGTCTTGAATGACCAGGTAAGGCTGCTGTTTTAAAAGTTAATAGGCGACAATCTAAAAAGTGCGACTTTTGACGAGTTATATACAGGTGTCAAATTTCCAGTTCTTCCTTGCCAAACGTGTGTGCTTAATTTGTAACTGTAACTTCCATAAATTATTGAAGCGTTTTATACTGTAGAGTGCCGCGCGTTTGTTTTATTAGGATATGCAAAACCCTGTAATTCCCCTTTCATACCATTAATGTTTGCCTTTGGACGCTATTAAAATAAATAACTACCGACTGTTTATAAACCAAAAAAGATGTGACTTTTTATTTTCCGTTATCCTATATAAAATAAAGAAGTCCTGTTGTTTGTTTACTTCGTTTTGTCTGTTCAACATTCAAATCTTTAGAATAGTAATTCAGTTGAAGCAGTGATAACTGGGGTGCCTTTGATCTGAAGAGTGCATGATCTCCCAGTGTTCACATGAATTTCACAGTGGGACTCCAGTTTCCTTCCATAGGCTAAATATTTAATTATTGGCAGCTTTTTCACTTTAAACTGGCCTGACATGAGCAGCTCCAGTTTTGTATTGATGGCTTCCCATAGCTGATAATCTGAGCTCCCCATGACCCCATAATGGCTGCCTGCAGTCATTATGATGTGGTGGAGGTTCAGTTCCTGACTGTGCCCCACTGTGTCTCCCTGAGTAAGTTACATAACCTTCCTGTGTTCCAGCTGGAAGAACTATGTGTTAACACTTATAACTTTACCCTGAAGGTCATTTAGAATAAAGGTATACGTCAAATGTTAAGAAACACATAATGGATAAACATGAGCTTGCAGCTATTTATGGAATACTCATTTCATTCAGATTCATAACTACAGTTCAAGGTTGTAGGGGATCAAAGCTCATCCCACAAGTATCATTCCAAAGCAGGGGCGTTTTTGGAATTTGCAGGTATCATGGTTATCTGCTATGTTCCCTTTAAAGTAGGAAGTCAGAATTTCAGAGTTGCTAGTTGGAATTTTCAGAAACTTGGGTCTGGTCTGTCAAGTCCATGTTTGCCCTGCCACAGAACATGATCTTAATTCAAAATGGTGCCGCACACCTCAAACGTTTTAGTGAAAAATGTATATTAGCAATTCTGTGTATTTGTGGATCATTAAATCAGTCTTACACATAGTGCTGTCATACTTTCATCTGAGGACATGTTACTACAGTTTTTGGATACGTAAAATACTGTGTAATGCATTGTTATTAACTGCTATTTTTCCAATCACAATAAAGGTTTTCCAGGATGCATCAATATTGGTTTTCCAAATGTTTTACTGGAACACAGTGTATTCTAGTGTGGCATCATTCCCAGCTCTGACATCTGATTTTAAAGATAAATGGAACACAGTATTAGCCACCTCTTTGATTGTTACATGGTTATGAAATGAAAGAATAGATAATAAGCCTCCATTGGGATTTTGTTAGCATTCCTAGACATATATAAACTCAAGGAGTGGAGGTGGAGGGTTCCATGTGGGGCTTCACATATGTTCATACGCTAGCTTATTCTGTGATCATGATTTAAATAATATGTAATGGACAAAAGAACCAGAAGGTTGGTGCAATAGATCATATATATGACAAAAAGATAAGGGGTTGGCACAGACAAAAGATAAGGGGTTGGCACAGTACATCAGGAGCTTTAAACTCTGAAGCCCCACTGGTCCCAAGCCAGAAACAAACTCATCATGATTTCCTAGTCTATCCTTCTGTACTCATAATAACTCATAAATGGCCAACTTTTGTATTACAAATTAACTTTGCCTACCACTCTCTGGGATGAGGAAAAACTCGGGATACTTTTAAAAATGTACATGTATACAGGGAAAACATACAAACTTTGTGCATATCTACTGAGACACTATGCTGCTTCTTAACTACTTAAGTTTACTGCGAACCAGATCTCAGTCCATGCTGTTTTTCTTGCATCGCTCCCAGCTTGTGGAATGAGCTGCCCATATCCATTTGAACTTCTGACTCCTTCAATGTGTTCAAGAAAAGTTTGAAGACTCTCTTGTTTGATAGACCTCTGTCTAACTGATATTAGCTGTTAGGTTTGTAACCTAAGTATAGTAACACTTGCTCCCAAATTGTCACCCAGAATGATGTTTACTTGATTATGTTGCCCTCTTTTGTAAACTGCTTTGCATAAAAACATCTGCTAAGCAAACCAATGTAAATGTAAATTGAACATATGATTCAAGGCAGGTGGAGCTCTAATAAAGAATAACTAAGAACTACACCACCTGCGGTGGGCTGGCGCCATGCCCGGGGTTTGTTCCTGTCTTGTGCCCTGTGCTGGCTGGGATTGGCTCCAGCAGACTCCCGTGACCCTGTGTTAGGATATAGCGGGTTGAACAATGACTGACTGACTACACCACCATACTGCCTGTATATAATGTATTGTGTTTCTTCATATTATTATCTAATAGTATTCATTTTCACTTTCTTATTGTTCTTTTCAGTAAATTGTGAAAAGCAGTGCTTGATGTGGGAAAAAGAAGAGGCATTTCTTAAGATGCTTCTGCATTGTAAGCCAAATGGAGATGGATGGATATATATTACACTTACAGACCAGGAGTGGGGTATTGACATATATGCTCCATGATTCATCGATTTTATGTTTGAAGATGCCTCAACACTAGATTTACAGCCTCCAAGATACATGGAATTAAAGACCATCAGAGGGGTCCTCCTTGCTACATCACCAGCTGAATAATATGCAGTAATGTGAGGTTGTGAGAAGTGCCAGTTCTGCTTATTGTAATTTTCAGGCCACTACAAGCACTGCAGCAATGTTATTATATTAAACGATGTTAGAATGTGTGTATATCCTAAGACAAAATATGTTTACAGTACAGTATGTTGTAACTGAACTCTGTGCTGCCCCTCTCTCCATAGGCCTGCTCCTAGTATTTTATTTATTTCCAATACATTAGTTACTACTGTTGTTTTTATTAGTTATTACTTATTTATTTATTACTATCTGTTTCAATGTATTACCTATTATTTATCTCTCATCTATTTGTAGTATAGCATAGTTCTTTACTTGCCTTGCACTTGTTCCCTGTTTATATGCGTGCTGCATCATGGTCCTGGGGAACATTATTTCATTCCATTATATACTGCAATACTGTGGATGGTACGTATGACAATAAACCACTTTACTTGATTTGAAATCCTTATTTAAACTTCATGTCATACAAACTTATGTCTTCTAATGCATTGTATAATTGTTCATTTTAGCTTCTTTATGGTAAGATTCCAGTTTGATTCCCTTTTTGTTAATAAGAAAATTTAAATGTTCCCCTCAGTCCAAAAGAGAGACTGATGAGCCCAGATTGATCAATTGGAAGGAAGTATTTATGAATTGACAGGGATCCTATCAAAGGATAATTCCTACCTTGTGCCCAATTCTTGATTTAGCTAGGTTCTAGGTTATTGCAGGCCTATACAGGTTAAAAGCTGGTCCACAAATAGGACTTGTATTTATTTCCAAACATTTTCCTATGCTTCTTTGCCATTTGTCCTTTAGTATATTTTGAATTCTTATAATCAATATAAATAAAATCGTAATACCCTTTTGTATGCATTCTAAAGTTTTTGGCTTTGTCTGATATTACATATCCATTTTGCACACTAAGGACCTAATTTCAACACTCAGATCACATTTTGTATGTTTGTCTGCAAACACGCAGAAATGTCCAAACTGATTATCATGATATTTTGCTTGTAGGATTGTGATTATCATGACATTTTGCCTGTAGGATGGCATTGGTCTAAAAATTTAACGGGAAGGGAGGGTCATAATGGGGGGCAGCCCAAAAGTGCGAATTATTCCAAAATGACTGAGTTGATCTTGAAAAAATGTTGCATGTGTAATAAAGCTGAAAAATGTCAAATTCAGGCTACAGAATGTTTGAAAAATTACACTGAGAAGGGTGGTTGTAGTGGAGGAGACAAATGTATTGCTCCATAAACAACTGCATCTAAATTCATAACATTTTCCATGGATATTTTTGCTGACATAGATTAACATCTAGACTTCTAAGTCTTTTTAAAAATTCCAGTGAGAAATGGTATTGTAATAGGTATCTGCACAAAATCAAAACTGCATTTGCATTGTGATGGAGTCACCAACACAAGAATCACACATCCCTCAAAAACTGCTGTCTAGTTTCACAAATGTTTGCATTTACCACATTTTTTATACAACTTAAAATGTAGGCTTCATGGAGTTTCTTGAATTCATTGGGGGTCATAATGGGAGAGCGAGCATCACAAAAAAACAGACATTACTCCAAAATAGCCGAGTGGATGTTCATGAAATGTTGCATGTACATTACAGTTAATTCAACTTAACATATAGAGTTTCAAAAGTTTCACAATGAATAGGAGTTCAATAGAGGAAACAACAGTAAAATAGTAGTTCTGTCCAGCTTACATTCTGTATCAATGATTTAGTTATTTAACTAGTAATGCAGTTTTTAATGAGGGATTAAACATGTATTTGTGAATCCAGACTAAACCCGGAAATACAAAGTAGCATTCTAGGTTCCAAACTAGTAAAGAGTTACCACAATTATGGAATCCAATCATATGTAAAAGGAACAAAACCTTAGCTCATGGGAGCAGAGAAACTGACAGTTATCAGAGAGGTAGTGTAGATAACGGATGGGACATTATCATTTAAGTCAGAAATGACAGAAGGGTCAGCATTAAAAAAAACACATAATATATTTGGTTTCTTACCTTAACTATGTGTTATTAAAGACATGGATTAGGGAATCTAAATTGACCTGATGTCAATACTGTAAATATAGGTGTGTGAGTGAGTGTCTTCTACCATGAGCTGTTTAACCATCCAGCATTGATTCCTCACCTAAACTTGTTGCTTAACAGGTAGGCTTCTGTTCTTTACAGCCCCACCCAGGAATAAGAAGGCATGACAAGTGGATGGCTAATTTGTCTTTTATCATAAAAGGTGTGGACTGACATCAACACATAACCAAAATGAGGAGCAGGAGGACCAGAGTACCAAAAGAAAAAGGGTTTTATGAACTAAAAACCTGAATAAACAATACAAGGGAAAAACAAGTTATTAGAGAACAAAAAATAACTACCAACTCTGCCCTGTGGGCTTAGCTAAGCGACTGTAGCCCCTGGCTACTCCTTTATTTGTCTTTCCTGCTCACCTTGTAATTCTCTGGTTCTTCTGCCTCCCGTCTGTGGTCAATTGATCTTTGTCAGTAACTGCCTTCCAAATCTAAACTTACTGGACCCAATTGAACCTTTCCCATATGCACATTCAAGATTCCACCTGATATTAATCTCTGGTGTAATAAGAGTAGAACTACCCATAGCAGCACCAGATGTCCCATCAAGTTAACTGCAATTTAGAGGTGTACTGGAGAGGGCCAGATTGGTTGTCTTCCCTAAGCCCTCTTGTGAGGCTACGACACATCGTTCCTTCCCAGCCTGAAAATTCTTTAACCCCACAGTAAATTTTATATTACTAGCTATAACGTCTTGAATGATCCCCTTGATGTAAGAAATTGTGAGACACCTTTATTGTCTCTGTACAATACATTGAAATATCGTTTGGAGCAAGCCTATACTGTATATGCCTTAGATACAAGAGTAGACATTAAACTACAAGAAGCACACATTTAAAAGTAAACATTAAACTATGAGAAGAACAGTTACTATTAACAGTTCCAAATACATACTATGTAAAAGAAAAGGTAAATATGAAGTTAAAGTAAAGTTAAATTTGTAAACATAAATTGATAAATAATAAATTATGTCACAGTGAGAATTACAGTCAACGTAATGGTCATGAGTTCTACATGTGTCATGTACAGTATAAGCGTGTGACTATGTGTGGTCGAGGAAGAAGTTCAGTTCAATCAGTGGTGGTTTCTGTTATAAGATAGGTCAGTAATCGCTGTGCATTTAATAGTCTGATTGCATTGGGGTAAAAGCTGTTCTTCAGCCTGGTAGTGCGGGCATGCAGTGCACTGAGGAGCCTGCCAGAGAGCAGAGGAGTAAAAATGCTATGACTTGGGTGGGTTGGATTTCTTTAAATGTTCTTTGCTTTTCTGCTGCAGTGGCTAGTTAAGATATCTTCAGTGATGGTAGCTGAGGGGCAGTAATGCTCTGACCTGTTTTGATGATATGCTGGAGGGTCTTCCTGTTCTCAGAAATGTAGCCATAATGCAGAAATACCATGCTGTAATGCAGTACATGATAGGCTCAGAAAGTGAAGCCTCTGAAGACCTTTCTTGGCCATCCTGGCTGATGTGGACTTCCAAGAATATGAAACTCTGGACTGACGATGAAGAAAAGTGCTTATCCTTACCCATGCACACAATTTGCAGTAGTGAGAAAATCTAAAATTCAGTTACACTGGTGTGAGATGAGACCCAAGTTGTTTAGTTTAATTGGCAGCTTGCTGGGGTGATGGTGTTGAAGGTTGCGCTGTAGTCGATGAACAGCATCCACACATACCTGTCCCTCTGCTCCAGGTGTGACAAGGCAGTGTGAAGGGCAATGTTTGCCCTATGAGCAAACTGGTATTAGTTCAGGGAAGAGGGGATGTTGCTCTTGATGTGTCTGAGGGCAAGTCACTTAAATCACTTCATAACAATAGGAGTCAGGGCCACCAGGTGATAATTGCTCAGGGACATCACCACTAGTAGTCAATAAGGTTACCCCTACAAAAATTGCCTGCACAAGCAGTAAGAAGCAGAACTTGTATAAGTTGCCCCCAGGGTGAGACACTAAGAGTTCAAATAAAACCATTTATTAGACAGGATGTAGCCCACTAAGTAGCCAAGTATATGAGATAAATGTTTATAAGGAAAACACACACACTGTCCTTTAGGTTAGTCATATTTAAACAACGCGTAAACCTACAAGGTCCATTCCCTGTGGTGCACAGGTCCACTCCTCTTTCTGTTATGCATCATACGACACATAGGGTGTCATATGTAAAATAGGGTAAATGCCAATTCATTTACTTGCCCTCCTTTAAATAAGAAAATCTTAATGAAAAATTCTTATTAGAGAATTGGACTTTTCTTAGGTGACAGTGTTACAGAGTTTTATATTGAACAGTAGCTTTAACCAAATTAGACAACCCTGGGAGGAAGAGCTTATTCATATGTGCTATTGTAACTAATCTCCTAGTTAGCAAGAGGAACTCAGCATTAGTCTGATCATTTATCTAAGGAGTATAGGATTTAGAAGATAAAGTGACGAGGTGTAGGCGTACATTTTACAAAGCCACTGTAATAAAAGTTACACTAATAGAGAATTATGAAAATTCACATGAGAGAATTCACAGTTTTCTGGACACACACTACAGTATAAAAATGTGAAAGGAGATTTTAGGTGTTAATAAATAAGGGAGAACTCAAAAGTGCATTTAAAAAGAGGAGTTCCTTTCTGGGCCTTTATCATATAGGCTTGAATCCATATTTGTCAGGTGGGATGGCTCATCGCTTTTGTAAGTACTCTCTTTGTCTCAACCTTGACATCTCTTTCTTAATACATCCAAATCTGTCTCCTGAAATTTAAATCAGTTTAAATCTTTCCTTTCCCGACCCCTCTTGTAATCACTTCTGGGTTCGAGGGTAGATCTTCTTTGCCTCCACTGGCATTTCACAAGAGCTCCCTGCACCCTTGAGTTCCCAGTAAATTCTAATTACCCAAACTCTTAACACTGGTTTGGACAGTGTTTTATTTACTTTTTCATATGTTAAAAGGTAAAAAATTCAAATTATTAAAATAAATTAGTTGAGGTGATTTATAAATTAATAATACAGAAATCTGGTTCAGTTAAAATCACTTGTTAACCATTATGAATAAGAAGATGCATTAATTTGCAAGTTACAGTGATCCAAGCATCCATTCATATTCCGACTCACTTTGGCCATTTCAGGATCATGGGGGACAAAGGGCTCAGTCAAATAGGACTAGATGCAGGTAATGCATTACATGTAGAGCTAAATCAAATATCCAAACTTTGTTTTTCTGCAAGCTAGCTACTGAAGCGTAAAAAAAAATCATATCTGATGCACTCAAGAAAGAGGAGAATAAGAGACTTTCAATTTCATCTGTGTCCCCCTGGCAGATTTATTTTCTGGGCAACATTGGATCCGAGAAACATATCTCTTGTGGAAAATTACCAAGAGGACAACCAAGAGTGCAGCTCTAACATCGATAATGTCAGGCATTTGAACTCTGTCAGGAGCTTGCTATGGTGAGGATATAGTTCAAGTAAGTGATCATGATGCTAACATTTCTGTTAATGATGCTAACATAAGCCACTACAGCCATGCCAGTCTTACCTGTATCCACTACACTCTACAGGCCCAAGATAATGTTCTTTTACTATCACACCCTTGCTCTGAATATTTTTGATTCACTTACCTTAAGCTTATTCAGTAGAAAGAAGTTCTGCCTTCAGACGAAAACAAATCATTCCGGTTTAAAACAGAATGTATTGCAAATCTTCTATTGAAAAAGCAAGGAACATGCATTTGACACATTTGTTTCATTTTTAAGTTTTAGTGAACTCTATAATGTTAATTCGAGGTTAATTAGAATGTTAAAATTAAATTAGTTGACAAATGCACACAGCTTTTAATTTTTTAAATTCCATATAGTATCAAACACATAAGACATCACCTTTCTTAAAAAACATTGTCCATATCAGAGTCTTATTTTCTACAATTGATCGCCTACTAAACCCAGGTAACTCAAAGGAATGCCTCCAAAGTTCTTCCAGTAAAACCTGTGAGGCTATCGCTGTGTTTTTCAATCAAAAATTAATGATATTAGAAATAACATAGTATATCCCTCCAACACTAAGGATCCTCCTAAACCCCAGCATCCTGTTATAAACAAATTAAACTCTTTCACTAGGATAGATTTACCTGATTTACAAAAATAATCTCTCAATTAAAACCTCCACCTCGTCCTTGACCCAATACCAACAAGGTTTTTCAAAGAAGTATCAGGCGTGCTAATTGATAATGTTCTGACATAGTAAATTAGATACTGGGGTCTTCCCAGACTGTCTTAAGACTGCTGTAGTTAAACCCCTACTTAAGAAACATAATCTTGACCCTCGCTCTTGAAAATTTTAGACCCATCTCTAACCTGCCTTTCTTAAGTAAAGTTCTAGAGAAGGCAGTCATTATGCAGTTAAATGACCACCTCAATAAACATGCTATTCTTGATAAATTTCAGTCGGGTTTTAGAACAAATCACAGCACAGAAACTGCACTCGTTAAAGTAGTAAATGACTTGCGGGTAAATGCAGACAGAGGCCATTTATCTGTTCTCATCCTCTTAGATCTGAGTGCTGCATTTGACACCATTGATCACAACATTCTTAGAAATCGCCTTAGTCAATGGGTGGGCCTCTCTGGCAGTGTCTTAAATTGGTTTGAATCCTACCTGACAGGGAGAAAATTTTTGTTAGTTGTGGTAATTACAACTCGAAGACACATGATATCCAATATGGTGTTCCACAAGGCTCTATCCTGGGTCCGCTGTTATTCTCAATCTACATGCTTCCGTTAGGTCAGATTATCTCAGGGCACAACGTGAGCTACCACAGCTATGCTGATGACACACAGCTGTACTTATCAATAGCACCTGATGACCCGATTCTATTGATTCACTAACACAATGTCTGACTTGTATCTCAGAATGGATGAATAGTAACTTTCTCAAGTTAAATAAAGAAAACTGAAATCTTAGTGATTAGCAATAATGGATACAATGAGGCTATTAGAAATAAACTGGATACATTAGGATTAAAAGTCAAGACGGAGGTAAAAAGCTTAGGGGTGATTGTTGACTGTAATCTGAATTTTAAATCACATATTAATCAGATCATTAGGACAGCATTTTTCACTTAAGAAACATAAGTAAAGTTAGACCTCTTATATCACTGAAAGATGCTGAGAAATTAGTTCACGCGTTTGTTTTCAGTCGACTAGATTACTGTAACGCACTCCTCTCAGGACTACCCAAAAAGATATAAATCGTTTGCAACTAGTGCAGAATGCAGCTGCTAGAATCCTAACTAGGAAAAGAAAATCAACACATTTCTCCAGTTTTAATGTCACTACACTGGTTACCTGTGTCATTCAGGATTGACTTTAAAATTCTGCTTATGGTTTATAAAGCCTTAAATAATCTCGCCCCATCTTATATATCGGAATGTCTGACACCTTATATTCCAAATCGTAACCTCAGATCCTCAAATGAGTGTCTCCTTAGAATTCCAAGAACAAAACTTAAAAGAAGTGGTGAGGCGGCCTTCTGCTGCTATGCACCTAAAATCTGGAATAGCCTGCCAATAGGAATTCGCCAGGCTGATACAGTAGAGCACTTTAAAACACTGCTGAAAACACATTACTTTAACATGGCCTTTTATAACTTCATTTAACTTAATTTAACTTAATCCTGATACTCTGTATGTTCAATTCCTCATAATAACTATTCATGGTGGCTCTAAAATCCGTACTGACCCCTACTCTCTTTTCTGTTTCTTTTTCCGGTTTCTTTGTGGTGGTGGCCTGCGCCACCTCCACCTACTCAAAGCTTCATGATGCTCCAACAATGATGGATGGATTAAAAGGCAGAAGTCTACGTGACCATCATTCATCAAGCCCTTCCGTGAGAACCCTAAATCCAAAGAGGACTGTTTCATTTATGTTAGGTAGAATGCCCAGAGGGGACTGGGCGGTCTAATGGTCTGGAATACCTACAGATTTAATTTTTCTCCAGCCGTCTGGAGTTTTTTGTTTTTCTGTCCCCTGGCCATTGAACCTTACTCTTATTCGATGTTAATTAATGTTGATTTATTTTGTTTTCTTATTGTGTCTTTTATTTTTCTATTCTTTATTATGTAAAGCACTTTGAGCTACTGTTTGTATGAAAATGTGCTATATAAATAAATGTTGTTGTTGCATAGTTACTTCTTTAGTTGGCAGTTTTGCCAAAGCAATTTACGGATCACAAGTACATAGTACAGTTTTTCCATATTTGTACACTGTGAGCACTGGCAGGATAAACATCTCACTCACGGTGATAGAGAAAGTTAGTGGAGAGGAATGTATAACCATCTTATTACATATTACAGCCCAGGCACTAGGCCACAATGTCTGCTATTTCTGTTCTTGAACCCTGAAAAAAGCAGTACATTTGGGTGATTTTTATCAGATGATTAGCCATGTTTTAAGCACACAGTCAGTATCACCTTTATTGATCTTGGTATAGTCAATATACATTTTATATATTATATATACTGGGATAATATATATTGTATTTATATATATATATATATATATTATATATATTTTGGGATCGTAATAACTAGAATGTGAAAATAATTTTAATGATTATGCTAAACACAAACATACGCAACAGCTTCAGTTTTAGAGTATATTTTTATATAGTACCATTTGCCATTGGCATCATTACAAGGTATTTCCAACCATCCATTTTCCAACCCGCTGAATCTGAACACAGGGTCACGGGGGTCTGCTGGAGCCAATCCCAGCCAACACATGGCACAAGGCAGTAACCAATCCCGGGCAGAGTGCCAACCCACCACAGACAAGGTATTTTAGAGAGAAAATAATGTTACAATTGTAGTATCAAGTAAAATAAAGATTCTTTAAAAATACTAAAGAATATTAAGTATTTTAGGTTTCAGCGTGGACAACAGAGTGTGAAGGAGAATAGTGCAGGTGGCTTAAAGCTCTCCTGATTAAGATTTGATTTCAGTGTGATCATTATATATGTGTATGCATGCTAACATATGCTTCTGATGGCTAGCTGAGTGTTCTCCAGGAACTGTGGTTCCCTGTCAGACATACATATTAGGTTATTTAACAACTCTAAATTGGTCCAGCATGAGTTTGTCATGTTTTAGTCAGGATTCTTCCCATGGATGGTGTTCAAAGTCTTGTTTCATGTCTTTTTTGTTCAATTTTGTGCCATTAATTTATCTTCATGTTGCTTTTGTTCTTTGTTTTTGAGATTGTCTATAAGCTACTTGTGTTATGTTTCATGTGTTTTGTAAGTTGTCCCTCAAGAGGCAGGGCAACTTGCCAGTCATCACCAGGAACTACTGTCTACCCTATAAAACCAGAGGATCTTCCATAGTTCCTGCACTTGGAAGATTTGGTGAGTTTTTATGTTTCTGCTGTACTTTTAGATATTTCTGGATTTTTGACTTTCTGCCCTCTGTTTTGACTTCGGTTTGCAAATTTGTGGTTACTACGACTTTGTTTGCTTGGGATTGCCTTGTTGTTTAGGCAGATCCTTCATGCCTTTTGTACTCTATGGAGCTTCACAGAGAATTGCTGTGGAAATAAAACCTTTAATTTTTATTATTTTTTTCCATGTTTGATCTTGTAACTAGCCAGGTTTATTGGTTTTCCCCTCTAGTAGGCTTTTTATTTTATAGGCATCTCATAGTGGTTTCCTCTGTTGAACAACAAAGGTTCAGAAAATAGGTTGATATCTAATAGATTCAACAATATTCCCATTCTGTAAAAATCTCTGTCTCTGTTTTCCCGGCTAGGACTGATTTTGGATTTGCATTCACAACTGCTGGAATAGGCTGTGCATTCCTAAAAACTTACCCCTTAAGATCAATGTTTAAATCACATCCCAGAAAAGTAAGTTTTAGATCCAATCTGGTTTTAAAATTGTGAAAATTATTACTTTTATGATCTAAAAAAACACCTTTGTGTGCGCAATGTATAAACTGAATTAAGACATGTAGATTGGCACTTTTGATTTTTGCTGCCATCATTTTCTTTAATGTTAATAATAACATCTTGTTATATTACAAGGTTACTAGATATGAGTTTAGTCATTAATGTCAAAATGACTTGTATATTTTGGTAACAGAAAGTCAGAACGTTACTATTCTAATTAACTATACTGTTCTCATTGTGAAGAAAATGTTGATTAATTATGTTTAAAAACCTTGCTTTTAAAGTGTAGATAAATAAATTTCTAGGAATGATTCACAAATAGCAGTCAGGATTAAAAGTTTAATGGAAGCTTTAATGTCGATGCCTTTTTTTTATTGTAGCTGAATTCTTAGTCCCTTTTACAAGAAGAAATACTAATTTGAGCAGTTAAAAATATGTCATCAGCTCACTGCTCATGGATAACAGATAAGATGAGAGGAGTATAGGAGACATCATAGGTGAGTGCATTCTGCTTTACAAGCTATATACAGTGATTGGAATGTTACGTACTCTTTCCATTGCACAATTATGTGTTTGTCTTTAAGATGCATGTGCAGGTATTAAAATTTCTGATGCTATCAGTAACTTTATTCAGCTGACAGTAAGAAGTTCATTTGTTGTATACATTATTTATGTGACTGAGTGAGTTTTTTTCCTTGGGAGATCCAAGACACATACAGATGAGTTTAAGTGATGACTATAAATTGTTCTCGTGTGAATGAGTGTGGTTTTCCACCACATTCAGAAGAAGCCCCTGCCTTGCACACAGTGCTGCAGTCATATATTATAACAGATAGGTTTTGAATTAATTAAAATGTGGAATGGTGAAGCAGTGATTAGTGATAATGCCTTACATCTTCATTTTCAGAGCAGAGAACTGTCTCTGTTCACTTTGTTTTCTCTCATTGTTTATGTGGATTTTATAGAGGATTTCCAGTTTTCACCCACAAACAAGTGACATGCACGTTAAGGTGTTTGAGTGAATGTGTTTTACTATAGCCTGCTGTCCAATATAGAATTGATTTCCAATCCTCATTTATCATCCTGATTCTAGCGCTTTGTGCCCATGAGATCACATCTACTCTATAACAATATAAACCTGTTACTTAAATGGGCCTATTAATCCATATATTAATAACTGGTTGCTGAAAAAATATATTTCTCCTGGTGAGTTGCCTCACACAGGCTAACCTATGCTATTTACCCGACTTGTCTACCCTTGCCTGCATGAGTATGATTGTTCCCAGTGATGGATTAGCATCCTGTCTGAATAAAGCTGATTCCCACTTTATACCTATTTCTTCTGGAACAGACTCTCTATGAATCTCAATATTGAAAATAGAAAGTTCAGAATAATGAATGACTGTGCATTTTAATCTTAGAAGTTGGAGAGTGACTTACATTGAGTGATATCTGACAATTAATTAAGTCTTAAGGCAAAGCTTAATTGTTCATACCAGATTTAAAACTTCATTATCTATGTCTGCATTTGGCTCTAAAATAACTTTGCCAAGACTCCATATGGAGTAAGACTTTTCTCAAAATAGCAGTCTTGTGGAACAAAGTTCTGCATTAAACCATTTAAACTTCATGTTAAACTGTGAGAAAATCACATCCTGACACACTTTTGTCAAACAAACGGCAGACTACTGAAATGCCGAGCAGACGCACAGCTTCTTATCATGCTTTTCTATTTTACAAGAGTAGTCACTTGAAAGATAAGAGAGCAGGAAGTGCACAACTATAACAGTGAGGCAAAGTATTAACAGTTTTTTAAAGGACAATCAAACATGGTCATTCAGTGTGATTACTTTTTACTTATGATTCAGATTTGTAAATTAATTTTATTAAAAAATGTTTGCTGGCTAGTATGGTAATGCAGTGGGTGGGGTGTCAGCATTAGAAATCCAGGAACCTGGGATCCAGTCCCAGGTTAGTCACTTACCATGAATGGTTCTAAGGGTTTTGTTAAGGGACTTTAATTTCCTCCCACATGTCAAAGATGTGATGGACTAGTATCTTGACCAGGTTCCATGATAGGCTTCAGCTCCACATGACCCTGTCGGCTTGTATAGTGTAGTGGCTAAGCACTTGGACTTTAAACCATAAAGTTAAAATTCCTTCTTTTACCTCCCTTTGTGACCTTGAACAAAATACTCAACTGGTCTATGGTCCATCCATAAAAAATACCTGTAAATATTTGTAACTTATTGTGGTCTCTCAAATTTTTTTTTTGGACAAAGGCATCTGCCTTGTAACACCAACAACAGCAATAATAATAATAATAATAATAATAATAATAATGCTAGTCACGATGATGATAATAACAGACTCAAAAATAAATTAGCAGATGAAACGTTTGCATCCTAAGAGCATTTCTTATTGATAACATAAGCAAATGAGTAATGTTTTGAGGAGAACAGGAAATTCTGCCTAACATAGTATACCAATCCCCTTTTAACTTATCTTATGAAAAATATTAAGTACAATTTTAATGGTCCTTAAAGTGTTACTGCCTACTACACTAATTGATAGCTTAAATCCTGATACAGTGGAACCTCGGGTCACGACCATAATTCATTTCAAACCTCTGGTCGCAATCCAATTTGGTCGTGACACAAAGTAATTTCCCCTATAGGATTGTATGTAAATACAATTAATCCGTTCCGGACCATACAAGCTGTATGTAAATATATATTTTTAAAGATTTTTAAGCACAAAAATTGTTAATTATACCATAGAATGTACAGTGTGACAATAAACTAAATGTAAAAACATTAAATAACACTGAGAAAACCTTGAACAGAGAAAACTAACATTGCAAGAGTTCACGCTATAGCCTTACGAACCACACTCTATAAACACTTTTTTAATGAGTTTTAAGCACAGGGAAAAAAATGAACATTTGAAAAATCTGTAATTTATGCAAAAACTAACCATAAACAACCAAGAAAACTAACCTTGCATGAGTCGAGTTCTGGCATGAAGGAAGAGAGGAGGAACTGGGTGGAGAGGAGATTACAGTTTTGAGGTAAAGTCTGTGACGATGCGGGTTCACTGCATGCTCCCATCTCGTTTCCGGGAGCCCTTAAACCTATCACCGTCAGTAATGTTACCAATGAGCATGACAGTGAGGCACTACAATGGAGCAATCGGATGGTGCAAAAAGTGCAAATTGCTTTTATTAAAATAGACAAAACAACAATCAAAAACAATGTCCAAATTAAATAAAGTGCAGTGCTTTCAGAATCCTTCAATAAATAAATGATCCCATAAAAACAGAAGTGAAGTGGAGGTTAAAATCCAATAGAAAAAAGTCTTCATTAACTGCCTCCTCGCGCTCTCTCTCTCTCTTGTGTGCTCGCTCGCTCTCTCGCACTCTCTCTCTCATTCACTCGCTCGCTCGCAGCACAGGGAATGCACAGTGAGAGACTGAACATGTGCGGAAATCATCGACGTGTACGAACCGGAAGGGAAACTGACTTGTTCGTCACCCGAGTGTGTGGTCGTAAACAGATGAAAAAGTTTGGCGAACTTTTTGGTCGTAACCTGATTTGTACGTGGTCAGAAAAGTTCGTGACCCGAGGTTCCACTGTACAAGCTACTTTTCTGATCCACTTTGAATGCTATGCCAGATTAATAGATTAAAACAGAAATAACATTTGTGTACTGTTTAGAAGAATTCCGGGATAGATGGAATATCTGAACTGCCATTTAAAACCCTCATACACACTAGCAATACAGCTTTTATGAACTTTGTTAAAGATAGCATTGACAATATAAGATCTCAGATTGCAAAGTCATCTCACAAAACAAGTGATGCAGTATCAACCTTCATTTTCTGTTATATACACCACTTTATGACAGAATAGACAGTCATCATTTAATTTCTGAAAAAAAAACCTTCTTACCCATTCTTAACATTCTCAATAGATCATTCTTGACTGTCACAAATCCTGATGATCTAAATGTGTCAGTTATCAGGCTGTTGTTGAAAAAATAATAGCTAGACCCATATATGCTAGATAATTCTGGATTTATTTCAACTTTATGTCTTTGTTCTAGAGTACTTGAAAAAGTGGTCTCTACACAGCTTCAGTCATATTTTACATATACAGATGTGTCTGAAAAAATCTTGTTTGGCTTTTGCAGATGTCACAGTATACATGATACAGCCCTTATTTGTGTTGTAAATGTCATTTTTATATCTTATGATAAAAAGAATGTTATTAGATTTAAGCACAGCATTTGGCAACAGTGACTACTTAGTCACAAAAGCTTGAACATTACTTTGGGCTCCTACACACAGTCCTTGCATGCTTTAATTTACATTTGTCAAACTGATTTTGGTATGTACAGAATTCAACTGACAGTACTTGGTCATATTCTGAAGAAAACCGCATGCCATCTGCTGGAATATTTAGATATCTCATTGATATTGAAACCTTGATGAAGGAGCAACATCTTCAATTAAACCGGGCAAAGATGGAACTTCTTGTTATCCCAGCTCATCTGTCTATTCAACACCCCATCTCTGTTCAGCTTGGCTTATTAACGCTAACATTCTCCAAGCTTGTACACAACATTGTGGTGGTGATTGATGACCAGCTGTTTTTCAAGGAGCATGTTGCTACGATCTCTTGGTTTTGCAGATTCACACTGTACTATATCCACAAGATTACAAAATATCTGATAAAGTATGCAACACACCTCCTGGTCCAGACTTTCGTCTGGTCATGTCTGGACTACTGCAATTTTCTGCCGGCAGGAGTAAAGGCATGTGTCACCAAGTCACTGCAGGTGATTCAAAATGCAGTGACATATCTGGTAGGCACAGGTTAATCTTCTTTTCAGATCAATACATTAGCTACCTGCCCTGGCATGTATTAAGTTCAAATCCTTAACGCTTGCCTACAGAGCAGTCAATGGGTCATCAGCATTATATATGGAGACACTTGTGGGGTCCTATGATCCTTTCTTAACCACTAAGGGGTTTTGAGGAATGGCATCTGGTGAAAATCTCAGCCCACACTCTTTTCTTATATAGCTCCTGGTTGATGAAACAGGTTGTCCACCTTCATTCAAATTTCTGAGTCCCTCAATGCGTATGAAAATAGGTGGAAGACTCTCGTTTGGTAATTTGTTGTCAAACTGCTAGCTAAGAATTATAATTAGCTTTTATTTGTTCAGAGCTCTTCATTTGTGATAATCAGTTTTGTAACCTTGTCACTTATTCCCTGATTCCCCAAGACTAATGTTTACCCGCCTATGTTGACTTCTTCTCTAAGCATCTGCTAAGCAAATCAATGTAAAGCATTTAAATACTGTATGGTATCCAGCAGGGCTCATTACTCAGAACATTACTGTTTTCAATTTGCATGGTGCTAGGGGAAAGTACTGTTAAAAAACCTAACATTCACTTTCACTAGTTTGCAAAAAATACTCATCAATACCTTTTGTTAAAACCAAATGATGATTCTCCAATATTCTTAATTAATAGGGTCAGTGAGATAAAAGAGTGAAAGGATAGTACTATGAATTGAATAACATGATGCAGACTTCAACATTGTCACATTTTAAAGCAGTAGATGTTTTAGTTTTCAGTAGTTTTACTAAATCCACAATCACTAACATAGTGCATATTGCAACTTTGACAACAGCCTGGTCTTTAAAATATAAATTACAACAATATCTAAGATCTGCTTTTTCTTGCTTAAAAATATAGAAAAATAAATGTGTGTTTTAAATATGGAAACTGAAAAAATAACTCAAGAATTATTTTCCAGTATAATTGAATACTGAAATTTGTTATTCTCAGGTTGCCTAAATTATTCTGTTTGCAGCTTCCAGTTAATCCAAAATTCTGCTGCAGGATTCATCAGTAGAATTAGGAAGTAAAACCACATAACTTCTGTTTTTATGTCCTTACACTGGCTTCCAGTTAGGTTTAAGGCAAATTTCAGAATTCTTCTTCAAAAACATAAAGTTTTAAATAGCCTATTAGTAAGTAGGCTATACTTACAGTATTTATCAATGCATGCAAAGGGGATTGTGAATTACAATATCAAGACACTGTTCTACTTTGGGAGGTCTAGATGTTGGGTGTAGGGCTCCAGTACTGTGGAATGCTCTACCTGTTTGTGTTAGAGATACCCATCCCATTCCATACCATCCTATCAGTCATAGCTTTTAAATCCAGGCTGAAGACTCACTACTTTAGTCTAGTGTGCCCTGACAATATATAAATGGAGGTGATTGCTCATTTCAGTTTCCTTCAGTGGATAAATTTCTGTCAGAGAAAACAAATTTGTTTGCTTAGTTTTATTTCTGAAAGGAATGCATTTAGGTTACGTTTCTAGTTTCTGATCATGTTAGTTTTATTTCTGAAAGGAATGCATTTAGGTTACGTTTCTAGTTTCTGATCGTGTCTATGTTTAAAGTCCATGACAACTTCAAATTCCTTCTCATAACATGTGCTTTGGATTTTCAGACTTCAAATTGTATATTCAAACTCATTTTTACTGTCTACATGTAATACTTTACAAATGTTTACATTAAATTTCATCGGCCACAAATCTGCATAAGCCTTAATGCTGTCTGAGTCCCTTTGTAAAGATTCAAAAGATTCAGATATCTGCCAGTCCACCTAGCTTGGCTGCATCTTCAAAAATAATCAGTTTTTGCTTACTGTATATTTCTATCCAGATCATTCATATACAGTAAATTAAAAACAGCAGCAGCCCTGGCACTGACCTGTCTAACACCACTCTTAATGTCAGACAATTCTGATAGGGTTCCTTGAACCATAACCCTCTGTTTCATGCACCTTATCAAATGTTTATCAAATGCTTTGACCATTTGCTGAACAAGACCTCCTATTTTCGAGATTCTCTGGCCCAGTCATCTAACCATTACAAGCTGACCCTCATTAAAGTCTCTCAGATCATTAAACCTGCCCATTTGTCCTGCTTCGAACGCATCTCCTTCAAGAACTGACTGTTCACTTTCTGCCCAATATATCCCACCCCTTTTGACAAGTGCCATTGTTATTGAGATAATTAATGTTAATCAATACACCTGTCAGCGGTTTTAATGTTGTGACTGATTAGTGTATCTGTTAATTAATTAATCGTTGAATGTTTAAATAAAATCATCCATCTAACTATAATGAGACCTATTTTATTCAGTAAGGTCATGAGGGAGGGCCTGTGCCAGCATGGGACACAAAGTAGGAGTTAGCTACGGACGACATATACTCAGACACACACCCATGCTAATTCATATGAGGCTCCTCTATAGTCACCAGTTTACCTAAATTGCTTTTGTTTGAGATGTACACCAAATCAAAAAAAGATGAAACATGCAGAGTCCACAAATAAAGAGACTGGTCCAGGACATAGACTCAGGACTCTGGAACTTTCAGTTGATAGTGTTAACAACTGCCTCACAATGGCCAAACTGTTGCAGTAAATAGTAACTTTGAAAGAAGCTGTTGAAGTAAATATCTCAGACATACTCATTAAAGTATTGCTTGGCTGTTTTTTACATGGGTGGCACGGTGGCGCAGTGGTAGCGCTGCTGCCTCGCAGTTAGGAGACCCGGGTTCGCTTCCCGGGTCCTCCCTGCGTGGAGTTTGCATGTTCTCCCCGTGTCTGTGTGGGTTTCCTCCGGGCGCTCCAGTTTCCTCCCACAATCCAAAGACATGCTGGTTAGGTGGATTGGCGATTCTAAATTGGCCCTAGTGTGTGCTTGGTGTGTTTGTGTGTGTCCTGCGGTGGGTTGGCACCCTGCCCAGGTTCCTTCCCTGTGTTGGCTGGGATTGGCTCCAGCAGACCCCTGTGTTCGGATTCAGCGGGTTAGAAGATGGATGGATGTTTTTTACATATTAAAATACATAATAAATAAAAATTTTATTTGTACTTGATTTATTTGTTTATCTCATCCAACTATCTATTTACTAAATTTTAAAATTTCTGTAAACTGGAGACTAGATTAATCTGGAGGCATTGGGGGGAAGGTAGAAGCCAATGTTAGATGTGGCAGCAGAGTACATTCACCTACAACCACTTATACATTTTACTTTTGAGACATTATAAACCTGAGCACATGAAAAATAATACAAACACAAGGGGAACATGGAAGTCCTACAAGAACAGTGACAGAGCCATGATTTAAAGTAAATCTATTGGATCTGTAAGGCAGCAATGCAAAATACTCAGTCACTTGTAACCCTTTATTTAATAATACATCTTTATTTATAATTATTTTTTTTTCATTTACTTTTTTTAGACAAATATTTTCATTTTGTGTGCATATTATTATTTAAACATTGGATTTCACATAACAGCTTTCCCTTTAATTTTAGTGTAACATTTGTGACTTAGAGGTGATGTCTGCCATTGTTTCTACTCTACTCTTGCTAAGTCACACCAGCCAAGATGCTCATTTTTCCCAAGAATCTAATTGTTGACTCAAATGGTACAATGTATTGACAGAGGACGATTCAAATGTTGATAAATTAAGATGACAAGCTGCAAATGTACAATTGCTTTGTGCCTTATTGTATTATTTTTGTATAGTATTTATGTAGACTTCAGATAATAAACACTATTCTAAATTAGAAACAAAATTAGCTCCTAATGTTAACAAAATTAATAAACTAAATCTTGTTCTACATTGAAATTTTCACAAATAGTCCTGACTGCAACTGGGATGTGATTTTGATCTTATCCTGCTGCCAACACCTATGCCTGCCATGTTTAAAAATAAACACTCTCTAAGATTTCTTAAAATAGATAAGGACACTAGAACTCAATACAACTGCAAAACATATTAGAATAATGTTCAGTTACATCACCATGTAAACTGTTCAGTGCTGTAGAATGTTTTGAACATCTCAACATATGACATTTATTAAATATCTTTCTGAAAATAGAAGAAAAAAAACTGGAATATCTTTTGTGATAATACTTCACTGTCTTGCAGCATTGGTAATTTGTTTATTTAATAGCATAATACCCTTATTACTCTTACATAAAAAAGCTCTACAGTCATTAAATCCTACAGAGCCTGTTGCCATTTTAAGACTGCTTGACTAACTCAGGTCTGTTTTTATTATTCATGTGAGAGAAAGAAATATATAACTGCACAAAGCAGCCAGAAGACTGACAACGGCTCTGGCATGGGAATCAGAAAATCTATCATACTTGTTTATATGGCAACATTTGTCCCAAAATACTTTATTAGTGTGAATAGTCCAACAGGAAAACCCAATGCAGAGCTGTACACAGTATTTATAAAGTGGAAATCTGGAAAAGTTAAGAACTCAGGCCAAAGTGAGTTAGGGTTGGGAATTGAAATGAAAGGGGTTTTTTTCCATTCTCTTAAAATGGGGGAAGATATGATGAAGAAACCAGAGTATATTTGAACTTGTTTCTTATATTTCTTGAATTTCAACTCTTGGATTACTAAAGTGCAATCAATAAATCTATCTATCTATCTATCTATCTATCTATCTATCTATCTATCTATCTATCTATCTATCTATCTATCTATCTATCTATCTATCTATCTATCTATCTATCCAGCTAGCTAGCTAGATACACCCCACAAGTGTAGCTATCATGCTAATGTCATTATCCCTTACTTAAGAAATTTTTGTAAAGAGTAAATACACAAATTCCCCTTTTAAAAAGTAATATAAAGATTAAAATTCAACCTATATATAAATGTGTGCTAAATAATATACATACATCTCTTATATATATTTCTCTTCTGGTTCATCCTGTTTCCACTTCAAAACCGGTCTCGCCCAAACGCAGCCGACACGGCATTTCTCGATTCCTATTCATCCTCTTCCAAACCCTTCCCCACGCTGCCTGCGGCTCCTCTTCAAAACCAGTCCCACCCATATGCAGCCAAAACGGCATTTCTCGATTCCTATTCATCCTCTTCGCCACTATGAGGCCCTCCTACCGATTCCGATCATGTCTCCACAACAGCATATAATGTCTGATAACACCAACACATCAGTCTTCAGTCATTCTTCTCTTCCACAAAACACTACAGTTTCATCTACTGGTACAACCTTCCTCTGCGACATTTGTAGCAAACCTTTCAAAACAAAACACAGCCTTGCCAAACACAAGAAAATTCACCGCAATGACAAATTCTTTAAGTGTCACACTTGCACAAAACGTTTCACAACGCAGAACTATCTTCACAAACACACAAAAATTCACTCTGCTGAAAAATTACCTTACTCCCACTCCAGTACACATTCTTCCAGTGCGATTCTTGCAACAAAATTTTTCAAACACAAACCTCACTTGCTAAACACAAGAAAAGGCATTCTTCCCAACAACTACATGAGTGCCAGAAATGCAATAAGAAGTTCATTACACAGGATTGTCTGACTAAACACAACAACACTCATTCACAAGTCTTGCAATGCGACATCTGCAAAGCAACGTTTCCAAACCAACACAATCTCAGCAGACATACACACAATCCTCTTCCCATTACCACAGGTACTTCTTCATCTCATTCCTGTCTTCCCATCCAAGAGTACAACATTGGGACTCCAGACCAGCAGTGCAAACACTGCCATGCACTATACTAGCCTGCTGAGCGTAATACATCCAACAACTACTCAAGGTGCTGCCATGACGGTAAAGTAGCTTTACCACCTTTGCGGGAGCCACCTGTGTCTTTACAACAGCTTCTTACACAGCAAACATCAGAAGGTAAAAATTATCGTGAACACATTCGCGAGTACAGCTCTACAGAGGGGACTGGGCTGTCTCATGGTCTGGAATCCCTGTAGATTTTATTTTTTTCTCCAGCTGTCTGGAGTTTTTTTTTTTTTTTCTGCCCTCCCTGGCCATCGGACCTTACTCTTATTCTATGTTAATTAATGTTGACTTATTTATTTTCTTACTGTATCTTTCATTTTTCTATTCTTCATTATGTAAAGCACTTTGAGCTACATTTCTTGTATGAAAATGTGCTATATAAGTAGATGCTGTTGTTGTTGTTGTTCTCTAGCATTTGCTTCCATGGGTGCACAGTTAACTCAACCTCCTGGCCATGAATCATACTGTTTTAAAATACACAGGCAAATATATCTCCAAATCTCTCCACTATACGCTAAAACTTCTACTTCTCCAGGATATGGACAGTTGTATGTTTTTGACACAACGCAAGCTACTGAAGTACGCTTACAAAATAAAGCAGACTCTGCATGCAGTGAAAATTTATTTCTCCAGTTAGATTCCGTGCTCAGAACTATCAACTCCTTTGCTAAATCATACAAACACATGCATGAAATCACTCAGTCCAATCCAACAGCATCTATATGAATGGTTTTCAAGGAAAACCCTGGGCAGGATTTACAACGATACAGTGCCCCATCATGTCACACCGATGTTACAGCGATTTTCATCGGAGAAGATGGTGAACCCCCTGCCAAAAGGAACTTTTGCATCTATCCCAGAGGCAACTGCTGTCAACAGATTTCCACGCTCAATATGAATTGCGATCATTATGGTTTACCCACTTGTATTCCCTTACAGAGATATTGACTGGCACAAAGATTTACAAATATTCCCGATAAAAGAACCGCCAACCAAATCAGGCTTACTCAATGCCAATTTTACGCGTACAGATTACCAATGAGGAATATATTTAGTATTTTGCACTCTAGCGGCAAACTATTCCAACAGTATGTTGTAGATGCGTATGTTAAAACAGAGGGCGCACATCTCAACTATCTCAGATATCTGCGCGTGGAACAATACAAAGGACTATCAAACGCACTGCAAGCAAAGACTGAAAATAACAACGTACGTGTAGGCAAAATGATCATATTACCGTCCACATTTCCAGGAAGTCCAAGATACATGCAACAAAACTATTGTTGTACGTGGCTTTTTCTAGGGTTAGATCTTTCGACTAATTATCTGTTGTCTCCAGCAAAACACCTATTCAGAACTGCGTCTTTCAAGAAGTATTTATTTCTTCTTGATTTCTGAATTCCTTTCTCACCGTTTTCTGTTCCTATTCTTACACCGCCGTTGGGCGTCGACTAGTATATATATATTGTAAGGTCTCTAAACTCTTTTGGGGCACCCCCCCACAATGGGACAACACGCCAAACAGCATCCCAAAGCACAATTGTTGTGTCTGTGGAAGACAGCTTATCAGTCGCCGGGCAACCACAGGCTCCCAGCACTGTAGCAGCTCGGCGCGAAAACAAATCGTAAAAGACTGTGGTCGCACTATGAGCGCCTGTTGCCGATGGGTGATGCAATAAATATTGTAAATGCAGGGAACAGTATTACTTGCTCTTTAACCTGGTCATGACCCTGCCTGATTGCTGTGTCTGTGTATAGGAAAGTGGTAGATCCTGCTACAATAAATAACCCTGCTCTTCCTATTTCAAATGGAATAAAGCTGGTTTTGCTAAAGTACTGAAACTCAGTCTTGTGTTTTGGGGTGCAAGACAGGGACTCACATGTTACTATATATATATATATATATATTGTGGCAGATGGCCCTTTGGCACTGAATCTTGGGGAACAGCCATGTCCCCCCGGAACGCTTAGTGGATGCTCCCTCTCCCCTCCCAGGGTTGCATTGGGGCTACAATCATGGAACACCGGAGCTCAGCCCTGTTTGGCTATGTGGTAACTGCCCATGTGGGTGGTGATGCAGCCACACCCGGAAGTGCAGCCTGGTGGGCTATAAGAGGAACCTGCGGCCATTACTCGAGGACAAAGCTGCCTGGGAGAAGTGGAGGAAGAAGACTGTGTTTTGGTGTTTTCTTTTTTGTGTGTTGTCAGGGATGCCAGGGGCAACGACCCGGCTGGGACGCTTTGAGGGACCGGAAGAGGGTCAATGCCCACCCTGGATCACATGGGGGCTGCCTTCCTGGTTGCTTTGGAGGCCCAACCCTGTTTGGACCCGTGGTCACTGCCAGGGGGCGCCCCAATGCCTTGGGGACCCTGGACCTCAGCACTTCCGCCACACCAGGAAGTGCTGGGGGGAAGAAGAAAAGGGACACCCGGAGAGCTTCTGGGAGAACAGCCAGCATTTCCGCCACACTGGGGCGTGTCCAGGGAGGAATGCCGGGACACACCTGGAGCTCGTCTGAGATGATATAAAAGGGGCCGTCTCCCTTCATTCGAGGCTGGAGTCGGGTGGAAGCAGGACAAAGCGTAAGAAGATAGTGTGGACGCGGCCTGAAGAGAAGGCATTGTGTGGCCAGGACTGTGTTGGGGTTTGTGTGCACTATTGTAAATATTGTTGTAAATAAACGTGTGCTGGTGGAAAACAACATGTCCGCGTCCACAGTGTTTTAGGGGACTGTGTAGGGCCTGTGGGACACGGGGAATATAAAATAAATCTTTTTGTTACCCTTTTGACATGCCTCCAGTGTCAGTCTGTGTCGGGTCAGCGCTGATATAGTGCCTTTTCCACAATATATATATTTATTAAAATGCAGACGTGAACAAATATGGTTGAATTTCTGGTCATATGGGCTCCTGGCAGGAAGGGGCAGGTCCAGGAGTCCAGTCTGCAGAGTAATGAAGAGAGAAGGCATTAGAACACAGCACTAACCTATGCCATCACAAGAGCCCTTAAGCTGCCTCCCTAGTACTCACACATGAGTATATACTCCATGCCCCCCAGCAGCTTCCCGAAGCACGATCGCCGCATCTGTAGAAGACTACTTATCTGTTGCCAGGGCAACCACAGGCTCACAGTGCTGCAGCGGCTCACAGAAAAGCAAATCCAAGCAGATCACACTCGCGCTATAAGCATTTGCCATCAATGGGTGATGCAAGGAACATTATAAATGCAGAGAACAATATTATTTGGCCATCACCCTGCCTGATTTCTGTGTTTATGTATAAGAGAATGGTAGATTTCACTACAATAAATAACCATGCTGTTCCTGTTTCATGCTGAATAAAGTTGGTCTTGCTAAAGTACTGAGACTCGGCCTCATGTCTTGGGGTGCAAGATAGTGACCATTCTCAATCATCAGAGACCTTCAAAAGAATTAAATGGGTTAAAGTGTTATATCAATTGTACATTATACATGTAGCTTGTTTTCTAGTGTGAACCTACAGTAGATAGCTGCATACAGGGAAGTACTGCAAAGAGAGTTCTAGAACTTTACAGAGCCAGAAGTAAGTCAGCCCAGCCATGTCCAGCATATTTACAGTAGAAACCACTGAAACCAGTGAAACAGCCCAGACCAAGTAGGTTAAAAGGTAGTTTTAGGGTCACATTTTCCAGATAAATCCTAAGTGGAACCAGAAACAGAGGCAGTGGAACTCTAATAGAAATGCTGTTACTCCCCCAGTCATTATTAAATAAATTACATAGAAATAAAGGGTTACCCATTTTTTGAGGAGGGAACTACCTACTATTATCTGTAAAATATAAGTGGATTCCAGAGATAATCTTTCTACTAGAAACACTCTGATAGCTAGAAAGCTTTAAACAACCTTTAGAGTTGAGCTCCTGCAAGGAACTCCCCTAGCAGTTATAATGTCAATATGCATGCATATGTCTTTATATATCAATAAACTGTTAATACAATGTACAGTCATGGCCGAAATTATTGCCATCCCTGGAATTTTCCCAGAAAATGCACCATTTCTTCCAGACAATTGTTGCAATTACAAATGTTTTGGTATACACATGTTTATTTCCTTTATGTGCACTGGAACAACACAAAAAACAGAAAAAAAAGCCAAATCTGAAATCATCTCACTCAAAAACTGGGCTGGGCAAAATTATTGGCACCCTCAACTTAATATTTGGTTGTATGCCCCTTGGAAAAAATAACTGAAATCAAGTGCTTCCTATAACCATCAACAAGCTTGTTACACCTCTCAACTGGAATTTCCAACCACTCTTCTTTTGCAAACTGCTCAAGGTCTCTCTGATTTGAAGGGCGCCTTCTCCCAACAGCAATTTTGAGATCTCACCATAAGTGTTCAATCGGATTTAGATCCAGACTCATTGCTGGCCACTTCAGGACTCTCCAGTGCTTTGCCTTCAACCATTTCTGGGTGCTTTTAGAGGTATGTTTGGGGTCATTGTCCTGCTGGAATACCCATGACCTCTGACGCAGACCCAGCTTTCTGACACTGGGTTCTACATTGCGCCCCAATAACATTTGGTAGTCTTCAGATTTCATGATGCCTTGCACACAGTCAAGGTATCCAGTGCCAGAGGCAGCAAAACATCTCCAAAACATCTTACAACCTCCACCATGTTTGACTGTAGGTACTGTGTTCTTTTCTTCGTAGGCCTCATTCTGTTTTCTGTGAACAGTAGAATGATGAGCTTTACCAAAAAGCTCCACCTTGATCTCATCTGTACACAAGACGTTCACCAAGAAGGATTTTGGCTTCCCAAAGTACATTTTGGCAAACTCCAGTCTGGCTTTTTTATGTTTCTGTGTCAGCAGTGGGGTCCTCCTGGCTCTCCTGCCATAGCGTCTCATTTCGTTCAGATGTTGACGGATAGTTCGAGCTGACACTGTTGCACCCTGAGTCTGCAGAACAGCTTGAATATGTTTTGAAGTTGATTGGGGCTGTTTATCCACCATTCGGAATATCCTTTGTTGCAGTCTTTTATCAATTTTTCTCTTCCGTCCACATCCAGGGAGATTAGCTACAGAACCATGTGTTGTGAACTTCTTGATTATGTTGCGCACAGTGGACAAAGGAACATGAAGATCTCTGAAGATGGACTTGTAGCCTTGAGATTGTTGATATTTTTCCAGAATTTTTGTTCTCAAGTCCTCAGACAATTCTCTGATGTTCTTTCTGTTCTCCATGCTTAGTGTGGCACACTCAGACACACCACAGAAAGGCTGAGCCAACGTTTCTCCATTTTAACTGGCTTCAGGTGTGATTGCTATATTGCCAGCACCTGTTTCATGCCACAGGTGAGTTCAAACGAACGTCATATGCCAGGGAAAAAAAAAAACGATTTACCCACAATTTTAAAAAGATGCCAATAATTTTGTCCGGCCCACTTTTGAAGTTCTGTGTGACATCAGATATCAGATTTGGCTTTTTTTTTCTGTTTTTTGTGTTGTTCCAATGCACATAAGGAAATAAACATGTGTATACCAAAACATTTGTAATTGCAACAATTGTCTGGGAGAAATGGTGCATTTTCTGGGAAAATTCCAGGGGTGGCAATAATTTCGGCCATGACTGTAGGTGATGGTTAATCCCATTCTAAAAGACTGAAACGGAGGTTAGAAACACACATTTTAGTAATTGATGCTTTGTATATTTTATACTGGTAATCTTGTGATTCAGAATCAAATTAGTTGCTCAGTTTTCTCTAGGCCAACAACAAGAGGAACCTTTCCAGTGAATGTGAGTGAAGTGTTCATCTGCTGATGCTGCCTAATGCCTAACGGATAAAATATATACTTTATGATAGAAATCTGAAGCTGCGTAAATGGAGTCGTCAGCTATCACCCTACTTTGAAGACCGACAAAGCTAAAAACAGCAGCTGCTTCTCTAGTAAATGTTTTGTGCTCCTTCAGCAGCAAACTAATGAGCAATGTATAGATACATACTTTGTGACTGCTTTAAGAAGCTGTATTTCCTAAATTAACCCTCTGTCTTCAGCTAAGCAAAGACTTGTGCAGTCACACACCCAACAAAGGAGCAATAAATGTATCAGGGAGTCTGCCTTACATTACCATTACCGTCCAGATGGGAAATTGTCATCACTTCAGCCATAGTCTGCAATCTCCTACTGATAGATAGATAGATAGATAGATAGATAGATAGATAGATAGATAGATAGATAGATAGATAGATAGATAGATAGATAGATAGATAGATAGATAGATAGATAGATAGATAGATAGATAGATACTTTATTAATCCCAAGGGGAAATTCTCTGCTGACATTTACTGGAACGGCAGGCAGAGTTTTCTAGCTCTGAGACTCAGAAGCACAGGCAATGTTTCTTGGTCTCTCCTTTTAGTCCCAAAAGAAATGATACACATGTATATCAAGGTTAACTGTGTGCATTATGTTTGGCCCAGAAACATCTTCCTGTCTGAATGCAGTAAACATGCACTGCATATTGCATCATGCGCTGTGCAAGCATGGCTTGATTGTCTTATATTGGTCTTCCGTATGTTAAGACTTGCTAGTTACTAGTCAACAATGTAAATTTTATATAATGTCTTTTTACAGTGAACACTGCCCCAAAGTAATTTACAATTCCAGAGCTGTAGCAGATAAATGGTAGACATATACAGTATATTTATTAATTACAGCACATATTAATTAATAGGCCACTGAGGGTTACAGAGTAACCTAGGGGCAACAGCTAAATCACCATCCTCATGGCGATTAAAATTCGGTACTCTACCTAGTATTTCACACTGATGTCTGCCTGAAAAAGGCCTCAAATTTTCATATAAGTGAGTTTGAAAGGTGATGTTTTTACAGAAAACAGCTGTGCAGGACTTTATTGCAAATACTGCTTTGCAGTACTAAATTGGGCACAATACATTGTTGATTTTAATGTTATAACATATTTCATTTACAATGACACTTTCACTAAAGCTTTTCACCATACATGTGCTGGAATAGAAGGCAACGGAACATTGGCAGTGTGGATGAGTAGCAGATATCATTATTGCATCCAACTTTTAACTTATACTTAACAGTGCCAACTGTACCAGTAATATTCTCCATGATCTGAAATATGACAAATGATTACATTAATGTACAGTATATTTATCAAATTATACAGTCCACAGATCATTGGCAATAATTACTTTGATTCACAAAAAAACTGTAAGAAGTGTAAATATTATATGAGCTGTTTACTTTGAGCTTCTCCTTGAACTGCTGCTGCATCCTCATGGACTTTGAATTAATGCATTGTTCTTGCTTTTATAACAAACCTGATAAGGATGATCATTATAAAAATGCAGTATAAAATAAAAAATAATTATCTGAATGATTGACTTTAATAAAACACAAATTTCCCGTGTGAATTTAAGTATCGAGACTATTATACATTTTATTTTTCCATTGTTGTCTCATTGATTTTGTGGTCAGTGGGGAGCACTTTTTAAGTCATCCCTGAACCTAAATGAGGCACAAAGAAGCAAAAGTCAAAACAAAGAGGACAAGTATAACAATGAATCAAACAAAGGATAAGTTAAACATAAGGAGGACATGAAATACATAATAAATAAAAAAGGAAAAGAATACCAGAATATAGCAAACAAAGGAGGGGTATCCATCCATTATCCAACCCGCTATATCCTAACACAGGGTCACGGGGGTCTGCTGGAGCCAATCCCAGCCAACACAGGGCACAAGGCTGGAACACATCCCAGGCAGGGCACCAGCCCACCACAGGGCACACACAAGCACACACTAGGAACAATTTAGGATCGCCAATGCACCTAACCTGCATGTCTTTGGACTGTGGGAGGAAACCCATGCAGACACAGGGAGAACATGCAAACTCCGCGCAGGGAGGACCCGGAAAGCGAACCTGGGTCTCCTAACTGCGAGGCAGCAGTGCTCCCCACTGCGCCACTGTGCCGCCCACAACAGAGGGGTAAATGATGAAATAATGCGCACAATACAAAAAAAGGCAAAACGTAATCATATTCCCAATAGCTGCGGTGGGCTGGCGCCATGCCCAGGATTTGTTTCCTGCCTTGCACCCTGTGTTGGCTGGGATTGGCTCCAGCACACACCCATGACCCTGTAGTTAGGCTGTAGCGGGTTAGATAATGGATGAATGGATATTCCCAATAGGCAAAAACTTTGCCCCTGAGGTACCTAGAGAACTTAACTAGAAGTGAACATTCCTGCAAAGAGCCTCCCATTCCTTTCTCACCACCT
The DNA here is from genome assembly GCF_016835505.1 of Polypterus senegalus. Lineage (NCBI taxonomy): Eukaryota > Metazoa > Chordata > Cladistia > Polypteriformes > Polypteridae > Polypterus > Polypterus senegalus. The sequence goes on from NC_053155.1 coordinate 58,303,955, forward strand.
CTAACGCTTCCTCCTTGTGCCATTTGAGCTCCTGCCAACACCTGCCCTCTTAACTTCAAGCTCAATGGAGTTAACCCAGGTGGGAACCTTCTTGAATAATTTCAGTGGGCAGAATTTCCCATCTGGAATTCCTGGGACTATCCTCCTGTAACTTCCCCTGCAATTTCCAGCTGTGCCTGGAGTTTTTAAACCCAATTGTTATATAAAAGGCAAAGCAACCCAGAGAGATATTTTCAATATAAAACATAACCGGCAGCTACAGATAACCTATACTTGGCCTCCCTGCTGTGATCTATTGGGTTGGGGACTCCTGTTCTGTTAAATAACCTCAACTACGTTCCTTCCATTATTTTATCAGCCCTAGAACACTTCTACATACAGAAATAGTGTCTTTACTACACTGGCACATCTGCACACTTTCTTATTGCCAGTCTACTTCCTGCAAGAGCATCTACCTAACTAGGCCAACCTTTACAATTTATATTTGAAAATTTTGTTCCAGCCTCAAAGATAAAGTTTGATGTTATAGTTTTAGAAGTGACTATTCTTTTGGCCCTGTTAAATTCATCAACTACTAAAGATAATTAAATTATTGTTGGACAAAATGTTTGTACAAAGAAGAAACAGAAGCAAGTCATAGTTGAACAACAGTTATCCAGATGTTTCATAATGAAGACTGGTTTTCATTTTGTAGTACCATTTTTGTAGCTGAACATACTGTTTATGTTATAAACATGAAAAAGGCACTGTCATCTTCGATGTTGCACTTTCTGATCTTATGATTGAACTTTCATACATGAAAATATTTTAATAATTTGATCCATTTCGCAATAAATTTAAAAAGAGGTAGGACATTGTCTTTTTATAATAACTTGGAGTTTGGAAAGTTCCAAATTCATGGTGAATAACTGTAGGTACCACAGAGGACAGACAAGGAAACAGCTTCTTGCCCAGCTGGAGGCATATTAAGGATGGACTAGTGGAACCCAGTCGGCAGAAGAAGTTTCATCCTCCATACAATAGGTTGCTTCCAAAAGGACACACTTTGGCACCAGAAGCATTCCCAGGTCATATGGAAACCAGGGAGATCCTCCCACAATAATGCCCTCCAATGACACCCAGAGATCCTTACAGGGTTGTACCTCCGAACTCCAATTGCCATGTACCCCAGTGGGTGTCCAAAATGTGACGCCTTGGTAGGCCTATTGCGATCTGTCATATGGTGGATGGAACTGCTCCTGGTCTCCAACTTCCACTGGTCCTTCCAATATATCCCTCCTTCTGCGCAAAAGGCTGTTTCCTCATCCAGCCAGCATGCCCCATATGTCCTACATGGTACTTACACTACCTAAAAGGAGTGATCCCTTGGAGTACAAATAAGAAGCACATGCCCTAAGCATAAGGAGACCCCTGTGGATTTAAGAATACTTAACATGAACTTATTATATATGGAGGGCGATACATTTCAATAAACTCTTTTGTCATCCATTTATTTTCAGAATCTGTTTATTACAGTTCAGGATTGCAGCCTCTGTAGCCTATTTTGCTGTAGAGATGTAAAAATAAAAGTTATGTTTCATTTTGTTTCCAAGATAAAAAAGATAGGCCCTTTTCTAATAAAAATTATTTAGTAAAACCAACATACAAAATGAAGAAGTAAGGTATTAAGTTTAGTGATTTTTCAGACAGATTACTGTATATAGGGTAGCCATTACAAAATCCAGCCAGACAGTAGTTCTTCTTTCTGTTGTTTGCATGAATTCACACACAGAGACACTCAGTGGCTTTGAATATTGTATCATAAGTCACTGAGCAGTCCACCCCCTTGACTTTCCCAGCCTCCACATGAATTAAGCGTCACAAATGTTTCTGTCTTTCCTGAGTATATCTTCAACTAAAGTTAGAACCACTGGGCTATAAAAAAGAGCTTCAGAATGAATTAAACTTTTGAGTTCTCACTTAAGAAGAAAGCGAGGGTGACTCTGACAGAGTTTAGATATCCTATCAACCCACGCAATTCTACATACTGTACAAATAAAAGAGTGCAAGCAAATGCAACCAAATTAATCTTGTCACTGTTGTGACAAATAGATGTCATTGTTTTGTTTGGGTCATTATCTGCTTGATAGGCAATTGCTATTTACATTCACATAAAAGGGCAAAAAAAAAAACTATTGTCATTGCAGTTATTTTTGATTGTCTGTCTGCTGGACACAACTTGGCTCTTGTTGGACCAATATAGTTAAAATTTGGCACACTTTGTCTTCAGGACAGTTATCAAAAAACAACTTTAATTTAATTATCTTAAACAGACTGTGCTGTACACATTTTATTTGAAGTTCCCCTTGGGGATTAATACGAATCTAATCTAATCTAATCAAATTGAATCTAAGCTTTTTTGGGAAATTTCAAAAACTTCATAAAACAGATAAACGTTGTCTGTGACCCCAACTACTGATTAAATTACTCTTTCAAAGTTTACCTTGAGTGATGTTTTTTTTTCCATCTATATATTTTCCTCTTCTACATGTCTGAGAGCTACTCCTGATGGAAAAACAAATCTCCACGACAAGCTACAGAAATGGCAGCTGAGTTTAGCATATTAGGGAACTCATCATCACTTCAGTTGCTTGTACTGTACATACGCAAGATGATTACAACATCAATCTTTGAAAAATTTTATGTTTCAGAAATATGAAGTACAAATAATCTTAGATCCTTCACAATTAGCAGCTAACAATAGCACCTCAATCAATGCCATTTTTACTTCATTCTGGTTTCTATGAAAGCTATTTACATCACCACAAGCCTATCTAGGATTAGTTTTAAAGTATGGCACATTATAAAATGCTATTAAAAACATTGTCATGAGTGTGTGCAAAGGGCTCTAGTGTTGGTAATTCCTTGCCATGCCACAGGCTGGCGCTGTGTAATAATGCCTTTTCTTTACTCCGATCTGTAGACCAGAAGAATGACAGCTTTAACACCAATGACATCTCTTCCAGTGTTCATCTACCTGGGCCAGCTTCTTCCTGCCGGAAGTGCATAAAGATCAAAGATCCGCCATCTTGGGAAGTTAAAATTTAGACTTGTGACTAGAAAGATGTACATGTTTAATTTCATTTCAGGTATATGGGGTTTGCTTTCCAGTGCCTCAAATCTTTATTTGTTTCTGCCATTTTTCTTACAACATGTGTTTAATATACTTACTATATATAGAATATGAAATCTATTATCTTTATTATTTTTGAATAAATAGCATCCATCCTTCATCCAACCCGCTATATCCTAACCACAGGGTCACAGGAGCCAATCCCAGCCAACATAGGGCATAAGGCAGAAAACAAACCCCAGGCAGGGCGCCAGCCCACACCAAGCGACAATTTATGATCGCCAATGCACCTAAACTGCATGTCTTTGGACTGTGGTAGGAAACCCACACAGACACGGGGAGAACCCAGGAAGTGAACCCGGGTCTCCTAACTGCAAGGCAGCAGCACTACCCACTGCGCCACCGTGCTGCCCCAATAAATAACATGTATTTGAATAAATAGTATTAAAAAGTATTTCTTAAAAATATGATATTGTTCCTGTGGTGGCTGGCGCCCTGCCTAGGATTTGTTCCTGCCTTGCTCCCTGTGTTGGCTGGGATTGGCTTCAACAGACCACCGTGACCCTCTAGTTAGGATATAGCGGGTTGAATAATGGATGGATGGAAGTTTATTGTCAATATGGCTGATTTTAAAATTCCTATTCTATAAGGTTGTTACTCCAAATCATTTTTAGCATACATGAATTAATTGAAAAAAATACACAAATTATTTTAATAGAGTCATTTGAGCATGTTGAGTGTTTCTAATTATTCAGTGCAGTGGCAATAAGTCTGACAGCAGGGTCTTTAAGGTTAGATCCAGAGATTGACAGGAAAACATCTCTAGCGAATTATTCTAATCAATATCTGATTGATTCCTCTTCAGAATTAGAGGTGGCAGCCAGGTCCAAACAGCGCTACTGTTATATTGCTAATTCACAACTAATCTTCACCTGTTTTCAGCACTTATGGATAACTCCCCATCTCAGTTGAACGTTGAAGTACTAAAGGGAAAAGGGAGTGGCATCATTATAGGCAGATGGATTCTGGGGCCTGAGGAAACATGGTCCAAAATAAGCAGGATAAATAAGCCAGTAAGGGTGACTTCGACAAAAGGGAGCAGGCAGGCAGGCAGGCAGGCAGGCATGCAGTTGGAACAAAACTGTAGACAATCAAAAAGAAAATAAGCAATTTCTGGCAAAGGTGTTTGCAAAAAGCCTCATACAAATTGGGGGTAAGGGGTCAAAAAGGGAAGTATAATATTAAAAGCTCAGTGCATAGACACTTAGTGTACATATACAAGCAAACAGACTGAGTAGCTGCCAGTGATTGCTGGGTAATTGATGTTGAGAAGTATGGATAGACATGAATAGCACACAAAAAATGTGATAAAGGGCAAGGTGACAGGCATGTCTGGAGGAATGGCAGGAAAGAAAGTGATAAATTGTCCTCTCTAGGACCTTGTTTTGATGAAAAATATTGATGAGTCCAGTTTATTACTTTTCTGGGCAATTGGAACAGCTTAGGTAAGCATTAACTCCAGACGCCTGCGACCTTTAGATGAACTGAGTGGGACTGAACAATTGACGTGTTTATAAATGATTTGGTGGCAGACTGGCAAAGGAAGTGGAGTGCTGAGAGTTCTGAAGCACCTTCCACTGCAGGAGAGATCACTTACTGTATAACTTGAAATGGGTAATGTGTAGGTGATTTCCATCATATGCAAATAACTTGCGTGCGCAAAGTGTCATACATAGTTAACGTAATTAGTTTCTTTGAAACATTCCAAATACTAATCTAAAGTCATAAAGGGATTTATCCAGTTTATTTTCAGCCAGCAGTATAGTACTGTCTCTGTAAAACATGTTCTCATATCTCTGCAGTGTAAAGCATATAGCAAATCAAAGTTTGTGTACGTTTCCTCTACTTTATTTCTCCATTCTTTTCAACTTTCAGAGTGCAAATGTAAGTGTAAGTGTGTAAACCATACATATTTGTGTGAGATGTAGAGTGGACTATAATCCAGTTTAGCATGTGTTCCTGCTGTGCACCTATTAATGCTTGATTAGATTCTTGCTCTCTTTGACTTTGAGTTGAACTAAGTGGGCAATAAAAATGAATGAGTTTTTTTTCTAATATTTTTAAACTTTATTAAAGTATCATATATCATTAAGCAGAACAGTATCAAAACAGTGCCAATTTATAATGTTGCTGTAAATAGAAAAGTAAAAAAGTCTAAATAATTGTATTTTGGTTATTTTCTTTATTGGTTTGAATTTTTGCCTACTGTATCTCAGTCTATCTAATACATAAGATTGGTATGTTTTTATCTGTATGATGGCTGCCCCACTGACCCCTTTTTTGTTCCTTGTTCATATTCTGTGCCCACCTGACTTGTCACACATCTTCTAGATAACCATTGTTTTTGTGCAGGTACCTTTACTGGCCAACTTCATATACTTAGCAAAGATCAGGAATCATTTGTGGTTTTTGCTGGAGGGATCAACCAGTCTGTTTGTTATAAATGGGGAGCTAAGTAACTATAAGTAGATTTAGGAAGTTAATTATCTGGGGCACAGCTAAAAATGTGTTGTAGGCATGAGTTCTACCCATCTCAAAGGGGTCATCTGCTCACCCAATGAAACTTCAGTTTTAGTTTGTTTTGGCATTTATTTGCCCTCAATGCATATGGAAATGCCCACCCGATGAAAATGTAAGCAGGAGTTCTTGTTAGGAAGTTTTAATAAAGGTTTTTGATTTATATAAAAGAGGTAGGAGAGGCAATTAGGGAGGAAGGTAGAAGGGAAGAGAAGTGCTGTATCTTCACCATTGTGTTATAAAAGAAATTAAATATAATTGGCAAGTAATTCACAAACTAGGGTGACCATCTCTGTTTGTCTTCCTACACATTCAGGACTGTCTGCTACGCCAGCAAGGTCGCCTGCAAACCAAGAGGAACTAACACTAGATAGGACAATAGCGGATTCTCAACACCTCCACTTATAATAACATCCTAGTAAGACCACTGTTAATAATCATGAATTTAGTGACTAATAACAAAATGTAGGTGGCATACGGGATAGTCTGGCATCCCGGCTAGGAACCAGGAAGTTCTTTTTCCTGGATGGGATGCCCCAAGGGAACATAAAAACATCCTGGCCAAGAGAGGAAAGGACGTTGCACCTGGAATAGGCAACCCTAAGGGATGGGTGGACATCCCAACCAAAATTGATGGTTCCTTAACCCCAAATAAATGGACAGGTGTCCCGACCAAACATGGGCTTATTTTCCAAGGCCAGGAGAAAAGAAGAGGACAGGGAAGAATTGTCTCTGGGGGATATGTAATCCCCCCAAGCGGTAGTTGGCAGCAGTCCTCCATGTCAGCGCCCATTTAGGAACTAGCAAGGAATGCTGGGAGATGTAGTCCGGCAGCACAACACTGGTGGGGTCCATGGGTGTTGCAAGGGATCATTGCAGGGAGATATGCCCCCCAGAACATCAGACTTCTGTATGACCCAGAAGTATTTCCATCTGGCAGTAACCGTGGCACTGGAAGACTTCCTGGGTCTTCAATAAAAAGGACCACACTCTCTTCTCCAGGCGAGTTGGAGCTGGGAGGAAGGAAGGTGACACTTGACTGGAGGAGGGCAGTGCGGTGGTGAGAGGAATAGAGGAGAGGTGAATAGTGGAGAGATTGTGTTTCTACTTGTGCTTGTGTTACTTTTGGAGGCAATTTGGTGAATAAACTATTCATTATTTGAATCTGGGACTGCCTTGGTGAGATCATGTTGGGGGTTTGGATCAAGATAATGCTTTGGTCCCATCACAAAAGCTAATGCTGAAAACCAATAAACATTAAAAACAGCTCTTTAATGTTTATGATTGCTTTTAGAGTGTGTAATATGTCATGAAATGTTATCTGTTTACGGATGAACCTTAACCCAGCCATAACTTTCCCAGAGGAGTGTTATCCCTTTTGAAATGCATTATTGCACATTGTGGGAAGCAGCCCGGACACAGACAGGTAGACATGATTTTAAAGCACCACACACATTTATTTACAACTCTTTACACATAATGTGAAGCACACACAACCCAGTGCCGCAGCATTAATCACCCCAAAGTCCAGGCCTCTTCCAAATGCCTATGCCTCTTCAGGTCCACCTCCTCTTCTCTCCTCCAAGACTCTGTCCACTTCCACCCAACTCCAGCCATCGAATGGAGGGAGGCGGCCCCTTTTATACACACCCAGATGTGCTTCAGGTGCCTCTTGATGAGCTTCCGCCGCCCTTTCCTGGTGTGGCGGAAGTACCGACTGCACACCCGGAAGCACTCCGGGTGTCCCTGGTCTTCTTTCCCCCCACACTTCCGAGTGTGGTGGAAGTGATGATGGCCAGGGCTCCACAGGCATTGGGAAGCCCCCTGGTGGTGGCCACAGGCTCCTATAAGGTTGAGTTTCTAAGCTCTGTTCCCGTGGTCCCCAAAGCCATCAGGGCAGTCCTTCCAGGCATCCCGGCTGGGTATCACCCCCAGCCGCTTGCCATAACACCTGTTTTATTTATTATCACGGATTCGCTTGATACCTGCAAGACCTTTTCAGTCTGTTTTCCTGAATTTCTAATGGTATTTAATTCCAAAATGCCAACTTTCAATATGACCTAAAACATGCTTAAAAACCTTATCAATTTGTTGTGCAATTAACAGTATATCAGAAGTCGACTTCATTTCCGAAGCATATTTTTAAATATCAACAGGTTTAAAAATATATAGTTGTTTTTGCCAATGTATACCAAATAAAATGCATTTAATTATCCTTTTTCATTTTATCAGTGCTTTTTTTTTTTACTGTTGGCCTGCAAGGCAAGAAACTAAAACAGATTGTATGTTAGTCACTTCCAGATAACTTGTATACTTTGGAAGTTTCAACACTTCCTTACAAAGAACAGCAAATATGACTTAATATTGAACTATGGAAACAATATCTGTGAAAAATATGCGCCACTCCCTGATTTATGGAGCTGATTATAGCTTTTTGATGCAGAGGAGTGTGTTCTTCTAAGCTATTTATGTCTTGATTTTTAATGGTTTATTATAAAGAAGGGGGTGAGGTATACATTACAGTGAAGAACCTGATATAAAAAATAATGTAAAATACTGACATTGCCATAGAAGACATGGGTTGAATGGCATGCTGGATATGGTGGATAGTTCTTTACCTGGACAGGAAGCCATGATAAAGGAAGGAAATGAATTGATGGTCATCCCAACAGGGTTGGTTAGTGGTGAGGCCATTATGAGATTTGGAAGGACACACATCCAGGCCGGGTTGATTGCTGGTACTTTTTCTGGCAAGGAGGCCACAATGAAAGGACATAGGGAGGCTGCTTCCTGCGGCCATATGCTCCACCAATATATAATGTGGCAGCATCCTTCCGGTGGAACTCCCATTTGTACACTTGCAGGAAATATGGGGAGCTGTACTCCTGAGGGGTAGCCCTGTTGGGTTACTTAGGTGCCACCAGGGGGAGTTGCAGGGGAACACTTCCTGCTACTTTGGGGAGCTTCCAGCTGGCTTGGAAGTGCATCCAACATGCAGTGCTGTAGCAACAGAAATACTGCCAGGTCCAGCATAAAAGAAGCTGTCTTCTCTACATCAGGAAGTCAGTATCAGGCAGAGGTGGACAAGGATTGCTCAGAGGTGAGTGGAGGTGTAAAAGTAGAAAAAGGACAGGAAAGAAAAAAAAATGGAACTGAACAGTAACTGATTTTTCCAGTGATAAAAACCGGTAGAAAATATTATTTAAATTAAAAACTTCTTTCCTTGAAACTGTGACTGTGTGGTTTGGTTGTGGGCGTTAGGGTAGCAGGTGTGCCACCTACAGGTCATGACACTAAACATAGTAAGCGCAATGATAAGCTTTAATTTCAGAAAAGGTGAGCATTCTCTTTAACAACTTTTGAAAATGCAGCATATTTAGTGGAATACACCACCCAGAAAATTATTTTTTGAATATTACTTACCTCACAGAATTTGTAGTAATGGGCAAGAAAGAAAAAGTAATCCCATGTTTTCATGCAGAATGGAGGAAAAAAGGTTTAAAAAGAAGCCAATAGTGACCAGCCCTGTTTCATGGTAAACAAAGTGAAACATGTATATAGCAAAAAGAAAACTCACATTACTCATTTCACACAATCCGCATATCGGTTATTCTCACTTCTCCACCTCGTTTGTTGGTCAGGAGTCCTGTCTTCAGTTCAAAAAGTGACTTTTGTTTCCTGCTTATGACGTGCGCTGAATGTTCAGCTAGTAACTATTTAACAATATTTTAGCAAAAAAGAATGAGTTTTGGATTATGTGATAGGAGTAACGTGAGATTTTGTTTTTATTTTTCCATGGAGATTTCCACATCTTTTGTTGTTGTATGACATTGATCCCTATTGGCGTGTATTATACCATCAACTTTATTCTCTCAATTCTACATGAAATCATAAGAATAGCAATTTTTTACTGCCACCACTACAAACTATATGGGGCAAATGATATATATCATTTTTAGGTGGAGTATTCATTTAAGGAAAGCACATTTTGGTAGGCACCACAGTGTTGCACTGGGTATTGCTCTGACTCGCTTCCAAGCACCACTCAGGCCATTGTCTCTATAGCTTGGACTTTCTCCATTTCCCGGTGTATATTTTCTCTGTCTGCTCTGCTTTACTCCCATTTTTCAAAGATGGGAAGTTGATTGCTCACTCTAAATTGACTGTTTATGACTGAGTCCATTGGCTGACATTATCCATTTGGCTGAAGCTGCAAAAATAGGAGTGTTTTTCTCAACAACCCAAAATTAGGATAAGTGAATTAAAAATATTAACTTTCTGGAAAACGAGAATTCTTTGTTTTTCATCCATTTGATTTTTACCACGTTTTCAAAAGAATATTTACAAATGGTTGTGCATTCAATGAATAGGATAGCAGCATCTGCATATCGCGGCAAAGGAATCTCTTCATATTAATTCAGCTGAGCATTGTCACTGTCACTTGTTTTATCACTGATAATAAACGTCCAGTAAATAGCAACAGGCACATTCCTGTGGAGTTCATGAATGCTGACAACTTATACAGTATATGATGGAGTGTTAACAAACCAGTTGAACTTGGGGATTTCCGTCATTTTTTAAATATTATATTGCTAACTAACAACTCAGATTTAGATTGAGCCATCCAGTTTGACTGATTGAATGAACAATTGGAGTGCACTGTGAAGGGAATCATGTCCATATGAGTAAGTAGTACCGGTGCTAGGTTATTTTGCACCCTAGGCCAAGCTTATTAGTGTGCCAACCAGCTGTTTGGTAGCTAACCCGTGTAGCTGCCCCTTATGATCTGCGGGTTTCCCCCCCTTATGATCTGCGCCCTAAGCAAATACCTAATTCGCCTAATGGTGACGTCAGCCTGGTGAGTAACAAGAAACTCATTTCAAAGCTACAAGTCAATCCACTGTACTGAAACACAGAGAGATATCTCCTTCTGTCTCGGGTGAAAAGAAAAACAATTAGCCGGAATGGTGTGCTTCAAAGTGATGGCCAATAGTGACACCGCACCCCCCCCAACCTTCAGCAGAGTATGACCCCATAGTAAGGCAAATATTGAAATACTCAGATTCAGCCACTAAACCCTCTTAATCTAATTTCATGATTCCTGGCAATATTCTGTCCAGGGTAGTTCATTGTACTTCAATTTTAATCACCTTGCACATATTTTATTTTATATTGATGCTGTAAAAGTATTGATAGCCTAAGCAAAATATTATCCATCCATCCATCCATCCATTATCCAACCTGCTATATCCTAACTACAGGGTCACAGGGGTCTGCCGGAGCCAATCCCAGCCAACACAGGGTGCAAGACAGGAAACAAACCCCGGGCAGGGCGCCAGCCCATCGCAGGGCACAAAATATAATGATAGTAACAAAATGATCATCTGTAAGTACTGGGGGAGAAAATGTTTTTTATGTATGTTTTAGTCTTTTATATTTATATTTTAGTCTTTTTTAATAATATCTCTCTATTACAAAAAAAATCCTGTAAAGGAAAAGCAGGGCGATGAGACGTGATCTTCTTGGAAGTTCTTGGAAGACATTTAAAAGACCCACGAGATGCAAACAATATCAAATAAGAGCACGGCCAGCAAAACACTCAGTTGTGTAAAGGCATGTAGCACACACAGACTCTTTGCTCTAAGCACATATAAAGCGTATAAGGACAATACGTTCTAGATGAAGCGTCAACAGCTAAGCAAAGAAGAAAGAGCAGTGCGGAGAAAAGAGACCCAAAAGAGTTGGAGAGAAAAAAAGGCAGATAAGAGATTATGAAAGCAGTGGAATTCGAAAGGCTCAAAGAAACGATGGCATGATACACAAGCAGAGAAAGGTAAAGAATATGAAAGCAGTAAAATTCAAAAGTATTGTGGCATCCCAGACAGGTTGAAGCCTTTTTTGTTTTAAGTGACTGTTAGGTCCGATTGAGGGAGGGTGGAGTACAGCACAGAAGACTGATAACGGGGTATTGATTGATGCGGTTTGAGACCCGGGGGATGAGGGGTTGAAGAGTGTGCTAGAAAGTTGTATTTGGGGTTACGAAGTCAGCGATTGTTCAAGTAAAACTTTTGTGACACTTTATTATGTCAATCATTACAGTATCAAAAAAAAGATTGTAAAGATTGCATTAGCGCAAACAAAAGGAAATTAATCATCAGGACCAGGTGTAATTGAAAAAATAGCAGGTCAAAGCGAGGTCAGAAATAAAAGGCAAATAACAGAAAACAAAGTCTTTTCGCCTTCGCATCATTCAATGCACAAAACGTAGATTTACACAATAATGAACCATACGCTGTGAGAATCAATGGTCCCTCATCAATTAAAGCAACGCCAGATTTAATTTCAAAGAAAACACAATTCGGCCAGGTGTATATTTATGATCACGGAGAAGTGATGCAAATTTTAACAGACGACAAGAAAGGAAATGTATATATTCCGCGAATAACATTAGACACCAAAGGAGATTGTGATATGCCATTCATGTTAAAATGTTTACAGTTTCCCGTGAGAATAGCTTTTGCTATGACAATTAACAAATCACAGGGACAAACTTTGGAAAAAGTCAGATCATTTATTAGAGAAACAGAAACAATATTCACTTATGGGCAGTTATACGTTGTGTTGTCACAATGTGTCTCCAAAAACGGAATCAAAATTCAATGCGATCTTGAGGAAAAGGTAATTCCAAATATTGTTTTTAATGAAGCTTTAAAGTAAAAGTGCAAATAATGAAATTGAAACAATTCCAAAGAAAAAACAAAGCTTTTAAAATAGTATATTCGATTAACCAAACACAGGGGTTGGCGAAGCGAGCAAGGGGCAGAGTCCCCCAGTGTCATTTAATTTCAAAATCAGATTGGCCTTGTACTTCCTTTGCTGGCCATTTCGTTTTTTTATATAAAGCTAACAAAGACTGCATATGGTATACTTTCTAGAAAAACATCTAAAAGCACAAATAAAGGATTGAGTGACACGAAGATGCAACTAACTGCAGAAATGTTGTGTTCCATATTGTCAAAGACTTGAAAGGCGTGTAGGGTATGACATTTGAAAATTTTTGTTTTTGCTATTTTTATATATAGTTTTGAAACACTCCAAAATAAAATGTATGCAAAAAAGCAGGCGTGCAGCTTGTGTGGTTACATAAAGGGTCACAAAATGAAAATGTTCCTACAAACATAATAACCTGTCAGGATAACTCCCCTGGAAAGTTTTAAAATGTGATTAAAAAAAAACTAAAAGTGAAACCCAAATTATGATATTGTAACATAGGTGATAGTGGAATTTACCATCATATTTATGATTTTTTTACTTCACAATTTTATTTGGATTGCTTTAATTACGTATGTGGATTTTGTATTTTATTACAAAGATATTGTTTCTATAGTTGGTAGTGCTTAAAGACTTAACTCTGATGTAAACATTTAAAATAGCCTTTTTCTCAGCAAACCATCATGAGGTGCTTTACAAAACACACCAGCATATAGTTCAAAAGAATGAGATAACAATGTGCAATGGGGGCTCATTCAAGCACATGAGGATTCACTGGGAAATTATCAAACACTTTGGTAAGTCTAGCAGAGCAAAATGAATTGAATGTTCATAGAAGCTGATTGATAGCGAGACTTGATATGCAGTTCAGTTGTGTCAAGTTGGTGTAGGAAAAAAATAAATAAATAAACACAGCTGTCATTACTCTTGCTAGAGCAGAACAAAATATCAAAACAGTACCAGTATGTTCAAGAAACTATAACATAATTTAGAAAATAAAGACAAGTTTCCTTAAAGTAGATAATGCAGTTGATTGTGATTTTCCAGTATTTTTCTTCCTGGTGACACTTCCCTGTGGCTCCAAAAGTATGGATCCTTCTGTCATTGCATGGGGAAAGATTTGGAAAGACCATGGAATACCAGGATTAATAAACTGTTTACTTAAAAACACAAGGCAGGAATAGTCAATATTCAGTAATAAGCAGCATGGAACTTGGAATGTTTTGGAAATATGTTATGTAAAGCAAATTTAAGATTTTACAGGATATTTAGATGTTATTATATTTTGATAATTAAGTCACTGCCTACACTAAAACAATAGAAAGAAACAGAAACAATAAACCTTCCTGTAACTAATTCATTGGAAAAAGCTAAGGATAGGCAGTAATAAGCATGCTGACCATAAGGTTATTCCTGTTTTGTGTACCATCCCACTTGCTGTCCATTTGTAATACTAGAATACTCAAATGTGTTTGCCAATATAAATAGGAAGTGTGGGATCCCCTGGTGCAGGAGGTTTGTGGGTCACAACACCTTCAGCTCTATTTTGTGTTAGTTTTAGAAACATTACCTACCTGGGAAGAGACGGAGTTCAGTGCATTTAGTTCACCTCATGAGTCCACTAAGGGTATGCAATACACAAAAAACCTTAAGATATAGACATCCCATTCAGTTTGTATTTGTATACTGCTCTTAACTAGTTTTTAGGTTAATGCAATTACAAATTTTACAGATTACTAATTAGGTACTATACATGAAAATATATAGAGTTGTTTAAAGACTCAGGAAGACAAAGTGATTAACATAAATGCACACTAAAATACACTTTGTACTTTAAACTTTATGTTTTTATTAACATAAATGTACACTAAAATAAATGTACCTTGAGTTTATAAGCTGCAAAATGTCTGAACACACTTATCAGAAAAGTCTGCTCCATCAAAGGGTGAACTCTGGACACGCTTGAAGCTGTTGAGGAAAAGAGAATGACTGCAAAAGTAAATGACATCATGAAAAATCCCTTCCATCCTCTCCAGCTGACTACTCTCATGGAGCACTTTTAGCCTCAGGCTCATTCCACCACAGTGTGCTAAGAAGCATCTCTGGGGGTCTTTTCTGCCCATTGCTATCAGGCAATTCAATACTTTCTACCAACATCGCAAACTAAATGATTATACTGTTTAAAAAAATGTGACTATGTCTGCACAAAATACATCAATTAATGATTCTAATGCATTCATTTATTTATTAACTAGAAAAATACCCACGCTTTGCAGCGGCGAAGTACTGCCTTAAAATTTTTATTAAGAAGAAAAGTAAACCTTTTTAAACTGAGGGAAAATATGCCAGTAATTACTTGTTAAGGATCTCTTTGTATGCCACATTGTCAGTTCGGCCCTCCAGTTGTAATATGACCAAGCTGTGCACTGAGCTTACTCTTGAGCATGCAACTTACAGTTGGCCATGTGAACAGTAATCTTGTTTCAAATCTCACAGCTTGGATTGCTGCTGTCATAATCGGTTTGAGTTTCATGGTTTGTTTCAATTACGTTAGTATTTTCAGGACTTGTTGTGTTGAAGTGACATTCGGCATCTGTCAAGCGTTGTAAGCATACAACCAGGTTCATCGATAACGTCACATCCAGCTTTTGAGAGTTTAAACATTCATAAACATCAAAGTGTCCACTACTCAAATCGTCACATGTGAATCTAAGATGTTTAAGAGGCATTGGCGGTTGTCCAAAGGTGTAAAACATTTGGCCATTTCGGTACATTTGAAAGCGACAACCGAACAATTCAGCAGCAGCCATCAACTCACATGCAGAACCATAGGTGAAGGGCTTAAGCATTTCCCTCTTATAGTGCTCCTGTGTAATATAATTATCTCCTGTACCATCATCAGTCCACACCTTGAACCTGTCCCAGTCATTCAATACATAAGACACAATGTTCCTCCGGATATCAAGAGTGAGCCTGATATGGCCGTGCAATATATAACAATGAGAATGGAAAAGGTAGGTGCCATCTCCGGGCATGGAAACCACTCGGTAAGTGACAGTTCTTTGATCGATGGTGATCACCTCAATATACATGTTAATGGGGGTACAGTTGGAACGATAAAGGAAATGGGTACCTGAACAATGTAAAGTAAGTCTAAAATACCTATACAATAACTATAATTGTAATAAATGAACAATAAAGCAGCGGAGAAGCTGTGGATTAAATAAAAAGTCTGCAGTTATCAGCAGGGAGACATGAATGGCGAAGCAAGGAAGGGAATGAAGAGACCGGAACAATGGATGGCCTTATATAGGCAGGCAGTCAATAACATGAAAGGCGTGGGGATGGGGGACCCAACGCCGCCTCACACGGTGACCAAGCTGCAGGCTATGGACGTATATATGTACGTAAGTTGGATTCAGTTAGCATTGGGAACCTGCGTACAAAATTTCTTCAAGATGGGCCCATAAGTAACAAAGACCGATGGAAAGTTCAATATACCACCGAAATAAGTATGTACATCAGTTTCAGTTAGCACAGGGAAGCCGCCTACCATATTTCGTGAAGATGGGGCCATAAATAAGAAAGTTTAACATGGCAGACGTTTTCAACCGTTATGACAGTTACGCGCAGAATTTTGAAATTAAACCTGCTTAACCTTTGTAAGTAACCTGTAAGGAATGAGCCTGCCAAATTTCAGCTTTCTACCTACACAGGAAGTTGGAGAATTAGTGATGAGTGAGTGAGTGAGTGAGTCAGTCAGTCAGTCAGTCAGTGAGTCAGTGAGGACTTTTCCTTTTATTAGTATAGATCTATCTAGCTATAAATTGATTCTGTTATTTATCCTGAGAGCCTGTATGTTTGTTTTTTCATGTGTCTGTGGCTGTATACATCTAAATGTGCCCTTGGGATTAGCAAATCTTATCTGATCTAATCAAATCTAATCTAATCTGTCCATTAACATTGTTGAATTATGGTCAATGCCAGAAGTGGGCAATGTCAGTAACAGAGAGCCACAGTGGCTGCAGGTTTTTGCTCCAACCCAGTTTCTTAATGAGAAGTCAATTATTTGTCATGAAGCACTTATTGCTCAAGTAAAATTTTGATGTTTCATTTTAGTGGTCTCACTTGTTAAGGTTCCCCACCCTTAATTGCTTATTTCAATCTTAAACAGCAGCATTCACTATTTTAATGGCTCTTTATTAGCAGTAAGATGTAAATGACAAAGCAGCCGGCAGTTCCCCGTCTAGCTTGTTTCCACTTACATCTGTGTGTGTTCATCATGCACTGTTTGATTGAATAAAACACTTAATAGAAAATGTAACAGACAGAAAATGATCCTTTTTAGGTTTCAAATCATTTGGATGATATCTTTGGAAAGGAAAAAAATCTATGATATACTGTGAAAACCTTACATTGCAAACTAACAAGCCATAAAACTAAATGAGGTCTGAGATTGGCAAGGATTGATTTCTAATTAAGCAGTTAGGTTAGGATGAAAACCCTGCAGCCATTACGGCTCTCCAGGACCGACATTACCCACCCCTGGTCTATGCCAACAAGGACTTAATGCAAGTTAGGATTTTCACTAATAAGGTAAATTCTTAAACAGAGCCCTGATCTCTCCATGATAGTAGAGTCTTGTCAGCCATAAGGAAATACAGATTCCAAAAAACAAAAGCTTTAATGAGATAAGGTCATTGTGTCTAGCAAAACATGCCAGTTTCTATTTACTTTGAGTTGGCAACACAGTATTGAGTAAAAGTTTGAATCTCTCCAAAGTGTTAATTTAAGCCACATTACTAAGTAAAAGTTTTAGACATTGGAGCAGAATTAGCTCTTAACTTACTTCCATCTGTGCACTAATGGCCTTGCTGAAGAATTTATTCTTAAAATAACAGCTGTTGTCATCCTTAATTATAATAACCTTCATAATTTCAGACACTTCTTCAATGTATTCTCTGTTTGTTTAAGATGAGGAGATTCAATGCCCTCAGTTCAAACCCTGCAATCTTGAAATGAGCCTTATAGTCCTTCCTTGTGCTTTTTGTTTTCTTTGTAAAATGACAAATGGTAAAGGAAAAATCCAGGCAAGCTCGATTTTTGACTAGTAATACTTACTGATTATGTGGGGACACTGGATCTCTATCTGAAAACAATATGGACACACATCTTAATGGTAGGTGTAAATGTCTTTTGGCTGCTCCCGTTAGGGGTTGCCACAGCGGATCATCTTCTTCCATATTTTTCTGTCCTCTGCATCTTGCTGTGTCACACCTACGCACCCTCTCCCAACACATCCATAAACCTTCTCTTAGGCCTTCCTCTTTTCCTCTTCCCTGGCAGCTCTATCCTTAGCATCCTTCTCCCGATATACTCAGCATCTCTCCTCTGCACATGTCCAAACCAGCACAATCCCGCCTCTCTGACTTTGTCTCCCAACCGTCCAACTTGAGCTGACCCTCTAATGTACTCGTTCCTAATTCTATCCATCCTTGTCATGCCCAATGCAAATCTTAGCATCTTTAACTCTGCTACCTCCAGCTCTATCTCCTGCTTTCTGGTTAGTGCCACCGTCTCCAACCCATATAACATGGCTGGTTTCATTGCCTTCCTGTAGACCTTCCCTTTCACTCTTGCTGATATCCGTCTGCCGATTTTCTGTCCCCCCTGGCCATTGAACCTTACTCTTATTCGATGTTAATTAATGTTGATTTATTTTGTTTTCTTATTGTGTCTTTTATTTTTCTATTCTTTATTATGTAAAGCACTTTGAGCTACTGTTTGTATGAAAATGTGCTATATAAATAAATGTTGTTGTTGTTGTTGTCTGTCACAATATGCGGACAACAATGGCAGGTGTAAATGTAATTCAGCTAAATTATATCTTTATACAATCGAAATGAATGGCAGGTATAAATGGGCTCTATAAGTCAGTGGTGGGATTAAACTCACAACCGTGTGGTTTACACTCATCATTTTTCACACAAAGCATAGCATCTACATCAGTCCATAGGGATAAAGTTATTTGACGTGCATCTACTCCTCTGCCTCACTTTACAAGATATGCAGATTCGAGTAACTTGTTACATTTTTGCTTTATTTATGAAAATAAAAAATGAGCAACGGCCACAGAAATCATCAAAGTAGAACTTAATTTTAAAATCCTTGTCCTTGTGCAATAACTCATTGAATTTTGTATTTAAACCAGTTCTGCTCTCTTCTGTACACCTTTTGGGATGGTAAACCAGAAGATGCCATCATCCATTGGCAGTGTGTGGACTTCATCTCATTAGTGGATGTGTTCTGTTTTGTGCAATCTTCATGTTTTTGTTTTCCTGGTCAACTTTTCTGGGGACTCTGGTTTCCACTCAAGTCTCAGAACATGCAGGTACATAGATTTGTATCTCTGCATTGTCTTGGTGCCTGGCGAGTAAGTGAGCCCTGCAATGGACAGTCATTTTAGAAATGCTATTGCCGTCACATATCTCTTTAGTTGCAGTGAAGAAACCGTACTGAGGGATTAATTTCAAAACTTCAGTATTCTCTGCTAAATTCTCTTCTTTTACAAAAATGTTGACTCTGGTTTTACTTAGTCAATCAAAATTTTACTTGTCAAAATAATTCCCATGAGCACAAATACACTTGTTACAACATTCATGAAGATTTTCAATACTACTCAAATAAAATTTTTAGTTTTGCTTGTACAGCCACTCTTTAGTAGCTAGCTTAATGTCTTCTTCATTGGCATAGCACTGCCCACAGATGTACAGCAGCCCCACAGACTGGGGAACAGGTGGCAGTCACAGAAGGTCAAGCTTCGAAAATATGGCAAGTCTGGCATCTATTTGATATCACAGTTTCACCAGGCAGCCTTTGCAATGCTTATAGTGTGAGCACAGGTATTATTGTGAGGCAGAAGGTGGACTGTTGGCAGCTTTCCTTGCCACTTGTCTGATTGTTTGCTGCAATTGCCAACACAAATTAAAGTACAATAACATTTCCCTTTGTATATTGGACGTTTGAAGCGTGTAATCAATTTACACTATACACCCAACATTATAAAAACTGTGCATAAAATCTTGGACCTTGCATTTCTTTGATGTTGGTTAACTGCCACTCTTCTGATGTTTTGATTGCTTTTTCCGCTCTCAGTCATCGTGATGTATCCAAATTTCATCCTCAGTTATGAAAAGTGTCTTAATACTCTTCCAGTTGATATTCATAAGTTCAGAGTTCCCCTTCAAATACTGAAGGATATAATACTTCATAGGGTGGCATGGTGGTGCAGTGGTTCACATCCTGGGTCCTCTTTGCATGGAGTTTTCATGTTCTCGACCTGTGTGGGTTTGCTTCGGGTGCTCCAGTTTCCTCCTAAAGACATGCAGGTTAGGTTAACTGGCCATGCTAAACTGTCCCTAGTGTGGGTTCGGTGTGTGTTTTCACCTTGAACTGATGATGAACCAGTGATGAACTGGTGCCCTGTCCAGGGTTTGTTCTTCCCTTATGATCTACTGTATACTAGCTTGGATACGCTCCAGCCCTAACCCTAGCCTGGATTAAGCAGGTTACATATTTCATTCTAGGGTTCAAAATTCTAGGCACCCAATTTTTGCAGACCTTCCTCATAATTGTTCATGAAGAATGAATTCAACTGATTTGTAATATCAGCTTTTTCACATTCCATCACAGTTCTCCATTATGATACAAATCATGGTGACAAAATTTTCTTCTGTCATTAATGTTGGAGGCTGGCCAGACCCTGTGTCATCTTTGGAAGATGTTCTGCTATGAAGAAATTTGGGAGTCCATTTATTTCCTATGAAGGGGATTCGTCTGTGGTGTACATTTGAGATTAAAACTCAGAAGTTGTATTGTTCTCTAGTGACAGAACCTCAAATATAGCATTAGCACATTAATATTTAAGTGCACTGTATTAAAAAGAGGCATGCACTATAAAACACAAACTAGAAACTTTTAATTCACATATTTTATTGCACAGAAAATAATCTTTGGCCACTTGCAACATCATCACCTTAAAATACTGCTTTCATGTTAAGAAGCAAAATAGAAATCTTGAGCCTGAAACTTTAGACCATAGTTATTACAAAAACTACTGTATAATAACCAAAGCAGCATGAAAATGAATTTGTACAAAACCTCTATCTATCTTATAAAAATAATGCAAAGAACGAACACATTTCAAGTGCTGAACACATTTCAATGAGCACATCCATGGCCAGATTTATGCATTGGCTTCCTGGGCCCCAAATGTAATCAAAATGTATGAATAAATATTTGTTCTTTGTTTTCCAAAGCAATGTTCCTTCATTAGACAGACCTACCGAATCATCTTTAACTCCTTTACTGTTTTGCCAGGGGTAACTCATCAATCACTACTTTACGCATATTGTCAAACCAAAGTTTACTCATCTCCCATGAAAAGCAGCTAGAATGATCAATTTGTGGCCATATTGTGAGTGGAATACACTACAGGCTGTTGAAATGTAAAGTGTATTCATCCATGTGGAGAAGAAAGTGATTTATTGGGGGATAACAGTGATATTTCTTCGGAGATGAGCAGTGGCAGCATGATAGATATTATTTCTAATGATAGTGAAACATGTGAAGGTGAAGGTAAACTGTGATGCCACTTCTGGATATGCATGGTGTGTAGAGAGTGCTGAACAACTTTTAAAAGTGCAGTTTACTGGCTCTCCATGGCATAAGGCAGATGTATCAGAAAGTTATGATCCCTTACAGCTTTTCAGTCTGTTTTCAAATGCTGACGCATTATTTGTAAAGATGAGAAGAAGTAGACAAACAGATGTGTACAGTGTATTATTAATGTCTGTAAATTTTTCCCTTAGGAGTTCTTAATCATGTATAAACCACTTCCATCATTCTTTGCAGTTTTTGCTATGTGTCAGACACAGGCGTTTAGGGTGCATCTTCAAAACTCTTATGAAACATGTAATTCGACTCCAAAGCATGAGGTGGTGTTGTTGGCAACCCATTCTTCCTTTTAACTCTCAGAACAGACGACGTACAGAAAGAAGAACTTTGTCGTCATTTCATCCTACATCCAGGACATCCTGCCTCCAACAACCTTGACCACATATAATGTTGCATTACATTTATCTCAGTAGTCAGTTGTAGGAGCTGGGAATAACGTCACACCTGAGTTGACTGCTTTCCAGTAAAACATTCGGAAAACAAATATGGACACATCCTGGAAAACCTATGCTGTACTTGCTTCATCAAAATAAATAACAATTTGCGCATCCAAACATCATAGCAACATGTCCGCAGATAGAGGTTGGACAATACTGAGCATACGACTGATTTAATGAGACACAAATAAACAGAAGTTCTAATAAACAGTATAATACTGCAGGCTTCACTGCAGTTTCTGGTGAAAGTTGCCATTTTGGATTGATGTCATAATCTGAACTCAGACAAACTCTGACTTGGCAGACCAGCCCAGAATTTCCAAACTGGAAATCCAACTTGGTGGTGGGGGAGCAGGAGTTCCAGTTGAAGATTCTGACTAGGAGCTCAGAAATTTAGACTTTTCACTTCAAAAGGAAGGCAGCATAAGACCTTGCAGAACAGGAAGCTGACATTCAGTCAAGAACTCGCATCTGAGAATGACAATACAACATACCAGGAACAACCTTTAAGGAGTACTCCACCCAAAAAGTTGTATATTTTTTAAATGTTACTTACACCATGTAAGTTGCAGTGTTGGCCAACAAAAAATAATGTAATCTCTTTTTTTTTAAATTTTATTAATTTTATTGTAATCATTCCATACAAATAGATCCATTTTTACAAAAAAATAGGATTGAAAAACAAGTCGTCGTCCCCCCGACTCCCCTGAAAAATAATGTAATCTCATAGTTTTTTGGCAGACATTACATCTTGAACATTTAAACTCAATGGTGCCTGGCAATGACCGATTCTGAGCAAATTGTAAATGATGTGAAAAACATCCATTAAATAACGGAAAAAAATTCCCATGTAACTCATGTTGCATGATACAAATGTCTGAGATTTATTTGTATAGTGTGGACCATCGGGGCACATACAGCCACCCTAACCCGACACAGACAGGCAAAGACACAAGTGCAGCACACAACATGCTTTTATTCAAGATTGGGGAAGCGCTTTTCCTCACTCCCCAGAGCACCAAAGTGCACGGTTCACAGTCCTTTTCTTTCTCTCTTCATTCTCTCGCTTTCTTCCACCACCACCCCTTCCTCAAGCTTCGTCTTCTTCTGCCCAACTTGGGAGCTCTCCAAATAGTGGTGGCTGGCTCCCTTTATAGGACACCAGGATTCCAAGAAACTTCTTTCAACAGCACTTTCAGGCATGGGGGAA
Source organism: Polypterus senegalus (assembly GCF_016835505.1). Lineage (NCBI taxonomy): Eukaryota > Metazoa > Chordata > Cladistia > Polypteriformes > Polypteridae > Polypterus > Polypterus senegalus. Next base: position 58,326,798 of record NC_053155.1, read on the forward strand.
GTGCTGCCAAACAGGGCTCGGTAAATGTTCAGGCTCCCCCTGGCAGTGGCTATGTTATAGCGGGTTCACAGCTCAGATCAAAGGCCACTTTTTTAATAAATAATAACCGCCCTTGCAGCTTAAAGGTGGTAGTGTGGCTGGAGTGGTTCCCGGGTGATTCGTGATGCGGACGGTCCTCACTTAAGTACACAGGTGAGGAGTTGTCCGCATCCGTAATTGTTGCCGTGAGCTGCTAATTGACATCCCCGTAATATTTAATAGAAGCACGAGGCGGATGGAGGAAAAAAAAGACGAAAAAAGAGGAGTAAAGAGAGGACTGAAGAAAAAGAGAACGGGGGGTTAAAGGAGAAGGAAGAAGGAAGGAGAAAGCTGGTGCGTGAGTGAGTGAGAGCGTGAGCAAGAACAGGCTCTATTAAGGTGGAAGGCAGCTGGTAGGAGAGCCCCAGAGGAGGGCTGTTGGAAGCGGCTTCCCCAGATGAGCAGTTTAGAGGAGATGGAGTGACCAGCAGAGGGGTTGACTGGCCGTTGAAGGAAGCGGAGTCAAGGTGGCTTTGGGCGTGTTGAGCCCCAGTGTGAGCGCCCTAGCCACTGGGGGAGGGAACCCAAGTCTTTGTCCGGCTGGAGCCCAACGTAGGCAGGGATCAGAGGGCTACCAGACAAGAAAAGGAGCTGCATTTGCTGGTAGGGCGACCCCCCTGTTGTGGGGCCCAAATGGGAGAAACAGGGGAGCCGCCAGTAGAAGAACGCACCTGGCTTTAGTTTTAAAGAAAGACTGCTTACAGCCGTTGTTTTAATCTTGGTTTTTAATGGATTTTTTCTAGTGTGTTTTTAACCTCCACAGTTCACTTGTTTTTATGGATTATTTATTTGAAGATTTCTGAGACACTGCACTATATATTTGAAAACTGTTTTGGTTTTGTTGATTTTAATAAAATCACTTTTGCACTTTTTGTACCATCCCCTTGCTTCATTGTTGATGTCTTCACTGCCTAGCTCATCAGTGACATTACCATCGGTATGAGGTTCGAGAGCTCCCAGAAGCCGGATAGGAGCATGAAGCAGAACCTGCATCATCACTGTGGCCAAGGACCCCAGTAGGGCTGAGCTTCTATGCTTCAAACCCATGGCCAGGCTGCAAGCTATGGGGGCTGCCCTCTAGCATTCCGGGGGAGATAATGTCCTGAATGAGTTCTCTCTCCCAGTCCTTCCACTATCGAGCTGTCCTGGCCAGGTATGGGCCCCGGTGGTCCACCTCAAAGGTCAAAGCATACAGAATGTGTGCATTTTTTGCTCACATTTTGGAATTTTCACTTTTATTTAATTACCTATACATTGGATGGCACAGTGGTTAGCCCTATTGCTTCACACATGCAGAGTCTTCGACTTCAACATTCACTCTTTGTGTGTTGTTTTCAGTTCCTCCATGGGTCTGTGTGAGTTTATCTCCTAGTGGCATGCTACAGCCTGTTTTTTCCTTGTCTCATATTTATTGTTTTATTGTCATTTCTGAATTATTATTTTTCATGTTCAGATGTTATATGATACTTGTATACTGTACCTTTAAATATATATACATTCCTTGTGGTTTGTAGGTGGTACCTCAAGAGGTGGGACCATCCTGATGTCACCACTACTGAGACCTCCCTCTGGCTATATATTGATTCGGAGGAGATGATTGAAGTAGTGGTGCATTGCATTTGTTAGGAGCCTTTTAAAAGTGTTTCATTTCTAATTTCCACTTTATAGGCTTGTTTGATTATAGATAGTATATTGGGCATTTTTGACAAATCTGTTTCTTGCTGTTTTTGAACTTTTTTGCCTTATTTCCTATTATTGTTAATTAAACCTTATTTATAAACATTTTTCATTTTGAGTTTTACAGTCCATTCTACCTTGTAAGACATTTTGTTATACTTTGAATTTTCAAACTTTTAAAGCCAGTGTCCCATTAGGCTAAAGTCTGCAGTTTGCTGTTGTCAGGCACTAGCTGAACCGGTGTTGATTCTTTTCCGGGCTGCCCAATGAAGGCTCTTGTTGCTTTTGGGGCTTTTTGTCGAGGATCACACTATTTTGCCATGTCTGTGACTCTATCTCACAACAACTCATATTTTGGCTTTCTTCCTAAAAGGTATGTACAGGTGCATCTCAACAAATTAGAATATCATCGAAAAGTTAATTTATTTCAGTAATTCAATTCAAAAAGAGAAACTCCTATCACTCTGTGTGTAATTAATTTATATAATATATATTTCAAGCGTTTATTTCTTTTAATTTTGACTGATTATGACATATAGCTAATGAAAACCTAAAATTCAGTATCTCATAAAATTAGAATATTGTGAAAAAAGTTCAATATTGTCGATTCATGGTGTCACACTTCAGTCAGCTAATTAACCCAAAACACCTGCAAAGGTGTCCAGAGCCTTTAAATGGTCTCTCGGTCTAGTTAAGTAGGCCACACAATCATGGGGAAGACTGTTGACTTGGCAGTTGTCCAGAAGACAGTCATTGACACCATCCACAAGGAGGGTAAGCCACAAAAGGTCATTGATAAAGAAGCTGGATGTTTACAGAGTGCTGTATCCAAGCATATTAATGGAAAGTTAGGTGGAAGGAAAAAATGTGTCAGAAAAAGGTGTACAAGTATCTTCACAAGGAATGGGCTGCAGCTGGAGTCAAGGTTTCAAGAGCCACCACACACAGACGTATCTGGAACATGGGCTACAACTGTCACATTCCTTGTGTCAAGCCTCTCCTGAACCAGAGACAACGTCGGAAGTGTCTTACCTGGGCTAAGGAGAAAACGGACTGGACTGTTGCTCAGTGGTCCAAAGTCCTCTTTCCAGATGAACATCTACATTTTGCATTTCATTTGGAAATCAAGGTCCCAGAGTCTGGAGGAAGAATCCAAGTTGCCTGAGGTCCAGTATGAAGTTTCCACAGTCAGTGATGATTTGAGGAGCCATGTCATCTGCTGGTGTTGGTCCACAGTGCTTTATCAAGTCCAAAGTCAGCATAGCCATCTACCAGGAAATTTTAGAGCATTTCATGATTCCCTCTGCTGACAAGCTTTATGGGGATGCTGATTTCATTTTCCAGCAGGACTTGGCACCTGCCCACACTACCAAAAGTACCAATACCTGGTTTAATGATCATGGAATCACTGTGTTAAATTGGCCAGCAAACTCACCTGACCTAAACCCCATAGAGAATCTATGGAGTATTGTTGAGAGGAAGATGAGAGACACCAGACCCAACAATGCAAACGAGCTGAAGCATCCTGGGCTTCCATAACACCTCAGCAGTGCCACAGGCTGATCACCTCTATGCCACAGGGCATTAATGCAGTCATTCATGCAAAATGAGTCCTAACCAAATATTGAGTGCGTACATGGACATACTTTTCAGTAGGCCAACATTTCTGTAGTAAAATTCATTTTTTTATTGGTCTTATGTAATATTCTAATTTTCTGAGATACTTAATTTTGAATTTTCATTGCCTGTAGGCCATAATCAGCAAAATGAAAAGAAATAAAAGCTTGAAATATATCACTCTGTGTATAATGAATCTATATAATATATGAGTTTCACTTTTTGAATTGAATTACTGAAATAAATTAACTTTTCTAATTTATTGAAATGCACCTGTATTTGTGTGTGTGCGTGAGTGTGTCAGGCTTATTGTTAATTCTAACTTTATTATGGTTTGAGTGTTGTGGATTTGACATTGTTGCATCTCCTGGTACTACAGTTGTCATTCCAGGACAGGCAGGAGGCATTTTAATTAAAAATTACCTTTCCCAGGTGTCATTTGTAAAGATATTTTAATAGCATGCACACTTTGTATACACTTTGAATAGCCATAGTAAATTCCTGTTTCCATATTGCTTTTAATATTAAAAATAATTAGGCTGAATTTTATACACAAATGATAAATTAAAAAGGCAAGCTTTGAACAAGCATAGCAGAAAACAAATTTTAATTTTCTGTCAGAATGACATTCATATTTAGCCAGAAAGCAAAATGGAATAATTAAACACTTGAAGATAAGAGTGCAGCTTGTGTGATTACATCAAAAAGAATAATCATTTAAAATAATAATAATAATTTCAAAAAAATGTAATTGTGTTTGTTTGTGAGCTACAAATGATTCTCTGCAAATGTTTAATCTCAGTGCTATTATCTAAAAATAGTTACGTTTTTAATATTTAAAGTGCACGATAACAGTTTGAGCAAACAAATTATATATAAAAAAAGTTTCATTTTGAAATTTTAATTGTTAAATAAAACCATAGTTATTTATTATTAACTTAAAAGCAAGCATAAGCATGAATTGATTTGTAGATAGTGAAGTAATCCACCTAGAAGAAGCAGAGTTATGCAGAAATAAGAAGTAATGTGGTTTATTCATGAATTTAAAGTTTTCTGGCTATTATAGTAAAGTTCTGAAAAAGCAAACACATTCAAGTGTAGGATGGCTAAATTTTAGTTTGATAATACTCTGGGTAAGTTTTTTTAAAGTACTATCACAGTTCCCACCATTTACAACACTCAGACTCTCCTGTCATATGCATGGCTCTTTACTTTGATGGAATGAGCAATTTAACTTCATTGTGAGTGTGGTTTAGTGGTTAAAGCTTTGGACTTCAAATACTGAGGTTGTGGGTTCAAATCCCACTACAGACCATGAGCAAGTCACTTGACCTGCCTGTGCTCCAATTGGAAAACCAAAACAAATATGACCAATTGTATCATAAATGTTGTAAGTTACCTTGGATAAAGGTAATAAATAAATGTCAAGGGTTTACTTGCTGGGGGTTGAATAACACATTAGGCCAATTAGTTACCAATTCACCTAATATACACATCAAAAATCAACTATCTTTATAAAGATGGCTTTGAGTCAGAAGTGGAGTTTCTGACATTTAAAACTTTTTAAATACATGTGACTTCATAGACAGACCTCTTGAAATGCCAATGCAAGCAAAAGTATCCCCCATAAGCATGGTGTAATTTATTTTAGTAACATGATCTTATATGCAATGTAAACCAGCCATGATGAAGGAAATTGCAAAGACTGGAAAAAAGTAAACTGCTGGATACGGATTGGCTTCTTTTTCAAACTCAGTGCACTCTTATTGAAAAGGTATCACATGACACCAAGTAAGTTGTTATAGTATTTGCAGTGGGTTTAGGAAGGTCGCCCTAAATTTTAATGGACCACGGTGTGCCAGTTATATTATGTTTCTCGATAATTTGTTTTAAAAGTTGTCACAGAGCATGCAATAAACTTAAAGGTCAAAGGTCCTATTTTTATTGCACTCACAGCTGAGTTACTACAAGGTTTTAATCTGGGTCGTAACCCTAGAATTACACATTATTTAAACCAGTTGAGAATAAACAGGAAGGGGGGAGGGGTGCAAAAAAAAGTCAAAATTTTTAGAAAAGGTGATTTAGCCATCCTGATATATCTTAGGTAGGATCTATGACTAGTGTTTAATTTATGCTTTGTCTAAAAAATATAGGGAAACATTCTAAAATGACAACGTCATTATTAATCATTAGGTTTGTACTTAATTTCTCTATAGTCAGAACTTAAAACTAGAAAATAACAAAGGGCTATACTGGTGTGCATCTATGAACAAAAAAGAAGTTAAAAATTCCCACCTGGCGTAACATTCAGGTGCATCTGGGGACTTATTGATTTGAAGTTGGTGCATTTTACATTTTTAGTTACTTCATCAAAAAGTTAGTTAGTTAGTTTTGTTTATTAACTATGTTTTGTAAAATAAGTCATATTTGTATAATATATTCAATTACATGAAACAGACGAGAACATTAAATACACACTTTTTAATCATACATATCATGTAGTTGCAAAAGTAGCCCAAATATGCTTGTGGTGGCTCAATAGCTTTCATGGACAGTAGACACCAATTCAGGTGATGTAAAAATGGTATTAATTGATGTGCTGGCATTGGTTGTGGAGGGTCCATGACTAACTGTAGTTTAAATTTCTTAAAAATAGCTTCTTTAAAAGAAGAATCTGATAGTGACTTAAAATGTCAGCTGCAACAGACTAGGATGGAATGCAGCTCTGGAGCTTTGCCAATAATTTACAGTGTCTGAGAAATATTGAATTAATTATGAAATGAAGTTTGTTTGCTTTAAAATATATATTTTTTTAAATAACAAAAGGGATCATAAAAAATAAAAACCCAATAACCATACCAATAAGTATTTAGTGGAGTACATACAATACTGTTCTTCAAAACTATAGTAGCAATACCACATCACTCACTAAATGCCAATATATCAACAATAAAGTGAAATTATCAAAATATATATAAAAAAACATAAAAACAAAAAACTATAAATGCAAAATGACTAATAATAGCATAAAATCACACTTGGCATTACTCATTGAAAGAAGAAAAGTTCCACATCTAGCTACCAGTGTTAATGTTTCAAGTAATTGAAATGTCACAGTTAATGTTAATCTTAAAGATTTTAATTTCAGTCTCAAAATACACAGAAGCAAAAATGTCTGATCGAACATGGAATAATCATAACCCTGATTCAGTCTTTGTCAGACATTTAACCACTGAGCACCTGTTTCACCACAGCATAAGTTGTAGTTTTGCTCTGTCCTTGCTATTAGTGGCACAATCAACCTCAGTAGAAATTGCATAACACAGTGTAGTCCTTGTTTCACACCCTGTGGCTCAGATGTTCTGCCTGCATATTTACTGCAGTTTTCTTTATTAACCCATCCTATGAAAATAAATACAGTATATTTTTAATTTTATTGATTGTATTGTAATCATTCCATACAAATTAATCAATTTTTCCAAAAAATAGGATTGAAAACAAATCAACCCCCACCCCTATCCTATGATAATATTAATTAGGTGGTCTGCACCTTTACCATGTAAATATTAGTTCAAATGTCTTTTAACTGCAAGCTGAAAATATATGTTCTTTAAAATAATAATCTTCAAATAATGCAGATGTGAGATTGGTTTTATTGGAAAGTAATACTTGTTTACTCTGCTAATAGAGCAAGCCTTTTATATTTCCTTTCTTCTTCCATTCATTTCCATTTAAAAGACTCTTTTTTTTTTAAACATTTACAATTAACATACGTCAAACAGCTGGAGTCATGAGCTGGTGTACAAGAGGCTTGCAAAGACATGCGTGCCTCTCCCAAAGTTTTGATTAACTTGTATTGGGGATCTGAGCAACTGTTGGACTAGTCAAAGAAGAAAATGCACAAAATACACAAGCTGAAATGTTCTCTCTCTAGGTAAATTTGAAAAAGTTGATTTATCCTTAATTGCAGTTACACAGAATGTTTCTGTTTTTATTCAGGCGAGTTTGCAAATTTACCAATACTTTTCAATTGGAGATTTTAAAATTTCAAAATTCTGTAAAGCAAACTCTATTTGAAACATTTCAATGAAAACTGAACTGTCTTGACAAATCTCTCTGTTATATTAAAAAAATGAGATGAGACAAGGCATGACTTTTTCAGAGAGCTACTTTCAAGTCCCGCGAGATGAGACTTTGTGCCAAGAGATTTAACCATGCCCAGGGCTGGAAATAAAAGACAAAGAGTAGATGACAAAGTAGAACATCGTAAAGAGTTTCCAAAACGTTGCCAAAATACACATGCAGAGCAGGTTAGAGATAATGAAAGTACTAAAATTCAAAAGTCTCAAGAAATGATAGTGAAGATCGCATTATTACAAACAAATTATTACTCTGTGAAATAATGGAACAGTGAAAAGAGATCGAATATATTGTTTGGATTTAAACTTTAAGTCAGAGACTTGGAGATTGTCTAATTCGTGTTGCCATCAGGGAATGGTAGTGTGGCTGCAACACGAAGTGGCTGGTGCGCAGCGAGCAGGGGAAAATGACCCCTAATTTCTTCAAAGAAAAAGTGGGCCATACTTGAACATAATTGGTCCACAGGGAGACAAGTTTTTTCATAGAGAAAGACAGACAGAGATGGTTATTGTAGTAGGTATTTTTCACATTATATGCAAACATACCTAAAAAGGTAACAGTTATTTCCACACTGAAAAATGAAAAGGAATGTCTGAAACATGATGCCTTTTCTGTACCTGTATATCTTTCATTAGAGTTAGAAAATGCCATAGTATATAAAAACTATGTTCCTTATCTTACATCATACATCTTTACAAAATATTGATAAATGTAGTCTTGTGTATCATTGTCAAATCATCAATCCATTTATTTTTCAATCTGCTAACAGAGTTCAGGAGCACAGGTAATTAGTGCCTGTCCCAGCAGCATTAAGCAGATGGTGCAAATCAGCCTTGAATAAAGCTTCAGTACATTACAAGGCACAATTACTCACACAGCAAGCAGTCCATTTGGGGTCACCAATAAACTGAACAGAAACATCTTTGAGGTGTGAGAAAACTCACATGGGGAGAATATGCAAACTCCATGATGTCAAGTGCCTGGGCCAAAATCAAAACTTTGGACTCCAGCCGGGAAGCGGCAACATTCACAAAACCCCTTCAGGACTCAGTAATGAAAATCTTATTATAAGTGTGTTAAATAAAGAATATATTCTATCCTAATACACATTTTAGAGCTATTGTATCATTTATTGTATGGTAATTCCCTAAAAGCAAATATAGTATTAACTACAAAATTTCAATTTTAATTAACTGAGCAATGTAGCATTTTCCTAATTGAAAGACCAGGGGCATTTGACCTACATCTGAAATAGACAACGGCTGACTTTTGCTAATAACTGCAAGAAGCAATGGAGCTTTCAAACGATAAGTAAGAAACACAATGCAAAAGCAGCAGGAAAGTCGGAGCTTAAGGCACTGTCGCTTGATCAACTACCATTAATATCAAACCCTTCTTTATTTCTAATTTTAAAGTTTTCTGCTAAATATTTAATGCTACACTCCAAATATCTGCACCTGAGGTTGCTCAGCCTGGACTGTCACCCTTGGCATCAGCATGAAGTCTATCAGGTGTTCTTCTAACCACTGTGTGCACCTCTCATATTCCATTGTGAACTGTGCAGCTATAAAACTCTTTTTCTTGATCTACTTTTAATAATAAACAGTTTAGCGTCAGTCACCTAATCAATTTATTAAGTAATTTTATTCCTTAGTTAAGATATTTAAATTAGTGATTATTATACTATTTTGCTGATTTCTTTTACCTTGTGATGATGTGGTCAATAAAAGGACATTACTAAAATGAAGATCATGCATATACATATAAGAACATGAAAAGCAGCAATTGGAATTAAATCAGTATTTTTCTAAATGTGCATATTAGGTTTTTTCCAATCTACCTACTTAATGATTTTATGTGATTTGTTTGATATTAACCAACAGTGGTTGCCAGTATGATGCATTCAGTATTGTTAAGCACAACTGAAGCTCAATTTCAAGAGAAGCGCCTGTCGACCTTGGATACAGTATGTAAGATTACACATATAATGGCCAATTACTGCTCTGTGAGCACTTCTGACCATGAAGATCTAAAAGTAGTGGTAAACATTTTTTTCTGTAGGGTTTTTAAAAAGGCCACTAACTTCTCTCAGAATAATGGCAGCATATTTCTGTTAATTGAGTGGAGTCTAAACTTTAATCAAAATGAGTGACTGTGTGGTTTATATCTTACATTATAGATTTTTTGCAGTCAAATGTTTTTGTTCTACCAGAAATGAGAAAGGCAGGAAATAACTTAGTAAAGGACTGGAAGAATAAACATGAATCAGAAAGCAAGCATAGTTCATAACCTGAAATTCAGAAATAAAGTCATCAATCCAGTAAATCAAATTTCTAAATCATAGTCAAAAACATATTTACAAAGGTCCATCTGCCAGGAAATCTATGTAAAGAATAACAAATCAGTTCTTCCAGATGGTTTTAAGGTGGAGACAGACAAACAAATTGTGATTGCATTCACTACACTTTTGGCACGCAGACTTATTCTGATAAACTGGAAGAACCCAAACTCTCCTCTTTTAAGTCAGTGGGAAACTGATGTGTTATACTATTTGAAATTGGAAAAAATCAAATACTCAGTTAGAGGGTCCGTACAGACTTTTTCAAAACATGGCAGGATCTAGTCAGTAATATTTTAAAATAAGTTCATGAAGCACAGAGAACTTATTAATTTAGGTATGTTTACAAGCCTTAAATTTTACGCCGTTTGGCTTGCTCTCTCTCTCAGGGGTGGGGATCGATCTGTTCTTTAACTCAATTTTTCTTTTTGTAATAACTTGTTTGCTTTGTATGGATTGCAATAAAATTAATAAAATAAAAGAAAAAGAATAACAAGTCAATCTGCTTGTTTTCCCTTTGAAAACTTGGATATATAGCATGTGTTTGTCATGATCTTTATATCCACAAATCTATGACGTCACCAGTCTCACACTTTCAGGTCGATTACCTAGCAAGTTTTAAAAACAACCAATCTACAAAATGGTGTTATGTAAAAGGCAGTAAAATAATTACATTTTTTTCTATGAAACTTTCTGGATGTAAAATAATTTCTAATTAGGAATCCTTGGGTTTGAAAAATTATAACTGTACACATACTGTATATGTTTAGAAAAGGTATAAAAAAAACAAAGAAAATATGCAAATGATAACAAATGTAACAGTTTTCGTCAGTTTAGAAAATTCCAGGATATTACATTTACTTATTGTGTTGGTAACTTAAAGTATTAAGAGGCCATTTTTTCCCCTTCATTTTCATAACTGAGTATACACTCCAGCTGTCTGATACCAGTCACAATTCCTCTACAGTCTCAGAGTACTGCCATCTCTGCTCCGTATCTCAGGCTCATGCCCCGGGCAGTAACACGTTGCTTTTAACAGGACGGGCACAGCTGTCCCTAATTAATTGTAATCACCTCATTCCGGTTCATAACACAGCCACAAGACTTTTTCACAGAGCCAAAAAGGAAGCAATAATTAGTTCTCATAAGTCATTTGACCTGCTGCACAGACAGACATGTACTGAAGTAGAGCAATTCATTCTCCAATATATGCGCACCTTTTCCTTGATGCACTTGCAGATTAGAAACAGATCCAGTTGTGATAGATTCATTTTCTTTGGAGCCAACCATTCCTGCTCAGAGTCTGGCTCAGTTAGTGCAGCCTTAAGCAGTAAATGTGAGATCACCTTTATCCTCCCAGCTGTTAATTTTCCTATGCTCTGCCAACACAGACTAACTTATCTGAGTGTAGGAGAGTGACTCAACATGACTTGCTATAATTTCTGTGACTGAATGACTCTCAGTGTCGGATAGTTACTAAGTGACAGTTTGTTGATTTCTAAAACTGAAGTGTCTCAACATACTCAAAGTCAAGATGGCCACTGTAAATTTATAGTTATAGCACATACTAAAACTACTGCCTAACTCTCAGATGGCATATACAATCACAGAACAGTAAATTAAGGAATAAGGGAAAAGATAAAATGAGAAGATTACATTAAAGAAAACAAGAAATATACACAAAAGGTTACTTGTCCAATGCAGGTATGTCCAGCTAAAACTCCAGTTTCTGATTTAAGAAGTGATCTTGATTGCCAACAATGTTTATTATATTCAGTAAGTATCAACCCAAAGTCCAACACACACTGGACAGTTGTATGTACTGTGCTAAGAACACTGTAATTCAAGTCACTTTAATGAAATTAATGCTTATTATGCCTGCTTTGTTTGGGATAACAAAGTGCCTTTCATGCAAATGTCTGTCACTGTATGATTCACCCTTCAGTGTTCCTTTGGCTAATGAAAGGATGATTTTTAAATGACTCAATGTCCATGAGGCATCTGGACCAGACAGGACATTTTTTAAAAACCTGCAGTGGCCATTTATCTAGCGTTTTCACTGATAAACAATATCTAATAACTCACCATGAGAGTCTGTGACTCCTGTCTGGTTCAGAAAGGCAGCATTCATTCATTTTCCAAAGAAGATAAAAGTGGTGTAAAATAATCAGAGGAGAATATAAGAAATATTGGGGTTCCTTTTGGGATACCTCATTTAATGATGTCATTTAAAAAGTCGAGAAAGTAAACTTAAGCATAGTTACTCAGGGTCCTCTCTCATTTTATCGAGAAAGTAAACTTAAGCATAGTTGTTCAGGGTCCACTCTCGCTTCATATGTGCTGTCATTGTATATCATTTGTTCTTGTGATCTGACAGGAAGGATGGAGATGTGGTTGGAAATAAAGTGACATCAGTCATCTTTCTCTGTGGGTTTCTCTTCCAGTCTGAGGTGGGAAGCAGAGACTGTATTAGTAACCATCCTGAAATTCATTCTTTACCCTCTATATACTTTAAAATCAACCCCAGCAAGAGATGCATAATGCCTACAAGATTGACAGTGGACTGTTTCAAAGAATACAGGCCAGTGGTGAAACCTGTTGATTTGAGAGACTGGAGGTGCGACACATTAAACGGAATGTGAGAGTTCTAGCAATTTCCTTACTTAATGACCAGTTTTCCCTCATAGTTAATTTATTTTGCCTTAATTGAAACTGACATGCTATTAGGACTTAGACCCCACTATTGCTTCTTTTTGCCTTATTTAGCAACCAAACATTAATGAGATTCAAAACTAGCCAAAGCATGACCAGCAGCCTACGCCCATCATACAATATCTTTTGACGTGTAAGTCCCTGTCTTGCACCCCAAACCATTAGGCTGAGTCTCAGTTTTTTAGTAAAACCAACTTTACTCAGCTTGAAACAGGAACAGCATGGTTATTTATTGTAGCGGGACCTACTATTCTACTACATAGACACAGCAATCAGGCAGAGTCATGGCCAGGTTAGTGGCCAAGTAATCCTGTTCCCTGCATTTATAATATTCCTTGCATCACTCATCAATCGGATCTGCTTTAGCTGTGAGCCACTGCAGTGTTGGATGCCCACAGTTGCCCCGGCAACTGATGAACTGTCTTCCGCAGACGGGGCGATTTCGCTTCGGGACGATCTTTGGCATGTCGCCCCATTGGGGGAAGTCCCAAAAGTGTTTAGAAACCTTACAATCTGGAAATAAAGAAAGGTGAAGGTATCAGTAATGTTGATCTGCTTAGGCCCACAAAATATTTTAGATAGATAGATAGATAGATAGATAGATAGATAGATAGATAGATAGATAGATAGATAGATAGATAGATAGATAGATACTTTATTATTGCCCAGAGGGGACTGGGCAGTCTAATAGTCTGGAATCCCTACAGATTTTATTTTTTTCTCCAGCCGTCTGGAGTTTTTTTTGTTTTTTCTGTCCACCCTGGCCATTGGACCTTACTCTTATTCTATGTTAATTAATTTTGACTTATTTTATTTTCTTACTGTGTCTTATTTTTCTATTCTTCATTATGTAAAGCACTTTGAGCTACTGTTTGTATGAAAATGTGCTATATAAATAAATGTTGTTGTTGTTGTTAATCCCAAGAGGAAATTCACATATTCTAGCAGCAGCATAGTGATAAAAAACAATATTAAATTAAAGAGTCATAAAAATGCAGGTAAAACAGACAATAACTTTGTATAATGGTAACGGTGGAATTGAAGAGTCGTATAGTGTGGGTGAGGAATGATCTCCTCAGTCTGTCAGTGGAGCCGGACAGTGACAGCAGTCTGTTGCTGAAGCTGCTCCTCTGTCTGGAGATGATACTGTTCAGTGGATGCACTGGATTCTCCATGATTGACAGGAGCCTGCTTAGCGCCCGTTGCTCTGCCACGGATGTCAAACTGCCCAGCTCCATGCCTACAATAGAGCCTGCCTTCCTTACCAGTTTGTCCCGGCGTGAGGCGTCCTTCTTTTTTATGCTGCCGCCCCAGCACACCACCGCGTAGAAGGGGGAACTTGCCACAACCATCTGATAGAACATCTGCAGCACCTTATTGCAGATGTTGAAGGATGTCAGTCTTCTAAGGAAGTAGAGTCGGCTCTGTCCTCTATTGCACAGAGCATCAGTATTGGCAGTCCAGTCCAATTTACCATCCTGCTGCACTCCCAGGTATTTATAGGTCTGTACCCTCTGCACACAGTCACCTCTGATGATCACGGGGTTCAGGAGAGGCCTGGGTCTCCTAAAATCCACCACCAGCTCCTTGGTTTTGCTGGTGTTCAGGTGTAAGTGGTTTGAGTCGCACCATTTAACAAAGTCCTTGATTAGGTTCCTATATTCCTCCTTCTGCCCACTCCTGATGCAGCCCACGATAGCAGTGTTGTCAGCGAACTTTTGCATGTGGCAGGACTCCGAGTTGTATTGGAAGTCCGATGTATATAGGCTAAACAGGACCGGAGAAAGTACAGTCCCCTGTGGCGCTCCTGTGTTGCTGACTACAATGTCAGACCTGTAGTTTCCCGAGACGCTGTCTGTAAGATAGTCCACGATCCATGCCACCAGGTATGAATCTACTCCCATCTCTGACAGCTTGTCCCTAAGGAACAGTGGTTGGATGGTGTTGAAGGTGCAAGGGAAGTCCAGAAACATAATTTTTACAACACCACTGCCTCTGTCCAAGTGGGAGAGGGATTGGTGTAGCATATAGATGATGGCATCCTCCACTCCCACCTTCTCCTGGTATGCGAACTGTAGAGGGTCGAGTGTGTGGCGGACCTGTGGCCTCAGGTGGTGAACCATGGTCTTCATCACATGTGATATCAGGACGACAGGCCCGGAAGTCATTCAGCTCACTAGGACATGTTACCTTTGGGACTGGAGTGATGCAAGATGTTTTCCAAAGCCTCAGGTCTCCTATTCAAGGCTCAGGTTGAAGATGCGCTGTAGAGGACTCCCCAGCTCCAGTACACAGGCCATCAGCAGTCGTGGCGATACTCCATCTGGACCCGCTACTTTGCTGGCACTAAGTCTCCTCAGCTCTCTTCTCACCTGGGCTGCTGTAATTGTGGGTGGGGATGTTTCTCCTATGCTGGTATCAGCAGAAGGATGGGTGGAGGGTGCAGTAGTCTAAGGTGAGTGTGGGTTAGGGTGGTCAAACCTGTTAAAGAAGTTGTTCATTTGGTTTGCTCTCTCCATGTCTCTCGATGGTGGCACCCCGCTTCGAGCTGCAGCCAGTGATGATCTTCATCCCATCCCACACTTCCTTCATGCTGTTATTCTGCAACTTCTGCTCCGGCTTTCTCCTGTACTGCTCCTTCACCTCCCTGAGCTGGACTCGGAGTTCCTTCTGCACGCGCTTGAGCTCATGCTGATCACCGCCTTTAAAAGCCCTTTTCTTCTGGTTCAAAAGGCCCTTAATGTCACTTGTAATCCATGGCTTGTTGTTAACATAGCAGTTTACTGTTCTTACTGGAACTACAATGTTCATACAGAAGTTGATATAGTCAGTAGTGCAGTCAACAACCTCCTCAATGTTCTCACTATGTGACCCCTGCAGGATATCCCAGTCCGTAGTTCCAAAGTTGTCTCTCAAAGCCTGCTCTGCCTCAGGGGACCCCTTCCTGAATGAGCGTGTGGTTGTAGGTAGCTCCCTCACTCTTGGTTTGTAATGAGGCTGAGGCAGAACCAGGTTATGATTTTAACAGTGCTCATAAAAAAGTAAATTAACAGTTTTGGAAATGTCTGCTGTGGCTGAAGAAAAGAATCAACAAGCCATGGAATTCAATATATGGATTTATTTAATTAACAACAAGAATTTGCTTCTAATTAAGAAACTAGTTAGAGTGAAATTGGTTGGAATTTGAGGCCTTGACTTAGCTGGTCATCTGTTGGCTCTCTTCACATCTCTTTTTTGTTTGGGTGCCATTGTCATCCTGGGTATGATGTTAATCTGCATCCAACCCTGCAAACAGGTCCTCCAACTTTCAGGCAAAACTTGGAGGTTGGTGGCAGGATTGCCACTCCAGCCACTGTAAAACACCTCACACTGCTCTAATCCATTCAAACTAGTGTGGTGCTGAAGCATCACCTGCTGCACAGCTGCACTTGGGTCCCAAACTGTTAGCCTGTTGTGGTTCATTGTGTGGTGGATGCGCCAATATGCTGTATTCCGAGCATGATCTCAACTTCTCTCTCTTCTTACTCATTTCTGATAGTTGTACTTAAAAGATGACTCAACCAACCAAAGCATCTGGTCAGAGACTTCAAGAAGCAAGAGGCAGATTACACTTCCTCCTATATGAGAGAGGATGCTTTTGTTAGAGTGGGCCACTTTACATTTCTCAAAGTCACCATCACTGACAACCTGAAGTGAATGCAACACAGCTCCACTATGATCAAGAAGGCTCAGTAAAGCCTTTACTGTCTGAGGGAAAGCGCACATGTTACTATCTATGCTTGCCAACTTATACAAGTGCACAGTACAGTCCATATTCATTGGGTTCATTACATCCTGGTATGGCACCTACCTAATTTAGAACCACACTCCAAAGAATGATGAAGGAATCACAGAAATTTAATGTCACACACGTACCTTTTTTAAGGGCATATACAATGCACATTGCCTTAAAAAGGCAAGCAGGACTAAATACCTCACCTTTCTGTGCATTGTTTTATCTCTTCCAGCAGTACTCACACTAGTAGATTTAGAGAGTTTTATCTTATGGTCATAAGGATACTCACCAGCTACTCATACTGACAAATGTATTGTTTGTTGTAACTATTATATGGCAACATTAAAACTTTAGTTGTTAGTTGTTACGAGAACAGGTCATTGAGCTAAACAAGCTCACCTTCCTATTCATAGAAATTCTCCAAAACAATATTTTTTTCAAGATTTCATGATTTTATTCCATCTGTAAAGTATATTCTGCATTTGACATACCAAGCTGTTTTTAATGGCTTTTTTTATTTGGTGTCATGGTACTGTTGCTGCGGTGGGCTGGCGTCCTGCCTGGGGTTTGTTTCCTGCCTTGTGCCCTGTGTTGGCTGGGATTGGCTCTGGCAGACCCCCGTGACCTTGTAGTTAGGATATAGCGGGTTGGATATTGGATGGATGGATGGTACTGTTGCTAGTCTGTTAGAGACATACATATAAGAATTTCATTGTAACATGTGTACTGAATTGAACAGTAGTAGTTTGAGGTATTGAACCTCCAACCTTTTGCTTTACAGTCCACTCTCTTGGCAACTACTCTTTGATGAATGCGAAAAATAATGAAAATTCCTATGAAGTCAGTAGATGGATTGAGAGAGCATGGAGGGTCATGAGATCGCTGAGAAGGGATGTGTGGCACCCCCAATATCTATGCAAAAGGACAAAGATCCAAGTCTTTAGAGTCCTGGTGCTTCCTGTCTTGCTATATGTTTGCGAGACATGGACTCTATCCAGTGACCTGAGATGAAGACTGGACTAATTTGGTTCTGTGTCTCTTCGGAGAATCCTTGGGTACCACTGGTTTGACTTTGTGTGGAATGAACGGTTGCTCATGGAGTTCCGAATGAGGCACATTACCTGCATTGTAAGGGACGGTCAGTTACGGCATTACTGCCATGTGGCACAATTCCCCAAGGGTGATCTGACTCACAGGATCTTCATTGTTGAGAACCCAAATGGCTGGACCAGGCCAAGGAGATGTTCATGTAACACCTGGCTGTGGCAGATAAATGGACATTTCCAGGGGGTTGGATTCGACTGCGTGTCTGCCCTGAGGGTTGCCAACCAGGATCCCGAGCTGTTTCATTGTTGTGTGGTGGGTGTGGCAATATGCTGTACAAGTGCACACTCCACAACCTGACCTGACCTGACCTATGAGCTTTAGAGGAAACTGACCTTAGAGCACAGCCTGATTCTCTTGAGATGTGAGCTACAATGCTACCCTCACAAGCAGAGTCAATAAATAAGACATGCAAGCTAACATTTATGCAGATTGACATCAGTTTAATGTATTGCATGTGACCAGCCAGGGAAGGCCACGGTATGGAAATATAGCTATACGAATATGTACTGGATATTTTTAAATATAATCACACACTAGATAATTAGAAAATAGTATGCACAGACATTAGAATGTATAATATGATTAAGCACTTATTTTAATTAAGTTCTTGTTTTACTATGTGATTCTGCACCTTATAAGACATTATTATTTTTTAAAGTATATAGTAATCTCACCACCAATATACGTAGTTTAAGCTTTGTTAGACACTGAATTGCCCTGAGCCTTCAATAGTTAAATCACTGGAATGAACTGATAAGCACCGAGTCTTACATGTTACTACTCCACCAATTTAAAATGACATCCTGAATACCAATGCCAAAGACTGGGTGGACGATTAGCAACAAGGGGGCCTGGTTGAAAAGGATAGGAAACAAAGATGGCAAAATGGCAAAAGGTGGTGGCCATTAGCATAATGAATAATGAGCATGGATGAACATAACTTAATGAAGAGTGGGCTTGACTGAAGAATGATCAGGCAAAATTGGAAAAATGCCATTAGGTATTGTCCATTAGCATAAGTAGGAGTGTCAAAAAGTATCTTATCTGTGTTAAGCTAGGTATGAAAATGTCTTCATGCCCAGAAACAATGGCTCACTCCGTGGACCGAGCATAGTTTTTATTATCTTTTAATAAAGTCTAAAACTGGAACCAGAAGAGTTTTGGACTCTGTGTGATTTCTTGACTTTGGATACTATTGGTTTGGGATTTTATTCTGTGACAATGGTAGCCCACTGTTTTAGTTATGTGTAGTTCATTGAACTGGGTTTCAGCTTAGACACTGTAAACATAGACTGCATTCTCCATTACCGCTTTCTTTTCTTTTTCACATCTCAAATATGTGCATTTCAGGTTAACTGTATCTGTGAAGTGACCTGGGATGAGTTACGGTAAGTGAACGTTCAATGTAATAGTTGGGAGGACTATCCATGGCTTGTTTCCAACTTGTTGTTTTTGGGACACTCTGACTGCAATTTTGCACATATTTTATAGTTTTACTTTGATTTTGGGGTTATGATAAATTTTTATTGTTGCTTTATTACCTTTTCCTGCCACTGAGTTTTTGATCACTCTTAAATACACATCAGAATGACTAAACTGAAAGAAAACTAAAAAGAAAGAAAACTTTTGACTTACATGAAAAGCATGTAAATGTATGCATATTATAATTGGCATCATGGTTTAACTGATTTTTCTAGCATTTTTGTCCTGATTTATTGCTTGCAAATGTGTTTTCTTTTTTACCTCCTGGTTCAACACGTTTTTACAGTTCGGCCTGCCAGATTTTTCTACCTTGGAAGAACAGCAGGTATTTAAATCCTTAAATTGGAGATTACAGACTCTGAATGAGCATGGATGGATACATGGACTGAATGAGTCAGGTCTCCAAGATCAAATCAAAGGCATTCACTTACAGGGTGAACCGAAAGTCGCTAAAGACTTTGTTTGAAGAGGATTCACTAATGTCAAGTGTACAATTACAGACACTTGGTTCAGGCAGGCAATGACATAGTTAAAAAAAAATGGAAAAAGGCAAGAAGATTGTAGCACGTATCAGGCAGACAAGGAGCTTTGCAAACAATTGTAGTCATGGCACAAGAGCCAAGATTCAACAATACAAAAGACTAAGCATATATAAAATAAAGAGAGATTGACCCATGAGAGGTCACTGAGAAGCTATTAAGCTCAAATGGACTCACGTGATGCCTTTCTCTGACAAAAGCAAACAAGAGGCAGGACTGTAAGCTTGGCCAAGGATAAGATGTGACAGCATGTACAAATAGACTCCTATGCCTTCATTAGCCATTCATTTATTCAGTGTGTTGGGGTTACAGTGAAATAAGAACAAGTCAAGTTGGGGCACATGCACTGGTACAAATAAGAACACTTGAATTAAATACCAAATGTTCGAAATAAAACGAGTGAGGGTTCCGATGGGCATGTCAGCTGAGGGCACATGGAGGAGGACTTTTGCATTTATACATACGGCATTATGTAGAGACCTGACTATTATGTTAAACGGTTCTACAATGTAAGTTAGTGAATACTCGTTTAAACAAAAATAAATTATGTGGTACCACAATGATGAAAAGGTGAACCAGTTTTGTGCACTTTATATATCCTTTCTGTGGCAGCGCTACTTTTTTTAGCTTCTAAGCCCCCAGTATTACTAAGGAGACCTGGGTCACTTCTCGATCAAATAATACAGTATTTTGTAAAAGCTTTAAAGATCTTCTGTATGACATCTCACAGGAGTGAAAATGCTAAGTTTAAGTTTTGTGGAGTACTTTATTTCAGTAAGGATGCTATGTCTTCAGTGAAACTTTGAAGGATTTCTCTTGAGGCCAGAAATATGTTAGTATGCAAAGATGAAGACAAAATACACGTTTTTCACTTGAAATACATCTACGCCAAAAAACCTCTGGAGTGCAGTGGTGGAATTTATTCACATGCTAGACAAAACTTGCTAGGCTAAACATTTTAATTTCAAAAGCACTGCAGTCCTTTAGAATTCTTATAATGTTCTATGTGAGAGTATTGCTTCTTTGTTAACGTGGCATACAAGCAGCAAGTCTCCCCATTGGCTTTGCTCAGCATTTGATTTGCTTTTTCAAGCATGGTGGTGATGTTTAAAAAAAACTCTTAAGTTTGGCTGCCATTGAAATCTCTTATCTATATTAGCTGTGCTGCAGTTTTGGAAATACTAGACATCTGATTTTGGTTTAGCTTTTATTGTTCACTGATAAATAAATCATCTAATCTCTTCCTAGTCTGAATTTGTTACTATCTGATGCTTTTCTATGTTTGCAACAAGGCAATTGAGTCACTGGCTGCTTCCATTGGCCTGTTAGTGTCAAAATGTATTACTTATTTATTTGGTACGAGACCAGTACTGGACACATACAGACTATATTAATGCTCATCTAACTTTTATAAAATTGATTTGACACTGGGGATTTATTCAAAGAGTTTGCACTTCCAGTATGCCTGTTCTTTTAAAAAGTGAGTACTACAATTATGGACAACCTTTTCCTCACAAAATTAATGTTTTAAAAAGAATCCCTGGAAATTTTATAGGAGTTTCAAAGGTTCTATCAATTCACACACATTTCTGACAGAGCAGAGTGAGACATAGAAAGCAGGAACAATGAAGAGGAGACATCAAGAACCAACCTGATTCTCAAGAGCTGCTTTCTTTTCAAAGGAGTACCAGACAAGGATGGTATGGTCTGGGCAGAGGTTAAACTGGACATTCAAACATTGCAATGCGTTTTATATATTTAGAGTTTTTTTTGTTATCTGGGTTCTATTTCTGAAATTTAACTTTATTTTCAATTTGTTTCACAGTTTTCATTGTTTTTGCAATGCATTTTGAATATGTTTGTGATTAGTTATGGTAAGTTGTTAGTTTTATTAGGCCCTGGCATTAGGATTGGTTTTGCCTTTCATTTTGCCCTTTCACTCCTGGGTGTGACCTCTGCCTGTCCTGACTATGTTCACATGGCATTTTAAATTTCATGGATTTATTTCTGTCTCACAGTAATCCTTGCTCACTCTAATGCACCTTAACAGATATCAGTCTTCATTTCAGCGGCTCAAAAATAAACAGGAAGATAATGGCCACTCCAGATCACAGTTAAGTAAGAGTGGCATTGTTAGAAAAGTCATATCACTCCAATGATCATGCCCACTTTCAAAGTGTCAACCACACCTCCAACCGCTTGTGCAGTTTCTGTCTCACCGTGCCCACCACATGCATTTTCATTAAGGCCAAACCTCCCATTTTTAGTTGTGTAGTTAAAATAATTATTGATCATTTAATACAATTTTACATCTCATCCATAATATGAAAAAGGCTTGTGACTTTCACTCTCTGATCACTTGTTATAACGTTCAAGTCAAGTCTTCATTGTATTTTCTAATATAAGTATTTATTTTAGATTTTTGGTTATATTTTTAATAGTGTTGATCAGCAAAATTCACTGCATTTTTTGTAGAAAATATGCTGTGTTCACCAGTGACCTTTTCGCAGAAGAATCACTGTGTGGCCAGCACCCCATCATGTTCTTCCAGGATAGCGTGATATCACAGAGTTGTAGCAGCCAATGTTGGATAGGACAGTACTCCCTCTGAATCTAGTAGTAGGCTAAAAATTAGTGTAAAATTTGCAAATACATGTAAAAACAAAACACGCATGTAGAAGTAAACCAGAAATGTGTTGGTGTATTCGTGTCTTGAAGGTAATTTTTTATGTGTAGACTTACAGTATATGTGACCTTTTTGCAACATGTGAGACTGTAATAGTATTACCCAGAGTGCTGTGCAGTCGAAGCAACCAGGAAAGAGTGAAGAACCCTAATAGACTCTAGCTGCAGATCTCCAGAGCTATGCTCCATTTAAGAGGTTATCACTTTATATTATACATCAGTGGTAACAACTTGTTACACTATAGTTAAGATTAGGGTTGGGTGAGGGTTATCTGACAGTAACCTGCAATGCAATTGGCTGTCCAGCGGAGCTACTGAGTCACAGAGCTGCAGATGTCTGCAGCTGAACCTATCTCAAGAATCCACATACTTTACTGTTGCGCATACTTGGAAGTGAACAAAAAAATTAAAATAGAACAAACTGTACTTTTTGGTTACAGAGTGATGAATCCCTGCTATCAGATCTGTTGGTTGGTGCATGCCCAAGTGAAATAGGGTTAGAAATTTTAATATTCTGACATTTAATTCTATTGATTTTATTTCAGGTAGCATTATGATTAGTACTGATGTCTCACAACTCAGGTCACATTTTTAGCCACATTAATAGGTCTGGCATAGATGTCAGATTCTTCCCTAACCCTCAGGGACACATAAAAGACCATTGTACCATTATAATCCACTCAAAACTAGTAAAATGCCTCCTTCTCCATTGTCATCAATGCATTTCGCTGAGTTCTGTGAAGTTCCTGAATATTTCCATTATTTCACCAAACTCGAGGTGAAGCAAATTTAGCAAGATTCTCTCATCAATATATTTTACCTACTTAATGAGTCTTTTTTTGATGGTGACACAAAGGCTTAAAAACTAACAGCATGTGGTGCATTGCTATCAGGAACTTAATTGTTCCAAATGAAAAACAATAAAAAGCAGCACTACTTTCATTTTGACACACTAGGGATCTACCTATTAGAACTTTGAAAAAAGTACCCTCAAAATGTTCTAAAGACAATCCACAAACTGAGAAAGCAATGTGCAACAAACCAGCAAGAAAAAGTGTCATACAGGTGGAGTCTGACTCTCCTAACTAGATATAAGGTGTTGCCTTATTTTCTGGAAATAAGTGCCCAGAGGTCACAGTTGCACTCATGTACTCTCTAGTATGTACTTACACCAGTACAACAATGATGTCATAGTAAGGTGGACATATAACACAGAAAATAACAGACTAAATATTAAAATAATGAAAAATATGTACTGTGGAACCTGACAATTTTATGCTTAGCCACTCTGTAGGCTGGGTAAATTATGACTGCCATAGATTAGAAGGTAAATCTGTTTTGAGCAGAGCAGAGATTAGAGTGAAGTGATATCATATCTAAATCAGACCACTGGGCTAAATCTGACCACCTTTTTCAGAAGTCAAAGTCTGTAACTTCCTCCTATGGTTACAACAGAGTAGTAATTTGATCCAGTAAGTTAAACAAGCAATATTATCTCTACATGGACTTAATATGCAGCACACATCTAGAATGATTCATTGAATTCTATGGAAGACCAGCTACTCCCTGCAACTCTATTCACTTGTTCACAAAAAATATTTTCCTGTAGTTACATTGTGACAAGTAAATATACATTTGTAATTCTGAAATGATGTATGGCTCTGCATGGTTTTGGTTCCAAATTGTAATGATGTCATCCCAATTTATTGCCCTGTAGAGAAACTTTCCCTTGTTTTTTTTTATTTTTTTTTTTATTCTGGATAGTAAGGATATTTTTAGTCCAGAGGCAATCGTTTTACAAGTGATGATCTCTCAATGGTATTTTCAGGCTTAGTTTGCACTCATGCTCTAAGTTTATTACTTTGAACCCATTTTTGTCATCAGAGGTAGTACTTACCTGTGAACCTTCTCAGCCTGTATTTCAGAATATTTCACAGTGGCCAATTTGTGGTGTCTTTGTGATGGCCTTTTTTTCATTAGGGCTTTGGTCAAATGTGCCTTTTCAGCATTATAACCTGAAAAAAAAGCAGAAATAGATACAATTTTTAGATTGTCGCTTGTTTTTTGTAATTCTTGCTTATCTGCTGCTCTTGGGAGAGAGCTTTTATGTATTTTGAAAAAAATGCCTTTAAAGGAAAATTCCATTACATTAAAACTTAAGATGTATCCATGTTTATTTGTTTAACTATAACAAGCAACCGCTGTTTGTGGTTGGTTATGCCCACAAACATGTATTTCATCTTTAATGACGTATAATATAAACCTAGACAAACAACTCAGGGTTGTAGGGTGTGCCAGCAAGGCAAAAACCAACCCTGTCCTCATGATGCACTCCAGTGTTACCAGCCATGTAGAACTGATTGAGTTCTTTGTGTTAGTGAACAGCCCTGGAGTCTCATTTTGAGGACAGCAATAACTCACATGGAGATTTTGTTGTGTGGATAGGTAGGTCATCCAGTCAGCCATGAGCTTCATCCTCTTCAGAGGCCTTTTATACAGTTGGGGGAACACATGGAAATACAGTACTTGAAACCATTTTTTATATTCGCAAAGAGCTACATCCATCCATTATCAAACCCGCTATATCCTAACTACAGGGTCACGGGGGTTTGCCGGAGACAATCCCATCCAACACAGAGCACAAGGCAGGAAACAAACCCTGGGCAGGGCGCCAGCCCACCGCAGTCAAAGAGATACATTTCAGATACAGTAAATACTGTTAAGGAAAGAATTTCAAAGTACTTTTGATGTGTGGGGTTTCTGGGAAATTACCACACTGCTTATTCCACTCTCTGTTTTCCTCCATTATACATAGTGTTTGAAGTCACCTTGTAAAACCCTTCGTGGAAAAATCTTACATCTACTATGGGATGTGTGTTGTTAATGTAATGTGGTCAATTGAAAGGGGGCTATCTCACACCCCTGTTATTGGAATAGAGAAGCGGCCTGGAAAGAGTCCTCCTTTATTTATGAGCTACTTACTGTATGTTTGCAAATTTTTTCTGATGTCAGACCATTTTTCTTTTGGTTTTGTTAATTTTATTTGGACGTTTGGAAAGTTATTTTAGTTTTTCTCTTTCCTTTTGTTATGTTCTTTCATATATTGGTAGAAGATTTAGTTTTTTTTCCCCAATCTTCTACATCAACAGGTATTACCTTAGTCACTTCTGTTTAAGACTTAAGGGCTTTAGTTTAATAGCCCTACGCCATGACAGTTCTCTTTAACTAATGATTAAATTTGTTTGTAAAGGAAGTAACAAATGAAGCTCCCCATACATAATCAAAAACAAGCTGAGTTCATAAATGTAAATTAGGAGTGTGAGATTGCTTCAAACCATCAATAAGTTGAAGACCAATAAAACCTCCAGACTTGATGGGATTTTATCAAATTTGTTGAAAGAAGTGAGTATCATCATCTATAAACCCTTCTTACACATATTTGAGAAGTCAACTGAGAAGGGAGAAGTACCAGAGGACTGGAAAATTGCAAATATGACTCCAAAAGGGAGACAAAATAGATCCTGACAATTACAGACCATGCACAATTATGAAACTACAATAAAAAATAAATTAGAAAAGTACCTAAATAAAATAATAAACCTAAATAACAGCCAGCATGGATTTATGAGAGGAAGATCTTGCCAAATCAGTCATTTAGTTTTTTTTTTTTAACTATCAACTGAAATACTTGACAAAAGCAAAGCATACAACAGAATTCATCTAGACTTTCGAAAAGCCTTTGATACAGATTAACTCTGACATTCAAGGCTGTAGACATCAGAGGTAACCTAGGCCTATCCTGGGACTGTTACTTTTTCTGATTTATATTAATGACACAGATTTCAGTATAGTTAGTAAACTTGTAAAAATATCAGATTGCAATAATATTAGAAGAATGTTAAGGGGACAACAAAAACAAGTCAAGACTTAGACAAGTTTCAGAACTGGGCAGACACTTGGGAAATGCAGTTTAATTTAGGAATGTGCAAATTACTAGTCTAAGGCAAAATGGAACGTCAATTAAAAATACAAGATGAGAGACACTGTCCTAAAGGAAATGACCTCTGAACATATTTAAGACAGAACATTTTCATCACCTAAGCAATACTCAGAAGCTGTTAAACTATAAATAAAATGTTAAGTTATTGCAAAAACTGTTGAATATATTGTAAATTGAAGGACGTTATGGTTAGACGATATAACACACTAGTGAGACTGCATCTGCAGTATTGTATGTAGTTCTGGTCACCACGGCACAAGAAAGACTTGGCAGTACTTGAAGCTGTGCAGAAGGGAGCAACCAAGTGCATCCCAGGACGTCAGTACATGTCAAGTCATTTCATGACACTAAGAAATTACTTCATTTATTCTAGTAGGATTGAGTACAGCAGTGCGGTGTTCACTGGATGTTCAAATTGTTTTTTATACAGCCTTCAGTCAATCCAAAACGCTGCTGCAAGAATTATTACAAGAACAAGAAAATATGAACACACAAGTCTAGTTAAAGCCTTATACAGGCTCCTGGTTAAGTTTAGGGCAGATTTCAAAATCCTCCTTTAAATATATTAAACCGTAAATATCCACGGCCAGGCTTATTTGTCTGAATTTATTATTACTTACAAACCAGAATGCACATTAAGATCTCAAGATGCTGGTCTGCTTATGATTCCAAGGGTTAATAAAATAACAGAGGGAGGTCGAGCTTTTTGTCACAGGGATCCCAAATCTGTGGAATGGCCTGCCTGCTACTATTAGAGATACCCCTTCAATCTCAGCTTTTAAAACCCAGCTGAAGACTCACTTCTTAAGTGTAACATACTCTGACTAGAGCTGCTGAATAGCTGTGCATACTGCATCTCTGTGATTAGTCATTAGTACTAAAATATAAGTAAAATGATATGTAGTTGATACCAATTCTCTCCTATTTTGTTTCACTTATTGAGGCACTTGGTGCCACTGCCCTACTGCCAGGTTGTTATCTTGCCTATGAAAAAGTCATCTCAAATAAAGGAGCACTGGAATCATTGGTTAGAAGGGCCCTTTCATCAGATTGGCCGACCCAGCACTGACTCACCTGTGGAATGGCCAGTAGCGGGGAGGCAGCTTGTTGGCCGAGATCTCCAGTAGTCTGAGCAAATCTGAATCCTCATATGTGATATAATACTTTTGTATGTTGCTTTGTACTTGTACTATTACTATTGTACTATTGTATTTCTGAGGGGGCAATAATACTGTAGATTGGTCATCTAGGTCTGTGAAGAGGATTACTTGTGTTCGTTTTGTGTACTGGTTTTTATTTACCCCATTTTTTGAAACCCATTGCATGCCCAACCTACCGAGAAAAGGATCCCTCTCTTAATTGCCTTTCTCAATATTTCTTCTTTTTTCCCCCTTCAAGAGTTTTTCAGGTTTTTTTTGTCTTCTTTGGGAGTCAAGACTAGGGAGAAGTCAGAAAACAGGGCATGTTAAAGCCTATTGTGGCACTCCTTGTGTGATTTTGGGCTATACAAGAAATAAATGGTTGTTGTCATTGTTGTCGTACTGTGAAAGACTCAAATTAAACCTGTTTAGTCTTGAGCAGAGGAAACTGTGTGGGCACCTAACAGTAGTCAGCAAAATTCCCAAAGGCATTGTTAAACTAGATCAACCAGAATACTTTTAACTTAACAGTGAATTGTGTACGTGAGGACACCAGTGGAAATTAAGAGGAAATACATTTAAGACTGAGGCCAGGAAACTTTTATTTACTCAAAGATTTGTGGGAATATCGAACAATCTACCGAGAAATGTAGTTGAAGCAAAAACCTTGACAACCTTTAAGAAGTATCTGGATGACTTTTTGGGACTGATTAACTATTAGCTAAACAAACAAGCCTGATGGCGAATGAAATTCTAACTTGCATGTGTGCTCAGAGCAGTTGACAATTATACAGTACCAGCAAAAAAAAACAAAATACTTAATATGCAAAATAGAAATACAATTATATATAATACATATTTGTATTAGCTATATATTTTGTGAGAGATTGCCAGGAACCTTTCCCAGCCAGAACACCCTCAGCTTCGAAGAGCAGGGGGAGACAGCACGCACTGGGCATTGTCTCCCCTGTATTGATAAATGACATCCCCTCTGGGTTGCAGCGGTGCCCAAGATTTCCACAGGGTATCAAGGGAACTGGAGATCTTTGGCTCAGCCCTATTGAGTTACTTGGGTGCCTCCAGGGGGTGCTGTGGGGACTGGCGAGCCCTTCTTTGTTGGGCTCTCGCCACACCTGCAAGTGCTTCTTGTGTGGCACAGGAAGGGTGCCTTGGCAGCGGTTCTGCCCCTGTGTTGTTCTCTTTTGTAGGGACGGACCCCAGGCGAGCAGTAGGACCCCCTGCATTGGGGACCTGCCCTCTGATGTCGGACCGTCTGTGGAAGGATCTCTCTGCTGGTGCGCAGGTGCCGCCACGGCTGGAGGAGGCTGCAAGGGAGCGAGTGACTCCGACCAAAGGGGCGCGGAGGCTTCGGAGGGGGTGCCAAACGAGGAGGCATCTGGGGTGCCGGTAAGAGGGGGGAGTGCAACCTGTGCGAGGCGGGAGGACAGCCGGCACTTCCGCCATGCTGGGGCGTGGCTAGAGGAGGAATGCCAAGAACACCTGGGGCTCATCTGGGTCCTGTATAAAAGGGGCCGTCTCCCTTCATTCAAGGCTAGAGTTGGGTGGAAGAGGACGAGGCATGAGGAGAGTTTGGAGGCGGCCCGAAGAGCAAGGCATTGTGTGGCCAGGACTGTGTTTGGGGTATTGTGCACGGGACTGGGTCTTATTGACCATAAATATTGTACATATTTGTAAATAATAAACGTGTGGAGGTGAGTAACAACATGTCCGCCTGTCTGTGTCCGGGTTGGCTCCACAATATATATATATATATATATATATATATATATATATATATATATATATATATATATATATATATATATTGTCACACAAGTGCAAGTAGGAGGACGTTGCATGGACCAAGTGAAGGTAATTCCACGCCAAGCCATGGGGTGGCGGGGTGCACTAAACCTTCTCCTCTTATCTCTGCAGACCAGCTGCAGGAAAACCTATCTGACTCAACTTTGAAGACGCCACTTCCGGTTCAAGTGCCTCGACTGATGTCACTTTTGCTTCCGGAGCCTCCACTGACATCACTTCTTGTTCTGGTGCCTTGACTGACATCACTTCCAACCATGATCAGTTCTGTCTGTAAACAACGTTTCATTTTCACAGCCTTTTTGCAGCCAGGAACATAATATACTGTTGGCTGCCCCATACCTTTTTAAATGTGTCGAGTCTGATCATTTTACAATATATATGAAGTAGAATCCTAATTATTCATGCCCTGGTTAACCAATGTTCTGCCTTATCTGAAGTATATCTGTAAACAATATGCATTACTTTTCTTACGTTGTAACTCATAAGCCATGAATACTGTACTGACCGTATAAATATTATACTTTCAACCTCGACTGTGCTGAGTGAGTGGTCAAGTAGCTGGGGCCTCATGTATAAACATTTTCACGGCAGTTAAATCCTTTGCATACGCAAGTTCTCTGCTTGGTTTTCCAAACTGGCAGCAGCCAGTGTCAAAGCAATGCTTTTGTTCCAGTGCGGTTTCACTTTCTTTTTTAGATCCACATCCCTGATGCGGCTTTATCACATACACTGAAGTAAACTACTATATATCACTAACTACAAACTATTCCAAATACCATAGCTGCTTTAGCATTGTTACTATCAGTGTACCACTCAGAGTATTTATCCAACTGTATCTGAGTGTGGAATCACAGCTCTACAGCAGCTGATCGTAAAGAAAATTATCGGAAAAAGCATCAAGCACATGCTGCCTTAACCATGTGCACTTTCTATTGAGCTGCTCTCATACAACAAACACTTCAGAGCCTTTCCTGTATGGACCTTGTGGTTCAGAAACAGTTTTATCCCAAGTACTATGAACACACTCAATCAGTACATCAAGTGCTCCTTGTAGAACTGTTTGTACTTATAAGTACAATTACCTCACTGTAAACTTGCACTACTGTTATAATATTGCACAACCTGAGCCACTTTATAAAGCATCTATTTACATATGATGACTAATATCATTTTTAAGATTAAATTCAGCAAAATATGTTTATTACATTATACAGATAAAATGTTAACATCATTTAAATAATCTGTATTGTTAATAATTAAACATGTGAGGACACAGTGGACAGCAATACCAACGAGCTGACTCCCAGTTCAGGGATTGTTCCTTGCTCGCGCTGTATGCTTGCTGGGACTGTCATGACCCTGGATGGATAGATGGACAGAATAATTAAAAATGTAGTAGGTTTTGAAGAATTGGCGTTCACATTTTACAGATGGCTTTACATCTATTACAGAGCTGATTGTGCGGTGATTGGGTATCTGGAGAATGAAAAGGAAGGACAGGAATTGGGGGTTAGTACATTTGATAGAGACAGTACTGCTGCAATAAATTATTTTTTCGAAGGTCACGCACAATGCAGCAAGCATCTTACATGAGTCAGGAACAATCTCTGGACAGGGTGCCAGCTTTTCACTATCACTGCGCCACCATGTTCCCATCATTGTGCTTTAATTCCTATCATC
Source organism: Polypterus senegalus (assembly GCF_016835505.1). Classification (NCBI taxonomy): domain Eukaryota; kingdom Metazoa; phylum Chordata; class Cladistia; order Polypteriformes; family Polypteridae; genus Polypterus; species Polypterus senegalus. The sequence goes on from NC_053155.1 coordinate 58,357,591, forward strand.
ATGAAAATGATACCAAGTATGCATCTCAGTATTTAAATTATTCAGAGATCTGGAATTTCACAAATGTATAGGATTCTGTGTCCTGTCAGAGGAAGAGAAAGCCCAATTAAGAAGCACATACTGATTCACACACATAGAGCACATAGAAAAACATATACAAAACAAAGCATTTAACGTGCTAATTTAGTTACAATGGGATTTGAGAAACTAGTAAATTAAATGATTTTAAGATGGAGTTTATGATGCTCTACTTTAATGACAAAATAAACTACGTGATTAAAGTGGAAATTTCGAGATTAAACTTGACATTTCAAGCTTTTTTTCCCACTGTGTGCCAATTTTGTTTCTTTTCTTTGTACCCTAATAAGCTTCCATATGACTCCCAAATAAGGGGCTAGGACTCGCCTTTTCACGGCGACTTTGATATCTGACAACTTCTTATTTATTTCAGGCACTGTATGACTTTGACACTCTATGTCACTCGATCAAATTCCTTTTGTTGTTTATACCACTGTTTAAACCAACAAATAGTATGTTTTCCTTGCATCCACTTGGTGTTCGCTGAAATTCTTCTATTTCCCCCGTGGTTTTGCCATTGTCTTTTCACAGAACGCTGAGTTTAAGGGCTATTTATATTGATTTGCATATTCAAAGAGGCGTAATTCTGGGAGGAGTTGGGGAGTGGCAGCAGACACGTGCACATTCATTACTTTTCACACTAACCAGGATTTATGTAGCAGAAGAACATGGGAGTTGGTGTATGCACAGATTTATGCATCTGAATTTTTTTGTGCGTACGCACATTTCCGCTTTGTTTTAGTGTGAATTCTATGCATGGCATTATGCGTGAGGCCCCTGGTGACTGTGGGAATGTGGGTGTGACACACTTGCTCCTTTCCAATTGCAACCCTTAGCTATTGTAGGTTTGTCAGTAGTATTGACCGTTGTCACGCATATGTGCATGAGAGACAACTTAAGGGCTCACTTGATGGCAATTATCTACTTAACTAGCAAAATACCCGCGCTTCGCAGCGGCAAAGTACTGCATTAAAATTTTTATTAAGAAGAAAATGTAACCTTTTTAAACTGAGGAAAAATATGCCAATAATTATTTGTTAAGGATCTCTTTGTATACCATGTTGTCAGTTCGGCCCTCCGGTTGTAACATGACCAAGCTGTGCGCTGAGCTTACTCTTGAGCATGCAACTTACAGTTGGCCATGTGAACAGTAATCTTGTCTCAAATATCACAGCTTGGATTGCTGCTGTCATAATCGGTTTGAGTTTCATGGTTTGTTTCAATTACGGCAGTATTTGCAGGATTTGTTGTGTTGAAGTGACATTCGACATCTGTCAAGCGTTGTAAGCACACAACCGGTTTCATCGATAAAATCACATCCAGCTTTTGAGAGTTTAAACATTCATAAACATCAAAGTGTCCACTACTGAAATCGTCACCTGTGAATCTAAGATGTTTAAGAGGCATTGGCGGTTGTCGAAAGGTGTAAAATATTTGGCCATTTCGGTACACTTGAAAGCGACAACCGAACAATTCAGCGGCAGCCATTAACTCACATGCAGAACCATAGGTGAAGGGCTTAAGTATTTTACTCTTATAGTGCTCCTGTGTAGTATAATTATCTCCTGTACCATTATCAGTCCACACCTTGAACCTGTCCCAGTCATTCAATACATAAGACACAATGTTCCTCTGGATATCAAGAGTGAGCCTGATATAGCCGTGCAATATGTAACAAAGAGAATGGAAAAGGTAGGTGCCATCTCCGGGCATGGAAACCACTTGGTAAGTGACAGTTCTTTGATCGATGGTGATCACCTCGATAGACATGGTAATGGGGGTTGGAATGATAAAGGAAATGGGTACCTGAACAATGTAAAGTAAGTCTAAAATACCTATACAATAACTATAATTGTAATAAACAAACAATAAAACAGCTGAGAAGCCGTGAAATAAACAAAAAGGCTGTAGTTATCAGTAGGGAGACGTGAATCCCATGGCGAAGCAAGGAAGGGAATGTAGAGACCGGAGCGATGGACGGTCTTATATAGGCAGGCAGCCAACAACGTGGAAGGCGTTGGGATGGCGGACCCAACGCCACCTCACATGGTGACCGAGCTGCAGGCTATGGACGTATATATGTACGTAAGTAGGATTCAGTTAGCGTTGGGAACCCGTGTACCAAATTTCTTGAAGATGGGCCCATAAGTAACAAAGACTGTTGAAAAGTTCAATATGGCGGCCGACAGTGGATTCATACCACCGAAGTAAGTACGTACATTGGTTTCGGTTAGTGCAGGGAAGCCGCCTATCAAATTTCGAGAAGATCGGGCCATAAATAAGAAAGTTCAACATGGCAGACGTTGTTGACCGTTATGACCATTATGCATAGAATTTCGAAATGAAACCTGCTTAACTTTTGTAAGTAACCTGTAAGGAATGAGCCTGCCAAATTTCAGCCTTCTACCTACAAGGGAAGTTGGAGAATTAGTGACGTTGGAAAGTTCAATATGGCAGCTGACAGTGGCATCATACCACCGAAATAAGTACGTACATTGGATTCGGTTAGCTCAGGGAAGCCACCTATCAAATTTCGTGAAGATGGGGCCGTAAATAAGAAAGTTCAATATGGCGGAATTTGTTGACCGTTATGACCATTACGCATAGAATTTCGAAATGAAACCTGCTTAACTTTTGTAAATAAGCTGTAAGGAATGGGCCTGCCAAATTTCAGCCTTCTAACGACACGGGAAGTTGGAGAATTAGTGACGTTTGGAAAATTCAACATGTCGGCCGACAGTGGCGTCATGCCACCGAAATAAGTACGTACATCGGTTTTGGTTAGCGCAGGGAAACCACCTACCAAATTTCGTGAAGATGGGATCAGCCTTCTACCTACACGGGAAGTTGGAAAATTGGCGACGTTGGAAATTTCAATATGGCGGCCGACAGTGGCGTCATACCATCGAAATAACTAAGTAGATCGGTTTCAGTTAGCACAGGGAAGCTGCCTACCAAATTTCGTGAAGATGGGGCCATAAATAAGAAAGTTCAATATGGCGGACGTTGTCGACCGTTATCGACCGTTATGACCGTTACATGTAGAATTTCGAAATGAAACCTGCTTAACTTTTGTAAGTAAGCTGTGAGAAATAAGCCTGCCAAATTTCAGCTTTCTACCTACATGGGAAGTTGGAGAATTAGTGATGAGTCAGTGAGTCAGTCAGTCAGTGAGCCAGTCAGTCATTGAGCCAGTCAGTCAGTCAGTGAGAGCTTTGCCTTTTATTAGTATAGATCAAGGGTTGGCATTGTTGCTTAATGCCTTCTCTCTTTCTCTTTCTGCAGACCATCAATGACATCACTTCCATCTTCCGCCTACCAGAACTCACCTTTCTCCTCCATGAAGCATTGAAAACTGGTTCCAAAACCAACTTGGAGCAATCGTTTTGCAACTCATATCTGAAGGAGACTAACTTGCATTTTCTTTGTTTCTCTGCAAAAATCAATACTGAAATTACGTGAGGATCACTTAGGTGCCCCAAACCTTCATGGCCTATGTGTGTCTTTTCTACAGTGTATACACATGCTCTAAATTTTTATGTTTACACATTTTGTCATCCATATGTGCATTGGGATTGTCAGGACAGGTCTGATAAATTGACAACTACCATCACAGTGCAAGATAAGGTGTGGCCACTGGCAGTGTCTTCTGCTTTTCCCAAAGATCTGAGCTGTCACTAGAACAGGAGGCCTAACCCCAACTCTAAAAGATGGTGTTGATCGTGCCCTGTTTAGGCTGTAGTCCATAAAGTCAGGTGGCAAAGACCAGATGTGGAAACCAAGCTGAGTGTTGTAAAAGAACACACACACAGTAGCCAAGAGAGCAGGAGTATGTCTCCACTATATGAATTGATCATAAGGATGGGATAGGTATTTATCCTGTGCTTCTGTTTCAATAAAGATTGGAAAGTCCTCTTCAAATATCTTTAAAAGCAGTTTGTTTTTTGTTTTTCCCAAGGTGGCTTTGCACAATGTTCAGACCTGTTTTGTTCCAGTTCCAGACTAAAGCTGAACCATTGCTCACATCAAGCAATAGTGATGTCAATGTGAAGTGGTCATCAGACCTTAACCCGGATAGTGAAACTGATGCACACAGCACTGTAAAGCCATAATATGCCTGGGGACTTTGGTCACGTGAAGCTTCACCATGGTGGTGGTTAATCAAATTAATTCTCATCAAGTGCAAGAACAAGAAAGATGTTAACCACCTAAGCTCTCTTAACAATGCAGCAACTGTCAATATTCACATCAGTGGAAGTCTAAAATAGCACAATGGGAGCATCAATTATATAGATTAGGTACAGAAAACAGACATTCCACCATCTTATGTTCAAGCAACAGGAAAAATATAAGAGAAGTACGCAAAGAAACAGGCTTCTACTGTCCCAGCTGTAATGTCTTACAGTGCGCTGGTGACTGTTTCAAATCATATCACACAAAGGCTGTGTACTAAATGTGCATCAGTACAGCAGTGGACACTAGACATACTTTTCCTACTGTGTTTACGTTGACATTTTGGTATTTACATGCTTCTGTTACACATAATAACATTTTTTCTTTTTGAAAAACAATTAGCATTTTAGACTCAAGTTTTCCAGAGGTAGACATATCACAAAGGAGGCTACAAGTTGTTATTATTCAGGTTCATCAGTCTTTCAATTTTATTGCCTTTATTATAGTTAATTTTGACTGTAATTAACATTCTGATGTAGTAAATACAATTCAAGGCCAAAATCAATGTATAGCTCATGTTATTCATTGTTTTTGGTTTTTTTTTAACAATGCTGATCTGTTTACTATCTTGTTAAAAAAAGTTGTAATATGTAAAGAGATATACAGTTACCTCATGTTAGAGTCGAACAGTAACTTCCAGAACACAAGATAATCATTAAAGCCACCATGCGATTTAACCGCTGTTTGAGCTTTTATTGCACTAGCAGTTTGGATACCAGCACTCACCAATAGAAGGACAGTTTGCAGTGAGCAATAAACCTAAAACATACTTCTTTAACATGTAAAAATACTTTGAATTTCCATAGAAGATGCAAGTTCAAAAATTAGTAGTCTAAAACTAATCCCCTGGAGCTATAAGTCAGGAGCATTAAGCATTGCCTCACCTTAACAAACAATGTGTCCCTATTGTGATTCCAATTCTATTTATGGTAAATGAATAATATTTCACATCTTCTCACCTACCAATGGATTTAGTAAGCTTTCAAATTGTACAGTTTTCTAAAACTAACACTTTCTGAAGGAATCACATACTGTAATATGCAGGGGAACACTATGTTGTTATGCTCTGTGGTGAGGAGATGACACTAGCCTCTGGGGGGAGGGGGGGTCTCCCCCCAGTTGCTATAGTGACAGTCAGCCTACACAAACCCTGTTTTGTAAAGGATAGAGAGCAAGCACTCAGTGAGAGCTGGGTGTCATCTAAAATCACATTCCATACTTTATTCATAATGCATGCCAAAGAAGGAGTGAGAGAGCGAGAGAGAAACAGAAATAGTTTTTCTCTGGGTAAGTCACACTAGGAAGTAGCAGTCGCTGTGCAGCTCCTTCTGTCCTGCTAACATGAAGAACACTGTTTATCAGAATCTGAAAATGCTGTGTTTTGGGCAAAATATACCAGTATATATTTTGAAGACCTTAATTATTATATATAAAAGACCAGTTCTTTCTTTCTGTCTGAAACACTTCCTTAATATCTGTAATGCTGTGTGTCTGAAATGTTTCCTAGATGTCTGCAATCCTTCTGTCCGTTGCGTGACAGAGTCTATGGCTGCACTGATCATACAGCTGGCAACTCAGTGCATAATATGAAGAGTTACAAGACCAATTACTTTGCTGCATCTCTATTGCTTTCAGAATCTCAAGAAAGGCTACATAAAATTTAGTGATATTCTGGAATATTGATGAAATTCACTTTGTGTGTATTTGCAGACTTATCAGGCTTTTATTTGGCCGACAGTCAAAGTGTTAATCACAAATATTCTTTTGGTAAGAAGTAGTTTCGGGAAGCCTTTTAGATAAGCTCTATCTTTCACTTTTTTTCTAGATTTTGATAAACTTTTTTTTAACAATTATTAACAATTAATGTAACATTAGATGTGATCTGACAAATGGCTTGTTACTATGAATTTCTGATTTGATTTTTAAGGATGTACTCACACTAGCAGTTTGTTCCATGCCGTAGCACATTTGTCTGCATGTAAAGTATAGTTCGTTTGACTAGTGTCATCGCTCTGTGCTAGGCCAACTGTACCGTGCACTGGCCTGTTTGGAAGAGGTGAACTTGAGAACATTTCAGTAGAATGATGTCAATGACAAGTCAGATAGTCCAATTCTCATTTCATGCAATACCATTTGAGTTAAAAACAGGTTTTTATTCACACCTTACACATGAATGTGAATTGTAATTGACAAGAGAAGCTGCAAATTGTTCCCTTAACATCATTTGTCACCGTAAAAATCTTCTTGGACGTGCAGCATGATTAACTGCACACTCAATAAATCTGTAAGAGGAAAGAGCGTTATCCAGCTCTACATGACTCCAAAAAAACCACAAAATAAATAAAATCATATTGACATGCATGCTGTCACTCCGTGTTCAGATCCTGTTTTGGCTTTCCACAAAGTCGCATGGTCATGATGTAAGCAGGCCCAAGCCTGGAATGTTAAAACACAGTGTGAGTGCAGGCCAGTGGAAAAGTAGGGAGGGGTGACAATCGCGTTTGGGCACGGTACAGAACAAATGTGCCTACTGTGAGTACACCTTAAATTGACAAAATACTGCTGTCATTGCTAATCCAAGTGTTGGCTCATCTCGATTGTCTTTGTTGTCACAGAGTAATCAGAGAGGATCTGAAGGCTACTTTACTTCTACAACATCTGAGAATGTAAGAAATTCTGAGGATAGATTAAACATTCCTTTATGGAGATAGTAGCACAGCAGTCACTATTTAAGGAATATTCAAGGAATTCCATTACAGTGATTCCTCGCTATATCGCGCTTCGACTTTCGTGGCTTAATCCATCGCGGATTTTAAATGTAAGCATATCTAAATATATATCACAGATTTTTCGCTGGTTCACGGATTTCTGCGGACAATGGGTCTTTTAATTTATGGTACATGCTTCCTCAGTTTGTTTGCCCAGTTGATTTCATACAAGTGATGCTATTGACGGATGGCTGAGAAGCTACCCAATCAGAGCATGTATTACGTATTAAATAAAACTCCTCAATGATATACGATATGCTTCCCTTGTGGTGCTTCGCACACTTAAAAGCTCCAACAGTACATATTGATTTTTGATTTGAGGCTTTTCTCTGTCTCTCTCACTCTCTCTGACATTATCTGCTCCTGACGGAGGGGGTGTGAGCAGAAGGGATGTTTGCACAGAGGCTGTTTTCTTAGAAGATACGGAAGCTCTTCTAAAAAATGCTGAAAGACTACCTTCACATTGATCCCTTCCTTGCGGCAGCTTTATCGTGGTGTTTCCACTTAAAAGCCCAACAGCCCTATTGTTTTTTGATTGTTTGCTTCTTTCTCTCTCTCTCTCTCTCTCTCTCTGACATTCTCTGCTCCTGACACACACTCCTTTGAAGAGGAAGATATGTTTGCATTCTTTTAATTGTGAGAAAGAACTGCCATCTCTGTCTTGTCATGGAGCACAGTTTTAAACTTTTGACTAAAGGGTGTTATTTCATGTCGAGAGGGCTCTAATAATGTTAAAAAACATATTTAGAAGGTCGTAAACAGGTTTTCTATGCTCTAACTGTGAAAATATTAGATTTATAAATAAAGAATCCTACTTCGCGGAAATTAATTTATTGCGGTAGAGTCTGGAACAGATTAACCGCGATAAACGAGGGTTTACTGTACACCTTATCGGATGAAAAGGATGAAGATCTAGAGCAAGGATAAAGATATCATGGAAAGTTTTCAGATCTTGCTTACCTCCATATAAAGAGAAATGTTTGATCACTTTGAAATAATATGGATGAACAGTCACATTCCATGACACACCACAAAGAGCTCAGGTACTGTGGCATTTTGGGTATTGCAGAGAACCAGCTTAACATTCTTATTTCAGACACTATTTTAACTCTGATATGAGCAGATGGAGTGGAAAAGCATGAGGGGGACAAGTGGACATCTATGTGAATGAACAACGGTAAAAAAAGTGAGCACATTACAATTAGAACTAAAATGTGTGATCAAGACGTCCACATTAAAGCCAAGGGAGATAATCCTCCTGAGAAATGTTTACTAACTCAATAACAGAAATGATTCACTATGTTAAAATCACTAACGGTGAATTATTCTGATGGTAAACTTTAACCTAAGGAGCTTTGTAAGGAATTTTTCAAATGTATTGATAAATACTTAAATTGCTTCTTGTGGGTTCTTCAGCTCAACTGATTAAGTTGGACTTCCTGTTAGATCTTAACTCCTGCAAATGTTTGTCATAGTCCTTGATCAACAGTATTGGAGTTCTGATCAATAGGCATTGCTAGTCTCTGACCCTTGTACTTCTCAACAATTGCAGAAATTCTGTCTCACCTTCATCAAATCCTTACTACAATGTAGTTTTAAATAGCCTCTTTGGACAAATTATCAGCAGATAATAAGTTTAAATTGCTGCAGCTAGACTAGTGATGAGCAAAACGATTCACATGAAATTGAATCTGCAGTGAAACTCAGTGTTATGCTTCGCAAAAAAATAATTTTGAAATAATGTTCCTTCAGCAAAATTAATTCCATTCACACATAAACAAAACCATTTAATTCATGTCTGAAAGCATTTCCATACATTACTGTAATTCAGAATGTGTTTCATAAAGACAGAAGTTGCTCGGAAGGACAAAGTATGGAATGAAGGAAGGTGGCAGCAGCTGCTTTCCAGGTACTGAGTAATCTTGAGGGGAAAACACATTCATGTGCACAATGGTGTATTCTGATGTGTCTTTGTAGGCAAAATATGTGGCATGCCATACCTTTTAAAATGTACTTCTAAAATGATGATGTGAATGGCAGGCGTGAATAGTATTGATTTCACTGGGGTGGTACAGGTTACATGCATTACGCAGCCACAGAAAAAAGAACACAGGTAAACACAGAAGTGCGAATGAGGGTTTTTTTTTTTTTTTACTCAAAAACTCTTTTTAGTGAGTTTTGTGTTTTGCAATTGCAAAATCTCCTGCAAAAGAAATTTTAGTGTTAGTTGTTCACAACTGTGAATCGAAATATACCTGTTTTGCTCTTTACCACTTGTAACACAGACCAAGTATAATGAACACAATTTCACTTAATGATTAAACTGACTTCCTTCTGACTTACAAGGATGAATGTTTGAACACCTGAGATTCTCTGTCATCAGCTAGGCAGCTAAAATCCACTGCCATTGGCCCACTCAGTATTCCAAACACTCCCTGAGCAATTCTTGGCCATGCAAAGTTAGGTTACTCTCTGGACCCTTCTGTTCATGACGATACATCAGTGATCAAATTCAAATCAAGATTTGAAAAAAAAAGCCTGGTTTAATTAGCCATACCTGTAACTAGTTTGTCTACCAACCTTACTAAATTTTAATCTCAGACCAACAATACGCTCTCTGGACAGTTCAAAGTTACTTATATGGGCTCCGAGATTTGTCTACATCTAATCTGTATGCATCAAACGACTTTTTACTGTATCTTGTTACTTTGAAATGCAGTCCTATTTACTTTGTAAAGTTTCTTGTGACCTGTATAGCAAATAGAAGAACAACTAAGAGGCTTGTGCTGTGCCATCCTCTAGCCACAGACCATAATAAAAAGTTCCCATGCATGTCATGGGATTCTTTCATAAAGCCTTAGTTTTAGGGAGAAACCTCAATCATGTGAAACTGTGTGTAAGGCACTTTCTGTAATAATAAAAGAAAAACAAAGGAATCAGAGGTTCGGACAAATGCATTGAGTATCCTAGGGGATGCCTTCTAGGAATGTGCCAGCCAAACCATAGCTTAATCTGGAAATGGGAAGGGAGAGTGAAAGACTGTGACAGGAAAAAGAGACAGAAGTAAGTTTTAAATGTGGAGACATTCTTCTAAGTCAGAAAGCCATGCACCTCCATAAAAAATTAAATCAAGAATTAAAGATACAAGGTTAGACTAAAGTAGCTAAAAGTCTGTATCTTAGAAAAATGGAGGTAAAGAGGTAAATTTAAGACGGATGGAAATACAGAATTGAAAAAACAATAAGTAAATTGAATTATGTTATATTAAAATGTGTTCTGCAAAATAAACACACAGAATTAGAGAACTGGCTAAAATACATCTTCATTAAAATGTAATTAAATAACTCTTGGGTTGAATTAAAATACTTGCCTATATGTAGAATCGAATTAATTCCCTAGGAACCTTCCAGTCTTAACATGATTTTATTTTCCTTAACACTTTTTGAAAAAGTACATGATGAACTATGATGGCCTTAATGGCCTTTTCACGTCAAAACATTTTCTTAGGATTTCATTCCCTACTTATTTTAAGACTGTGCGAGCTCACTTTTGAAGCTCTGTCTCAAGGCTAGGAATAATAATGGCTATTGTCTATTTTAGGCTCTACGATTGCCTCAGTTAGGGACTCTTCAGGATGTCACAAGAATGCAGGTCATTCTGTTAGCACCGGTACATACACTTTCTACATGGATGAAAAAGGTTTAGCAACTTTATTGCTGGGATCGTTCTGGGCTTACACAAGCACATAGTGCCTGAAAACTAGAAGCTTCTTATAATTAGTAGGTAACAAAAGGAAAAAAACAGAGAGAACAAGAAGTGATCATTAGCTAAGAATTTTATTAGAAGCACAATTGAAATCAGGTGCCAAAAGGCAGGGAAAGACAAGCAGAGGGGTGACTCTGTGGCTATGGATCTGCGCTGGTATCTGGAAGATTGCTGGTTCAAATCCTGTTACTGCCAGAAGGGATCCTACTCTACTAGGCTCCTGAGCAAGGCCCTTAACCTGAAAACCGCCCCAGGGGTGCTGTACAATGGCAGACCCTGTGCTCTGACCTCCAAAGGCCATACAAACAGACAATTTCCCCTCAGGGGTTAACAAAGTATATCAAATCAAAAACAAAAAGCAAAGTCAGGGGCAGGCTGAAAGAGCTAAGGAATGAGCGAAGGAATAACAATTATAATTGTTATAGTCAGACCTTTCAGCCTCAGGCTTCCCCTAACTTTGCTTTTTTGTCAACAAACAAAGAAGAAAGTTCATAAATAAAAGAAATGCTCAGAGAAATAAAATCAGTAATGATGGGTTTTGTCTTTTTAATAAAGCAGCCTAAAGCTAGGTGGACAACATCTTAAATGACCAAACTATGCTGATGTTACATGTATAGAGCTGGTCACATGCCCAGCAACTAAATTAATTGTTAAAAAACAAAAGATGGCTGTGTGTAGGTAGCCGTGTAAAAAATAATAAAAATTAAAAAATATATCAAAATGGTGGCACAATGACATCTTTCTAAAAAAGATAAAAATAAATCATATGCATAAAAACACAAATGATACATCTCAAAACAAAAACTAAAATCATCACACCTCTCAGCAGCTTATTTATAACTATTTCAAAAGACACTCTTTTTTCCTGAATTCTGGCTACAGAAAAAACTACTTTAGTAAAGCCACATTTTTTTTGTTAATTTGTTTTGATTTATTCAAATGTTTAAACCCTTAGTAATATTTTGTTTCAATTCTGTAATGTTTGTACATGTATTTACTGTATTGTTGTTTTTTTAGTCTGGTGTGGCCTGCAGGGGGCGCACCAGCCACCCACACTCGACACAAGCAGACACCAAGTTCACTTTTTAGCACAGCACACGTTCATTATAAGTGGGGAAGCGGTTCTCCTTCGCTCCCCAAAGTAGCACAGTACAAAGCACCAATAAAGCACTAATAACTGCTTTACTTCATCTTCTTTCTATTTTCTCTTTCTCTCGTTCCTCTTCGCCTCCACTCCTCCTCCAAAAAGCTTTGTCTTCTCCCTCCCAACTCTGGCTCCTGGAGTAGGGGTAGCTGGCTCATTTTATAGAGAAGGGTACCAGAGATCTCCTTCTGGCAGGACTTCCCAGTTTGGCAGCATTACTGCCATGAAGGGCTCTACCATTTCCACATCTTTCCCTTCCAGCATCCACAGAATCCAACAGGGCTGCAGTGAACTCCAGCTCCCAGTGTGCCCTGTGGGACTCCGTGGAGCCACAACAATGCAGAGGAACTGCCCTCTAGTGTCCCGGGGAGGTAGTGCCCAGACCACGCTGGGCAAGTGCTCTCACTGTACACGACACTGGTAATGTCATTTAATGTATTTGTCACTGCCATTTTGTATGTCCCCAGTCATATTGCTTATATATAGATATTTAAGCTCCGTTCTATTCAGAGTGAGACATTGGAATTTTTGAGTTCTTAGTCAGAATTTTCAACTGAAACTCCCCCTTGTGTCAGATTTCTAACTCATAAAACTCCAAGCTGATCTATCAAGTCCAAGTATGTCCAACTTCAGATCATGACGTCAATCCAAAATGACAACATACACCGCAAACTTTAGTGAAAACTCCTGTATTATACTGCTTATTAAAACTCCTGTCTACTTGTGTCTCATTAAATAGGTTGTACAATCAATACTGTCCAACTTTTATCTGTGGACATGTTACTATGGTGTTTGCATGCGCAAAATTACACAATGCGTTATTATCAACTACTACTTATTTTGATGAGGTTTTCCTGGATGTGTCCTTCTTGGTTTTCCAAATGTTTTACTGGAATGCAGATAACTCAGGTGTGATGTCATTCCCACATTCCCCCCTCAGGATTGGATGCAATACAGTGCTTTGCCAATTTAAGAATGTCAATAGAGCCATTCATCTACTTTTGTCAAGATGTGCCAAAACTTGCTGCAGTCTGTATTGGCTGGAAACGGCCACCATAAATCCTAACTAATTCTGCCGCCTCACTTTCTATCCCTTGGCATGCTGAATCAGTATTGTGATCCATCTTGATTTCGAACTCAGGGCTATGTCAAAAGTGGCATTAACACTGATATAAAATTAGTTGGGAAGTGTATGATTCCAGATAATTCTGATTCAAACGTTCAACCATAGGTCTAAATCTGATCTGAAAAGCTGAGACTTTGTGTTTTTTTGCTGTTTGCATTTCTCTGAAAAGTTCAGATCCATGTCACTAATGACTGTACCAGTGCCATTGCTTCCCAATAATATTAGTAATACAAACAAAGCGCTGCACCATTAAAACTTGTTCCCTGCACTTTCACCCGAACTCCATGTTCTTGTTTAATTTTGTTGACAAATATTTTGTCAAACATAGAAAATGCCAAACACATAGAGGAAAGAATGTACTGTATGTTTTTTCTCAGAGTAGGATAAACCTTTTCACTTTATCCCATTGTTTGGAGGAAATAGTCTTGTAACACACATTGTTGAAGATTTTACGTGTGGATTGAGGTGGGAAAAAGGCTAACTCATTTGGGTAAGATTGTGAAATGTAATAAAATGTGAGCTTTGTTCTTCTGCTTTTGTTACTTTGCTCTTAATTCCTTTCAGGATTCTCACATTCTGCACTTAGCAAGTATATTTGTTGCAGCTTAGTGGGGCTGCAGCATCCACACATTCTGGCTCCTGGATAGTCTCATTTAGCCCTAGCTGACGTATTGGCAGATGAAGGTATTGGGGTTAATAGATTTTCTTAGATTTTTTAATAGATTTCTTCACATGTGTTTCTAATAAGTATGTGAGCAACACTGGAATACTACAAAGAACAGTCCTGTCTCTTTTCCACTTCACTCTGTACGCCTCGGGCTACAAATACAACACCGGGTCATGTCCCTTGCAGAAATTCTCAGATGATTCTGCACTTATGGGGTGTACTGATAAAGGGTATGAGACAGAATAAAGGAGTCATGTGTAGAACTTTGCTTCTTGGTGCAAATAGAATTGCCTGCATTTTAACATCAGCAAAAGCAAGGAACTGGTTATTGACTTTCATCACACAAAATAGCCTCTATGTCCAGTCACTATTCAGGGAGTGGATGCTGAGGTGGTCCACTCTTGGGGTTCCACATTAATGACAAGTTGGAATGGTCATGAAACTCAGAAAGGGCAGAGCAGGCTCTTTTTCCTTAGGAGACTGTTTTCCTTTAATGTGGGAAAGGACATCCTTCACATCTTCTACAACTGTGTGATGGCCAGTGTGATTTATCTACACTGTGGTGTGCTGGGCTGGTAACATCACTTCAAGAAAGGCCCACCGAATCATCAAACTATTTAAAAGGGTAGGCTAAGCTATGGGACACAGACACTCCGGTCTCCCTGGAGATCGTAGCAAAGGAGAGATTTAAAACAAAACTGAGTGTCATTATAAACAATGCTGCACATCCTCTCTCTGACACACTAACACTGAGGATTTTCAGTTTAAATTGAAAATCTTGATATTAAGTTCTTAATATTTATATTTATTTCTGTGCAAACTAACTTGTTGTGAAACATATTTACAGTATGTATCTTTCTGTTGTTAAAAAAAACCTTTTACGGGAAGGATTTTAAGGGCCTTCAGGAAAAGGAATGTGCTTGTCTGCCCTCTCCATAGTAATGATGTCCTATCCATAAAAGAGAATAAAACTTAATCACGACCAGATGTGCAAAGGTAAAAAGTGGCCATATCATCCAGTGGCAGACAGATGACCCAGTAATGAGTAGGAACAGACTCTGTTAAAGAGACAGATCAGGATGAAGAGTAGCATTACTTGAGAGATTCTAAAAGAAGGCCAGAGAAGACAGCATCTGCTGGCAATTTATTTAAAAGTTTTAACCTGTGTGCTCTGTCAATGGAAAATAAAAACTGTGGAGCTTCAAGTCTTTTTTCTTATTTCTGCAGGTTTTTGTCTACTTTATATGAACTGTGGAACAATCTGTAGTATTCTAATTAGGGTTAGGGTTAGGGTTTTCTTTCTGTAGTACATTGAAATATATTTATATACAGTATGTTCATTCTTTAAAGCACAAGTTTCGAACTCCGGTCCTGGAGGGCCACAGTGGCTGCAGGTTTTCATTCTAACCAGAAATAAAAACGTTGTTGTTATTATGTTTTAGTTTTTGGACTGCTAGCAGTTTGCAGTAGGCCTCCCCCTGGTGATGCCCCTATAGCAGCAGTGGCAAGCTGTAATTGTAACAGGCTTCCTTTTTTAAAAAATCTTATGAATAAACAAAATGAGATATGGAGGCTTCAAATCACCTTTTTTGTATAACATACATTTTTCTTTGTCTTTAGCTGATACAATGTAAGATACTTTTTTAAAGCATCACATGTGACAAGAGAGAGCCACAGCAAATTCTCCTGTCTGTATTGTATAACTTGCTCCTAAATAAACACAATGTAGGCATTTCTTTGTCTGATCTATTTTTAGTGACCTGCTTTCAAAATTTAAAAAATGCAATTTGAAAAGTGACTAAGGTGTAGACTAAAGTTTATGGCTGTCAGTTTTTCTTTGGTGTTTGACTTATATTTTGAATCAATTTTGAATCATTCCAGCTTG
Source organism: Polypterus senegalus (assembly GCF_016835505.1). Classification (NCBI taxonomy): domain Eukaryota; kingdom Metazoa; phylum Chordata; class Cladistia; order Polypteriformes; family Polypteridae; genus Polypterus; species Polypterus senegalus. The sequence continues at coordinate 58,373,257 of NC_053155.1, forward strand.
TCAGCTCTGTAATGTCTTATTCTATTTTTCAACTCAGCTCACAACTGATGTTGTACATGATCCTGAACTTAAATACAGTATATGCGACTACCACATACTGTATAATGTCTCCTGAGTTCTAACCATTTAATGCAAAAGTATAATAAAATGATAATTCACTGAGTGGCAAGTCTTGTACAGGAGTTGGTTAGTAAAATAACTCACATTACGGAAGCAGAACTTTCACCAACCCCAGAAACATTTTGACAGTATTCTTCATGAGAAGTAATATAAAGAAGGACCACAATTACATAGCAAAATATTCACTCTTTGGCTATGATGATTTACCAACTTTTCATTTTTCCAAGCCATCAAACTCTTTTACTGTAATATTTATAACTGCCATCCCATCCCTGGTTAGTTCCTACTATGCAACTAGTGCTGTCTGGACAGGATGAAACCTAAAAGCAGAGCCAAACTGACACAAAGAGAAAGAGAGAAGGTCAAATTTACATGTCCCGGCAAGTGCAAGTGACACAGACTTACAACTGTAGTGTTTATAGTTAGAAGTCAAGCAAAATGACACCTTCCATCCATCCAGTATCCAACCCACTATATCCTAACTACAGGGTCACGGGGGTCTGCTGGAGCCAATACCAGCCAACACAGGGCGCATGTCAGGAAACAAACCCTGGGCAGGGCGCCAGCCCACCACAGCAAAATGACACCTTTTATTGGGTAACTGAAAAGATTACAATATGCAAGCTTTGGAGGCAACTCAGGCCCCTTCTTCAGGCAAGATGTAATGGGGCCTTCCAAACTTGATAGTAAACACCAGACATTAAGTTGCCCTTCTATCTTAACTTTCAGTGACCGTTCAGTTTCACAGACTGACTGTATAATGTCAAACAAAAATTAAAACAAAACAAATACACATACAGGCACAGAAAGAGAGAAAATCTAAATTGCAAGAGACTACATGCACCGAAGAATGTATAATCAAAGCTAAAACTTCATCCCTCCTATGAGCTACCAAGCCAAGAATTATGTAGTAGCTTGAACAATCGATCCAATCCAACTCTTCAAACAATACTTAAAAGGAAATAAAACTCAAAAAACTGTGATCTTTTAAAAAGAGTCAGTGTTTTGTGTTTTTTTGTGTTTATATGCATTATCCTTCTTTTGTAAGCATCTTTATATATAATATGTTACCGTGGCTGTCCATTTGTCTGTCCTGGATTTTAAATCACCTGTAGCTCGCACACCGTTTGACCTATTGACCTGAAATTTGGTACACATATACTACGTGACGTCTGCTATCCATGTTTATGGTGATGATTGACCTCCAAGGTTATTCCTCTTTTTATTTTTATTTTATTGTAGAATCAACTGTCAGCAGCGTGCAGCAGGGCAGCCATATGGCACTGTTCTAATCCCTACCACTTTCCCTGTCACTTTTCCTACCTCTTCATATCTTAAATCATTCTTTTGGCAGATTGAAGACTTAAGTGCCAGCTTAAGTGCAAAACTGAAGAAAACATACTTAGTAATTGCAACACAAACACTGGCTTAATCAGTTTTAACGTGAAAAGATGCCGACGAAAGAAGAGAAGAAGCGGGCCGCTAGGGTAGAGAAAAGAAGAGCTGCTCAGCAAGCAGCAAGCACATCAACCACTGAGCAAATGAATGCTTAACGTACAAATAGAATAGAAGATGAAAACTATGAATGATCAAGTCAAGTGTATGCTGTGCGCCATTACTGGTTGTGATATTAATAAATTGGAATAAATGGTGCTATTTTGTTTCAGTCTTAAGAAAAAAATCAAAAGAAATGTTTTAGTTTCATAAGTGTGTCCACCCCCTTTTTACTACAGTAGTAAGTCGCCTTCGATAGATTTCTGTAAACTTGTGTAAAGTTCACCCCACTGTTCTTTGCAGGAGAATTTAGGTTTGGTCAGATTGCAAATGGGTGACCTGTGCACGGCCCTTTCTTCTATAAAGGACTGAGATGTGGATTCCAGTCTTCTTTTAGGCAGCTTTTACGCAGGTGTAGCAGGCAGGTTATTGTTTTTAAATAAACTGATATTTGGAAATATTTTTTCCTCCAAATCCTGGCCAAAGTCCCTATCCCCACTGAAGAGAAGCAGCCCCATAATGTGACGTTGCCTCAACATTTTTCAGAGATTGTGTTGTATTCTTTGTGCGTTAATCTTCGTTGGCTTTGTGACAGACACATTTTTTGAAATCTACTATACTATATAAAAAATACTACATTAATCAAATACATTTTTAAGGACAAAAAAGTCTTCCTTGGTCTTATCAACTTAAAAGGTCTTTTCTCATCACTTTGAGGAGGCTCAGTATATATATCTTCTTATAAAATACAGTAAATATGCAGGCATGGGTGTTCCTTTAGATAAGGAATGACTTCTGCCTTACAACCCAGATCACAGCTTTGACTTGTGGAAATATGCAAAATCGTTGCCATAAATTTCTACAACTTCTGTAATATTACCTCTAGCTGCTTTGTAAACTTCCTGATAAGCTTTCTGTTATCAATCCAGCTATCAATTTTGGTAGGATGTCCTGATCTTTGCAGTGTGATGACGGTGTCATATTTCCTATACTTCTAAATAAAAGTCTTCACAGTGCTCGATGATATCTACAGAATTCTATTTTATCCATTTTCTAATCTCTGCCTTTCATTAATGAGTAGGTCTTGATCACGATCATCTCTCTACTTCATATGTAGCCAAGGATCCTTCAGGAAAAGCATCCAGATTGTTAAATCACAATTCCAGATAAAAGAAACCTGTGGGTTATACATGAAGTGGAAAATGACTTATTAAGTCTTAACGTTGTCTGAACTGTTATTACAAAGCATATGTATTTGCAGTAGAATTGGCACTGTTAAATTAGATTATATGAACATTATGTGTCCATGCTATCAAGACACGAAGTGTTAATTTAGCACTGGTTATTTTAGTGCACACTTACACAGATACATTTTTAAAGCTGTTTTTGAATTATTTTCCTAATATTAATCTAGCAGAATAACAGAGAGTGAAAAACTATGGCTGTTACAGGGAGAATGGGCAAACCCAACACAGACTGGGCACCGTTTTCTAATGAAGTAATACTGATTACAAATTCTTGTTAAAACTAAGAGACCTTTTATTGGCTAACTAAAAAGATTACAATATGCAAGCTTTCGAGGCAACTCAGGCCCCTTCTTCAGGCAAGATGTACAAGATTACATCTTGCCTGAAGAAGGGGCCTGAGTTGCCTCGAAAGCTTGCATATTGTAATCTTTTTAGTTAGCCAATAAAAGGTGTCATTTTGCTTGGCTTTTCTCTACATTCATAATGGCTAACACGGTACAACAACCTAGTACTATTGTTAAAACTAAAAAAGGTTTGACATACATTGTCTTGTTTTTAGCCTTTACATCAACAAAGGTGTACATACTGAACATATTAATGGTGACTGATGCTGTGGCCTTCAGGTTGGGTCTGTTCTAATTGATCATGTCTACTTTTTAAATAATACAGCAACAGCATCATGCGACACCCTTATGAACAGCACTTGCCACGACATGTAAACCTGGCCTCCTCTTTTTATCCCTTTCTCTCAGTTTGGATCTATTTTCCTTTAAAACATTCTGCCTATTTAAAGCACATCAAACTGCATTCTCTCATATTATCTGAAAAAACTTAAAGGTTTCATTCTCCGCAGAAGCTTGGATCATTGAGCGAACAATCATTTAAAGAAATAAAGTAAAAGCACTCTATGGTTCAAGATTCATGCTTTTTATTTACCCATGTTTACACTAGAAAATATGATATTTGCCTTCTCAGACAGACAACAATGAAATAAAATACTTGCACAAAGATCAGCCTTAACAACTGTTTGGTAATCTGCAGGAGCTTTTTGAAATTTTGGTTTGTCAGACCATTAAATCATGTAGTGAAGCTGAAAGTGATGACAGATTGAATCACACAATGATAAAAGGACAACATGAGGTCCTTGTCCACTTGAAATAGTCTCAGTTTAAAGAGGACAAATACAGCATGCATTGGTTGTATTTAGAGTATATGTTGTTGTGTTTATATTCCAATTATTATTATTATCTTAAATACAGTAGTTCCTAACCTAAATGAGTTAATCTGGTTTTTCATGTTATATTTGTACTTTGGGGTTTGTTTTTTAGCATTTCCCCAAAATTTTGATACTACTTTTATGTAATAAGTACATATGTTAGGTAGGAACCAATCATTGGGAGAGAATGTGTTGTAGGCTCTTGGTTGGGGTGCATTTATGGGTCCTCATTATATCAGCAGGCACGTATTTGACTTGCTAGAGAAAAAGTTGAATAGACGTACCCCAGAAAATTGTGCTACAAAATTATGTTACAATTTCTTTCTTTTTTTCCTTTTGCTGTCTCAGGTATTGCTATTTGTTCATATAGTATGATAGTATATATTTGTTGTAGTTAGCTCTCTATGTAAAACATTATGCAACTTTTCTTGTAATATTTTTGTAATACTTAAATAATTTTAATGACTATTTGCCAATTTATTTTCTGTTAAGATTATATCAAGAGATGTGTTTTTGGCTTGTGTGGAACATGGCCCGGACACAGACAGGCAGACATCGTTAGATCACCCAATGCACGCTTATTTACAATAAATACAGAATAAAGTGCCACACACAACCCCAAAACTCCCCCAAAGTCCAGGCCTCACAATGCCTCTATTTTCTTCTCCTGTCCTCCAAGACTTTGTCTACTCCACTCCAGACTCTAGCCCTCAAATGGAGGGAGGCGGCCCCTTTTATCCTCACCCGGACGTGCTCCAGGTGCCTCCCGATAACTTTCCGTCGGCCCTCCCAGGCGTGGCAGAAGTGCCGGCCGTACACCCGGAAGCAGTCTGGATATCCCTAGGCTTCTTCCTCCCTGCACTTCCTGGTAAGGTGGAAGTGCTGAGGGTCAGGGCTCCTCAGGCATCTGGGTGCCCCATGGCAGTGACCATGGGCCCCTATACTGTTGAGCTTCTAAGCTCTGTTCCCATGGTTCCTAAAGCCACCAGGTCGGTTGCCCCCTCATAGTCTGGATGAGGCGTTAGCCCTCCTCCGGTCCTTCTGGGCATCCCTGCTGGGTACCACCCCCAACCACTCGCCACACTTGCTAGAAAAAAGTTGAATAGAAGCACCCCAGAAAATTGTCCAAGAACCTCATTTTATGTTAAAATTTCTTTCTTTTTTTTTTCTTTTGCTCTCTCAGCGTGCATTTGGCTTGCAGGAGTACATAAAGTGGCTGAGATTCTTTAAAGCAATGGGCATATGGTCTTTTGCTGTCTGCCATGGAAAGAAGAAAGGAAGAAGTAGAAAGTTACACTATGTATTTATATTCCATCACTATTTCTACCTCTTCCCCCAGAACAATGATGGCTGAAACTGCATATTTCTGTCTATAAAGTCAAATTTCTCTGGTCTTTTTGACATTTAGAGACAGTCCACTTGATTTAAATAATATCTTTCATCCTTCCCAGAAATTCATCCTATCATCATGGTGTGATCAGGATAATGATAATGGAACAGTAGTCATTGTGCTGTCTCAGGTAACTTGTGTACAGTGTAAATAGTAATGGAGACAAAACACAGCCTTGAGTCCCTTTACTGGAATGAATGACTTTTGAAAAAGTATCATGTTGACTATCTGTGAGCAATTTAAAAGAAAGTCCTGAATCTATAATGTACTAGATATGCTAACATCCATACAGTTCAATTTATCAATTAGTATATGAGGTTGGATGGAACTGAATGCTGAACAAACATCCAGAAATAGTGATCTGACATAGAAATCTGGCTTATGAAAAAAATGTAGATTTGATGTAGGATGTGACATATGTCCACACCATAGCCTAGGGGTCTGCAAAGTCATTTCTGGTGGGCCACAGTGGCTACAGGTTTTGTTCCAACACGATTACTTAATTAGAAAACAATCCTTGCTAATAGCCAATCTTATTTCATCTAATGGCCTTAGTGTTTTCATTCTGCCATGTTAGGCCATTCTTATGTTGTACATTTTTTTCTTTCCAAGGATATCATCCAAAGGATTTATACCTTGATGTGGATTCGTAATTCTCAGTAATTTGTTTTTTCTTTTCAATTTCCTTCTAAATACAGAAAATACTGATATAAATCAAAACTAGTAAGGTGGAGAACTGCTGGCTCCTTTGTCATCTGCATCTTATTGCAAATAATGAGTAATTAAAAATAATGAATACAGGTGTTTAAGACTATAATAAGCAATTAAATGAATAATGTAACCCAAGTGACTTTTTTTATGCATTACACACAGTATATGCTCAGCAATGGCAGATCCGTGACTATTGTCACAGCTGTAGCTCTCCTCCATTCTTTCTATTGTTGTTTTGCCATGCTGACTGATGATGACAGTGCTCACCCCATCCATATAGGCAAAAGAAAACATGAAGTTTGATTTGACAATTCTCACTCAAATCACATGACCATGAATCGGATACATACAGTATCTGATTTAGAACCACATATGAAAGTGACTCAAATCTAATTTGAAGAGATTGGATTTCTGTCTTTGCATAGCCCTGAATACATCAGATTTGTGTCATATTAAGGCAAAACATCTGATTTCATTCACTTCAGCCTGGTAATGTAAGTGTAGCCTAATTGCTTTTTTTCTGCAGGCCAAGTAACAAATCAACAGTGACCTTGCATTTCTCCAAATAGTCTGACTGGAAAGCCACGTAAACACAATGAAGTGTGAAGGTGAAACGTCTCAAGTCAGAGCTATAAATAGTCTGAGTACACAAGAACGCAGCATAACACAGTACTAAGGACAGTGGACGAAGGAAGTTAGAACTGGCAGGAGGTAAATAAAACTTCTCCAAACAAGCATGTGGTAGTATTTAATTCCCACACTTAGCAGAAGTACTTAAGTGGGCAAACTGCCTTGAAGCTACCATAGATATCTAGCACTTTTATGCCAAGGACCCAGTGGTGGAGGGACACTAAGGCTTAACAGAAGAAATTATAAGATGGAGGTCTTGTAGTTGCAAAGGAGCTTCCTTAATACCACACATAATTCCAAGGATTGGCCCACAGGTAGTCCTGTGAGGGAATTTTAAAGTTGAGCCTGGTGGCTAAAGTAAAGTGATGTGTTAAGTGAATTCCCAGTGTTAGATGAAAGAGGGATCAGGGTAACGGGGATTTTGGCTTATTTATTCATTTCAGGTAGAAAGGTGGGCAAACCTTCCTTACAGCCTGTTTAAGAAAATCCAGAGCCTTTTGTTTGTCATTTTTCTGTTTTGTTAACTGGAGTTTCCCTGTAATTATCCTTCCCTTATCTATTTAATCAAACAAGTGAACAATTTCTTTACATTTTAGACTGTGTTGGCATTATTCCAGGTGGGGAAAAACACTCTTAATTACAATTAAGTTCTGTATTTTACAGCACTCTTACTTATCTTGACATCAGAAAGAGAGTTGCTGCACCCACCACATGACAAGCCACCTGGACTAGGACCAGAGTACAGCGGGTGACACCTCAAAGAGTGAAGATATTTTGCATGTTGATCAGACATGGAGGTGAGAGCTTCACTGAACTCTGTACGAGTGAATCTACTATTACTACTACTGCTACTTTTACTACTTCTACTACCAGAGGGCACTCAAACTGATAGCATTGCTGTTTTATAGCTCTTCTTCTCTGGTTTCTTTCCATGGTTCAATGTGGAGTTTTACTTGTTTTACTGTGTTTCTCTTATGTTTACTGAAGCATATCACTTTCTTCTCATCGTTCAATGACATGCTGTTAGATTAGCAACACTAAATGACAGCAGTTTGTGACACAGTACACTCTCTACGATGGATTATTTGTTCATCTATTCATCTAGTGTTCGTTGCTGCCTTGAGGGCCTGATGCTGCCAAGATAGGCTCAGACACCACATGACTTCTGAACAGGAAAATGCGGTTTTGAAAAAGTCTTCATGTTCTTTTTTGTTTTTTTAACTGAGCTTGCTGTTGTCAGTAATATCAGTCAATGATTTATTTTTCAACAGTGAGAACAATGTGGCTGTATAGCTCAGTGGTGCAAGTCCCTCACAGTTCCAGGGTCTCAAGTTCAATTCCCACTTTGATAGTTAAAATAGAAATGTGTTTAAACAGGGATTAGAAAATGAAGCATAAGTCTAAGTCGAGTCAAAGTTTGTAACCAAAAATCTTGTACCAAAATTAATTAGAAACCAAAAAGCATAGTTAAGAAAACTAAAGTAAGAAGTCTGTATTTCAGAATGTCAAAATGAGCATAAAGCAAAGCATACAATACACGTGAAGAGTCTTTATCTAGTTTCAGATAACCAAAGAGTGCACATCTTAGACCTTTATATGTCGTACAATTGATGCCATTCACTGTGTATTCCTGGTCAATGACCATCGTAAGAGAAGTCACATGTTCCAAGCTGCAATTCCCTATGCACAAGATGGCATCAAAAAATACATGAAAATGAACAAATGCCTTTAAAAACAAATACAAATACATTTTTAAAGAACAGAATCAGGTTCAGCACATGAAGATCCACTCACAGAAAAAAAGAAATGCCAAAATAGATACATAATAAAAAAGGAAAAAATGTATTACAAAACCAAACCATAACATTATATTACCATCTGCATTGAGATTACACCTCCTGCCGTTCTCCAGTTTCTCTGGGTACTTCCGGTCCTCCCGACACCCAAAGAAGTCTATTTTAGGTTGATTAGCAAAACTAAATGGGCAAAATAACAGTTTCAGAAAATGGCTGAATGGTAATGAGGCTGGTGAAGGACATTTTACCTAACAAAAGGAATGTTGAGGACTGATAGAAGGTCAAAATTGCTTTTATTTTGTAGACAGATGGCACAAAATGAACCTAGCAAGAAAACGACTGAGTCATACTGTTTATAGCAGAAGGTTGGCAGACCTGGCCCTTTAAATGCCATACGAGACTCAGGGTGCAGTATAGCCAAAGCTCACAAGACAATATTCTACTGACCCGGAATGTTAAGGTCTGGGATTGCTGCAGATATTAGTCCCAAAATGAACTACAAATGATAGGAGACGAACTCTGCAAAAGACTTACTGCCAAACATGAATGTGGAGTTTAAGTAAGAGAAAAAGAGAAACAGACATAGAAGAAAGTTATTTAAAAAAATATAAAAATATACATGAAATACTCTGCATATTCTGACATGAAAAACATGAGGTATGTAGGAAGTGACCGAGTGTTTTGGCAATTCCATTGGGTCAGTGACACTGTTTAGTCTGTGCATATTTACTTTGCAAATTCCATTTGTTAGTTCCTTCTTTAAATGTAAATAAACACTAATTTGATATATTTTGTGGCTTATGTAGTCACTTTCTACTCTGTTTCAGTGCCCCCCATGTTTTAAAGGTCTTGTATTTTCTATGTTTATAAAGACAACAAAGCAGGGATACAGTAAACAATTAGTCAGGGCTCAGTATATTATACTGAGAGTTACATTGCATGTCATTAAATACCTAGAAGGTGGCTAAATTAGTGGGAGACTTACAAAAAAAAAAAAATGAGTTCATTATTTTTGAAATCAGAGTTATTTTTCACAAGTGTGGAACCCATTAATATGCTTCTGAAATGTATGTTGTGAAGTGAAACATTAATTATGATTTTCAAATCCTACTACTTCAATAGTGGCTTATAATGTTGGTCTAGTGGCACTAGAGGGAATGTGAACCAAATGTTTAGAAACTTACCCAAAGATTTAAAGCTGAAAGTTTGTATTGATTCTGATCTGATTCTCATCTAGAGAATGATCTCGAGTACATCCATTGAGTACTGTTTTTACAAATAAATATTTTATTGAGAGCCAAAAATAACACTGAATATACCCAATATGGGACAGAAAATATATTAACTACTGCCACATTTTCCTTACAAAAGATCCACTGATGTTATTGATTGAGGTGTTTTGTTGTTGTTTTTGATTTATTATTTCTCATATTTTTATGTGTTTTCTGTGCTTGTAATTTTGTTCCATTCCTTTAAATGTACTTATGTTTCTTGTGCTTTGTGGGTGGAGCCCTAAGAGGCAGGGCCACCTTTTCTGGCCTGTGGCGGGAAGAGGCAGCACTGAGCTAAGAGTGGAGTAGAGATGGGAAGAAGTGATGAGGAAGAAGGACATGAGCAGGAAATGGATTTGGGTGAAAGGAGCTAATTGAAGGAAAGTGAATGGCAGACTTTTGGGAACAAGAATAATAAGAGTAGAATGGAGGATTGTAGTGATGCGTCATCTACTGATTAGGTTAGGACTTAATCAAAAGAAGAAAGGAAGAGTTTTGATCCTGGTCCTGTGTCTGATACTAATCTGTTTACATTAGCTAAACATTTTAAAAAAGCATTGGGGGATTTTGAGGGATCAAGACCTTTAAGAGACGGGTCACAGTTTTATGTAAAGATAATAATCAGTGTGGAAAAGTTGCTGGGTTAAAAGCAATAGTGGTCAGGAAAGCTATACCAAAGAAATATGCAGAGAGCCAGTGGCTGAGGGGAGTGATAACTGGAAAACCCATAGATGTGTCTATGGATCAAGTCAAAGAGAATTTAGTTGGAGGAAAAGTGCTGGAAGTTTTCGTGATGGAGCTAAAAACTGATAATGTGTCAGTGATGATCAAATTTAATAGGAAGGATCTGCTGGACAGAGTTCATTTAGGTTACATGAGTTACATGGTCCGAGTATATGTACCACCTCCTTTGAGGTGTACTAAGTGTCAGAAGTTTGGGCTTAAAGCAGCGGTTTGTAAAAAGGTAAAAAAGTGCTGCTTTAGATGTGGTGGAGAACATGAACATGGAAAGTGTGGATAAGGAGTCAGGCCAAAATGTATTGACTGTGGCAGAGAACATTGTTCTCGTTATGCAGAATGTCCTGTACTTAAAAGAGCAGAAGAAGTGCAGCGGGTATGAGTTGAAATGGGCATATCATATGCTGAAGCTCTTGAGAGAGTACAGAACAATGCTTCAAAGGGACAGAGTAATGATAAATGGATTGACAAATCTGAGATGATTAATAAAGTGCATAGCTTTTATAACAAAGGAAAACATTCATTGTAGAAAAAGTGAAGTTTTGTTCCTTTATGGTAGATGTGGTAAATTGTACAGCACAAGTAAAATGTAGAACAGGGAAAATGATGATAATTTTAAAAGCTGAGGAAAAATATCTAGAAATAGAGGCCCTAACTGTAGACATTGTTAATGATGCTTTACATGGAGGAGGTAGCAGTACTTAAATGTCACAGTAGAATCGGTAATGGTAATTTTAGTATTAAAATGGAATGCAATTAATTTATTAGCAGATGGACTTGAGTTTAAAAATATATTGATAGGTTATCAAAAAAAAAAAAACAGATTTAATTGGTGTTGAAATCTTATTTACATTTTACTACACAATGATATGTTGATATAAGATGTGATAGAAAAACAAAAAGTGGAAGAGGAGTAGCTACTTTTATCCAAAATAAGATAGCACATAGAGTTTTGGAAGTTAGGATGGATAATGAGTCAGGTACAGCTGATATTTGGTACAAGAACAGTACAATTCAGATAATAAATTATTATAATCCTTATAGAAAATAAACTCATGAGATATTACAAGAAATGGGTGGAAATAGGAAAACTAAGAATATATATTGTGGGGACTTTAATGCTCCTAGTGCAATGTGGGGTTGTAGTAGCACAGCTAAAAATGGGGCAGTGATAGAAAACTTCCTGGAAGAGAAATATTAGACCTTACTCTGGTATCATGAGATCCAGTGAGAGATTGTGAATGGGAAGTGGATAATAGCATCACAATGGGCACTGATCATTTCCCTATTACATGTAAAGTGGGTATAGAAGCACAACAAAGGAAAGATTATCATGTTTCTAAATGGAATTTTAAAAAAGGCAAAATGGGAGTTATAAGAAGATTTATGTGAAAGCAGATTCCCAGATCAGTTGGATATGGAGGATATCGGGTTGAGTTATGATGTTATGTGTGATGCAATTGAATCAGTGCCTAAAGAAGCAATTCCCAGATCAAAAGGTGGTAGCAGGAAAAAAAATAGTCCCTTGGTGGACTGGGGAACGTAAAAAGGCAATAAAAGAGAGAAATAAGGCACTCAGGAAAGTAAGGCAATGCTATTCATACTCTGCTTTTATATTATATAAAAAAGTACAAGTAGTTGTTAGGAGAGGGGAAAATACTGACGAATATACTGTGACAGTATTGTGTAAGTGATTCAGGTGGGAGAAATATGGAACATAATGCAGAAGATAGGATGAGTTAGTAAAACTAAATCACTACCGGCCCTGGTTGAGAGAGAAAATGTAGCAGTAAATGACACTGAAAAAGCAGAATTATCAGCAAAAACCTTTAAGATACGCAGTTCGGTAAATTTATGTAAAGAACAAATGTTTTATAGAGAAGCAGTCTTAGTACGTAATGTAGAGGTTGATGGGAAAAATAATTGTCCAGCTCTAGTTTGGATGCTGAATTTACATTATTAGAACTTAAATCATCAATTATTAGTGCACGACAGTCATGACATGAGGAGGATAATATATGTTCTAATATGTTTTCTCATTCATCAGAATCAATGTTGCTTTTGGAATTATCTAATAGAATATGGGAAGAAGGGAAACTCCCCTCATCATGGAAGGTAACAGTTATCATTCCTGTACTAAAACCAAATAAAAATCAGTTAAACACGTACAGTTACAGACCCATCTCACTAATGTCTTACATTCTGTATGTAAGATAATGGAACAAATGGCAACTGCAAGATTAAATTATTTTTTGGAATGTCTGTGGAAATTAGCTGTATATCAAAGTGGATTTCAAAAAGAGAGAATAACAATGGACTTGGTATTGGGTTTGGAATCAGATATTCATCAGGCTCAAGTTAATAAAGAGTTTGTGATAGCAGTTTTCTTTGATACAGAGAAAGCATATGATGTGTTATGGACCAAAGGATTATTGATCAAACTTGAAAAAATGGGAACAGGTGGAAGAATGTTCAACTGGAACAGAGATTTCCTGGATGAAAGGAAGATAAAGGTCAGGGTGGGATCGTAAGTTTCCGAAGAATATGATATAGAGAACGGGACTCCACAAGGGAGTGTATGTCGTCCTATCCTGTTTAATATCATGATAATGATGCCTTGGATAGTAATAGTTCAGATATTTCAAAATCTTTGTATGCAGATGATGGTATATATGGTAAAGAAAATGCAGGATGCCATTAATCTAGTAGAAGGATGGGGTCACTACTAGTGGGGTTTAGATTTTCAGTAGAAAAAAACTTGATTAATTTGTTTTTTTAAAAGATACATTATTCCTTCAGTAGATTTGACGCTGTATGGCAAATCACTTAAACGACAGCTGGTGGTGAAATTCTTAGGAATGTGGATGGACAAAAAATGTATGTGGAAGGTACATGTGAATAAAATAATAGAAAAATACCAAAAAGCCATTCATGTTCTCAGGTGTTTAGCTGGGTGTGATTGGGGTGCAGATAGGAATTCTTTTAAACAGCTGCATATTACTATTAACTATTAGAACTATAATTGATTATGGACACATTGCATATGGAGTGACATCACAGGCAGTATTGAAGCCCCTTGTTAAATTTCAAGTTCAGGCTTTAAAAATATGTAATGGGTCTATAAATTCCTCTCCAATATCAGCAATATTGGTAGAAATGGAGGAGACACCTTTGCAGTTATGTGGAATGCAATTGGCAGTGGTCTACTGGATTAATGTGAAGGGACATAACGACAGTATCAACAACACTAGAAAACTGTTGGGAACATCGAAGTAATCAGTTTTGGATGATTGGGAAATGAGTGGGCAAAAAACCTTGGGGTATTTAAATATGAGCTTGGTCCCACGTATACCTATTTCAGCTGTTCCACTGTGTTTTTTTTTCCATTGGCTATGGCTGATTTGAGTATCAAGGAAAAAATAAAGAAAAAAGCAGAATATAATTCACTTGTGCAAATTGTTGGTCAATATGTGCAAAGGCAATAGTTTGGATTCTTACACATTTATACAGATGGTTTAAAAGATCCACTGACTGGCCATACAGGGGCTTCAATGTATGTTCTCATGTTTCAAATTAACATTGGCAAATGACATATAAGTTGTTAGTGTTTACCTCAGATATGGTGGCAATAATTATTGCACTAGGATGGGTAGAAGAGGTCTGCACAGAGCATGTACTGATTTGTTCTGATTCAATATCAGCTCTATCAAGTATTAAGTCAGTAAATTCCAATAGTAGGCCAGATATATTAATAGTGATGCAGCAACAATTATATTAATAGATATATTAATATATATATATATATATATATATATATATATATATATATATATATATATATATATATATATATATATATATATATATATATATATATACAAACAGCGATACAGCTGAAGTTGTGGAAACTGAAAATTCTTGGCATTACAGTTTATTTCCTATGGGTTCCTGCTCATGTAGTTATTCAAGGAAATGAGGTAGCTGATAACTTGGCTAAGCAGTTACTCAGTATTAAGAATATGAATGTAAAAGTGCCACTGCATAAAGGGGAAGCAAAAACCTTAATGCCTTAATAACAACATCCATTCAACTTGGCAACAGAACTGAGATAAAGATAAGAGAGCAAAGCATCAATATGAAATTCAGAAGGTGGTGGGAAAGAGCAAAGTAGGAGGTAGTAATAGGAGGGAGAAAGTCATTCTCACATGATTATATCTTGGGCACACAAGCATAGATTATTCACTGTTTAGAATAAACAAACATGACTCAAGCATATGCAGAAAACATATTTATCCTGAAACAGTAAAACATATATTATTGGAGTGTACTGCATATTAAGGAGCAAAGAATACACCTTTTTAAAAAAAACTTAAATCTATGGGATAGGAGGGTATTACAACAGAAAGTATATTAGGATAATGTAGGAAATATAGTGTCTCAAAAAGCTTATTTGAATTTTTAAAAAGTGTTGGACTTTTTGATAGTATTGAGGGTTTTTTTTTTTCCATTAGGGTAGGGTATGCTTTCTGAGTCTCTGCTCCACACTCCAGCTCAGTAGATGGTGGAAATGCCCCATTTATGTTGATCTGCCAACTGCCATAAAAAAACCAAAATTATAAGAAGCTCAGATCAGAAGAACATTGCGCTTGTGGTTGTGAGTATTGATATTGATGTTTGTTGGATTTCCTGGTTTTCTTGATTCATTCTGTTTCTGCCATTGGTTTTCTTTTCTGGATTACAGATTTGAATTTATTTGCTTTGGATTGTCCCTTAGGAAATTCTTTTTTGCCTATTTTTCCTTTTGCCTATATTTTTCTATTTTTTTAAAAATAACTTTGTTGGCCTTGTTCATATAATCTGAAGGTTTATAGTCATCCATCATCTGGTGGCGTTTGCTATATTTTGGAACTTTTCTTGTTTTTTGCCAGCTCACCCTGTTTGGGATCTGCTAGGCCAGAAGCCTGCAGTTAGCTGGATTTGAGGTGAGACCACTTGGGCTGGCTGGTTAGGAGACCTTCAGGCGGCCTCATAACATTTTACTTTGTTTGGGATTTCTAAACACAACAACAGGAACCTCTCTGCTCGTCCCAACTGTGTATTCTGCCTTGCATCACTCTGTCTTCCACATCAGATTTTCTTTTCTTGAACATTGAAGGGGGTTAAGAAAAGGTACTAGCAACCATAGCACTGAAATTGGCAGTGAGTGAAAAAAATGATGTCTGTGCAGAAATCGAGTAAGAGCAGCAGTTAAGACACAGGCAATAATATGTAACCAAAGCAAGCTGTCAGTTTACATCTGCATTAACATGCATCACCATTTGATGGAACATGACCATATTGAAAACCTACCGTGTTAACACACTGGTGATGGATCACACACACCACATTCTGTCTTGGTCAGAAATGGATAACAGCCTCATTTAATATGATTGGAAATTGCAAATGTTTTTTCTTTCCACATACTGTACAACAATTGAGTTAGCAAAAAAGATAAAAGAGTCACGCAGAGTTATGACAGCAGTCAGGCGAGCTGTGAAAGGGTTGCCATAGAGCAGAATGGCATAGGCAGTAATAGCAGGTCTGAAGTTGACCTACCATCTTTTACATTAAAACTATGCCACTGTGGCATGTTTTGTTGGGTCATTACGAGCAGCCAGTTTCCATTCTTACTCCAGATTAGTTGCTGTGGTGCACTGTGCTGTATAGACATTTGTGAGTGGACACAGGAGACACATTTAAATGCTAGGTGCAAATGTAATCAAGCTTAATTATATACAATCCATATATGAAACAATTGTTAAAGGAAGCTTAGAGAAAAAAAGTATATAATGTGTTTTGAATGTTGATGAAATGGGCCATTTTGAAAAGGACCAAGTGCCAGATCTAACCCAAAGGCTTTGAGTCTGATATTCCTGTTCTGTATATTCATAATAACCTTTCAACTCCAGGGGCATAGTTGTTTATAGATAGTTTCATGAATAATATATTTGGATGCATACTTTAATAGTTATTAGAGTATTTTTCAAAGCACTTAGTCAACGTAGCTTTCATTTTATTGCTTCGATATGAATATTGCAATCTTTTGAAAAATTGTGAGTCCATATGTCTTGATCATAGATTTTCAGTGATGGGGAAATTATTCTGTTAATCAAGCATTTCTAAAGAGCAATCTAAAAAAGCAGCCGGGGTCACATCACAAATATTCTTAATAACCAAGTCCAAAATACTAGTCAAACTTTGTAGCCAAATATTCTGTCCAAAGTCAAAACCACACAAACCCTATAATCGATTTTAAAAAGGGCTCTTTTGCCAGATAATCACAAATGTCTCCCTTTGTTTTAACACAAAGTTTACTTGGAAATTCATGTTTGCCATCATCTTTTATAAACAACAACATGACAAGATGTTGTGTTACGTCATTGTCAGTTTATGTGGTACGAGCTGAAATCGCTGCTAAATACAACATGGTAGTGCCCATCAAAGTTACACAGAAAAGTATGGTACCTGTTACAAAAACAACTGCTAATGATGTCAGAAAAATTATATATATATATATATATATATATATATATATTGTGACATGTATGCAGCCTGTCCACACTACACTTCAACAGAGCCTTTGCTGCCCCATCACACAGTAGAGCATCCGTCGACCATAAAAAACTCTTCACCACGACAAATTCGCTCACAACTCTCTCCACAGAGCATATGTCAGCCAGGGACCAATCGCTGATATGGGGGTGGGGGGTTGAGGGGTATAAGGGACTACTTTAATTCGGGCAGTGAACCGGCCAACTTTCTCTTTGTCCCCTCTCCTTCTGGACAATCCGATCCCAATCCTGGATCAGAGCTGTAGGACCAACCTGAGGAGGAGGAGGATTATCAGTGCCTGGACCGAAGGAGGGAGCCGAGGCAGAATGACTAATGAAGCCACTGCTTGCTTGCTGTGTTTGTGTGTTATGTGGTAGCTCCCGCCTCAATAAAAATGCTTGCTGTTCCTGTTTGAGGTTGTTAATAAAGCTGATCATTCTGAGATTGTGACTCAGCTTCCTGTTTTTGGGGTGTGAGACAGTGATTCACGCGTCACTATATATATATATATATATATAGGATATATAAAGGATATATATATATATATATACACTTAACAACAAAAATAGTACCAGTAACACATTTAAAAATAAACAATATGAATTATGACACTAGCTAATGAGATTCTGAAAATGAAATATGTAGTCTTCCTGCTGAATGTCATCTGTATAAGCCATACTCCACCAACAAGGAGTCTTGATAGACATAACATTAAAGAAAAAGCAGATACATACTATTGAAAAGACAGAGAGAAACATTTACAAGATCAATCTGAATAGTTTGGCTCAGAACAACTGGTAGATTTGCATATGAAAAAGTGTCAAAACCTGCCATTGATTAAGTAAGATCTATATAAATATATTACTATATATAAGAACTATATATTGTGGACCACCAGGGCACATACAGCCCCCCTAACCTGACACAGACAGGCAGACACAAGTTCCAGTCCAGCACATGCTTTTTCTATGGCTGAGGAGCACTTTTCTCTGCTTCCCACAGCACGGTACATGCATAAAGTACAATACAAGTCTCAGTTCCTCCCTTCTCTTCGCTTCTCTTCCTCTCTTGTTCAGTCCTTCCGCCTCCACTCCCTCTCAGGCAAGCTTCGAGTACCTCATCCCGACTCTGGCTCCCCAAATGGAGTGAGGAGACTCCTTTTATTCAGGTCCTGGGAGTGTTCCGGGAGGCTCATCAGTATTACCTGGAATCACTCCCAGGTGTGCTGGAAGTCCACTCAGGACCGTCTTAACAGCATTATAGGCCCCCGTGCAAAGCAGTGCACTGGGGCCCCTACCTACACAACCACTCAGCAAGTCACAACATACATAGATTAGCATGGGGGCCCTGTGCCCAGTGTGCCCATACATTAAGATGACCACTATAGGGCCCTGCAGCTTCCTCTGGTGGGGGGGCTGTACCAAACTGTAGCTCCCAGCAATTCCCTGTGGGAATCTGTGGTGCCACATGAGGGTTGCCTTCTAGTGTACCAGTGTTTGATGCTCTTTTCCCCGGTCATTTCCTTTCCGTTGGTGTCCCGAACAGGTAATGGCCGTGGCCGCCCATCACAATATATATAACTATATACATATGTATAGTAAGAGTGAGTCAGCCAGAGATTTGGGGTACCAGCCTGGTAACCCCATTATATAATGGTAAAGAAGTGAAATCAAAATAAATAGCATGTGAGGATGCAAAACTATGGGTTCTGTCATGATCAAAAGAAAAGAGAAAAACACACCTGAGTAGTAGCTCTATCTTCCTTAGTTGAGGGCCCTAAAGTGAATGCCTACTTCAGTGGCTACCATGGTTTTCTAGCAGCCCACTAGAAGTTCAGGGCTTCTTGGGTCGAAGAGGAAGTGAACTCTCACTGTGAATTGTAGATGCAAAAGCAGATTGTGTTAACAACAGCGCTCCCTCTTTACTTAGGATAAAGTTGCTTACCTGACAGTAGCCCTGAAGATGTCACCTAAGCACACATAACAAAAGGGGTAACAAAAGCAATGTAGAACCAGCAGACCCCCAGTTAATCAGGTCAGTGGGTGAATAAAAAGTAAAATAATTAGCACACCAGGGTTGACTCACCAATTTTCCCACTGTACTGTAAGTTGCTCAAACACACTCCCAGATATCACCTGTCATATGGGTCTTTCTCTGTCTCTCTCTAATCTCCATATCTTTCTCTCACAATCTGAGTCTTTATCCAGTTGTCTCCAGACTCTTTACTCAGCTCTAGATAGCTTTAAAACCAGTAGTGAAAAGTAAAGGTTAAAATGGCCAATAAGGGATCAGTGGTGTATTTTTTATGTCAGTTCTGCATACATCTGCATTTTATATGTGTATGTATTTTATAAGTTGTATGTGTTTGGTATGGCAATGTCAATAATATACAGTATGTATTTTTATTTTGTTTGTATACCAGGGTTATGTCTGGTCTGCTATGGTGGATAGTTTTTTCTCTCTGTATAGTTTATGTGTGCCGTTTTTTGATATTGTGGTGGGGATATACTATGGTTTGCATGTGTTTACCTGTTTATGGTTTAGTGCCAGTTCTTCGTGTCTAATGTTTGCCATCTGATTGTGTTTGTGCATACAGTCTGTCTAGTTTATAACTTGATATGATGTGTTGGATTGTTTCTTGTCCCTGGTGGCAGTATCTGCATGTACTGTCTGTAGTGTTAGCATCCTTGAGAATATATTTGATCTTCTATGGCTAGCTTAAACACTTCTGTCTTGCAAAACAGATCACGATAGCTTAGCCAGTTATTTGTCACAATCTTACCCACAAATGGCTGATCAAGTTAATGTGGATGTCTTCCATGCCATGTTTTTTGACTCCATGCTCGTCTTTAAGTTGTCTGGTTGTTATTTCCCCTGTCATGTTTTCCACAGTATGTAGGTTAAGTGGTGTGTATTTTGTATCTGAATTAATTATTTCTTTGTGTAGTGTTGATGTATGCGGTATGCGGAAGAATTTTCTTAAATTATTAACCTGTATGTTGTGTAAATTAATTATATCTATGAGACCCCCTTCTCCCTTAGCACGTAGAAGTTTAATTTGTTCTATCGCTGCTTTGCGGTGTTGTTTGTGTTTCTTGAGTAATGTTCATGTTCTCCTTTGGAGCTGTTGTAGGTGTGTTTGTGACTGATGTGCAACTCTGAAGGAATACATTGCTATGGTGTACAGTATGTGTTGATGGCTGAAATCATGTGGTGTGCATATAGGTGTGTTTTGAGTATTTGTTTTTTGTTTAGTTAATTTATTTGCATTGCATAAGTTGTATATGTTGAAACCCAAGGTATCTGTATAGCTCATCATCTTCCATGGCCTTGATTCAGTTGTCATTTTCAAAGGCATATCTACCTTCTCCAGTGATTCCCTTTTCTACATTAATTGTTTTACATTTGTCCAGTCCTAACTCCATATGTATGTCTTGTGAATATGTTTGGTTTTTTTCTATTAACTATTGCAATTGTTTATTTATTGATTATATCTTTATGTCGTCCATACAGAATCGATATGATTGAGTGTATTGTTGGTGTTGGTCTTTGACTTTGTATCCATATTGTGTGTTGTTTAATCTGTCTTATAATGGGCTACGAGCGATACAGAACCGGAGGAGGCTAACTGAGTCTTCCTGGAACATGTTTCGTCTTCTGGGGGCCCAAGACAAAAACTCCATATGCCCCTCCAACTCACCCTTGTTCAAGTCCCAATGTGGTAAAATTGGTTTCCATTATTTTAGGGGAAAGTCTAGTGACCTCCATTAGTGGAGTTTCTAGTTGTGTCATTGCAGTGTGCCAGTGCTGTGCTTCAAAAGTGTTGCAGTTAGTACCAATGTAAAAAGATGTCCTCGAGGGATTCCTCCTGTCTTGTCGCTACACCTTTGCTCATGTTATTTGTATTGAGTCTGTGTGTATTGATGTGTTGTTAATATGTACATACCGTATAGTGTTGTTCTTGAGTGTCCCATTAGTGTTTGTAGAGAGTGTATGAGTATGGTGTGTGTCTTGTATAAGTGCGATATTTGTTCAAGCCATGTGTGTAAATGCTTTTCTGTAGTCATCATTTTTAGTGTTATTATTATTATTTTGAATCCATCTTTTCATCTTTTCCTGCTTAGTACATGGATGAAATAGACAGATCCTATTTTGGTAATGTCAAGTACAAGGGAGGAACTAACCCTAGAGAGGGTGCCAGAACAGTAATCTGATGCAGATTTTCTTTACAGATTAATCTTTTATTAAACAATGGAAATGTATACAGTATATAATCTAAAAGTAAGCCTAAATAAAAATTAACAAAACCTTAATACAAGGAAGTGCTTAATTCATAGCAGATTATAGTTGAAAAAGTGGGTGGATGGTATAGGCAGACAATAAACATAATGCTATTCAATCAAATACTGGCCCAATGATATTTCATAATAATTCAAGATTTTTAAAAGGTGGTTTCATATTATGCAGGTCTTAAATTTTACCAAATCTGTCCTCTCTACCCCTCATGGGCTAAAAATTGACATCAATGGGATCCTGGTTGAACACTCAGCATCAGTCCGTAATTTCAGTGTCATCTTTGATCAGCTTCTTACTTTTCAACCACACATTAGCTCAATAGTACTGACAGCTTTTTTTCATTTCTGTAGCATTGCTCATCTGAATTCTTTCTTCAGTTTAAAGGATGCTGAAACACTCATTCATGCTTTCATCAGTACCCATCTGAACTATTACAATGCATTATTTTATGGTCTCCAAACTAAATATATCAATAGATTGCAATATGTTCTGAATTCTGCTGCTCGTCTGCTTACACACAGTAAAAAATCTGCTCAAATCACTCCTGTCCTTTATGATTTGCATTGGTTACTAGTCTTTTCAAGAATCATATATAAAATTATTATTTTTACCTTTAAAGCCCTTCATGGTTTAGCCCCTCGTTATCTGTCTGAGCTGCTGCTTCCTTACACTCCTGCTCGTGCATTAAGATCATCAGACGCTAACTTACTCATTGTACCTAAATACTGGTTAGTAACTATGGGTGGCAGAACTTTCAGTGTGATAGCTTTTAAAATTTGGAATGCTCTTCCTCTCAGCCTATTCATTTCAAACTCCTCTCTGCAATAGTATTGTTCATTTTCTTGTGTGTAATTTCTATTGTTTTGTTAAGGTGTTTATTGAAGTGTCCTTGAGTGTATGAAAGGCACTACATAAATAAAACATTAGCCAGGTTTCCATCCAAGGAGTTTTTGCGAAAAAATATTTAGCGCTTCAAATTTTAGCTGATGGAAATGCTAATTATCGAGAAAATGTTGTACATGTCGACATAATATTTTTCCGTTTAACTTTAGAGCATAAATTCCATATCGATACTTCAGATGTCGCAAAAACTACATTGGAAACATTTTTTGTCAGATAAAAAGGGCTTTAACGCAAATAAATGTGTCACATGATTCATTTTCATCACGTGCAATCAAAACGAGAATAGCGGAGCGGTTCGCATGGTCTGATGAAGAGACTCGTTATTTCTCGTGATGAGCCAATGCAGTAGCAGATAGGCTGGGTCTCCTGCTACTAAAAGGGGTACCTGAACTCCCTCCATATCAACTGTAGCCTGGGGGTGTCTCTCAGGATGTCTAAATAATACAAAAACCGCAAAGGTAGTTTACTGTGCCAGTGAAAATATTTAATAAACCGTGTGTTTCATTATCTAAACATTTTTTTTCTTATTATTAAAAGGCAGATGTTTTAGCATATATGAGAAATTCTATCATTAATATTAACTTTAGTTTTTTTTTTATTAAACGTTGTTATTTTGTATTAATTCAAATTTCAGTTTTAATTAAAAACCTTAAGGGAAGCAGGTTACAGTACTAATTCAGTTGTTATCGCACTGAGAAGGGATGTTGAAAGGTAGGCTCACCTGTACAGATCCGATGCTGCAAACACAGCTGCATCATGGGCACTTCCAGGAGTGCCAACGGAAATGTCTCGTATCATGCACCTGTCAACAACAAGGGCCTGGAGAACAATAGATGGCCACCCTTTGCGATTAATGTAATCGCGATAGCCTTCCGTCGGGGGAAGAATAGGCACATGCGTGCCATCCAGCTCACCGTAAATCTGTGGCACAAAATGCACCAAGGAATTGCGTTATGCAATTTCATTGGCCTCCGCTACAGTCGGAAGTCTGATATAACGCCGCATTAATTTTTCTTTAATAGCGGTGCACACAGCATATACACATCGATGGACGGTAGTTTTACCAACCCCGAAAGTTTCTCCAACTACTCTATACTCGGCACAGGTTGCCAGCTTGTAAAGGGCGATGGCAATCTGCTTTTGGGTTGGAACCGGTGGTCGATGGCAACCTGTGATTGGCGCAACATCAGGACTGATGAATCCACACAACATCTTAAGCGTTGGCCGTGTCATTCTAAAATGTTGCAGCCAGAGATTTTCTGTAAAGTGTCTCTCCACCACCTCCTCCCAGAAGCTCTTATTTCGTCGTCTCTCCCATACCCGTGGGTTTCGTCGCACTGGGGTACTTTCTTCGAGCTCTAGGGCTATCGGACAAGCAACTGCTTCATTCTGATGTCGTCTTCGGATATTATGTACAATTCCAATTATTTGTGAAACTGAAATAACAGTAAGCTGGCAAACTTCAAAAAACTGTCTAAATAATCTCTCCATTTCTTTGTTTCTTTGTTTAGTGGAGGGGGTGTAACGTGGAAAACAAAAGGTAGATAATTTGCGACATACACAAAATTATGTATGGAAACGGCTCACGGGCAGATTTTTTTTCGCGATACAACAAAACTTATGCGACAGTTCGTTTTGGGGGGGATGACGTCATCACGCACACCATTTTATCAATAAAAAGCCAGTTGGATGGAAACAGGCTGGAGACAGCAAATATCGCACATTTTTTTTACGTATATTCTGTTTGTCGATAACAAAACGTCGCAAAAAACTGGATGGAAACTTGGCTACTGTTATTATTGTTATTAAAATTTACTGAGTTAAGTTAGAATATGATTACGTACTGTGGAACTGGACCCGGACGCAGACAGACGGACATCGGTTGTTCACCCAACACACTCATTTATTATACAAATATTTACAGTTAGTCAGTGCACAACCCAGTGCCTCCAGCACCGATGCCTTTCTTCTGGTCGCCTCCACTCCTCTCTCCAGCTCCGTCCTCTTCCACCCGACTCTCGCTACTGAATGAAGGGAGCTGGCCCCTTAAATACCAGTCTGGATGGGCTCCAGCTGTTTCCCGGCAATCCCCCGTGTGGCGGAAGTGCTGGCTGCGCACCCGGAAGCCCTCTGGGTGTCCCCAGTCTTCTTCCCCCCAGCACTTCCTGGTGTGGTGGAAGTGTTGAGGTATAGGGGTTCTTCAGGCACCGGGGCGCCGCCTGGTGGTGGCCACGGGCCCCTACAGGGTTGGGCTTCCAAGCCCTCTACCCATGGCCCCCAACACAACCAGGGCAGTCGCCCCCTCGTGGTCTGGAGGAGGCACAAGCCCACCTCCGGTACTCCTGGGTGTCCTGGCTGGGCTCCACCCCCAGCCGCATGCCACAGTACCTTGACAGAACAAAAAAGCAACCAAAGAAGCAAATATGGAATAGAATTAAATGAAAGGAAAAACCTTGTCACAAAGCTTTTTTTCTCTGTGAGCTAATGGTTTGTTAAGCAGCAAAGAAGCAAAAGAGAGTCACTTAATGAATATGTTGGAAGACATTAACTACATCTCCATTTGACACTTAGAAGCAGCAGTTCACGGAAAAAGGTGTTCCTGTTCCACATTTGACAAATACCCGTGTAGGCTGGAGATAATCTGCACAGCTGTGAAGACCTTCTGAGCTGTTACCAACGTGATATCCTGGTGATTAAGCAAAAGCCTGTCTCAAAGGCTTCACCCTTAGAAAGTAATTATTTTATAACCACATAATGTCTCAGAATCTGATACAGCATGCATTAATGAATTCTCACATTCTCCAGTATATTTCGTTACAGGGTAACTGTAAACTGAATGAGTCGGATCCAAGCAGTCTGTCCTAAAGACTCTTATTGGCAGCCACTATGTATCTGGAATCTCTGTTTGAAGAAGACTAAAACCTTTGGCAATCAGACATGAATATGTGAGATATATTGCATGTGAATGGGAATGCTGCCCTGTAATATGTTTTAATAGCTTGTCATCAAGATCTCATGGATCTCAAGAACTAGAGAAAACTATTAATAACATGATGTGGTTTGAAGGTTTCCGTCAACCATCTTGAAGCCAGACCTTTTTCCTATTATGGCACAATAAAAAACACCAGGAGAACTACTGTAAAGCCTAATTGATAGGGCAAGCAATTTGAGACCTAAAAAAGATGCTGCGAATGACCAGACTAGTAAAAAATGCATTGCAAATTGACATCAGGAAACAGGATTAAGCAAAAACTAAACGTGGCACATGAACAGAAAGACTCATACTGTTAAGCCAGACCAAACCTGAGGCGTTAGTGAGTCTCAAGCTCGGAATTTGGCTGCAATTAAGAAGGAGATATAGCTGGTCAAATTAAAGAAGGTTATAGAGCAGTGGTTCCCAAACGCGATCCTAGGGACCCCCTGTGGCTGCAGGTTTTTGCTCCAACCAGATTCACAATAGGTGATAATAATCGATAACAACTGATCTCGTTTAATTAGCTGGTCTTTTTTGCTCTTCTCTTATTCTGCATTTAGAAAACCACAACAGTTTTGTTTCTACATGTATAAGACATTTAGAAATATTTCTATTTTTTTTCTTAAGCTATAAATTCTTAATTAACTCTTTTGTTTTTTTATTTTCCCCTTTTCCTGTGCAGTTTGCTCACTTCATTTAAACCTAATAGTGACCATTAACATCCAGCACAGCAGACACCCAGAATGATTTAAAGCAGCAACGACTTCAGTATCAGACCGACTAGTTAGTAAATAATCAATTAAATAACCAGAATACCTGGAAAAGCAGAATGAAAATTAGGTTGAAAATACTGTTAATGACTTAAAAACTACATATTCCCCATATAACTGCTTATTACATTTCAATAAAAATCTACCAAACTTAGTTTGTAATTTCTATATTGACTCCAAAACACAGAAACTGGGAAATAACGACTCATATAATTAGGCTAAGAGTCCAATGAAAAAGGTTGGTTGGAACAAAAACCTGCAGCCACAGTGGGTCCCCAGGACCGAGTTTGGGAAGCACTGTTATAGAGTATAACATGGTGGCTGAACACAAATATGTATTAGGACAGTTGATAGATGAGTCTCAATGGACAATAAACTGAATGACATGGATTTGAGAATATTGTTATTTTCACAAAATTTTTAACTTGACTCAAAAACAAGTGCATTACATTAGTTTGTGATTCTAAATTAGTCTGGCAAAAATGAGTGTGGGTGCTCGCATGAGTGGGCCCCATTTATTCTGTTTTAGACAGAGTGCCTTCCTGGCTTATGTTTAAATTTCTTTTTCATTACTGTTAATATTGTTATCTGCGGTGGGTTGGCACCCTGCCCAGGATTGGTTCCTGCCTTGTGCCCTGTGTTGGCTGGGATTGGCTCCAGCAGACCCCCGTGACCCTGTATTTGGATTCAGCGGGTTAGCAAATGGATGGATGGGTAATATTGTTATTTGCTGTTAATTATTTGTATAATTATGTGTTTTCTCTCCCTTTCATTCCATTTATATATAATTTAGTTGTTATGTGTGTAATTATGTTCTGCTGTATTCCATGTCTTTTTGAGCTGAGACCACACTTACCTCCCAGCTAAGGAACCAGCCCCAGCCTGGCAGAAAAGCAGGTTTCTTGGTAGTTCATTGGATGCCTTTTGGAGCAGTTTTGAAAATTTTGTTTGTGAGTATTGCCTATTTGTTGCTTTGCTGGATTTCTGAGCCTTGCTTCTATCCTTGGATTTTCGATTTCTGGATTTAGATTTGGACTTGGCTGTTGTGGGTTGCCCTTTAGGAAAACCTTTTTTGCATTCTTTTTAATTGTTTATTTATTTATTGGAAATAATTCCTACTTTAATTAAAATTCCTCATTGCCTTGCTGTTTACAACCCAGAGGTTTACGGACATCCCCTCTCTTTTGGGCAGCATTTTCGATATACTATGAAATTTGAAGGTGTTTTTTGAACTTTGTGAAGTCAAGCCCCTTTTGGGTCTGTGTAGACTGAAGCTGACAAGTAAAGTTTTGTGGTTGAGATGTTTTGTGTGAGGCTGTTATGGACAGGTTTGTGAAGATCCTGGCCTGCTGGAGGAGCATTCTGGAATATTCACAGCCATTTGGCCATTTTGTGTGCTGCATTCATAACACCATCCGTGTTGTCCATGACTTGAACTTGGTACTGCAGGGGCTGGAGCTATCTTAACCCTAGACGAGGGTAAGCAGGTGTGCAAATTGATCAGTGGGTTACTGAAACAATAGGTGCTAGTGAAAAATGAATTCTAAGATTGCAAGTGATAAAAAATATGCTGACGTAAGTTATCATCTTTTAACAACTGAGCCTCTGGTGAGAGAAAAGGCTTAACTGGGATATAAAAAAGACAACTGGAACTGACAAGTAGAAGTTGAGGAAACACGAGCAGGATCAGATACAAAAAGTCAAAATGATTTGTTGAACCAAACCCAAAATAAAAACCAATTTCATTAAATGTTAGCTATGAGGTCAAAACCAGAGTATGAAAACGAAAAGGCAAATAAAAAGATATCAATGTATCTAAAAACCTGCTGCCATCTTATATGAAAAAAGGAAAACTGTCATCACACTGTGCATTACAGTGTCACATGATCAGCTATGGTGACACGTGTCAAAACAATAACAAAATGGTGATGCACATGAAATTTTAAAATGCTGTCATGTAATAATATAATTGATTTGCTGCTATGTTAAGATTAGGAAAATTAATATAAAATGATCCTTAGAAACTTGACAATATCCCAGTGGGATCAGTTAATAAAACTGCCAGAAAGTATAATATATTAGATTATTATTTGAACAACTAATTTCTGCCAAAGGAACATAATCTGCTTAAACACTAATCTAGCAAAAATGTAACTTGCAACTCTTAAATCAAATTCCTATTCATATAAAAAATGTTTTAATATAGTATAACTGCACTGCTTAAGTGTAATCTCCTTCATATTTGCTTTCACTTTTCATGGAACCCTTGTAGCTTGTTTTGATATTCAGCTGTGACAGGTGCTTACAGTTAATTTATCACTACTTCCTGTAATTTTCCCCTGAGACGATGTGGTTAGTTGCCAGTGGAACAATGGACATACTATTTGCAAAGTAAATTTATGCTCAGTCTGTATTTTAAAGTTTTTCTTATTATATTTATTCATATACACCATTCATCCCTCAGTGGCGTGAACACATTTTTGTTGATACAGGCTCACATGAACTTACCTTGACAAGGATGGTAGTCCATCACAGAGCACCTTGACACTCAGGTCCAATTAAGACTCAACAATGAATTTAATATCTAAGGTTTTGGGAAATGGATATAAATCCAGAGAAAATTCACATGGGTATTGGGCACAAGACATCTTTACTTGAACTGTTTACTAGGCCAAGAATTAAACGTATGTATTTGAAACTGTGAGATAGCAGTAGTCTCCTTTCTGCCACAGTGCAGTTTAAACTACAATTTTATATTGTGGTGCCGCAACTCAGTGGATTCTGACATTCTTTTAGGTCACTTGTCCTTAGTGGGACAGTTTACTTAACATTTTTAGCTGGAAATCAAGCCATTGTGGCAGGCTTGCCCTTTTGATATGCTCTCCTGCAGCTGGTTTTAAAGCCGCTCATTTGAATTATGGAATGGCAGCTTATACTGTAAGTGATTCATCGATTATGTCACCCTTAGGCTGGTGAAATTAATCATCGCCATTTTGTAGCCCTCCCTTCAAGGCCAGCTGTCCACAGCAGCCACTTCCAACTGCTTGCAACAACACACAAACTCTGAAATGGCAGGGTGGATTTCTCTTCCACTGTGGTCATGATGCCAGTGATAAAGATGCATCAGCAGGGGTCTTATGCATTGCATTGTTAGGTGACACATCAAGGACTTTGAGCACTGTGCTGTTAGGTGGCACATCGGAAGGGATTAACATCACATTTCCAGAAGTGATTTTTTAAGCAATGTTTAAAAATACAGGTTTGGGACAATTGTGAGCGTATAACTGGAAACCTGATATGGGCATTATGTGACACAAGTAACATGAGGCTTTTTGCATGGATGTTTTGATATTGTTTGTTGTTGTTCAGGGTTGGTCCGTGTCGAAACTAATAGTATCAGGAACTTTGTTATCTCCATTGTGTATGAAAACATGTCATAAATTGTTTTTTCTTGGCCATCACTACAAACAACAAGAGGTAAGTGACAATTTTTGTTTTTGGGTTGAGTATTTCTTTAGGCTAGAAGTTTAGAATGTGTAAAGGAAGCCTTCAGAAGAGACGGAGATGAACCTGACAAATTCACTTTCAATAGGTAACTGCAGGGTCATGGTTTACAAAAGCTGGACTGCTCTGACTCTGGAGGTTGTTTTAGTGATGTATGGCAGTGACCCCGGTACAGGTTTTAAAATTACATTGAGGTTCATGTCTCACTGAGTCAGGAAATGAGCTGCTGGAAAGTCAGAGATAGAAAGAGAGAAGGAGAGAAAAAAATGGGAGGTGACGTTTGGGAGTTTTTTAAGTAGCTTACAGTGGGAAAACTGGTGAGTCGGTCTATCTGTTAGACTGCTTTTAACTCCTGTGAAAACAAGCCCTGAAGGCAATAGTTTTGTAGGACTACTATATACTATTTATTTTATTGTTTGCACTCTTTGTCTCTATGTTTACCCACCTAATATTTTCTTAGTTTAATAAATTCTTTGTTTTGATACATGCTAACCCTTTTTATTTTGTCTAAGGATTTCATTAAAATAGTGTCTCCTCTTTGTGACATTATCTATAAGTATTCAAGGAAACAGTTTTGAGGAATCAATTAAAGGAGATACAAGAGTGGAGTAAACCCCAGGCCAGAATGTTAACAGGTGTCACACACATGTGCATGGGAGGCAGCTAAAGGGCTTGAGTAAGGTCAGTTCCGAGTCATACCGGGATGTAGCAGAGTGCACTGACTCCTTTTCTCCCTTTCCTGCAGACCGTTCATGGGAGATTCCACCTGGCCCTCTTGACGTCACTTCCGAGACCGAGCCTATGGAAGAAGACCTTGCCGGCTCCGGCCCCTGTGATGTCACGTCCGAGCGCGAACCTCTGGCTGAAGACCTTCATTAGCCCGACCCCTTTGATCTCACTTCCTGTCTTCCCCTTTAAAAGCCTCCACCTTTCCCTATTCCCTCAGTTCTGTTTTGGACTCGGTTTGTGCACATCAGTGCTATCATTTAAACTACAATTTGTAACCAGGAAATCAAATATGCGGGTGGCTGCCCTAAACCTTGCTATGGCTCTTTGTGGCTTTTGTGACATAGGTCAGTGCGTTTTTTTTCCACTAGAACATATCCAGCCGATCTGGAAAGAGAACTGTGACCATCAGTCTACCTTCATTCATTGGTTCATCTTCAAAATAAGCCCTGATGATCAAATTAGTAGAAAGATGACAAAGGAGAATAGACAAACAGGCTGAGAGAAAGAGAAAGAGTGAGAGAATCTGAACATCAGTATTCTGACTCTTAGGGACCTTACAAGACCTTCCAGTCTCTGAAATCCAGTTATAATTTTTGTTCTGCTTCCTTTTTTGTCAGATTTTAAAACTTAAAGTTGTGTTATTAAGGAGCCTGGTGTACTTCCGTCCTCTCCATTCCCTTCCCACTTTTCTCTATAACTTCCTTTGCTCTTAATACTCCCAACTACAAAGCCTATGATTGCCCTGCATGTGATTCTTTGTAGGGCATCCTACAGACCCTTACCTATAATTTAAATCTGGCATTGTGACCATCACTATGTTGTGTATATCTGTTGAAAACCTTCTTCTTCTAGTAGCATCGGTGCAAGGTCACTGTCAGGCACGCACATTTAAACTTGGCATGGTGGAGAGCATCCCCGAGGGCAACATGCTTCATATCGTCCTTAATATGATCCATCCACTGGCGCTTTGATCAGCCTCATGGTCGCCAACCACATAGGCTAAGACAGAGTGCAGTTTACGCTACTAAGTTGTTGGCTCTATGGATGACTTGGTCATACAATAGGAGCCTGGCCTCATGAATTTTCCTATATCTGATGAAAATATTTAAAAAAAAAAATACATTTCCACAAATATCTACATCCTTTTTTTCTTAGCCCCCCATAAGTGTTATGCCATCGGCCTGATTGTGGATCATGTCATCTTTGTATGATAAAAGCTCCAAGCATGTTTTTGCATATGTTCTAGGAATGCCTACCTGTTCATGCTTTCTGGTCTAATATTACCAGCTTTATACTCTTAATTCTCTTTACTAATATTCATCTAGTGCCTCAAATATTATTTCTTTTAGACCTCTCTTCTCTTCCTCTTACTGTTATCCAGCAGACGTCATTACAATTGCTGCAAAAACAATCATACACACTCTTGCTAGAAATCCCAGGACTCTGTCTGTTTTATCTATATCATTTTATTTGACTTATAACTTTCTGCACCATGGACCAATGGGTCACCAGGGCGTAATATTGAAAGACGGAAGTCAATCTGAAGCTGGTTAGGGATCAGATGGTGGGTACCCAGTGCACTGACTTTGCTCTTAATGACTGTTTTTGATTTTTTAGCTTATTCCTTCACTTTCTTCTCCTCTTAAAAGTGGGATCCCTCACTCTAGGTAGCACAGAGAGTCTCAATCCACTACCTTTCCTAACAGGGCTGGATTGTTATTTATTTATTTATTTATTTATTGTGGGGTGTTCATGTTTTTGTTTGTTTTAACTCTGCTCACAAATTATTTTGTTGCTTGATCTACAGTATTTTTATATTTGACACTTACATAATTATAAACATTTGATAAAAAATAAAGCTAAAATTAAAAATTGCTGGCTCGTGAGAGTTTAGCCACTTACTCTGATGAATCTTCTGAGATGACCTAAGGAAATAAAGATGTTTATGCTTCTGTTGGATGTCATTTAGTCTCCGTATTTACATAATGAGAGTTTTGTCCTTATTTTTGCTTTCCTTTTAAGTTGGGATTCCACAAAGGGTGTGTTTTGTCTTTATTCCTATTTATCAAGGGCATTATATTAATTATCAGCAAGATTTTGTAAACTTAATTTGAAGACACAATGTGGCATCTCTGTTGTTTTTGGCTAATATCCTTTTAGTTTTATCTACAGTAAGGCTCATCTCTGGAATATGTTAACACAATTTTTTAACTGAGTTTGAAGCAGACAGGGTGAGAAATGTCATCTGATGTCATGGCACTCCCTTTGAAAAGAGAAGGTTGCTTTGCTCTGTACAGGTAAGCAGTAGCAGCTGCCTCATGTGATACATCAGGTTCTTCTTCCCTAAATAAAGTAGAAGACAATGTAAGATTCATAAAGGAACTAATGCAATGACAGTAGTACTGTGAACATTACACCAGCTGACATTGGTGAAATGGGAATGGAGTCCTGACAATTTACATTTACTTCTGCACCCATGTTCAAGAACTGTGGGTAGTGACCAAAAGAATATGGGAAAAATGACCTTCTAACATAGCCGTCTTTCTATTAGAAGGTGAGATAGCTAACAGTCCTAGAGATCCTTGGGTTAAAGTAACTGCAGCTCCTGCATGACACCAGCCATTTCACATGATTTAGACAACCAGAGGATGACAATGTCACCTCCCACTGGTTTTGTACTGGGTACGGTTTACAGGGAGTGCCTGGGAATTTCCCAAGAAGAGCTGGAGACAGGGGAGCCTGGTTAGACCTGCTCAGCCAGTTACTACATTAACCAGAATAAATGAATGGAAAAGGAGTGAGATTAACAGTAGTAGATTATTTTACCAATATCATTTTTGGATTTAAATTAATATAAGACTTAAAGCAAACTTAATCTTTTTAGATAATAAAGTACAAATTTTGGACATGTAGTACATGTTCTTACAGTTGTATTAGAGACAGGGCAAGCAATCTTCTCCTTTTTAAATCAAGTTTATGTTATTAGGCTTTAAAGTAGACTCCCTAAAGAGGCAAAACATTTTAAGACCGATTAATCGTTATGGCAGGCAGTAAGAAGGCACAAGGGTAAATAGTGCTGTTTCATGAAAACAGAATCCTGGCTTTAAATTTAACATGTGCACTTACCACAGTCTTTGCCCGACTTTGCTTGATGCTATTAAAATCAAGGCATGGAACCTTACCAATGGGTGAAGCACAAAAAAGTAACTCACAAATCCTGGAATACATGTGGTATGATCTTAATTACACACCAATCTTTTGTGATAATTCCCTTTAGGGTATTGATGAAAGGATTTCTTGGCTTTGGTGCAGAGAACCTATAATACACCACTTTTCACCAATTGTTCCACAAATCCATTACATATCAAGGAGAATGAACATACTGCATGGCTTCACAATTGAAATATGCTGTTCCAGTGAATGCAGCATGTTTTCTCTCCAAATGAACTCAGAAAACGGATTTTCCTTTTTTTATCTATCTAGCTATCTATCTTTTTTTTTTGCATTTTATTGATTTTATTAAAATCAAATAACATTCCATACAAGCAAGTCCAATTTAACAATAACAAATCAACCCCCACCGATGAGAAAGAGAGCAAGGCCAACAGAGTACAACTTTAAACTAGTAAAAATAAGTAAATAGATAAATTAATAAATTAATAAAAATATATAGAATAAGAAAGAGGGTAAAGAATCTGCTTCCTCAATTTAAATGCTTATTCTAAAATGCTATTGATCCTGCCAGGTTTTGAAAAAGTTTTGTACAGATCCTCTAAGTGAGAATTTGATTTTTTCCAGTTTCAAATAGTATATAACATCAGTTACCCACTGACTTAAAAAAGGTGGATTAGGATCTTCCAGTTGAGCTAGACAAGTCAACATGCCAATAGTGAAATAAAAGCAATTACAGTTTGTTTGTCCTTCACCACCTTAAGCCCATCTGAGAGTACACCAAACACAGCTGTTAGTGGATTATGAGGGATTGTGACACCTTGGCTGTCTGAAAGGCATTAAAGATTTTGGTCTAGAAGGATGTTAATTTGGTGCACACACAAAACATATGGCCTAGTGAGGCTAGAGCTCGATTGCAACGTTCGTAGGTTGGATCTAGCCCTGGAAACATTTTGGACAATTTTAAATGAGACAGATGTGCTAAATACTGTATATAACTTTAAGTTGAACAATTATATGCTTTGCACATATGGAGTTTGAGTGAATTCAGTGTGTGGCTGCCTTCCACTCCTTTTCTGAGATGTTGATTTAGAGATCCTTTTCCCACTGTACTCTTGGATTTTTGAAAGGGAGGGACTGTAAAATGTTTTTATATATTATATATGCTGTCTGAGTCCTCAAGACTTATCAATATGTTTTTCTGACATACAGGTTGGTGGGAGTTGAGGAAAATTCCGAAGGTTCTGTTTAACAAAGTTTCTAATTTAAAGGTAGTGAAAGAAATGTGTTGCTGGAAAGCTGAATTTGGAGTGT
This sequence comes from Polypterus senegalus, assembly GCF_016835505.1. Taxonomy (NCBI): domain Eukaryota; kingdom Metazoa; phylum Chordata; class Cladistia; order Polypteriformes; family Polypteridae; genus Polypterus; species Polypterus senegalus. The sequence continues at coordinate 58,408,122 of NC_053155.1, forward strand.
AATTGTTCGTAGGATGCAAAGATGTTATTTATCTATCTATCTATCTATCTATCTATCTATCTATCTATCTATCTATCTATCTATCTATCTATCTAATCCTGCCTATTATACTAAAATCAATCTATCTGTCTATACAGATTTTAATATAAAATACATAAAGTCTCAAAGGTATGTATCTCACTGTTGCAGATCAATCAGTCCCACTATGGACACTCTGCAGTACATCACAGAGCAGACAAATGACAAATTCTAGCAGAAAAGTTCTATATGTGGAGCATCATAGGACACAAGAGAGATCTAATTGGAATGGCTCCTTAACAGTTTATCCAAATGATTGTTATAAAAATTGAAAAGCAATTTGCGCAGATTCAGCAGAATCTCTAACATGAATTTCTTTGCCCGATATCTGTAGGCTTAGCACTGGAAATTTCAAGCTGTGCTGCAGCTTGAAAATATGATGCATGCTCTGGGGTAAAGGCATTAATAACCAATGTCATTTTTGTTCAAATATTTACCACTTTGTATGACAAAATTTAAATTATCTCTAAAAGTAGTTAGATGCAAGTGTTATTAGTGTATATAAGAGCCTGCATTACTCTACATGGTAATACTTCTTAGTTCTAGCTTGATGTTATCTTTTTAGTTAAATGTAGGACTGTAAGATGATGATTTGAACAGCTAGTCAGTAATGTTTTTTTAAGTCAGTATATTTGATACAAATTAATAAACTGGTCTTGCTTTTCAAAATTATGGAAATGAAAAAAACAATGTTAACATTTTCATATTTGTATGCTGGATAGAAAAAAGGAAGGTTAAATCCAAGTGAACAGTAACATCTAAATTTCAGGTGAATGCATTCAAAATTGATAGTCCAAATTAGGAGTCATCAGTACTGTCGTACTCTTTGCACAATTACGACCATGAAAATAAATTCTGTATATGGTTGGAGACTTCTGAAACATGTTCTACCAAGCTATATCACGATATTTCTCACTTAGGAGCTGAAGCCCATCAAGGCAATTTATGTACCACAGACAGCGCCTGAACTCAGAAATTCCCACAGCAGTTAGATGTACAAGAATTGCTGAGCCCAGTTGAAGCAAGCTAACCTGTTGGTAACATAAATACATCAAGCAGTTATCTTTTAATGCACAACACAGCACCGTTCTAAGGCACCGTTGTACAATTGCACAGGAAAGTTAAGAGAGTCATAGGTGGTTATTGAAACAGCATCCACTTGGTTTAAAGTCCAGCACCTAAGTGACTGGGCCACACTACCACCAGCAGCAGAGTTCAATATGCTACCCTCATCATTTGGATGTCATGATGTAGCAATCTGTAGTGGAAATAATGCTCATTGTAATGTACATTACCCCATTGTAATGTCTCCTTGTTGACATTACAGTTGTGCTTGAAAGTTTGTGAACCCTTTAGAATTTTCTATATTTCTGCATAAATATGACATAAAAGTCCTAAAAGTAGATAAAGAGAAACTAGTTAAACAAATGAGACAAAAATATTATACTTGGTCATTTATTTATTAAGGAAAATAATTGAATATTACATATTTGTGAGTGGCAAAAGTATGTAAACCTCTAGGATTAGCAGTTAGTTTGAAGGTGAAATTCGAGTCAGGTGTTTTCAGTCAATGGGTTGACAATCAGGTGTGAGTGGGCACCCTGTGTTATTTAAAGAACAGGGATCTATCAAAGTCTGCTCTTCACGACACATGTTTGTAGAAGTGTATCATGGCAGGAACAAAGGAGATTTCTGAGGACCTCAGAAAAAGAGTTATTGATGCTCATCAGTCTGGTAAAGGTTACAAAACCATCTCTAAAGAGTTTGGACTCCACCAATCCACAGTCGGACAGATTGTGTACAGATGGAGGAAATTCAAGACCATTGTTACCCTCCCCAGGAGTGGCTGACCAACAAAGATCACTCCTAGAGCAAGGCGTGTAATAGTTGGCGAGGTCACAAAGGACCCCAGGGTAACTTGTAAGCAACTGAAGGCCTTTCTCACATTGGCTAATTTCCATGTTCATGAGTCCACCATCAGGAGAACACTGAACAACAATGGTGTGCATGACAAGGTTGCAAGGAGAAAGCCACTGCTCTCCAAAGAAAACATTGCTCCTCATCTGCAGTTTGCTAAAGATCACGTGGACAAACTAGAAGGCTATTGGAAGAATGTTTTGCGGATGGATGAGACAAAAATAGAATATTTTGGTTTAAATGAAAAGCGTTATGTTTGGAGAAAGGAAAACACTGCATTCCAGCTTAAGAACCTTATCCTATCTGTGAAACGTGGTGGTGGTAGTATCATGGTTTGGTCCTGTTTTGCTGCATCTGGACCAGGACGGCTTGCCTTCATTGATGGAACAATGAATTCTGAATTACCGTATTTACTCGTGTACCACACACCCTCGTGTAAGACGCGCACCCTAATTTCGACAAAGAAAATCGCGAAAATCGTTTTGCCCCGTGTACGACGTGCGTTGTGATTGTATCGGAAATGTTTAGAGAAAGAGAGAGAGAGAGCGAGAGAGAGAGAGCGCGAGTGCGTAAGCAAGCGAGCGAGTGAGAGAGAGAGCGCGAGTGCACGAGCAAGAGAGAGAGAGAGAGAGTCCAAGCAGAAGAAGTAAACATAACAGAATTACATTTCCTCGTGTATGACGTGCACCTTATTTTCTAATGCTAATTTTCAGGAAAAAATGTGCGCGTGGGACACGCATAAATACGGTATATCAGAGAATTCTAAGGAAAATATCAGTAGATCTGTCCATGAACTGAATCTCAAGAGAAGGTGGGTCATGCAGCAAGACAACGACCCTAAGCATACAAGTCGTTCTACCAAAGAATGGTTAAAGAAGAATAAAGTTAATGTTTTGGAATGGCCAAGTCAAAGTCCTGACCTTAATCCAATCGAAATGTTGTGTAAGGACCTGAAGTGAGCAGTTAATGTGAGGAAACCCAACAACATCCCAGAGTTGAAGCTGTTCTGTAAGGAGGAATGGGTTAAAATTCCTCCAAGCTGGTGTGCAGGAATGATCAAAAGTTACCGGAAATGTTTAGTTGCAGTTATTGCTGCAAAGGGGGGTCACACCAGATACTGAAAGGAAAGGTTCACATACTTTTGCCACTCACAAATATGTAATATTCGATCATTTTCCTTAATAAATAAATGACCAAGTATACTATTTTTGTCTCATTTGTTTAACTGGTTTCTCTTTATCTACTTTTAGGACTTGAGTGAAAATCTGATGATGTTTTAGGTCATATTTATGCAAAAATATAGAAAATTCTAAAGGGTTCACAAGCACAACTGTATATCTACTCTAATTCTGAGACAAATAGTTAAACCATACAATAATAAATAAAATGAATGTATTAAGTGTTGCAGTTTATCTGTTTACAGATTATACCCTAGTATAACATGACAAAAAAAATAATATATGCAGTATATCTATAAGCAAGGAGGACACAGAACAGTGATTTTTGTGACCACAGTCCCAAATGAATTGCTTTCCCATCATTCTGCAAAAGACCTATTTGTCAGTTTTACAGTATAAATGTTGCGGCCTTGACACTTTATTAAAGATGAGCTTTTTACTTTGATTTGTGCTTGCATCCATTTAATGCTTCTGTGCACATTTGTGAATGACACACGCTCTGAAGTGACTCCATTATACATTTTACGCCGCATTTTGTCAAACACTTTTGGTATCAAATGCCACCTGCAGTGCTGTACATATCCTGAGCTCCATTTAGACGTGTGTAATGTGGGCTTGTCTTTTCATTTGGTGTCCTGGATTGGGAAGCTGTGAAGCAATAGATTTGCACCATATGTGCAAGCAGGGATACAGCTAAAACAACAATCCTAAGGAGAATGAGTCACATTTTTAATTACAGGATGAAGGTGATAATTAAAGACTTAATGATATACTGCAGGGTAGGTGTGTCCATTGCAGGCTTTAGAAGAGAGGATGGATTTGAAGTGTGCAACTTATGATACTGCTTATCCACAGCAATTTTAGAATTTAGTGAAAATAAGATGAAACTGGTAGTTTTTTTTCCTTTCCTTCATTGCCAGTTCCCCTTAGCTGTATACATTTTACTATTTATTTTGTTACTACTATTAAAAGCTTTTAACTTTATGTATGTCTATAAAGAATATATGAGTATGAATGTACACATTAGTACTGAATGTAATTGTTATTTTATTGTATGATATGTTTGTAGTTTTTCATTACAGTTAGAAATATATACAGTAGTCTGAACATGTTAGTGGGGAAGATATATTATATGTATTTATGTCTGTAGATACTAACATAAACTAATATAACAATGCTAAACAAACCAAATCCACTACAGAGCCATGGGGGCTTTCACAAAGCAGCGTCATTACAATGCAGAAATCAATGCTAAACATGGTCCCCGTCTGTTGAAAGGCCTATCCATGCACACATCGATATTCACACTCACACTTGGCCAACTTAGAACAGGCAATTAACTTCACACATGTCATCTCAATATGAAAAAAAATCAGGATACCCTAAGAAAATGAGGCAAAATGTGCAAACTCCACTCAAACAATGACTGCACAGCCAGTGTACATCCTTATTATTATGAACCAGAGAGTTCGAAAACACTCAAATGTCCACTAGAGGGGAGAAAATCATCAAACCCCAGTTAGTCAGAAAAAGGTCAAACATGATAACTTTATAAATGAAAGATTTACTATAAAAAAGTGAAGCTATGAAGGGCACAAAAAAGAGAGAAGGCAAACCCAAAAGTGAAAAAAGTCCCAAGAGTGGTCAAAAAAAAAATCACAAAATTCCAGGAATTCACAATAATTAAAAAAACAACAATATGCATTGGAGAACTCATCCCCACCACAAGTGTATTCAATGAATCACAAGGGAATGTTGTTTTTCCTCAGCCTTTACAGGGCTTTGCGCAGTCGCTGGCAGTGATGGGCAGGTGGCCCCACATCTTAGGGGACCACCCGCAAAACACAAGGAATGTAAAAGAAGATACTTTGACACACAATAACTAACTAATCAACAAAGATAGCATTAAAAGAACAGAATTGTTACAAATGAGATTCTTGAACTCCAGTTGGGGGGGGAGCACTGGCTGAAACATGACACTTATATAAAATCTAGCTGTGTAAGCCTGTGTTGTAAAAAGCCTGGGGTCCTAGAAACTGTTGAAATTGTCAGAAAAAAAACTGAAATGTAGAGATATCAGGTAATTGAAAGGAACTACTCTGGACATCTCTCTCCTAGGAGGATTTGTTTTGCCGACATGCTCGCCTCACTTGTGTATTAGCGGTGTGAAGAAAAGTAAAAGAGATACCGTTTTGCTGATTTTATCAGCTAATTGACTGTCTTTCTTCTGAGGTTTCGTTTTGCCGATGTGCTGGCCTCGCTTGTGTTAGCGGCTAAGCGAGTTTTCTGTTTCCTCAGAGGCAGAGCCCTTACCCCGACTCTACTTCTCACTTCCGGGCAGAACAGACACACACACTTCCAAGCACACACATTTATACGAGGTGCGATCCAAAAGTTCCTGGAATGCATTTATTCTGCAGCCAGAAGAGTTTGTTTATATCAATCGCCGCTAGATAGCAGTTCAAGTTGTCCTTGAGAGCTGTTATCATGCGTAGTTGTTTTTCAAGTCGCAGTTCTCGTTTAAACTTCGGTTGTGTCTGTGAAGGGTTGTTCGTGAAAATTAGTGATTTGAAATCATCACGACAATGCACCAGCTCACACATATCTGATTGTGCGTGTATTTTTGGCTTCTACAAAGTTTACTGCCATTCCCCACCCTCCATACTCCCCTGATTTAGCGCCGTCTGATTTTTGTTTATTTCCTAAGATGAAGATGAGGCTCAAGGGACACAGATTTGAGACGGTGCAGGAGATCCAAGCGGTAACAGCCGATGTCTTGAACACACTGACAAAAAACGATGAAATCTTGAAAGGATGAAATCTCGCTGGGATTTGTGTATCAACTCAGCGGGTGACTATTTTGAAGGAACTGTTCACCATTAATTGTTATTTGGTATGTATGCTTTTAAATAAATGCATTTCGGGAACTTTTGGATTGCACCTCGTATATAAGATGTTTTCCTGAGTCTCTAACGTTATGGTCTCTAGAGTGCAGATCAGTGTGGCAAAGTGAATGGGAAAGCCCAAAATAAAACATTTTGAGAAGAGACAGGCATTTATTGGCCATCAAAGTACACCTCTATTGGAAGACATTAAGAAAAGAAACTTCAAGGGGGATAAACCCTTTCAATGTGAATGTTGCTCCAAAATAAAAATGCTAAGGGTACAAAATTGGAAAGAGGTCTTGATATTCACATAAAATATTCAGATTCCTAGAGTGCCAAAAACCTTGATTCCATCTATAGATTGTCTAGAAAGCTTTAAGAAAAGACAGAAATAATTTATGAAAATCAGAGATCATGACACACACAAGCGGTATGAGTGCTGTGAGCTGTGCACACAAAACAGCTAAAACAGTGATTGGCCTCAAAACTTACCCACCAAGCAGATCAGGATATTCATTTGTCTAGGCCTCACCCTAAGCTACCTGCTCCCAAATTGTACATACAGGCTTTGGCTTATGCAGGATCAAAATGAGGACCTGGCTTTAAAAGGTCCAAAAATACCTAAAATGTACAAAGATACACCAAAATGCTTTTCAAAGGAGATTAAAACTGTAGAACCTCTTGCTTGTGAACAAGACCAACAATTAATGTTTATATATTTAACAAAAATTGAAAATGAGCCAAATAAGAGCAAAAAGGACTTGCTTAAAATAACTAAAACATCAAAAGCAAAATTCAAGAACAGAAGTAAAAGATCCCAAAAAAACAGAAAACTATAATTCCAGACTGAAACCCAACAACATTCAATGAACTTCTGCCTGGACCTAAATATAAAGGAGTACGGTGGTCCCAGCAGAGTGATATCAGGGTGACCACCCAAAAAATACAAGGAATATAAGAAAATAGTTTAACTACATAAATAACTAATAATAAATAAATATAACAATATTAACAAAATTTACTTGAGTGCCTCAGAGGAGGGCGCATGATCAAGCTGCCCTACCAGACACACAGGAAATGGCCTGTAGGAAAAGTCCAGAGGAGCAAAAGGTCTTGTCTTATGGCTTTATTTTATTGCTTGATGTTCAAATTTGTTTATCCCTCCCTTATGTGTGCTTTCTCAAATATGGGACTCTTTGGCGGCACGGTGGCACAGTGGTAGCGCTGCTGCCTCGCAGTTAGGGACCTGGGTTCGCTTCCCAGGTCCTCCCTGCATGGAGTTTGCATGTTCTCCCCGTGTCTGCGTGGGTTTCCTCCGGGCGCTCCGGTTTCCTCCCACAGTCCAAAGACATGCCGGTTAGGTGGATTGGTGATTCTAAATTGGCCCTAGTGTGTGCTTGGTGTGTTTGTGTGTGTCCTGTGGTGGGTTGGCACCCTGCCCAGGATTGGTTCCTGCCTTGTGCCCTGTGTTGGCTGGGATTGGCTCCAGCAGACCCCCGTGACCCTGTGTTCGGATTCAGCGGGTTGGACAATGGACGGATGGATGGGACTCTTTGGCATACCTCCACTTACAATTGTTTTTTATGTTATATTTTGATATGTTGCTTTATATTGCACTATGGGATTTTCCCACCCTAGGACCATGGGGTGCCTTTTGAGTGACAGTCATGGGCAGGACACATCTAGATGGACCTGACTGGGGACAGGCACACCATTGCCGGAGTGCTGCAGTGACTCTGGGCAATCTTTCAAACCAGTTTTTCTGTTTGAGGTAAACTGTATTGGGTGTTGTTAAAATGACTTTTCTTTTAATTACGTGTATCATTATTTTAAAATTTGGCAGGAACCTTTACCCAAGTGTACTTTTCTTCCAAGTTTTGCACATATAACAATTGTTCAAATATTTTTTTTTGTTACAATTGAAGTAAAGGCGGGTTCTGTCACTTGCTTACAGTCACAAAATGAGTCAGAGATGCCAACTGAAACATTTAAATTACAAAGTCCTAGCCATTATTTTACATTGCCTGTCTGAACAAACAAGTTGCATCAGCTCTTAGTGTGCATTCCCAGAAATTAACAATAGCATGGTTTTAATTTTTCTGTAAAATTCAGAAAGATATTATTGTTTATTACATATTTTAGCATAAAGATGTGACTTTTTGCTTCATATTAATTCAGCGTTTCTTTCCTTAATCAGCAGCAAATTTAATAATGAGGTGTAATTTATAAGTTTGCCAGCAGCTAATCTGTTAGCTTAGTACCGTTTGTACTTGTTTGTCATGAGGCAGCTGTTTTAATGAAGCAGCATGAAAGAAATGAGAGAAAAAAAGTTTGTGATTGTGCAGCACTAATCCTCTCTTTGAATGCCAATTATTGTATAGCTAATTGACACCATCATCCATGGCAGCTCAAATGACAACACATACATACAATACATATATCTATTTAAAACTAAAGCAGAAGTAAGTTAAGCGACACACTCAGACTCACACAATGTGTTTGAGGTAGATGTTGTGATTTAAATCCTACCGCCTTAGCCACTACACCATACTGCTTGACATTCTGGTTAAGGTTTATGATGTGACAGTCCTAAATTAGGCTCAAATCCAAATGATATGCTCTGTTAAACCTTAGATTTACAAAGTAGGAAACTCTCTACACAAAACAATAATCTACAACTCCATAACGTCTTACCTTACCCTACATTCAATCATGTCAGTGGAAATTAACTCTGGAGATGGGGTTGGGGTTGGAGATTCTGTAGGAAGTCCAGAAATTCTGACTCATCACTTCATCACACCACAATTGTCTGGCTTTGAGCAGGGGTGGGGATACAGCTGGGAATTGGATTTAAACTGTATGAAACTGCTTTGACTCTTGTTGTATCTTAGAGAAAGTGGGTTGTGGTGATTGCATGTATGCTGCTTGTTGACTCATTGTGCACACTCTAAAGGCCAGGTTATACTTCACATGATGCGACGTGTGCTCTAGCGGACACTACTGCTAGGCAAGTAGTTTACTGTTTATACTTGCACGCGTACTTTTACATAAATCTGTTTGTTTCGGTTAGGCACAGAAGGCAAAAGTTTGTTTATTTTAATACTGACTTAGGACAAGATGGTAAAAGATTTTAATGAAACAGGACTGGGAGGTGAGATGTGGTATAGTAAAAGGGCAAATGATGGAGCCAGGAAATACAGCCAACATTCATCAAGTTTATAAAGCTAAGGCAAAAAAATGTGTCTTTTAACCAGAAAAATATTACTTCAGAACCAAGAATAGTCAAAACAAATCAAAATAATGCAATGCAAACCAACACAGGAATCCTACACTATGCGACTCTTACTATTTAATTTAATATTGTTTCTTTGTATCAGTATACTGCTGCTGGATTATGTGAATTTCCCCTTGGGATTAATAAAGTATCTATCTATCTATCTATCTATCTATCTATCTATCTATCTATCTATCTATCTATCTATCTATCTATCTATCTATCTATCTATCTAGCTATCTATCTATCTAATAAGTGATACACTGGAATAAACGGTGCTGGATACTCCGCCAGTGCTCTGAACAATGTCACATGTTGCGTATTCCCTGGTGATTCTGGCAAAGATCGCCATGGTAACATCTGACAATGTACTATATAAATGATATGTCATCGTGATAAGATTTTATTAAAATTAAACTTAACAGAATGCAATTTAATGTGAAAAATCATAGTCTTTGGAGGTCCAAAACTAAGTATTTCATGTGCAATATGTAATCACACCATGGAAGGCAAAAATGAAAAATAAAATAGCCCATTATAATAATTTTCCCTTGTGTATATTGTACCCTGTCCCAGCTCTTGTTATTCCCTATATTTGGTTTTTATTTTGACTTTACTGGTCATCATTTTGGCTTGGGGTCACCACTTCACCGCCCCTAAAACACCACAAATATTTACATTTTGCTTTTTGTATTTGTAAACTAGAAGATAAGTCTACATTTTTAAAATTCAATCAAATTTATGTGGAGCTTAAATATCTTAAAGTCCACCTTGGAAACACAAGATTTTAAGTCAGTAATACTACCGACAAAAAGTAAATTTGTGAAATTGAATTAATTATGAACATGTTTTGCAGCAATTTACTCCAGTATCATCTATATTAAATTATGTACCACACTGTGGGTAAATGAATCCTTTGGATACAACAGAAATAGCTTAAAGTTTTACAGTGTTGTGTTTCACACAAAATTGATTCCTCGGGAATTCAGTGAAAACACAATTTCCAGTTTAACACCACATGAAGAAAAATACCTGACTTTTGTCATGTTAACGTGAAAACATTTCCTTTTCGCATTTGCACACTATAGGACATACAGTACATTTACTCTTCAAGAGCAGTCTACCAGTGCTGAGAATGTCATCTGCTGAAACAAATGTAATGGATAACTCATGGATATTTAGATGTTGACTACAACTTTAACTGCAAAATCACAAAATCATAGCAGTTGTGAAACGTGGCATGCAGTAAATCAGTGGGATTATTATTTCAAACTATTGTATTTCAAGTAGTGGCAAAAAATGAAATAAAAGCAATGAAAAGGCTCCCCAAATCCAGTGATGCTTCCTCTAGTTGCAGATACAACTGCAATGAGTGAATGAGAATAAAAATGAGAATATATTGATAAACAAATAAATAAATAAACAGAACAAAATAGTAACAAAATGTAAGAAGAGTTAGCATATTGTGGTGCTTTCTCCATTACTATGCTGTGATTACCATTGTTTATTATATTCAGCTTCATGAATGTTGTTGCTAGGCATCCCAAGTTAATTCACTTTGTCCTAGTATGGTCTCTTCTCCTTCTTGTTCTTGTTATTGTAATTGTCGTTGCTGCACTTCTTCTTCTTCTCCCTTCCTTTGTCCATTTGCTTTGCTTTGATGAGCACATTGCAGTGTCTCACTGTAGATTACTATGACTTGTTCCACATGTAAAACTGACCAGCACAGTCCCCTGCCATGTGATGTATCATTCATCCATAACCAGGCAGCCCTCTCGAGAAACTCCTTGCCCACCTGACAACTCCAACATCAATTTCATGTGACCTGGAATTGCTTCTGGAGTAGGGAAGTGCTTATATACATAGGGGAAGTAATCCCAGATCTGGCTTTATTAGAAGCCTTTCATCTTCAATCTTTAGTCAGAGGGGAGCTGTGTGCCTTCTAGAGGCTAGGAAGTTCTGTACCCATTTGTCTGCCCTCCCTGGCCTCATTATTTAATGTGCAGGGTCAAACACCCATGGCGTAAGAAGATTAATTTGTCCTCTGCTGTCCTGGGGACTATTACATGAAGGAACCCAGGCCATTCTCCAGTCTTTCCTGTACTGATTCCACTGGTTATTGCTCTTCTGGGACACCCAGCACACAAACAGAACGTACTGCCCTTTTACCATATACCATAACGTATTGCCACTACTGGTGTGTGTTTTCCCCACTCACTTACTGCCCAGATTGGCTCAGTTCCTCTTCTGTGCCATAATTTCTGTCAGGCAATCCCCTTGCCCACCAGGCAACCAATTACTTTGCTTGTGTTGAAAGTTAGAGCTTGACCAGAAAATGATTTAAATCCATCAATTATTTCTCAGATAACACAGAAGGCACTTGAGAAATAAGATAAAAGAGACTCCCTTCACCATACTTCATTTGGCCCTTTGAAGACATGACAACTTACGAATCTAAACTAATGATCAGCTTGAAAATTCTAGACTATAACACAAGCTCTTCACATGTCTGAACTCCCTGAAGAAACAGAAACTATTTACCAGTGCAATAAAACATTTAGGAGCAATAAAACATGGAGAAGATGCAGCCCTTGTCAAAATATATACTAAAATCATCAGCTAGCAGCTATGTACAAAGACAGTGTGTCACATCAACAGATGGCTGCGTGGTTACAGAAGACAGGGGAGATAAAGCCGGAGCCACACTCTGCTGTGAACAGTGTGAAATGCACAGCTCTCAGGGACACATCCTGCCCCCATCTCCGCAGGCTTCACAGGAGGCGGGGAAAGTTAAACTAAAAATAAATCCAGAGTGAACATTGAAAAACAGAAACAAACGTGTGATTTTATGTGAATGTAAATCCACATCCCCCACCCTAACTAAATAAAGTTGCATCCATCTGCCTGCCTATAAGGACAGTCCTTTAAATGTCACCTTATAAAGCACAGTAAACTGTATGCTGTAAGAAGCAGTTTGAATTGTATGTTAATTGCCTTCTTCAGCTTTTTTTATTTATTTTTTTTATCTAAAACTTGGTTTGATTCACATGGCTGGATGCCCACCCATGCATTCATTTTCTTAATTCAGTTTACAGAATGGTGGAGTGCCAAGCTTATGCTACCATTATCTGCCACAGGGCATTTATGATATGTTAATGGGATGCCAGATCATCATAGGGAGTACTAACAGTCACACTCACACTTACCAGGTCAGTTTACGGGCTTTAATTAACCTAACAAGTACATCTTTGGAATGTAAGAGGAAATCATAGCACTCAGAGAATATCCACACATATATATAAAGAAAGAAAAATGCCAGCTTTGGAAAGGTACCATCAACCACTCTGGCAAGTTGGGAATTGCAATTTCTGGCTTAGCAACTGAACTTGGGTTCCTGGAGGTCTGAGGTGGAAGGGCCAGCTACTGTGTCACCACTCAGTCCTGGTATGGCATGGATATAACGTATTAAAACCACCAAGCAATTCTAAATACCCATTCTCCACCTTTCTCACTTACACTCTCCTCTCTTTAAAACTGTCAACGTGGATTTATTTAACTAGAGTAGTTAGTAAATAACAAAGCAGTATAACACATCAAACCTGCTTAGCCCAATTAAGGGCTTACAGGATGGTGGAGACTATCATGACAACATTAAGTGCAATGCTGGAACCAACCCTAGACATCTGCCAAGCCCTCCTAGACATACTGTACACACTACCTGAGAAAATTTAGAACTGCCAATTATCCTAACCCCCATGTCTATGGGATGTTGGAGGGTACACCAGAGTCCCTGGAGAAAGCCCAAAGCAGACAATGGACAAATATACCATTGCCACACAGACTAGGCACAGTAATTGAAATCAAGGTGATGGAGCCGTGTGGACAGTGGTGCTGAGCCTCCTTATATAACTTCATATGTTTCCTACATTGCCAGGGATATGAGCACCAATATGGTGGTATCAGAGAATGCTTCTTTAAATAACTGGACTGCAACGTTTCCAGTGAACAAGCCTGAGGGAGCCTTGCCACATTTTTTAAAAATTAAGAATTATGGAAATGTTTGATCCAATGAAGGCTAGGCTAATTTGCTTGCCTTCAAAATGGGTGTAAAATGCATGAGTTTTCATCAATCCATTGCAAAGAAAATATTACCATACACCACTTTTTTTTTGTACAGTGTGACGGACAGCCGGGTCCCATGTCCGGCCGGGACGCCTCTGCCGCATACGTCCCGTGGGAGCCATCATGGACATTGCAATACCTTCCCCGGGGCGCTTGGGGGCAGTCTCCCTGGCAGTGGATTCCTCCTCAATCTCCCCCGTGGCTCCATGGGATATGGAGTCCACCACAGCAGCCCGGTTGGGAGATGGGGTGGCCGCTAGGGGGTGCTGCAGAGAACCAGCCACCTGGGAGGAGTGGTGGAGCAGGAAAGTGTTTGGGACTGTGTTTGGGCTGTGTGGCACGGGGAAGATGTGTCACACGGCTGAAGAAACAAAATAAAAGATCCTTGAGTGTGAACACGTGCCTCTGCGTATTCTGTGCCGGGTCGGGTGCTATATAGCGCCTTTTTTACAACAGATACTAATATGGGTAGATTAAAGGCAAGCGTCTTTAATAATAAATGTTAAATATAATACAATCTCATCATCTTCAAGGTGAATATCCTGGAAATAGTGTGCACATGAGGTCTTGGGCACATTTAAAATCACAGAGAAAGACACAAGCAACTCCAAAGAAAAATGCCAATAAGAAAAGGAAAAACTTTACTGGTAATCAGCACCTTGGTAAATAAGAGAGGGTACCAGGGGGTAATAAATCATTGAAGTGTAAATGGGTCCCTTAAAACAAAATTTTTAAGGTCCCAAAATTAGAAAAAGGTCTTAGTGACCTGAAATGAAGCTGAATAGATTCTCTCAAAACTTTAGAGGACAACTTTTCAGCCTGATCTGGATTGACAGTAGAAGGCCCAAGACTTGGCATACACCAAATGTTTCTGGACCCTTACTGTGAGAAAAACAGGCCATGGATAGTTATAAAGAGATAAGAAATACAAGAGAGCAGATGGATCATAGGAGAGAATATTCTGTTTAAGAGAGAAAACAGGCAGCTTAGGCAGTGTCTTTTGATGGCTGCACAATGCCCCGGGGTTCAGGCAGAGAACAAAGATAGAGAAAGCTCTTGTGTAGTGACAGAGAAAGAGGGAAGAGAAGTACAGAACTTCATGCAGTTAGAATCCACTGGGGCTATAGGAGTCTCCTTGAGCTCCACAAGATGAAGGCATTTTCTTTAATCCAAAGATCCTAAGATCACATCCTGATGCTTTGCAACTGAGATGGGGGTCTCACACTCAGCAAATTCCTGAGACGAGACATGAAAGAAGGAGGTTCTCATCCATGAAATGGTACTGAAATGTGGGTTATAGTCGCCTTAGACTAAAACAACAATCTCAAGAGAGTTGGGAGAAAGAATTAGCAGTTGTTGATTTGAGAAGCCATGTTTATAACAGAGGTGCAGGCATCAACAATCACACCTCTTTGCAGAATTTTCTAGCTTTATGTTTTATGTTAGAATGAAGAGCTAGGAAGAAGTGATTTGGGTTTTTGGAAAAGACAGGTTCACTCAAATGCACAACTCCTTGCAGAAGACCCAAGGATATGTTATATCAAGAGAATTGGACTTTAAACTGCAGAATTACTGGTTCAATCCCCACTTATGACTCACTGTGTCTTCCTAGACATGTTATTTGGCTGACTTGTGCTTGTGTTTCAGTGGTTCAAATGAACATATAGTATGTATGTGAAACCAGTTATACTATGAATCTGTTCTTGTAAAGCCCTTTGAGTCCTGGGAAAGGAGCTACACATAAAATGAATTGTAATGACCAAAAGAGTATAGAGAAAGAATAAAAAATCACAATGTTGAATTAATTGAATGGCCACTCTGGCTGTTTATTTGAAATTGATTAAATAATAATAACAATATTTGTACATTTCATTTATAATGTGTCTTTCACAGCCTAAGTGTGTGGTGCAAGGCATTATACATTAAAGGATAGCAGAATAGGATAATAAAACAGATTATACAAAAGAGGTATATATTTAAAGTTAATTTTTAAAAACTAGTAGTGACTTGATTTAGCAGAGCTTCTCAGGAAGAGCATTCCACAACTTTTGAGCTGAAACACACAAGACTCTATCCCCGTTGTACTCTTCCTAGTCTTAGGGCCGAATTCAGATGATCAAAATTGGGGGACAGATACATAGACGTGTAAAAGATCAGAGAGATAAGATGGAGCTTTTCATCCAAGGCTTTGGAAACTAACATAAGCATTTTACAATTTTTACAAAATTCAATTGGGAGTCAATATAGTCCCCTCAAAGGTGGCATGATATGATTCCAGGCCTTGGGCTAAGCGAGAACTCTAGCAGCAGAGTTCTGAACATACAAAAAGTTTGTTTAGAATAGACTTTGGAAGACTATACAATAAGGGATTACAATGGTCCAGCCTAGAAATAATAAAATCATAGGGTAAACATTCGGTATCTGCCAAGGACAAAGATAATCAAAGTCAGCCTAAATTCCTTAGATGATAAAATTAAGGTTTCACTAAGTTATTAACATGTGAAACAAATGATAGGGAAAAATAAAATGTAACACCCAGACTTATAACTACAGCTGAAGTCTGGACAGAAATACCATCAACATTAATGTAAATGTATTCATCTAAGGGAACTGAAATTCATTTGCCATTAAAGTATTTTTTCACTGCACAGCTATAACTTGACATCATGCAAGAAGGTAATAGAAGTAGTAAGTGAAAGAAATGTGGATAATTTTACATATATCTGGGTATAAAAAGTATAGCAGTAATAGTCCAGGCCATGTGAATGAATAATATAATACAAACAAAGCAAATAGATACTATATTAATTAGTACAGGGTCCAGAACCGAGCCTTGTGACAAACCCACAGGAGATTCATGAGGTCTCAGTGCCACAGACTGCTGCCTGTCCGATAAAAAACATCTAAACCACTCTAGAATAGTGGCACTAATACACAGGAGCGACAGCAAATATACAAACAGTATTGTATGACAGACTATGTCAAAAGCAGAACTGATGTCTTACAAAACAAGTATGTTCATAGCCCCAAGTCCACAGTTACTAGCAGATCATTAGCTACCTTTACCAGAGCACTCTTGGTGCCAGTGCTGGTTGAAGCCTATTTGAAGCTTTAGTCAGAGTGGACAGACATTGCCTCTTGTTGTCCATAGCATGTTGTTGGTATTATTAGTCTTTGACAATGGGGGGGTTTGGTCTTTTTCATTGTCCAGGGTGCATACCCCTACAGTAGCACAAATAGCTACCTTGTGTATATACTGCAGACTTTAAGCACTGCTCGCCCCTTGATGTATAGAGTTTGTGCACTTTTACATGCTCAAACAGTGCACAGGAGGTAACAGCAACCACTCTTTATTATCAGTGATCAACAATGATGATGGCATTCTGGGTCGCTTAATGGATTGACTGGCTCTGTTCATTGCTTTGAACTGGATTAAATCCAGAGAGGAGGGTTTCAAACAGACCACTTACATGCATATTAGCTGTAGTTGTTCAGGACATCATAACATGTTCCTGAACTTTGGAAAGAAAGGAAGGTTGATAAATGGGCATGTGATTAGTTGAACAATTAGACTGACTTTCTTTAAAATATTTCTGACATCAGCAGTTTTCAAAACAGAAAGTACAAATCCAGATGGAAGGGAACTATTAAGAAATTTTTAATGAGATGACATGATACAAGTAAACATTGTTTTATAAGTAGTGTAGGCAATGATATTCATGGGGGACGAGTTTGCAAAGTTACCATGAGTTTGGGTAAGTTTATTAAGGACAGAGAACACAATTCTGAACAGTATCATTTGCTAGCAGAGATCGGTACCTCTCTGTAAGCTTGTTGGTGTGCTCTGAATGCTTCACAATAAAGGAAAATGACCTTGTGTACAGAAACTCAAAATCAATACCAGTTGTATTTCTAACATTCTGCTCTGCAGCACAAACTAAATCTAAAATATGACCTTGAGAGTAAGGAGGAAAACCAACCAATTGTAAGAGGTCAAAGCACTCTGACAAAGATAAAAAATCAGTTCTAAAAGTACCAATTTGAATTTTAAAATTGAATATAACAGGAAACATCATTTAACATTGAGTGCAAGTGGCTCAGATAGTTAAGATAAAAATAAGGAGTGGAGTTTGGGAGGATGATATAATATAATGAAAATAACAGACCAAACAGTGTAAAAGCCAAACATTTAGATAGATAGATAGATAGATAGATAGATAGATAGATAGATAGATAGATAGATAGATAGATAGATAGATAGATAGATAGATAGATAGATAGATAGATAGATAGATAGATAGATGGTGATTTCTCTCCTGCATAGTGGTGCCCCGGATTTCCACTGGGACATGGAGTTCATCTTCACAACCCTGCTGAGTACTGTGGGTGCTGCCAGGAGATGCTGCAGGAGGACCTGGAGATTTCTACTTGCTGCATTGCCTGCAAGTACTCCCAAGTCGCAGGGACAGAAGCTCCTAAGTACATCCAGGCTGAAGAAAAAAGCAAGTTCTCCATCTGACCCGGAAGTGCTAGCAAGTAATGTGGACAGAAGGACAGAAGCACTTCTGGGTCAAGGACTATATAAAGGACTGCTGTGAACCCAGCAAGGGAGCCAAAGTTGGGAGGGGTAGGACAGAGCTTGCTGGGAGGTATGGAAGAGAGATTCAGAGAGAAAAAATCATGAATATTATTGTGTTTATTTGTTTACTGTTTGCTGTGGTACTTGAGGAGCACTGTACAAGGAGAAGAAAAGCAATAAACAACTTCTTGGTGCTTTTAACTTGTGTTGTCAGTATCTGTGTGTTGGGTTAGAGGAGCAGCAGGGCCCTCTAGTGTTACAATAGATAGATAGATAGATAGATAGATAGATAGATAGATAGATAGATAGATAGATAGATAGATAGATAGATAGATAGATAGAGAGGAGAAAGGTTAGGAGCATGCACTGATAAAGCACACTGCCACACACACCACATAATGAACCACCTCAGGACCCCAAGCGCAGTTGTGCAATGTTCCACTGAAATGGAACAGTGTGAGTTTTTTTTACAGTGGCTAGAGTGCCAATCCTTCCACCAACTCCCAAATTCTCCCTGCAAGTTAGAGGAACTGCTTGCAGGACTGGATGCAGGTTAATAGCGTACCCATAAAAGAAGCCCACCACCTCACCATCAGGAGTCAGTGAGTGACACTCAACAAGAGGAGCAAAAGGAGAGAATAAAGATTAGCTGGCTTTGTAATTGCATTCTGGTTGTTTGTGCACGTTATTCCTAGCATAAAATAAACACCACAAGCAGTTCCAACTGTTTAAACATTTAAAAATGTATTTGGTAAGCTCTAATATAAATAGGTGGGCCCACTTACATGTTCATTTTTATTGTATCTGGATGAGTCAGGAGATGGAGGTGCCTGGAGAGAACTATTGCAAAATGCCTGCTTGTAGTATACCAAATAAGGCTCTGGAGGAACTTGTCATACTACACACAAGGTTAAACATGCTGGAACAAATCCTGAGGGAAACTGAGAAATGAATAGGCTGAGTGACTGAAGTCAGAGCTAAACAATTTATAATGCTTCATTTTACTGCTTACCCTTTCTGTATGCCTGTCCTGGCATCCCCTCATTCTGAAATGTGATAACATACTCTGTCTTAGTGTCTGATGATATTAATGCACATGTTTTATTAATGTCATTGCTTTTATCAGGTTCTTGTTATATTAAGGTTTTCATCTTGGAGCCCCTATAAATGTCTCTCAGGGTCTTAAATATTTTTGTCATAACATTTAATTTGAATTGTTTTTAATTTTAAATGCAATTATTTTTTCTGTTGGCATAATGTTTTACACTGCTGTAGGATCATGGTGGCATTGAACATTCTCCCCTTGCCTGCATCACAAAGATGTGTATTGTAGACTAATGTCTACATCTGGTGTGTAATTCATAATGACAAGATGTTGTGCCTTCTTTCTTGTTCACACAGGCATCTGGAGGGCTTTAGCTGTAAATTGGGCCCATTTAGTCTCATCCCCTAATCCTTTCTACTTGTAATTTGAAATTGTACCTTTGTGCTCTGCCTTTAATCCCGGAGCAGCTCGCTCTGTGAAAGCAATTTAACAGACACAAAGTATTTTTGGGTGAGTCCATTGTGTCTCTACCAGGCAATTCATATTGATGACGTCAGTTTAAACCAACCTGGGATACCACTGTAGTGCTGAAATGTTATAGCTACTTTTCTCATGTTGTGTCTTTCACCAGGTTATGTTTGGTAGGGCGTCCAGTGGTAAGCGTGGCATACAGGCTCAGAAGAAGGGGGAGAGTGAGTCAGTCTCTCATTGACCTTTCAGGTACCCGCTCCCCTAATGGTCATACTTTACCTTCATGCTACAGTTTCTGTATTTTAATGTGTTTGGTAAGGATTCCCATGATATAGAAAACACTATGTGTGGCATAAATTCCCTGTCACAATGACCAAAAGTGCAATCAAAGCAAAAAAGAGTGACATGTTACTGCTTGCCATAAGCAGAGGTAGAGAGTGAAGACGCACATATAGGCTCAGAGGTGCACAGTACTGTGTCGTCAGAAGAGAGTCAGTTGTGCAACTAGCTTGGCTGACAAAGAAAACTCTAAGCACTCATCTTATTTTTTTGGAAAAACACTTTTCCAAAAGTTTCATCCTTACTGAACAAATAGTTGCAACACACCACATAATCTGAATAGAATGAGATCAGTTTCCAGTTCTGTGATCTTAAATACATATAATATAAGCACAAGTGCATAGGGGACAGTTCAACGGGCTTGGTGCTGTGAGATAACCTTCTCTCTTTACCTTCCTCTGCAGACTGGTAGACTGATGGCTCTCCTTCACCAGTGTTATTTCCAATGTCCCTCCTCCCTGGACCAACCAATTCTTACCGGACTACTATATGACTGGAAGAGCCGCCATCTTGGGCAGTCTGCCAAATGAGACTTGGGTCTGAGAAGACATTTTGCGCTTTACACACATTTTTTTTTTAAATTAACATTTATTAAACAATCATTTAACAATTATTTTGCCCAGGGGTGCCCCTAACACTTTCATAGTTTCAGTTTATAAACCTAATATAATACATTGAGCAACTGTAACAGATGGTGACTGTGATAAACAGTAAAGTTACTGAAAAATAAGGAAACCAGGAAACAAATTAACTGATGCACTGGATCAGAATTCAGATTTCCTGGAATCACAAAGATGGCGGATTCTGACAGTTTCAATAAATTTATACTGGAATTCTTTGCTAAAATTCTGGAAATACCAATAAGGTAAACCAGGAAACAGAAAGAGCTCAGGCACACACCATCCTGAGGCCTTCACTGTGAAATGTGCAGTGTCATGGATAAGAAAATGTATTACATATTGCCAAAGAAAAGAGAGAGACTCTATTAGAAAACAATCAAACGTATATTTATAATCTGTATGCACATTAGTATTAAGCAGAGTCTGCAAAAGTCAGATAGTCAGTATGGTCTCGTTCATCTAGCTGAATTCAAATGTATTGGTTTTGCTCCAAGTGTAAAAGTAAATCAAATTCAATTGTACAATTTAAGGGAAAGAAAGACAAAGGAAATTAAGGAAAAGTGTTAAAATGCAGTTGATTTTGGGTAGTACTATTAGTAATTGCATTAGGAAATATATAAATATGTGGGTTTCCTTCAATCTACTTTTGCTTTATTTATTTGTTTTTTTTTATCATATTTTATTCATCTCACTTATGAATCTGTCTATTGAGTTTATACTTTATTCTATAAAATAGTATAAAAATAAATAATGTACACATACTTAAGATTGATATACAGTGGCATGCAAAAGTTTGGGCACACTGTGAATAGTTAAAAGGCATAAAGTTAAAGATGAGACATTTCTATAATATTTTAATGAACATTACATTTTTATTTCCATCATTCGCACGTACAAAATACCAAAACAATGAAAAGAGCTTGAAGCAAACGTTTGGGCACCCGACATGGTAAGACCCCCTTTTGTGAGTATCACAGCTTGATAACACTTTTTGTAGCCAGCTAAGAGTCTTTCAGTTCTTACTTGGGGTATTTTCACCCATTTGTCCTTTCAAAAGGCGCCTGATTCTGCAAGGTTCTTGCGCTGTCCTGCAGGCACTGCTCTTTTGAGATCTATTCACAGATTTTCAATGATATTTCAGTCAGAGGACTATGAAGGCCATGGCAGAACTGTTAACTTGCACCTCTTGAGGTATTCCATTGTAGATTTTGAACTGTTTCAGATCATTACCTTGTTGTAGGACTCATTCTCTTCTTAACTTTATTACAGATGATGTGATTGTCACCGGAATTTGCTGGTATTTATTTCAATCCATTCTTCCTTCTACTAATGACATGTACCTTGTGCCACTGGCTGCAACACAAGCCCAAAGACTGATCGGTCCACCACCATGCTTAATAGTTGGAGATGTGTTCTTTTCCTGGAGTTCTATTTTAATTTCATCAGACCACGGGACTTGTTTTCAAAATGAATCAGGCTTGTTTAGATGTTCATTTGCAAACTGCAGGTGCTGTATTTTGTGGCTAAGACACAGGAAAGGTTTTCTTCTGCTGACTCTACCATGAAGGTCATATTTGATCAGGTGTCACTGGACAGTAGAACAGTGCACCACCAGGCCTTTTGGTATCAAACGGGGGTTTTTATTTGCCTTTCTAGCAATCCAGTGAGCTATTCTTTCAGAACGTTTTCTTGGACTTCCAGACCTCAACTTGACCTCCACCAATTCCTGCTAATTGCCTTTTTTTAATAACATTACGAACTGAGCAAACAGCTACCTGAAAACACTTTGCCGTCTTTTGTAGCCTTCTCCTGCTTTGTGAGATTCAATTAGTTTACTTTTCAGAGTGCTAGGCTGCTGCTTAAAAGAGACTAAGGCTGATGATTGATGGGACAAGGTGTGTGGAGTCAGAGAATTTCTACAGCTTTGCACTTTGCATCACCTGGGGTTTCCTAATGATGACTGTAAACAAGTCATCTGGTTAAGGTCTGACACCTTGGACAAACTTATCTGAGACCTCAGACATCTCGATGAGCCCAAACGTTTGCATGGTGCCATTTTCTTTTTTTCAGAGAACAATTGTACAAAACAAAAACAAAACCCTAATCTTTCAAATTTGTCATCCTTTACTGCATTTTGGTGATCAGCTCATCTTCTGGTCACTTAACTACTCACAGTAGCAGATATTTTAAGCCAAGTTACCAAAACCTTTGCATGCCACTATACAATCCAATCATTAACTATAGAATTGCTTTTAAGTCTCTAAATGACAGGCCAGTGTTATGATTAGTTGGCCAGGGTGGACAAAAAAAAATCCAGTTAAGCCGGAGAGAAAAAACAAAATCTGTAAAGGATCCCAGCCAAAATACCACCCAGCCCTCACTGGGAATTCTATCTAACATAAATATTGTTAAGTAGGTCTTTATTGTTTTCTTTTCTTCCTTAGAGAATTTCACACAGAGGGTCTCATGGCAGGTTAAGGGTATCAGCTTTCAGGTGGGCTGTACAAGACTTTGATCCATTGCTGGTGGCAAAAAACAGAAAAGAAAACAGAGAAGAATAAAGATCAATAAAGATTGCAGATTCATTGACAAGTAAGATAATTCTACACATATCTAGTTTATTAAGGGTAGAACTAAAATGTACTTTTGTTGGAGTTATTTTTTTAAACAATCTACAGTATTAGCCTGCCGTATCTCTATTGGTAAAATTTTCCAGATTTTTGGTGCATAACAGCAGACGGTTGCCTCACTATTTCTCTAATGCTTGGCTCTTGGAATAATGAGCAGACCGCTATTAGAAGATCTAAGTTCATGACTTGGGATGTAATGGATAAGTACTAGAAAATATAGAAAGTAAAACAAAAATGAAAAAGGCCCTTCATATCTCCTACTATCTACAACTTCTATATTACTCTCTTCTTGCACCCCTCATTTTCTCCTTTCTCCTGCCAAGTGAGTTCTCATCCACACTCCAACCAAATCAAAGTTCACCAGAGTTGTGGCCATCAGCCTTTTTTATACCAGATTCCCAGACTACCGCCAAGGTTACTACTAGTATCTGTGGAAATATCTCAGTGTCAGGCCTAGCCCTACAAAAACACTGGTGTAGTCTGGCCACAGCTCCCCCTGGTAGCCCCAGGTATTCCTACCAGACTGCTGGTCTGTTTTTAGCCAAAAGGCCAGACAGGCTTACAGAGGCCACAATTGCGGCCTTCTGCTGCCAGTGGTTACAGGGCTGGGGAATGTGCACTCTTTTCTTAAACACTCTCCACTGTCCTTGCACTATATTTACATTCCCTGAATAATTCAATGGTCACTTTTTCCTGCATCTCTGCCTGATATCTCTGAGCAAGGTGAGTGTTGCTTTTACATTGGATTTTCTATTATTTCTTTTTTTGACAATTTTTTTCCAATCTATTTTTGGATTATCATTTTGGATTGTGTGCTTGGACCTGTTTTTTCTGTGTATTGCATTTTAAATATCTCCTTTTGCTATTTTGAGCATTTTATTGTATTTGATTAGATACAGTAAATTAATACTCTTCATTCTGTGAGAGACGGCCAGTAGCTCAGCTCGGCCGGGATGCCCCTAATATGGAAGGATAGGGGAAACCAGCTACTTTTAGAAACTCTATCCCTCAAAAAACTAGATGGAGACTTCCCTGCAGCATAGCGGTGCCCCAGATACCCGCAGGGCACCATGGAATCTGGAGTTCAGTTTCACAGCCCTGCAGGGTATCATGGGTGCCATCAGGTGATGCTGCAGGAGGACCTGGGGATTCATGCTTCCCTCATAGCCCAGAAGTTCTAATTAATCACAAGGATGGAAGTCCGGAATCCAGGCTGAAGAAAAACTCAAGTTCTCCAGTTGACCCAGAAGTGCTTGCAAGTCACATGGACAGAAGAGTAGAAGCACTTTTGGGTCGAGGACTATTTAAAGGATGATTTAAAAGACCCAGCAGGCTAGCCAGAGTCGGGTGGAGGTGGACAAAGCTTGCTGGGAGACGTGGAGGAGAAAACAGAGAAAGAAAGAGAATAATTAGTGTGTGCTTATTGTTTACTTGCCTGTTTATTGGTGGCTGTGGTGCTTAGGGTCACTGTTTGAGAAGAACAAGAAATTAAAAACATTCTTAGTGCTTTTACCCTGTGTACTACGTGTCTGTCTGTTGGGTTTAAGGGGCATCAGTGCCACCTAGCATTCACAATTCATAAAGATTACTTGGTGGATAGGCCTCTTCAAGCCAAAGGTTATTTTATGGTTTCATTTCCTTTGTGAGGCACTTTTGAGTTTTTGGGATGTTTTAGTTTATTTTTGAGACTTAGAAACCTTTTTGCCCTTCGAAACTATAGCAGACCAGTGGAGCTGGGGTAACCTGTTGGAATGAAGCATTTTCCAGATAGGCTAAGGAAGTCAGTCCAGGCCAGTGAAGCTTTATGGAGGCCTCACACCCCTCATTATGGTCCGGACTCTGTTTCAGAACATTATTACTGTGCTTTACTACTATCCATCAAATAATTCATCCAAAGATGATTTGAAGATTTTGGTAAGGCACATTTTAATCTGAAGTTTAGATATAGCCATTGGAATTTAGCCACTGACAATACACATTCTTCATCAATCTCAGAACAACATGACATAAATCTACTAAAATAAATTGATACATGACACTCACCTATCTCGAGAATGTACTGTCACACACGTGCAAGTTGGGGACAGCTTAATGGCTTTGGTGGTGGTAATTCCTCACCGCTCCACCAGATGGCAATGTTTCCTAGCGTCTCTTCTCTTTTTCCCTCTGCAGACTGGATGATTGACACACCTAACACCACTTACATCACTTCTGGTGTCCGTCCACCTGAACCTGCCTCTTCCTGCATGGCCGGTACTTAACCAGAAGTGTCACCATATTGGAGCAGTCACTTTGAGACTTGGGTCTATAAAGATGTCTTTTTGCCTTTTCTTAAAGAGTTTATAACTCGATTTTTTTTCCAGTTATATTGGGGGTTGCCTGCAGGTGCTTCAGATTTTATGCTTGTCTGTGTTGTTTGTTGCAGTAGCCAGACGAAGACACCAAGACATCATCAGACATCTGCCTCATTCGGTGATATGTTTTGGGTAGTTTCCCACTTTTGGGACATACTAGAAAGAAATCTTTGCCTGCCTGTTAAAAACTACTGGAACCACAAATCCCCCTTACAGTGTATTATCATGTACATTGTTATCTTATGTTTGTAATCATACAAATCCACATCCAACCACTATAACTGTTGGAAAAGGATTCACTATTACATTCAAATTAGAAAAAAATAAATGTTCTTTCTGGGAAACTTATGAGGGCTTCTCTAGGATTTGAAAAGGATTTATTTATACTTTCTTTACTTACTTTAAGTGGATATGCTTGATGCACATTAACCTTTTAGATGTTGCAGTATCTTTGAGTGACTGGTAAATATTGATTTATTTAATTTCATAGCTCGTCAGATGGTTAGGAATGGTGCTGAAGTTGAATTTGATTTTGAACATAGTATTACTTATTGTATGTTCAATTGTTTTGTATCACACAAAGGGGAAGTGAAAACAAATCAGTTGCTTCAAAAAGTAGAAAGAAATATACAGAGTGCTTTAAAAGTGTTGTCAGTGGAGGAAGAATATCTTTCATACCTTTTATAAATTTCTACTATCACTCTGTTTTTTCCCATTATTTATATGAATTTTCATTTAGGTTTGTGGTCATCATCAAAGGTGTCTTGAGGTCTTGAGATTTGTATTAAAGCCCAAATGCTCCATTATTAAAATAATGTTAAATACTTAGACCAGACAGCCAAATGCACCGTGGCACTTACATTCCACTTCAAGTATGTTTGGAGTGCACTGCATTCACATTACTATACTAATGTTTTCACTCTTTTTGTCTCTGACTAGGCACTGTTTTCAGCACTTGGCATCATTTTCACTGCCCTGACCCTCACAGTTCACTTCTCTTGGCTCTCATTTTAAGCTTTTTCCTTTTATATGGGTGGAGCACATATAATTTTCTAGAAGCAAATATCTCCGGCCTTGTCCCATCATTGTCTAGTTTCCAGTGACAAATGAAATATAAATAAATAAATCAAGGAAGTAAGGAACAAACGTGCATTTGTTAAGCCTGATTAATACACAATGCCTTTCTGTGACAAATACTGATGAAAAACACTATTACATTTCATCAATTCCATTAATTATTTTCCAAGAATACTGAGATCGGAAATTAGAACCTATCCTAGAAGCAGTGAATGTATGAAAAATTAACTCTTTATAGTCTATATCAGTCTTCTCATTCATAATGGACATTCTGAGGTTAATGAACATAACAAGTGCATCTTGTCTGGGATTTGGGTTGAAATGGCAGTTAATCCTAGGATAAAACATGTGAACTTGGCAAAATTCACTCGAACAGTGGTTGGACCAAGATCTGAAGCCAGGAGGAAGTACCATCCCAATATGAAGTAGTGATTGATTATTTGATTATATTGCGGCCGACCCGACACAGACTTTTATTTTCTTCAGCTGGAGGGCACGTCTTCCCCTTAATCCCCTCAGCCACAACACAGTCCCAAACACAAGCACTAAGCACCAAAACACTTCTCTCTTCTACCACCACTCCTCCACAAGCTTTGTCTTCCTCCTCCTCCTCCCGATTCTGACCGCTGAGGGGTGGTCGCTGGCTCCCTTTTATTGGGTACCCAGAAGTTCTCTAGGTGTTTGATTGCTGACATCCGGCTGCACTTCCGGGTAATTGAAACCAGTGCCCAAAAGGGGCCAGCCGCTCCTGCTGCAGCACCCCATGGCGGCGCCTGCAGAACCCCACAGAGCTGCACAGAACTCCAACCCCCATGAAGCCCTGGATAAGTCTGAGGCACCGCTGCAACTCAGGGAGATTGGCATCTAGCATCCAGGGGGTGATACTGGGCTTCCCACCCTTGTCCCGCTGGCAGATGTGGTGAAGGGGCATCCTGGCCAGGCATGGGCCCCAGCCATCCGTCACAGTGTTCATTTCTTAAGTATTAACTGTGGAAAAAAAGTCAAATCCTTATTTTGATGGTTGTGAGGTAATGCCGATTTCCATCCATTTGTTTAACTGGCTTTCCAACATTTGGATCCTGAAAGCCAAAGCCTATCCAGAAATTATTGGATTTGTTGCTTTTAGTTTTTGACATTGTTTTTAGTCCTAACCTTGTCTGGCTGTCAAGTTTTATAAATGCAGTTATGCTGAGACAAAAGATAATAATAAGAAACTAACCCCTCATTGTATCATGTATCCATTCCAGTACAACTGGTGGATAAAGACAAACAGAATGTTGGCTCATTCCTGTTTTTCAGTATCTTGCCAAGTCTCACCAATTCCAGGCTTTTGTGTAAAACAGAAAAACAAATCCTTTGTTAAGAAT
The DNA here is from genome assembly GCF_016835505.1 of Polypterus senegalus. Taxonomy (NCBI): domain Eukaryota; kingdom Metazoa; phylum Chordata; class Cladistia; order Polypteriformes; family Polypteridae; genus Polypterus; species Polypterus senegalus. The sequence continues at coordinate 58,436,058 of NC_053155.1, forward strand.
TATACTGAGTGACGTGTGCTTAAAGCATTTGTGGTTTCAGCTTTTGAAGTGCCAGCTTTAACACTAAGCTTTGGAGAAGACTGCCTAATCAATCTCAGCATTCAAATAGAGAGTAAGATCTGTTATTTAGCCTAGTCTACAACTCTTATAACTACAGAGCAAAGAAGAGATGGCTTGTTCTCTCTCCTTCTTACTATGAGGGCATGCTCCCAACCTCCTCCTCCTCCTTCTTTACAAGGTGAAGCTAGTTCATTTACTTGCATTGAGAGGAAATCACGACGGAAATGTTATACTCCTAGTCCTCTTAAATTATTCTATTGAAGCCCTACAGCTAATTTGCTGTAATGAAGCCACACTCATTATTGGAACCATACACAATAATACCTTGCTTAATGAACCCTTTGAGAATGAAGCTCCAATATAATGAATTTGACATAAAATACACTACCCAGCAAACAAACTGACAATGGGCCAGTCTAGGCCCAGTGTGGGCGAAGCATATTGGCCCTATGTGGGTAGTCAACAATGGCCCAATTGAGATTTACACGTCAGGGAAACACTCACCCCAAACCACTGGTCCAGTGTGAACAAACACACAGAGAGCCTAAATTTGGTCATGAACCTGAACAAAATCCATACCTTACTAGTCCATCCATCCATTTTCTATACTCACTTATAAAGGGTAGGGTCACTGGACTCCTGAAACCTAACCCCGCAAGCAATGGGCGCAGGCAGGAATAACCTGTTTCCCTGCACAGATTAGGTTTTGCTAGTCACTGATATCATGCACATAGTAGAATGAAAAGTTATCATGCATGACTGCTTAAGTATTTTATGCATGCTGTACTTATCTCTCTATTATAAAAGAAAATCTTATGATGAGACGAGACTATTGGCAAGAGATTTTTCAAGTTGGTAGAGGGGGTCCTGCCCTTCTCTCAACCATTTCTGGTAAACAGCCCACGCCCACAGTCCTCTCACCTCTCGTTCGTGTGAATGCTTTTGTCAGACACAGTTCCTGCGCTCTCAGCTCTTATAAATTTTTACGTTCTCCTCACTTTAAGTTCCCAATCAAAGGAGACTTATTATGTTCAAATCTTATTGAAGAATTTCATTCTTGAGGGTTATCAGCACAAGTAATGAGTACACGGGAAATCCTAGCACTGAGACACAATGAAGTCAAACAAATTAATGCTAAACTTGTCGATCGGTTACACGGTAAATTGGTTAAATGCGTATCAAATGCGTTTCACATTGTTGGTGGTGATGGTGCGTATGATGAAAACATCAACTTACAATATCCTGTAGAATATCTACAACCGTTTACACCATCTGGTCTTCCACCGGCCAAATTACTGTTGAAAGAAGGATGTATCGTAATGTTATTGTGTTATTTATGTATGAGTGATGTGGCCCTACTCTGCACCCAACACCAATTTGCCTTAGTAAAGCTTCTTTTAAACTGGACTGTAGAGTACTTCGATTTACATGGCATATGGATGGAAGCACTTTTGGGACAAGGGTAAGTCTTACGAATGTAGGGATCATGAAAATATATATATATATATATATATATATATATATATATATATAGGGCCTTACTGGACTCTGTGGTGTATATACGTATATATAGTGAAATAACGAACAAACTCGTATCAAGGTTTGGGGTTTTTACGCTCCTTATACTGTAACAAAAATGAAAAACACAGGTCTTCTTCTCAAACAAAGAAATTGCAAGAGGTAACAAAGACAAAGATGGAGGATTTGGAGGGACAATATAAAGGGTTGGACCGAAAATTAAGCCACGTGATGGCTGCTGGGTAGACGTGGTGGTGGATGGGAGTGTAAAGCGCCTACGACTACGTGCAGCGGCTGGGCCGGAACCTCATCAGGTGAGTCCCTCCCGTGTCGTTTGGGGCACTGTGTGCCCGACAAGGACTGGGGCATGATACCAGAGGTAAGTAAGGAAAAGGGAGTCTCCGGTAATGCCCTCCCTGGCAGGTGAAGGCGGAGTTGACGCTGACGGAGTTCCCGAGGTGTTTTGGTCCCGCAGAGGGAAGCAAAGTGGAGACTGTCGTTTGGACTGACTCCGGGCGGTGTTATGGTGGCGTTGCTTGGGCTTTTCTGAGGGAGAAAGGGAGAGAGAGGTTTGTACACTGTTTTCATCCCCTGACGGTCTCATCGCTCTGCGCATCTGGTCCTTCAACTGCTCCCGATGCGCTCGTGCGTGACATGACCCCCTCTCAGCCCAGACCCATCGGGTCGGGCTGACCGAACTGAGAGGTCATGGACCCTGGAGAGAGCATCAGCATTGGCCTGCACGCTGCCTCGATGATAAGTGACAGTAAATTTGTAGGGCTGTAAGTCCAAAAACCATCTCGTGACCCAGGGGTTCGACTCCCGATGTAGGGCCATATACTGCAAAGCGGCATGGTCCGTTGCCAAGGTGAATTCCCGACCCAGGAGATAAAACCTCAGATACATTACCGCCCACTTAATGGCCAAGGCTTCCCGCTCGACTGCCGCATATCTGGTCTCCCGGTCCAGCAGTTTCCGGCTCAGGTACATGATGGGATGTTCGACACCATCGATACTCTGGCTCAACACGGCGCCGAGACCTGTGTCCGAAGCATTGGTCTGGAGGAGAAAAGGACGTGAAAAGTCAGGTGTTCTCAAAACAGGTGCCGAACTCAGGGCCTTTTTTAAGTCACTGAATGCCCACTCCGCCTTTCTATTCCACACCACTTGAAAGGGAGCCCCTTTCTTTGTTAACTCTGTCAAGGGTGCTGCCCTCTAGGAAAAAACCGAGGTACAAACCGGTGATAATACCCGGCAAGTCCCAGGAAGGGACGGGGCCAAACTAAGATGGCTTTAACTTTGCTACACTGTGGTTTTACCAGCCCTCCCCCTACCAGATAGCCTAAATATTTGGCCTTGCTCAAACCAAAATAGTATTTACAAGGGTTGATGCGGAGGCCAGATTTCACTAGCGTCAGGAGAACTGCGTAAACCTGTAATACATGTTCCTCACAGGTGGCTGAAAAAATGACCACATCATCCAGGTAGGCGGCACAATAGGACTGGTGGGGCCGTAGCACTCTGTCTAGCAGATGCTGAAAGGTTGCTGGTACCCCATGCAGTCCAAATGGGAGGACCTTGTATTGCCAGTGTCCGCTAGGGGTGCTGAAGGCCGTTTTTTCTTTTGCGGATGCCGTTAAGGGAATTTGCCAATACCCTTTAGTCATGTCAAGGGTAGTCAGATAACAGGCCGTCCCCAACCTTTAGAGTAGCTCGTCTATACGGGGCATGGGGTAGGCGTCAAACTTGGAGACCTGATTAAGACGTCTGAAGTCGTTACAGAATCTCCAGGAGCCATCTGGCTTGGAAACGAGGACGATTGGACTGGACCAGGGGCTATGACTCTCCTCAATGATGTCCAGATCCAGCATTCGCTGTACCTCTAGCTCCACCTCCGTATGTTTCACCTCCGGGAGGCGATAGGGTCTCTTCCTGACTACCAACCCCGGGTCAGTCACAATGTTGTGCTGAATCAGAGTGGTCCGGTCTGGTGTCTCACTGATCACTTCCGGGACCGACCGGATTGCTCCAAGGAGCTCCTGTCGCTGTTGGGGACTCAAATTGGGACCGACGTTAAGAGTGTCTTTTTCCGAGAAAAGGGAGAGAGTCGGCCCAGGGAGGGGTGGCTCCTCCCTGTCCCTCCAGGGTTTTAGCAAGTTCACATGATAGACCCTCTTGCTCGGTCGACGATTCAGCTGAAACACCAAGTAGTCCACAAGCCCATTCCTCTCCTTTACCTCGTATGGGCCTTGCCAATGGGCCAACAGTTTGGTGTGGGAAGTGGTCACGAGCACCATTACGCGATCTCCTGGTTGAAATTCCAGGATGGACGTGTTCCGGTCGTAATTGCGGGCCTGCGCTGCTTGAGCCTTAGACATGTGTTCTTTTAGTATGGGTCTGATTTTTTCTAGCCTATCGCGTAACTGTGCGATATGTTCTGGAATACTAACAGAGGGAAGTGCCTCTCCTTCCCAGCCTTCTTTTAGTACATCCAAAATACCCTGGGGTTGGCGCCCATACAGCAGCTCAAAAGGGGAAAACCCAGTGGAGGCTTGAGGCACCTCCCGGTAAGCGAAGAGCACCAGGGGTAAAACTTGGTTCCAGTTCCGACTGTCCGCACTGACTACCTTGCGCAGTATCTGCTTTAGGGTCTGATTAAACCGTTCCACCAGCCCGTCTGTTTGGGGGTGGTATACAGACGTCTTGAGCTGCTTAATGCGGAGTAACTTGGCCACCTCCCTGAACGTATCCAAAGTGAAGGTGGTTCCTTGGTCCTTGAGGACTTCTTCAGGAATACCCACCCGGGCAAAGAGGGCTACTAGTTCCCGTACAATGTTATTTGAATTGCCAGTGCACAGGGGAACTGCTTCAGGGTATCGAGTGGCATAATCGACCATGACTAAGATGTATTATGGCCTCGGTTTGAAGGTTCCAGGGGTCCTACTAGATCAATCCCGATCCTTTCAAATGGCACGTTGATGAGGGGAATTGGAATGAGAGGAGCATGATCCCTTCTGGGAATCTGGCACAACTGGTAGACTGGGCAAGACTGACAGAAGCGCCTGACCTCCTCGTTAATCCCAGGCCAATAAAATCGGAGTTTATTTCTATCCAGTGTTTTCTTGGCCCCGAGATGGGCGCCTAGGAGGTGGGCAGGCGCTAGTTCACACACTTGCCGCTGGTAGGTCCGCGGGACTAGCAACAACTTCCGAACCTCACCTTCGTGTTCCGTCACTCGATACAACAATTTGTTTTCTAAGACAAAGTGGGGTCCTGGTGGTGTGGAATCAGCTAACAATACATCGTTTGCAGATATGATCGCATTCCGGGTGAACTTCAGGGAATCATCATTCCACTGTTCTCTTTTAAATGAAGCTGGCATGGAGCGGAATTGATACTCCACGCCGGCTAGAAAATCGGGGCCATGTCTTCCTCTGCCGGCTCCTCCTCTGCTTGCATGTCTGGGAGGAGGTCTGGCTGTGAGGACGAGTCTCCAACGTCATCAACAGTCGCCGACGTACACGGCGTGGGAGCAGCTGGGAGGGGACCCTGTCCCTCCATGATCAGACCCAACCTGCCTTCTGGAGTGGTGTCGGCTCCACTGCATTTCTTTTCCGACCAGTCGTGTCCTAGTATAACCGGAAAGAGGGGTTCGGGCAACACAGCGACAAAAATTTTTTTAGGTTCCCCTTTCCAGGTTATGTAACAATAAAACACTCCCGTGTTTTTTAAAGCCAAGGGATTCAACAGATCACAATACCTCTCACCCCACATCCAGCTGCAGTCCATCGGCTCTTGGTTCAGGGGACAGGAGCTGACTATATGCCCCACCTCACCATCTGACATACCTGACATCTCTACATTCAATTTTTTTTCTGACGATTTCAATAGCTTCTAGGACCCCGGGTTTTTTACAGCACGGGCTTACACAGCTAGTATACTGTATATATATATATAGTATATATGTATATATGCTAATAAAATATAAATATATAATAACCTAATAAAATATAAATACACACACACATATATATATATATATATATATATATATATATATATATATATATATATATATATATATATATATATACTGTATATATACACACATACAGTATATATAATGACAAAATTTCCAGCTTCATGCCCAGGTTTAATGTCTTCTGGAGTCCATGAGACTGCAACAGTGTCTAATGATCAAAGGCAGCAAGATGCAAAAAGAAAGACAAAGAAGAGGGACATAACAGCTAACATATCAAGAGCCTGAACAGAGAATAGACCCGCCTAAATGCACAACCTCATCAAAACAGCTGAACTTACTTCTGTACCATCTTGCCTTGTTTACTAAATGAGCATTTTATTATACTAGTATGTATATTTTGTACTACTAATTGTAAGCAATTTGTGCAATGAAAACAATTACATAGAGGAGATTATATGACTAGACAAATAGACAAAATATTACATTTATATTTAGAATTTAGCAGCTTCTTTCTAGTGTGTTTCATGTATGGAATAATCAAAGGAGGAGACAATACAGATAAGCAAAACCAGCCCACTATGCCCATCTGGCAGTAGGCCAGCGACCAGGATGGTCAGTTCAACCAGCAGTGGTAGTGATTTCTGCAGATCAATGGTGATTTAGATGACTAGATAGGAAAAAACCCAAAAAAAACGTTTTTTAGTTCTGAGTAGAAAGCAGGACAAGTGTGCCCCCTAGTGGAACAGCATTGTTACTTACACCATGTACATGAACCTTTTTTTCCACTTATCATCAGTAATATAGTTGTATATAAAAGGTGCACACACTATCCTTTCCATCAACAACAAAAATGTTTAAAAATGTCAAAAAAACACATTTATTGAGTTTTAGTGAGTTTTTCATTTCACAACAGCACATGCAAAAAGAAATTTTAGGGACAATTTAATGAAACTGCATGTGAAACTAAACTCTGCTGTTTTCACCTTTAGTTGTTTAACCAGAACTCAATTACTGTCTTTATTTTATACAGATAAGGAAATAGAGCTTGCTTTGCCCTTTCTTATATAGTTCCTCTTTGTTCCAAGACCAGCAGGACCTGTCATTAATGTGGACCCCCAAGTGCTTGTAGGAGTGGACCACCTCTATATACACTCCCTGAATAGTGACTGGACATATATAGAGTCTCTTTGCTGTGGTGAAAGTCAATAACCAGTTCCTGGGTTCTGCTGATGTTAAGATGCAGACAATTCTCTTTGCACCAAGAAACAAAGATTTCCACCTGACTACTCTCCTGTCTCATACCCTTTATCAATACACCTCATATTTTCAGAATCATGACCTGACCTGGTGTTATATTTATAGCTTGAGGTGTACAGAGTGAATACAAAAGCAGACAGGATTTTTCCTTGTGGTGCTCCAGTGTTGCTCACATATGTATCAGAGGCACAGTCCTTGAGGCTCACAAACTGTAGTCTGTCTTAGAGATAGTCCATTACCCAGGACACCATGGGCTCATCCACCTGCATATCTCTGAGCTTATCCATTAAAAGAGATGGCTGGATGGTATTGTCATCCCTGATGGAGGATCACAGGAATCATGGGAAAAAGGGGTCCTTTCATCGGATTGGCTGGCCGAGCAACGTTTCAGCCGTGGAATGGCCAAATGGGGAGGCAGCTTGATGGATGAGGTCTCCAGGACTCTAAAAATATCCAAATCTTATTATGTGAAATCATCTACTGTTAAATTCTGCTCCGTACTTCTAAAATTTTTATTATTATGCTGTATTAAGGATTTGTTCTGTTCTATGTATTGTATTGTATTGACACCCTTCTTTTGACACCCACTGCACGCCCAACCTACCTTGAAAGGGGTCTCTCTTTGTACTGCCTTTCCCAAGGTTTCTTCCATTTTTCCCTACAAGGTTTTTTTTTTGGGGTTTTTCCTTGTCTTTTCAAAAGGGAAAGGGCCTGTTAAAGCCCATTGCGGCACTTTCTGTGTAATATTGGGCTATACAAAAATAAACTATATTGTATTGTATTGATGGTTCCAGAGAAATAAGCAAAACATAATTGTCACAGTGCTGTCAGCTTTGTCCAGGTGAGAATAAGCCTTGTGGAGCAGTTAGATAATCGCATCCTCTACTCCAATCTTTGTCTGACAGGCAAACTGCAGTGGGTCCAGGTGGTCTACCACAAGAGGACTCCTATAGTTCAGGACCAGTCACTCAAAGGTCTTCATGATGTGAGAAGCAAGTGCCACTGGTCTGTAGTCATTAGGTGAAGAGGTGCCTTCTTCCGTTGGAACAGGAACACTGCAGGATGTTTTCCACAGCAGTGGTACTTTCTGCTTCCTTAGGGACAAACTAAACAGGTGACAGAGGACACCACAAAGTTGTCAGCTTTGACCACTGAATAAGACTGTATCTGACACAACACAAATATTTTGCCTAAAATCCAATTTTTAAAATCTCATTCTCATCTCTTTTTGTATCTCCCCCATTGTGTCTACAGTTCTGATATTGACTCCCCTCTTGCTGTCACTTTAATAATCCTGTGTCTACCATACAATCACCTCATCCTGTTTATGCCGGAGGCTTCCCAGCATGTCAGTATTTTGTTGTCATTCATTTTTTACTTGTGTTGTCTTGTATTCAGCCTTCTTATGCTGAGTTAATCCATGATGTGCTCTTGTCATTCCTATTGCATGCTGAAATATCTGGAAGGTTCAAATCCCATTACTGACAGAAGGGATCCTGTTCCTTTGGGCCCTTGAGCAAGGCCTTTAACCTGAAAATTTCTCCAGGGGTGCTATACAATGAGTGGCCTTACACTCTGACACACAAAAAGACAATTTCTCCTTGGGTATTAACAAAGTGCATAAAATCAAATCAAAAACATTAAAAATAAAAAAACTGACAGACTGATAACAATAACATGGTGATTCCAGTTATCAATTTATCCAAATTGGAGTTGCAGGGTTCTGAGCCAGTTTGTAGTTGTTAACTAACCCTAAATACAATGGATATGGCAGAAGAGCTAGAGGACGAGGAGCAAACTTAATGAAGACAAAAGGAGAACATGTAACATGAGACATTGTCCAGGACTAACACTCAGACCCAGGACGCTGGAGATGTTACACTACAACAATAAATACTGTGCAATCTGCAACTTTTGGCAGATATTAAGTGCTAAAATTGTAAAGGTATGTACAGAATTAAGCATGGATAAGTCTGGTCAATGGAATAATGTATAATTTGAGATTACAAATAAAATTACATACGGATTTACTGTTGAAGATCAATTCTATATTTCATTGAACAATAAGCACAGTGTTAGATCATCAGATGAGCATCCATCCATCCATCCATCCATTTTTTTTCCTCAACCTTCTTTCTCCATTACGTGGTTTAAAGTTCCCGGGACATTAGATGCCATATGGGCAGGTTTTAAAAAAAAACATACATTATGACTACATTTTTTTAAATTGATGTTTCCATCAGAAAATATAACTCATTACAGAAGGAAATTCATGCTACAAGAGGCCAATTAAATTTCATGTACATCACTTCCATGAAATTAGCATTTTGTATTTTAAACTTTTTCCCCTCATTCCAGATAAAATGCTTAATCTGCATGTTGACTGGGAGAGGAAAGTAGCTTGAAGCCTGAGTCAATCAGGTGTGCTTATCTCAAGTGCAGGCATAAACACTCTTAGTAAACCCATTAGTCACAGAGAGAAGCATTTCTTTCAAGGGCAGTTTTGCTACCAATGATAGCTGGTGGCAGAAGGTCCAAAAATAGACGCAGAAAGACAAATGTTCTTGCTCAGCTAAACATAATAGATGCCCATAAGTGATGTGTGGAAAAAAAAACAAACTGCTAACTGCACAAGTGCTATATCATTATGGTAATGGAATTGAAAAATGTCTTATTCAAGAAAATGGAAATGTTAATTGCACTTGTGTTAAGGTGCGACATGAGTTCAATGATGTGATTTTTTTTAAACTTTGCTTTAGTTATTTTAAAAAGAGGTGCATTTTGCACTAGGGGTGCAGTGCCCTCACTGGTTCCGTTTTATTGGCATAGTCACCGTAGGAAGGGAGCAAGTGGTTAATTTTCAGCTACACTCCAAAACAGGGGGATAATGAGGATGGTAACACTTTTTGAGCTCAGCGGCAGAGTTAGAAGGAGGTCAGTTTCTGAGAGTTTGAATTGGTTGGGCTGATCCGATATGAAAGACAAGTGTGACTGAGGTTGACGCGAAGCCTCTGTCTGCAAAAAAAAAAGGAATAAAATGAAGATTCTTTTATTGATCCTGTAAGTTTTTTACAAATTTTGAGAAGAACAACGAATGCAAGTGAGGCAGCAAGAACCTGCAGGCAATTCATCGAGGAAGTTGTGAGGATGGATCAGGGTGATTCTACCATTAGGTTGTTCTGGGCGTATGCAGATGGGCTTGTGATGGTAAGGGGCCTTTTCAGCAATCCACCTATGGCATGATGCAACAATCGAGAATCCATGCTTTTTTTTTTTTCTTTACCCGTGGGAAATGCCTTTCCCCATTTCCCACAAGCACAAAATACTCCCCAAGCACAGCAGAAATGTCTTCTTCTTTCTTCTTCTCTTTCTACTTTTCCTCCTCCACTCCTCCGGAATAGCTTCGTCCACTCCCACCCGTCTCTGGCTCTCGGAGTAGTGGCTGCTGGCTCCTTTTATAAAGCACCTAGAAGTGCTCCAGGTGCTTGTTGATCCACTTCCAGCAGCACTACCGGGTGTGGCAGAAGAGCCGCCTATAAGGGCTCAGCAGCAGCTGCAACAACCCCTGGTGGAGCACACAGAACCCAACAGGGCTGTATCACACTCCAACTCCCATGGAGCACTGTGGGAGTCTGAGGCACCACTGCCACCTAGCGCTCCAGGGGAGGTAATGCTCTGGATATGCTCCATCTCCCAGTCCTTCCAGTGTTGAGGTGACCCGGCCAGGCAAGGGCCCCAGCTGTACGCCATAGAGGTCAACTTTCCACCAGAGTGCTGAGCATTTCCTGACACAATGACCTCTGACATTACTAACTTCATGAATACTGTATTAGCTTTATTTTTAAATTCCATCATTGAAATCTGTAAATGCTGCCTACCTGAATAAACATTTAAGAAGACATTTACACTTCAATGGGCATCTCTGTTGAGGCCTCGAGATGTAATCCAGTAGCCACACATATGATCATTTTCAATAGATGGGGCCTTCATTTTTTTAAGGCCTGCTCTTATACTTACTTCTACATTTCAGAAGGCACTTTAACATAAAATCAGTGTGAAAAGTCATGAAGTAATAAGTTATTTGAGCTACCTTCAGAGTTCTCCTACTCACCTTCTAAGCCATTGAATAGAGCACTCTGGATTACCTGATGCAACACTTCATACAAATGTTAAAGGCAAAAGAGAAAAGCTATGAAATTATTCTTAGATTGAGAATAATTGACCATGAGGTGATCACAAATGAAGGTGGCAAAAAATAATCAGAGTAGTCTAAAGGTCAGTACATTCAGTACAGAAACATCAAATCCTGATTGTAAAGGAGTAAACAAGAGCAAAAGTCATGGACAAAAAGGTCAAAAGCTGATACTAAACTCTGTGAATACTAAGAGTACCACTAAGAATTTTTTACTACTCAGAGAGGGATACTGATTGTGCTGATCGGCGGTATATTTTTACTAGCAGGTACAGTGACATCACATGTTAGCTTTCAGAAGAGCAAAGCGCTTTTGAAATAGTGTCACTCAAAATGGAGTTTTGGAAAAAAATAAACAAGACAATAAAATACATCAACTAAATCAAAATCACTTTAAAAATGTATAATGAAGATATATCTGGAATATTCCAACACATGAGAAAAATTTTACACAACCACCATAATAAATATTGTAGTTTCTAGCTCTTCTACATTGATCTTTTAGGTAACTTATGGTCCATAGAAGAAAAGTTCATTGTTGCTGAGTTCATGCAGCTTTGGCAGGCTAGCTACGTTTTTTGGGTGCCCTGCAGCTGGTGCTGAAGCTGCTCATTTAAATGATGTTGACGACTGTTGATGACTCATAGGTGATGCCATCCCCAAGCTGATGCAACAGCATTGTTGTAATATATTACACACACACACACACAATTATACAGGTGCAGAATGATAATAACAGCTAAGATCTTGTTACAACACACTTGGCAAACACTTACTCGTCTTTGTGATGCTCACCAGGTAAATCTCATTCTTTACAGTCTGTTTACAGAATTCCTTTTATTTATATAATCATATACAACCTAAAAAAATCTGCTTATTCTTTATGTCATTCAGTATGAATCTCTCCACTCTTCGTCTGTGGTGGTTAATAAAAAAAGCGTTGGTGAAAATAGGTCATTCATCACAAAGAATACTTTATTTACCAGTCACCTAATGTTTACGAAATACGAGGGGTAATCGAAACATTTTCAGCCTCAACCTGAAAATTATATGCTACAGTATAAATGGCCCAAGATTAGCTCCTGCTTTCTAAAGCATACGGATTACTAATCAGTGTCATGCTTCTTGGTATTGTCCTGTTTTAATCACTTCTGTTCATTTTGAACACTAATAATTCATTTGTTTTATCTGAACACATTTAATCATAATTTGCCACCATTTTGTCTGTTGGTTGCACAGGTCCTGCCTTCTTGTTTATAGCTTAAGGGTTACATTACAGGGCATTGAATTACCTCCATGTCCATTCTAATATAAAAGATGGTGGTGCCCAGAGCTCAGTATCCATGCTTTTGGACAATCCATGTACAAGCGGGTCTTGAGATACTGTGACCATGTCAGAAGATATAAATGAGTGCATAAAGCCATAGTTTTTCTTTTCTCAGCTAAATTTCAGCTCATTTTCAATTAAAATAATGAATGTATCCTCAATTGCCATTCACAAAGACATCTTCAAAGCTGACATAATTGTAAAAACATATTAAGAGATTTGGAAAATTAAACCATTAACAGTGACTGAAATTTGCAATCTGTACTAATTGGACTTGTTCATCAAATGTAATACTCCAGTAAGGGCTCACCAAGTAATATTTTCTCATTCTGATGCAAATACAGTGTCAAAAATCTGACAAAATGAGTCTATATGAATTTAAAAAAATAACAACAATAATAATCTTGTTATTTACTAATTCCTTTAATACTGATACAAAAATGAATTTTAAAATTAAACCTGGAAGATCTGACCACAATCATACTCCCACCTACAAGCCTGTTACTAGATGGCAACAACTTTCTTATGAGTAGCCAAGCCAGGCATTCTTGTGTGTACTTGGGGAGGTTGTTGTCTGGTGATGATTCTTGTTTGTTTCTTGATCTTCTGTGATGTCTGAATTTTCCCAAGGGGAGAATAAAGTACTATCTATCTATCTATCTATCTATCTATCTATCTATCTATCTATCTATCTATCTATCTATCTATCTATCTATCTATCTATCTATCTATCTATCTATCTATTATAGTACCTTTCATATCTACTGTTTCTATCTATCTATCTATCTATCTATCTATCTATCTATCTATCTATCTATCTATCTATCTATCTATTATAATACCTTTCATATCTATCTATCTATCTATCTATCTATCTATCTATCTATCTATCTATCTATCTATCTATTATAGTACCTTTCATATCTATCTATCTATCTATCTATCTATCTATCTATCTATCTATCTATCTATCTATCTATCTATCGTATGTGGATGGAAGGCAGCATAAGGGCTCTAGTAATCATAATTACCTGCCGAACCAGGGGTTGCCGCTGTGTTCTAATGCTATCTTTCTCCTTTAGTAGAAAGTAAGATTAATGGCTGTTTCACCACTGATGTTACTTCTCTTGTCTGCCCTACTGAACCTGCATCTTCTTGCCTGGAACCCATATGACCAGAAGTCCTGTCCTGTTTAGAATTAGGTAGTCTGATACTGTATAATCAAATCATATATTGAAATACAATAACATAGGTGTTCTTTATAAAAAAAAAAACCCCACATATTTGTATTGCCAATGTCAGCACTGCAAGCTTTATTAGTGCAAATTAAACAAAGACTGACTTAGGAAGATATTGTTTGAACTTGCTGTTTTAATTATTATCTCCAATTCAAAGATTTTTTTTCTAATTCTTTCCACTTATATACAGTAAACTAACCAACATAATGAACGTCTGTGTTACACATTTCAGTCAGTGGAAATATTATTGTTTTGTCACAACTCTCCTCTGTTCTATCCTAAGAGGTCAGCAGTGAAGTGGTGGTTTTGCATTTATCTGTAGCCGTATCTTAAAGCCTGGACGCTGCTTGCTTGTGTTGCCTTTGTGGCTTTTCTAATAGCCTTGCTGATCTAACCAGATCTCTCTGCTAAAAACTTAATTTCCATAAAAGAGCTGAAACAGAGACAACCAGCTGGTCTTGCAAAGGCATGACTCAGAAACAACAACATTTATTTATATAGCACATTTTCATGCAAACAATGTAGCTCAAAGTGCTTTACATAATGAAGAAAGAGAAAAAAGAAAAGGGACTTTGAAAACATTGCGTCTTTAAATGGTGGAACATTTCTCAGAGACCAATAGTTTCACATACGTTATTGCAATTTATAGGAGTGAGGGAAGAAAACAAAAAAATTTCAAGAGAGCAGAGATGTATAAATGAACACTTTATATGTATCACTTTTGAATGTTTAATTGCCCGTTAAAAAATGTTCATCTTGTATATGCTGAAGCTTTGTTTATAATGTACACAAAACTGTAAAAGTAAGAACCATTTTTCAAAGAACCACTTTTGCTGATTACTTCATGCATAGTTCCTAAGTAGTCTTCTTTCTACTCCTATGTCTCTGTATTTCTAGCAGTTTTACCCAGTTTACTTAGATAAATGCTTTCTCCACATTCATAAAACAGACATATAATTCTTTATTATACTCTAGACCAAGGGTCCCCAGCTCCGGTCCTGGAGGGCCCCAGTAGCTGCAGGTTTTCATTCTAAACCTTTTCTTAATCAGTGACCTGTTTTTACTGCTAATTAACTTGTTCTCATTTTAATTTACACCTCTGTTAAGATTTTTTTCAGTTTAATTTCTTCATCATTCTTCTGACTTGATTAATTTCTTTCCTTAAATGGCACCCAAACAGAAATGAAATGTGAAGTGAGTGAGTGAGCCAAAAGAAGACCAGCTAAGTCAGGGCCTGAAACTCCAACCAGTTTCACTCGAACGAGTTCCTTAATTAGGCTCAGATTTTTCTTGTAAATTAAACTCGTTCTTTAATTCCATGGCTTGTTGCTGCTCTTGTTATGCAATAGCACACATTTTCGTAATACCCTAATTTACTGATTTGCTCTTTTCTAAGAGCGCTGTTAAAATGTTTTGGGGACTTTTCAGGTATTTTATGATGGACACAGTTTGCTGGTCATGTTTTGGTTCATTTTGTATCTCATTATTGTTTGGCAGATAATTAAGGAAAAAGAAGCAATTATTGGGTCTGAGTCTTCAACAGCAAGTCAAATAAAATTAATTCAAAAGAAGTTAATTAGCAGCAAAAAAGGTCAGTAATTAAGGAAAGGGTTAGAATGAAAACCTGAAGCCACTAGCACGCTCCAGGCCTGAAGTTGGGGACCCCTGCTCTAGACTCTAGAGTTGTAGAATGTCGAAATTAAGCAATTCAATCATCAGCTGGCCCTTTAGCTGAGCCACTGTTTGGAATTCCCAGTGTCAGAAGCACACATCCCAGATGTGCTGTCTCAAAGAGTATTGCTGCTGGGAGGGGAGATGACACTATTAGCAATCACTGTGTTTTGTTTCAGAATTTAGTCGCTGCCCTCCTTGGCAGCACCAAGTAGCCTTTCTTGTGTTTGTCCAGTATGTAAGTCCACACCATTGAAATTATCTCCACCAAATTTTGCACAGATTTTCCATTTGTACAAGGGGAACATTACAGGCTATTTTTCGCTCTGAAATTTAGTTGGTCCGCCTAAAATAGACATCGCAGGGTACCCTGCTAGTTAGTTATAAATATAAGGTGTGTAATACTAATTTGAACAAATACGTCTTAAGGCGGCTGTCTCTTATGTTCTGTTTGTGCCACTTGGGAACTGCTGTTATCAAAGATGTGGAGAAGACTAAAGAATTACAGCATTGTATATCTAAAATGAGCATCTGTTGTTATAGAGGATAATAATGAATGAAAAAGTGTGATTTTTTGTTCACCAAAATATAATACTACCTTGAAGGATGCAACGAACTGCCTCCCAGTTCAGGGAGGTTTCCTGCCTTGTGCTGAGTGCTTCCTGGATATGGATTAAGCAGATTTGAAAATGTATATGTTTACTATACCTAAGGGTCAAGCAATACAACAATTGTATGTTTAAATACTGAACGTCTCCACAATTTTATACGGTTTACAGATGATATATTCTATGGTGATGAAATTTTGCAAACAGGTGAGGATTCTGATGTGAAAAAATATTATAAAGTGTAATTTGCCTATATTCAGAAAAAAATATATTTTATTAAAATATGTTCAGGCTCTTTGGCTGAAGAAAATTCTAACCAGAACCTTCTAGTTGCAAAGTATATTAAACTCCATGTTATATAACGCCTGATGTTTCACTAAAAAAAAAAAAATAGTAAAGCATGCTGTTAACAGCATTTACAGTTCAAAGAGAACAGTAATTGAATGACGTTGACTGTGCACCTTGAGTGGGCTCCTTCAAGTACTCAAGTCATAATTAGCTTTCCCTTTAAAGTGCTCAATTTTCTCCTCAAAGTGAATGATAATGAGTTTGAAATTTGAGCAATAAACTTTCTATTTTTCTGGAAAGCAGTTCAGTGAGTATTTTGCAACTTTATTTATAAAATATCTGCACCGTATATGATTGAAACATGCACTTCAGATTACACAAAGGTGCATGGAATGTTTTCAGCTATTATGAAAAACACACTGCACAGTCTTTCTTGATTGATTACTGTAGAAAAGTTAACCTTCCCTGCATAGCGGCCCACTCGGATACACTAAAATGTAACACACGTAAATGTAGGAGCGGCCAAAAAATAGAGTTAGCACTTTGGGGTTTACAAACTTGTGCACTAATAATTCTTAGTAGTTAAAAAAATAATAATGTGTTTTTAGAAATGTAATTCTTAACATTATGCCTTACTGTGTTTCATTCTTCTGGCATTTAATGGAAGTGTGAGTGTGAATGTGGATATAAGCAAGCATGGACCTTGTCATGGACTGGTTCCTTGTTCAGGGTTGATTCCTGCTTGCACTGAGATGGGTTCCTGTCTTTTGTGCAACTGAATTAGATTAAGTAAGGTGGAAAATGTTATGTTATGGCTATAGCTTGAGTAATGCTAGTGCTGGCAGCTCCTTCATACACCCCAGACAACCATACCAAACAAATTTGCCTTAAAGAGGAGCTCCACTGGCCAACAAGTCCATACAGTTTAGTATATTTGTCATCTACATTAAGTAGCTTGTACTGTAATAACCCAGGAGGAGCAATGTGGAGTCTGCACAGGCTGTGGAACAGTGGGCCAACTTTTACCCTCATGAGGATCCTGGAGGGGCCATGGGAGTATGCCCAATCAGTTTATGGGGAAGAAGAAAACGAGGACGAAGAACTGGTAGCGGCCGGGGAAAATCTAGAGCCCCAATTAGATATTGAACCTGATCTCTCCAGCGAGACAGAGGACACCCCGAACAATTTTCCAGAGTGGCAGGCTAGACAATCTACATCTTCTCAGATTGCAAACACCTCCGAACACAAACCGAGCATTAACGAACAATCAGATTTTGTGCTTTTGCAGCATACTGATAGCTCATTGGAATATGCATTTAAACAAGTTCGCTCTACCAATGACTCATATTACCAAGGGTGTGATTCTGGGGGCGTGAAAACCCTGCACTTTGTAGAAAATGACGGTTGCCTTTTCAGAGTGATCTCAGATCATTTAAAGGGGGAATTTATTGAACAACTGGTTGTACCTGAAGCACATAGGGAAACTCTTTTGCATCTGGCACACTCACATCTTGGGAGGGCACATCGGTGCTGACAAAACCAGAGAATGGTTATCAAAACGATTTTATTGGCTGAATATGGGAAAAGACGCTGAACGATTTTGTACTTCATGTCCTGACTGCCAGATCGTCTCCGCTTATAAGCCTCCTCGGGCTCCCCTTTGTCCTATGCCGATTTTAGAAGTTCCCTTTCAGTGGGTGGGATTAGATATTGTAGGCCCTTTACCTAAGACTAAGAATGGGTACCAATATTTACTCGTGTTGGCATCCCTAGAGAAATCTTAACTGATCAAGGCACACCTTTTACTTCTTGGGTGATGAGACAATTGTGTGACAACTTTGCTATTAAGAAATTGAGTACCACTGTTTACCATCCACAAACGAATGGTTTGACTGAGCAATTTAACAAAACTTTGAAACAGATGATCAGGCGAGTCGCTCATAATGATCCCACAACCTGGGACTCTGTCCTGCCCCTTGTTATGTACGCGGTGCGAGAATCACCACAGGCGTCCACTGGCTTGAGTCCGTTTGAATTGTTATTCGGCATCCTGGATGTTGTACGAGAGGAATGAATAGGTAACGAAACAACAGCCCAAGGACCAAGCTTTGCAGATCGGGTAATTTTGTTGCAGGACAGAATTTCTGTGCTTTCCTCTATTGCTGTGGAGCATCAACAAAGAGAACAGGAAACTCAGAAGCGTCTTTGCGATAGGCGCAGTAAGCTCCGTGAATTCAAACCTGGTGATCATGTTTTGGTACTGGTTCCGTCCGACCAACACAAATTCTTAGCTAAATGGCAGGGCCCCGCCATTATTGAGGAGTGTATGAGTCCGGTAAATTACAAGGTTAGAATACCAGGCAGGCGCAAACCATTCCAGATTTTACACATTAATCTCTTGAAGGAATGGCATGACCGACAAGAGGTTAACACTCCCTTGGCTGCCGTTTCTCAGGCTGATGTTGCCATTGGTAACGATCTTACTGACACGAAAAAGACAGAACTGTTATCTTTGATCGAACGGGGCACTTATGTCTTTTCAGATTTACCAGGCAAGACTAACATTACAAAACATAAAATCACTACTGAAGCCAATGTCCGCGTACAGACGCGGCCATTCCGGATAAAGGAAGCGTGATGAAATATTGTGCGCGAAGAGGTAAAGAAGATGCTGACGTGTAATTCGTGAAAGTAAAATTGACTGGTGCAGCCCGGTCGTATTAATCCCAAAGCAAGACAGTTCGGTTCGCTTCTGTGTTGATTTCAGACGCTTGAATAAGGTCTCTAAATTCGATGCTTATCCGATGCTCCGTGTCGATGAACTGTTGGAAAAACTGGGTCAGGCGAGCTATATCTCCACGCTAGATCTCACGAAAGGCTATTGGCAGGTGCCTTTAGAGGCTAACAGTTGTGAGAAAACAGCATTCGCGACTCCTGACGGACTTTATGAATTTACAAGACTCCCGTTTTGCACATAGAGCTGCTGCTCTTACAGAACTTACTAAAGGCAGGAAAAACCGACCTATCTTATGGGCAGAAATTTGTGAACATTCTTTCAGTGATTTAAAAAAAGCATTGTCTTCTTATCCGGTTCTAAGGAATCCGGATTTCACAAAGGATTTTGTCTTACAAACAGACGCTAGTGCATTTGGTGTAGGCGCAGTCCTGTCACAGATTTTTGATGGAGAAGAACATCCAATCGCATATTTGAGTAGGAAATTACTTCCTAGGGAGCGTAATTATTCGACAATTGAGAAAGAATGCTTGGCAATTAGGTGGGCTGTGGAAGCGCTTCGTTACTACTTGTGGGGTCGAAATTTCACTTTGGTAACTGATCATGCTCCACTTCAATGGTTATACCAACAGAAAGATACAAACTCTCGCCTCATGAGATGGTTTCTGGGCTTACAACCTTACAGTTTCACAGTAAAACATCGATCAGGCTCTGAACACATCAATGCAGACGCATTATCACGGCTACATGAACCTGAACCTGGTACAGACAGTCACTTGATTCACGAGAATGTGAATAAAGCCGAGGAGGAGGGTGTAAGCTGGAAGGGTGATCGCACCTCAAGAGGACACAGACGCCCCTGGGAATACCCCTGAAACACAGTCTACCTTCACATTGCTCCTTACCCTTCTCACTTGTTCTGAAACGCGTGATAAACCTCTCGCGCGGTACTCCGCTAACTTAAAAGCCTTGTGCAGCGCCTGTCAGTTTTGGAATTGATTGTTTTGCTTTTATGTCTCTCTCTCTGACATTCTCTGCTCCTAGCGGAACTGTCATTTCTGACTTGTCATGGAGCATGTTTAAGCTCTTGAAAACGAAACAAATGTTTGTTTGCAGTGTTTGAATAAAATTCCTGTTTTCTACAACCTCCTGTGTCTCTGTGCAAAATCTGTGACCCAAGCGTGACAGTGTAGTTTATGGACTTAGATATTCTGTGGGGGTTGCATTGAAAGTACAGAATTCTGAGGTGCTTAATGAGGGCTATTTGGTCACCATATAATCACAGTGAGAGTTGTGTCTGTATACTCAGAAAAACGTCTGTGCCGTTCCCAGTAGGTTTGGAACTCCACCAAGACTTCCCTTTGTTTCCTATCCTGTTTGTGATTTTCATGGCCAGGATATAAAGGCACAGCCACCACTGGGGGTAGGGTTTCCAGTTTTGGTGGCCTTAGAATTGCGTCTTGGATTTTTGCAGATGACATGGTCCTAAGACCTGTGAACTCCAGAACACATTGGAGCAGTTTGAAAGCGAGTGTGAAGTAGCAGGGATAAGGATCATTGACATTGACTTATTTGGATGACTTACACCCATGGCGACTTACACCTTTTATGATACAATTGGTTACATTTCTATTTGGTTTTCCAATTGGAGTGCATGTGGTTTAAGGAGGAGATGTGGTAGCGTGGTTGAAGTGGTTCCCGGACATAATACGTTGCGGGTGTTTCCGCAATTATGTGCATGGGTATGGAGTCACCTGTGTCCGTAATGGCACCGGGAATTGCTAATCATCACACCTGTGCCACGTATCCACATAAAATAGGAGAAGCGCAAGTGCGGAGGGAGGAAGGAAAGAGAAAGAGAATGGAGATTAGAGGAGGAGGAGAAGGAGGAGGAAGAAGAAGAAGGCAGGAGGCGCTGAGAGCCAGATGCAGGCAGCTGGGAATATAGCCCTGGAAAGAGTATGTGGCCGACACTTGAGTAGGCAGTTGGAAGCAGTCACTGCAGCTGAGCAATTTCAAGGAGCTGGACTGACCAAGAAGGTTGATGGCTTACCGTGTAAGGAGTCAGGAAGGCTTTGGAGTTTGAGCCCCAGCATGAGCACCCTGACCATTGGGGGGGACCCAAGTCTCAGTCCGGTAAAGTAGCTGTATGTAGCCAGGGGAAGGAAGATAACCGGACCAGAGGAAGGTCAGCTGCACCTACTGATAGGACGACTTCTCTGCTGCAAGGCCCACAGTTGCCAGTTAAAAGGGAGAAGTCACCAGGTTTTTATTAAAAGGACAATTTCCTGTCATGGTTTTAACCTTGTTTTAAACCTCTGTATTTTTAATAAAAGCACTTTACACCTTCCCTTTGCTTCGTTTGGTGTCGTTATTACATAGCTCATCCCGGTCATGACTATCAATGGTGTTGGGTTCAAGATGCTCCCAAATGAGAAGAGGGAGCCTGGAGTGGACCCGCACCCTCACACTCCTCCAATTGGGAGGGGAGTTAATATCTGAAGTGGAGGAGTTTATGCATCTCAGGTTCTTATTCATGAGTGTTTGGAAAATGGATGGTGAGATAGGGGTTATGTGGTCACTATATCAATCTGTAGTAATAAAGAAGTTGCTGAGCCAGAAGGCTTATGTTTTTATTTACCAGTTGATCTTTGTCCCTACCTTCTCCTATAGTCATGAGCTTTGGGTAATTACCAAAAAAGAACGAGATGGCCAAAATGAGTTTTCTCCACAAGGTGGCTGGTCTCTCCTTTACAGATGAGAAGCACAGACATCCATGAGAGAGTTAGAGTAGAACATCCACATTGGGAGGTGCCAGTTCAGGTGGTGTGGCCATCTGATGCAGATGCCTCCCAGACATTTCCCTATCAGACAGTTCCCTACGGTGGTTTTATGAACTCAACCAGCTGGGTTCAAAACCCAAATAAAACCCAGGGTTATATCTGCCAGATGGCCTGGATATGCCTTGGGATCCCACAATATGAATTGGCAGGTGTGGCTGGAGAAAGGAAAGGTTGGGCCTCACTGTTAAGACTGTTGCCCCTGAAACCTGCTCTCAGATAAGTGGAGAAAAACTAATGAATGAATAAATGAATACTGTGATAAAGGAAACATACTGAATGTGTGCCCTGTAATGTACTGGGACTCCAGCCAATGTCTTTTCTGCTTTTTAACCAATTCTATGATAGGTTGATGGAAATAAAAATACAACTACGTAGTTTAAACAAAAGACTGGCTTTGCTGCCTAATGTATCCGGAGTAATAGAATGAAGTCCTGTTGCTGCCTGCATTACTTTTCCACAAGGCAGTTCAGTTTTGCCCCACATCCAACAATGTATATAGTTGGAGTAATGGTAATTCCAAAGTTGCTCCGTGTGTGAGTTAGCCAAATGGTGGGCTGGTATCCTGTCCAGGGCTGGTTATGCCTGATACTACCAGAATAGGTTCTACCCTCTCCTCCTAAAAGTTTTATCTTGAAGATGGGAGATAGTATTTTAATGAGGAAAGACGAGGAGATAGAGATAAGTCAAGATTCATAGCAAGTTCATTAATGGAAGGTCAAACTGATCTTTCATCAGAGCACAAAACAAACCCACTAATTGTAAATAAGAGAGAATGATGATTAAGTCTGATACTGGCAATGGTACCAAAATAAACGTGCACAGAAATTTGCTTTGTCCCTCGGATGATTAAACTCAGAAGATTAAACTCAGATGATTAGGAAGTGCATGCCATGCACTTAGTGATGCCACTATACTAGCTAGAGGTTGGCATCACTAATGATGCACTTCCGCGCTGTTTGCTTAGCAATGCAGCAGCAAATGCTAAACAAGGTGGCGGCGCCTGTAATAAATAAGCATGGCTTCAATAATGCAAAAAACAATTCAACTATGGAAGATATGTTTTTCCTCTTAGAAGGCAATATTAAATTAAAAGAAATAAGTCTAATATGGAGTACAATACAGTATCTCAAAACAACTAGAAAGATGACAATAAATATAATTTGAAATCATATCATAACACAAAGCCTGAACTGGAAGAAGCAGAGCTGAGAATTTTGCTATGATAATTTGGACAAATCAGTAGTTAAAACCATTTTGTTTATTTAAAAAGTTCAGACATGGTACTTAAATCAAGTTAAACATTGGAAATATAAATCTTAGAAATTAAACATTTTATGTACAATCAATTCTTGTATCACTAAAACATTTGTACAAACAGCAAATTAAAGTTGTTTATTTTAAAGAGAAATGTTTTTACTTTTCTCTATTTCAGACTTGTCTTTATATTTTAACATTACATTTTTAGCTTAAATACACTTTTTAGAGCAGTTTTCCTGCTATCTACTAGTAAAAGTCACAAACCATAAAATTCTTGATTGAAGAATGTTGGATCTTCTTGATGATGGTGTAAATAAATGGATGTTGTCTATTCCAGGGTTACTCTGACTTTAAGGAGCTTTGTAGCCTTTATACAACTATTAAAAAGTGGATGGCGCATGTTATTGTCTTTTTTTTCCATAATGTTAGGGGCCAAAGCAGCACGGTGGTGCAGTGGTAGCACTGCTGCCTCGCAGTTAGGAGACCCGGGTTCGCTTCCCAGGTCCTCCCTGCGTGGAGGTTGCATGTTCTCCCTGTGTCTGCGTGGGTTTCCTCCCAAAGACATGCAGGTTAGGTGGATTGGCAGTTCTAAATTGGCGTTTGTGTGTGTCCTGCGGTGAGTTGGCACCCTGCCCAGGATTGGTTCCTGCCTTGTGCCCTGTGTTGGCTGGGATTGGCTCCAGCAGACCCCTGTGTTCGGATTCAGCGGGTTGGAAAATGGATGGATGGATAGGGGCCAAAAATTTTACAAAAATGGTCATATAAAGAGAGCTGAAGCTGACCATAGACTTTCCAGGCTCATTGATAGTAAGACATTAAACTTGTTGAATAATTAGTGGTGATGTGCCTTTCTTATTTCTTCAGCAATATGACACAGTAGAAGAAAAAGAATTCAAGGAAAAGTATACAGTATCCTCATGTTTGCAACAGGAAGGTCGGTTTAAAATTTCTGCACTGTTTAGGCTGATTAATGAAATGACACGTAAATAAGGAAGCACCTTAAAATGCTTTTGAAGTCATACAGCATGTAACACAGCATGAACTGAACTTTCAATATTAGCTGTAGCTAATACAAACACAAATTGCATGCTACAAATTAAATACATTTAATAGAGATTAGTAGGCATTCCTTTATGGAAATCATTTCTTAGCATTTCCAATAAGCTGGTTAATTTTTTGTTGTTGCCCAGATAACACTTGTTCGTCACTGAATCATTTGATGATCCTGTTGTGATGCACTAGCTATAGAGTTTTGGTGCATTTAATTTACTTCAAAAAATCTTCTTGGTGTTCATGTTAAATCAAAAGCAGCAGAATGACTAGGAAGCACACTTTCTGAAGGACTGTTGCCGGCTCACTTCCAGAACACAAGCTACTAGCATGTAGAATGATTCCTGTAAAAGAAAGAAGGATACGACTGTAATAACAAAATACAAGCATTGGCATCAAATGATCACTCGTCTGGAATTCAGCAAGTGTGAGTCAGACAAGCAAATATCCACATCATTAGTTTATCATATATGATAAGTGCAGCACAGTCTACTGTATATATGTTAATTTCAATTTAGCTGCAGGTACTTCCGTTTTCTTTTTGCATCCCAAAAACATTCATTTTAAACCCTTATCATCCCTGTATAAGACAGTGTGTGCTCAATAATAGTCAGGTGGCCTGTCCAGTGCTGCTTTTCAGCCATTGCACCTGATATGCAAAGATAAGCTCAGGGCCCTGCAAACTGGAACTGGATCAGGCAGGTTCAAAAATGAATACGTGGTGTGATACACTAATACAGATTTTTCACTTCCATAATCCTTCAGCTCAAAGACCATCTAAATATAATTGCTAATGCACAGTATAAATTAGCTTTGACATTTGTATGTCAGGTATGATGTTTATTAAGACAGCGAGTTATTCAGTAACCAGATTTCAAGTAGCATCTTTCTCATACATGCTGCCTTTAGGATGTAGGGCTACAGTATGGTATGTTAGTTATATTCACACTCTGGGATTAAAACTGATTTATTATTTTATTCATAAACACAAGATTAAATATAACATTTTCGTAAATTGGACCACAGCTCCCATAATTTGGGAGGGGGGCTCCAGATCTTAAGGGACTCCTCATCAGATTGCTACAAAAGTCTGCTTATTTTTTTTTTTTAAGCAGTCTTGAAATTGAGAGATGAATGTGTGGGAGCAGGCTGGGTGGGATTGGATGTCTGAGTGGTAGTAGGCTGGGTGGGCTGAGATGTCTGAGTGGTAGTAGGCTGGGTGGGCTGAGATGTCTGAGTGGTAGTAGGCTGGGTGGGATTGGATGTCTGAGTGAAAGCAGTCTGCCAGGAAGAACTGCGAATGCATACTTTAAATCAAGAGGGCTCGAGAAAGAGGGCTGAGACTTTCTCAGGAAAATAATAAATTGGAACCACGTGCAGGAATTACTGCATCATTTCAGTGATGATGATGAAAAGTATAATGGAAATTGATGACACTGTTATAGCAACTGTGTTCTGTCATGAACTTGGGCATATCTAAGCATAATGTCCTAAAAACTGAACCAAACACTCCCACAAGAGAAAAGGACCATCAATCTTCAACTTGTGTAATATACGGGAAAATTATTATGACTAATTAGTTTCTTTTACTTGACAGAAATTTCTAATTTGGAAGGACTGCGCGTATTTTGCTCTTCCCTGTGATGTCCATTTTAAGAGTCAATAGTTCCAATCCAACCAGAAGACTTAAAAACAGTTTATGAAAGAAAAACAAGGAATTTTAAAAGCTGAAATAAAATAAGATTAATTCAGAGCCATTGTTGCATACAAAATGGAAAAAACATTAAAATGTTGGAATATATCGAAATGTTAAAATGAACTGGTCTACTTCACAGTAAGCATCACTCAGGCAAGCCAAGAAAGACAACTACTGCTTACAACAAAATATCCCTGAAATCAGCCTCCTCAGTTTAAGGGGAGAAGTTGTATACTGCTGAGATAAGACTCTATTGGCAGAACTACTGAAATGAAAGAATAAAATTACTCAAACATAACAGATGAGCCAGTAGTGTTCAGAGATGAGACAAAGACTCTTTTACACTTCCATTACAATTGAGTTTGTAACTTGCCTCCTTTAAATTAAGTTACCCATCCATTTTTTTTTTACATGACATATTTTGAAATCAAATTAAATTTCTTTATTCGAGCACTAAAAACTCACTTCACAGACTTATAACACATACACCAGGGGAACGCATACTAAATTTGATTCATAAACAAATCGACAGTCGAGTTTTACTTGAACACTCAACTGATCTTATCACCACATGTTCACAACATTTTTATGCTAACTGTGCACAGTAATTGTTGCTTCATTAATTTAAATTCAAATGGCACAATCATAGAATCAAAGATTTATTTGTACCTTACATTGAACTTAAACATTTGTGCTATACTACTCTGCATGTTACATGCACTCATCCTGCATCTCCAACCTGAATTCACTTGCTAAAGGAGGCAATCACTCAGGAAATGTTTAATTCTGTTCGCTTGTTTGTAAGGCTAGATAAAGTTGGGTTGTTTCTTGGATGTTGTAAAAAAGTGAATTTAACTTTAATTTCCTTAGCTTTCTATTTAATGAAGATATATATGTATTAGAACTTGATTTTTCATTTAAAGGGAATTTTGTTCCAGTATTATTTTTCTACACCAATGGGTGTTCTTAAACGTTTCTTCCTGGATATTGCATTTTGTTATACTGTTTGTGGGTAAATGCAGACAGAGGCCGTTTATTTGTTCTCATCCTCTTAGATCTGAGCGCCGTATTTCATACCATTGATCACAATCTTCTTATATAATACGCTACCGTGGCTGTCCGTTTGTCTGTCCAGGATTTTAAATCACCTGTAGTTCGCAAACCATTCGACCTATTGACCTGAAGAAAACAAGAGCTCCTCAGGAAGCAGCAAATGCATCAACCTCTGAGCAAATGAATGCTAAACATACAGAGAAAGAGGATGAAAACTATAAGTCAAGTGTTTTCACTGCACGTTATCGTGCATTACTCCGTTACTGGTATTCTTATAAATCGCCTTAGTTAGTGGGTGGGTGTCTCTGGCAATGTCTTAAATTGGTTTGAGTCTTCCTTGATAGGTAGAAAATTCTTTGTTAGTTGTGGTAGTTATACTTCAAAGATCTATCCTGGGTCTGCTGCTTTTATCCATCTACATGCTTCCATTAAGTCAGATTATCTCAAGGCATAACGTGAGCTACTACAGTTATACTGACGACAAACAGCTGTATTTATCAATAGCGCCTGATGACCCCGACTCTCTTGTCTCACTGACACAATATCTTACTTGTGTGTTTGAAGGGATGAGTAGTAATTTTTTCAAACTAAATAAGAAGAAATCAGAAATCTTAGTGATTGGCAACAATGGATATAATGAGGGTATTAGAAATAAACTTGATCCATGAGGCCTAAAAGTTAAGACAGAAGTAAAGAATTTAGGGGTAATTATTGACTCTGACCTAAATTTGAAATCACATATTAATCAGATTACTAGACCCCTTATAACTTTGCAAGATGATGAAAAATTAGATCACACTTTTGTTTTTAGTCGACTAGATTACTGTAACAAACTCCTCTCAGTACTACCCAACAAGACATCAATCGATTTCAACTATTGCAAGTGCTGCTATAATCTTAACTAGGAAAAGAAAATCCAAGCACATCTCTCCAGTTTTGATGTCACTTCACTGGTTACCTGTGTCATTTAGAACTGACTTTAAAATACTGCTAATGGTTTACAAAGCCTTAAATAATCTCGCTCCATCCTATATTTCAGAATACCTTTCACCTTACACTCCAAATTGTAACCTTAGATCTTCAAATGAGTGTCTGCTTAGAATTCCAAGAGCTAAACTTAAAAGAAGTGGTGAGGCGGCCTTCTGCTGTTATGCAACTAAAATCTGGAATAGCTTACCGATAGAAATTCGTCAGGCTAATACGGTGGAGCACTTTAAAAAACTGCTAAAAACCTATTACTTTAACATGGCTTTCTCATAGATTCATTTTAGTGTAACCCTGATATTATGCATATGCATTTAATTATCTTTTTTTTGTCATGGCTTCACAATCTATATTAACCCCTACTTTTTCTTCTGTTCTTTTTCTGTTTTTCTGTGGTGGCGATCTGCGCCAGCACTACCTGATCAAAGCACCATGCAGTCCCTACATTGATGAATTAAAGGCCAGATGTCCACATGACCGTCATCGCCTAATTCTTTCACGTGAAGCCTGAAAACTATGAGGACTGACTGAGATCATTTATGTTGGGTAGAATGCCTAGTGGGGTCTGGGTGGTCTCGTGCCCTGGAACCCCTGCAGATTTTTTTTTTTCTGTCCTCCCTGGTCATCAGACCTTATGTTATTCTTTGTTAATTTGTATTGCCTAATTTTTATATTTTTTTCTTTTTTCGTCCTTCATTCTTCAAAACGTGCTATATAAATAAATGTTGTTATTTTCAATTACAGAACCATACTGTACATCCAACTGATGTATTATTGACTCACATTTTTCGGATGTAAATAAAACCTTTTAAACTTTTTAGACAGATATTTGTCCACAGGAAGAAATTTGGCTTTTTACTTAAACTGTGCCTCATTGGTAACCGCTATTGTCCCAAACTCAAGTAGGATGGGATCTGAGATATAGTCCTGATAGTTTTTGCGATTGGTGGATGTGGTTGACGGCTTGCACTGCAGTAAATTTGCCTTTGGGTGAGAAAGAAATACGAACTACAACAAAACTACAAAAATACAATATTTACTATATATCACTTGAGTTGTGTCTAATAACTATTTCAGCAACCACAAACCTGTTTCGGCTTCGTTTTTAACTGCATGATGTTGTAAAATTCTATTAAGAAACATGCATTTTATATACTTTAATAATACATGTAATTACATTCTATTATCACTGTTATTCTGAATGTTTCATTGTTGCAACTGTTTTTAATAATCCATAAATGAGAAATGAGAAACTCTGTTTCTTTGATGAAAACTTTAAAACGTTTCAGCTTTCAAAAAAAAAGTTAGGCACACCCTCAAACACACTCAAGTGTCACTCCATGTGTATATTTTCTAACTGTTTAGTAGCAGGTAAAACAAAAATCATTTTGTTCACCTTACTTCCATTGTCATATAGATATTTCAGTGTACCACTCTAATCATCTGTCAGAAATGACAGAGGTAGCATCTTTAATGGGGTATGTATGGCCGCCTTTAAAACTGACTCGTCCATCTTTGATAATGACCAGGTACATGTGAAGACAGCAACAGATGGCACACAGCAGCAGAACACCCCATACTTACTGACTCATAGTCAGGTAGCACAAACATATACTGCTCAAAAGAATTAAAGGAACACTTTTTAATCAGAGTATAGCATAAAGTCAATGAAACTTATGGGATATTAATCTGGTCAGTTAAGTAGCAGAGGGGGTTCTTAATCAGTTTCAGCTGCTGTGGTGTTAATGAAATTAACAACAGATGCACTAGAGGGGCAACAATGAGATGACCCCAAAACAGGAATGGTTTAACAGGTGGAGGCCACTGACATTTTTCCCTCCTCATCTTTTCTGACTGTTTCTTCACTAGTTTTGCATTTGGCTACAGTCAGTGTCACTACTGGTAGCATGAGGCGATACCTGGACCCTACAGAGGTTGCACAGGTAGTCCAACTTCTCCAGGATGGCACATCAATACGTGTCATTGCCAGAAGGTTTGCTGTGTCTCCCTGCACAGTCTCAAGGGCATGGAGGAGATTCTAGGAGACAAGCAGTTACTCTAGGAGAGCTGGAGAGGGCCATAGAAGGTCCATAACCCATCAGCAGGACCAGTATCTGCTCCTTTGGGCAAGGAGGAACAGGATGAGCACTGCCAGAGCCCTACAAAATGACCTCCAGCAGGCCACTGGTGTGAATGTCTCTGACCAAACAACCAGAAAGACTTCATGAGGGTGACCCAAGGGTCCCATGTCCTCTAATGGGCCATGAGCTCACTGCCCATGCAGCTCGATTGGCATTCACCATAGAATACCAGAATTGGCAGATGCACCACTGGTGCCCTGTGCTTTTTACAGATGAGAGCAGGTTCACCCTGAGCACGTGACAGAAGTGAAAGGGTCTGGAGAAGCCATGGAGAACATTATGCTGCCTGTAACATCATTCAGCATGAGCAGTTTGGTGGTGGGTTAATGATTGTCTGGGGAGGCATATCCATGGAGGGTCACACAGACCGCTACAGGCTTGACAAAGGCACCTTGGCTGCCATTAGGTATCAGGATGAAATCCTTGGACCCATTGTCAGACCCTATGCTGGTACAGTGGCTCCTGGTGCACGACAATTCCTGGCCTCATGTGGTGAGAGTATGCAGGCAGTTCCTGGAGGATGAAGGAATTGATACCATTGACTGGCCACCACACTTTCCTGACCTAAATCCAATAGAACACCTCTGGGACATTATGTTTTGGTCCATCCAATGCCACCAGGTTGCACCTCAGACTGTCCAGGAGCTCAGTGATGCCCTGGTCCAGATCTGGGAGGAGATCCCCCCCAACACCATCTGTCATCTCATTAGAAGCATGCACCGATATTGTCAGGCATGTATACAAGAACACAGGGGCCATACAAAGTGCTGCGTACAATTTTGAGTTGCTGCAATTAAATTTTGGCAAAATGGACTAGCCTGCCACATAATTTTTTCACTCTGATTTTTGGGGCGTCTTTGAATTCAGGGCTCTGTAGGTTGATCATTTTCATTTCCATCAAACGATGTGGCATCCTTTCGTTCCTAACACATTACCCAGTCTATATCAGTATAGATATCCAGGAGGATTTCTTTTTCCCATTGAGATCTGATGTGTTTTCAAAGTGTTCCTTTAATTTTTTTGAGCAGTTTATATACAAAACAATGGTTGTCATGTACATATGCTTAGGTAAAATATAGATATATACTGTATATGCTTATTTTTAAATATATTAATTAGATTTGGTTGTTCTATTCTCAACCCTAATGTACAAATATTTTAATTAGAAAACCTTTTTCTGATAAGAGTGAAGGTTTGTTTTGCACTTTACTGGTTAAAGTTTGCTTTACAATTCCTGATTGATATTCTATTTAGTATACTTATATTTATTAGAAATTATCTTAGTTTTAATTAATGATAATAATTCAAGTAAATGTATATCTTTGTTTGTGTTGAATAATCTGTGGAAAGCACCTTAAGTTGCATGTAAATGTATTATAACATGCTATATTCTGTAAATAAAGTTATTATTATTATTATTTTTATTGTTATTATTATTAATTTCTCATCAGAACACAGTGAAGAAAATATTTTCAAATTTTAGTAATGCTAATTTCCCTGAGGTACCAGGTTCAATAGCCATTTAGATCCTTCCATAATGAATGGGTTTTGCATATGCAGCCATGTTAAAAGATGAGTGGCAGAGATTTTGCTTTAATATACGGAAGGCAGAAATGAAGTGAAACTGAACTGAAGTGCAATTAATAATTAAGAAAAATGCATCTTTTATTTGAGTGCTTGATCATGACACAATACAGTATAGTTAAACATGTAATGGGTCAAAACTTGATATTCCCTTATATTTTTAACAGCTTTAGAAAACTGCTTTAGCTAGGTAACCTTTTCTTTGTTTTAAACAAAGGTCAGACAAGCTTGTAACACACAGCACACACTTAAATAAAACTGCCCCATGATTTTAAATGCCACATATACACACACACACACACACACACAAACAGAGGTGATGTAGTGTCATAGCAATGGACACTGAGACAGAAGGAGATGGTAATGCCATCAACAACAACAACATGTATAGAAAACAAAGATGGTAACAAAATCAGTACTAAAAGGGTATACACAGAAAAAACAGTGTCATTACTAAAATGTCATGCTGAATTCAAAAATAATATTTCTTCATTTGGTTGTGTGGTTCTATTTCTTGACCAAGCACCATTTCATTCTAGGAAGAGTTAATTGCAAATCAAGTGGGTTCTTTATGCTTTGAAGACTTCTTAATATGTACAAAAAAAACCCCAAAATGTTTCTTGTATGGTAGGCAGCATTTACCATGGAATCAGTTCACCATAAGACAAACTACCATCAGACTGTAATAATCTAGTAGCAGCATCTTTTAGACTTTTTACCTACAGATGTTGCAGCTGCAGTTGTTACACTCTATATAATATGAGTAAAAATTACAAAAAGTGTTGATTGTAATAAAACAGGAAAATGTACAGGTGATTTTTGTCAGTATCAGGCCAAAATCCACAAGATAAACCCAAAGGTATGTAGAGAGCAAAATCTGAGTTGTGTGTTGTAATAACTCCAGAAAACAATTAACAAATCATCTCAAAAGAACAAATTTAAGATTTGTCTCATTCAGAATTATTAAGAGCAGTGCAGTGGTATAGTCATTCGAAATATGACATGGTTTTCAGAGATTAGGTTTTATTCCTGGCTGGATCAATATCTGTGTGAAATAAATGCACTCTGCATGTAGTTTGGTATGGCTTTCTGCCTAGCTATGTAAAGATCAGTTAACTGTTGATTCAAAATGTGCCTAAAGAGAGTAAGTGTGGGTGTGTGTGTAAGCGTGACCTGTGATGGTCTGGTGTTCAATCCAGGGTCAGTTCCTACTCAGCACTGCTGGTGGAGGCTCTATGCTTGTGCGTGAAACTGGCGTAACTGAGTTCACTTAATGGTGAATTTTATTATTCCAAACTTTTAAAATGTGCATATTCATAAATAGCAAGAAATAAAAATGACAATCCATCCATTGTAAACAGTAAAAATAGAAATTAGACACCATAGCACCAATATTTAATATAATATATATTAATATATATTAATATTTAATATAATAATATAATTGTATAAAATAGGATTATTATTATTTTTATTATGAATTATAGCATTAAAAGCAATCTACAACACATCTAGCATATGAACTTAACTGATATTTATATTTAGCATGCCACTGTAGCTGATTTTTTAAAACATGTTCAAAAGAAAAGCATATAATCAAATATGAATATTAAAAAAGGTGTTTTTTTTTAAAAAAGCTTTCTGGAGCTTTTATATTCATCACTTACTCTGAATCTCAACTGTTTCATTGGTTTCAGATGCCACGCTGATGGGGTCTAATGGACATAATAAAGAAGAAATACAAATTTTATTGGATAAATTATATTGCAATCAATAATTAAAGAAAATCAAGGCTAAAAAGCAAAACTGCTTCTTATGTTTATTTCATATACAGTATTCTGTATGTATATACAGTATAATGAGCAGTATACTGTATATAGTTTTCTGTGGGGCTGATTCTGCATGCAGCTGAAGATTACCTCTTGTGCACTAAAATGTGTGTATTACAAATTTGTAACTTTTGTGGTTTACGGTGCATGTTACTTTGTCCAAAACCATGTCAACATTAATGCTGAAAACAGAACATTCAGATATTGTGCAATCAATGAATTTGTAAAGCTAGAGATCAATATTTCTTCAGTGACTCGGTCTGCTTCATATGCAATAATCAAGAAAGGAGCTTCAGAATTGTGCCTTGACATCGGTTAAAGATGATCCAAGGTGTAGTTGGCCATAAGAATTTGATCACAGGAAAAAAAATGTTACCATCCATCCATCCATTTTCCAACCCGCTGAATCCGAACACAGGGTCATTGGGTATTGCCCATTCTGCTAGGCTTTAGTGGCCCACCAGTCCTGTTAAGAAAGCAGATTTAAATGGATTGCTGACATCCAGCTGTGCCTTTCGTCAGAACTCCAGGACCTGCCTGCATTTCATCTGATAACAAAGGTGCACATCAAAAGTTCTACATTTCCTTAAACTATTTACACTCATCCCATCTTGGGAAATTTCCTTTGGGACACTCAAGGAACTCTGAGGGAGAGAAAGGTAAGGTAAATAAAGTTGAAGCTTTGCCAAATTATTTGATCAATTAATGGTATTACCAAATGAAAAACAGGTATTAATTCACCAAGTTAAAATTCATCTTTCTGTTTCCAGCATTTACTGGCATCCCTTTGGGTAAACAGCATAAATCACACTCCTTCATACAAAGCTCTCTAAATTAAATAATGCATTTTCATTTTAACATAACATGTTTTTATATTTCACAAAATGTAAGCAATATCTAACAGCTTCAAAAACTGAAAAAGCACCAGGTTACTTATTTGTCCATCTGTTTTCATTTTATTGAGTCACTGAGAGCTGTAGGCAGTTCTAACAGAACCTAACACAAGGCATAAATCAATACTGGGTGAGATGGCAGCCCATCCTAAGACACAGACTTCCAAATATTCACACTGCAGATGATTTCTAGCCACGAATGAATCAAACACATTTGTCTTCAGGTGGAAAATGGAATTCAGAATGGAAATCCACAGAGACACAGGGGAAAAGAGGCAAACTCTACTGATGTCCCTCAGTCCTTTGAGCTGAGCTAAGACCATGCTAACCACTAAACTATTGTCAAGAGTATCATAAAACAGTAAGCTTTAGTACAAAACAAAACCATGTAAAAAGATATTATGAGGAGGTCACAAAAGACATGTGCCACTGTACTGCCCATTTTAGATATTCCACACTGATGTATCAATTTTTGTTTTTTTGTCATGTGTACATTTGAAATTTGAAGCAACAGATTCAGAGAATGAATTATAAATTAAGTCTTGGGACAGACTGAAAGCCTCTCCATGTCTGGTTTCTGCCTTGCGCCTTTAGCTGCCTGGATTGTCCTGTGACCATGGTTTGTATCATCCAAATCTAATAACAGATAGATGGATAGGTGAATAATTCATTAAGCCAGCCTTTCACTCTTTATGTGACGATGTTCTTGAAATTTGTAAAGAAAAGAAACAAAGATAATTTTTAAAGAATGTTTTCATACAGTAACACTAGTTTTCTCCAGTAGGTGGCGGTTTATGCCAGTTAGAAAAACACGGCTACTTCCACAGACAGAATGTAAATTTCATTGATGAAGATCTGGCAGTTTTAATTGGATAAAATAGGTGTGTCTTAAAATGCATAAAATAAAAAATGATTTGCATAATTCGACAGAAGAAATATTTTTGATAATCCTAGAAAATATTCTTTATTGATAGCAATTGATTGCACTGATAGCATTCATAGCAATGTTTCAAGTCTGTGAAAAGTGTGTGAAAAGAGTATACATCTTACAATATTTTATGAATTTTTTATTTATTTGCATGTTGTAAAGCTGTTTGGCATTACTTTTTACATTTTTATGTTTTCATTTGTTAATATAAAAAGTGAAAAAAATCTCCTTTTAGTACGACTCTTAGAAGTAGGAAATGACAATGCAGCTCCCAGCACTGTTATAAAAATTCTTATCACTGTTACATAAGACATTGTTCTTTTGTTCGATTATGTATTTCCACATACATTGACACTTTAAAAGGTAACCTGGCCTTTATGGGAGTTATGATACCCAAGTCTGACAACGTGATATGTATCTTGAGTTTGGTTTCACAGTACAATATCTTTTTAATAACTTGTTGTCCATTATTGTTGTAAGTAACAGGGAAGCATTAGGCTTCATCCACACTACTACATTTTCATTTAAAAGGACAGACATTAGTCTCTGTTGTTGTTTTTTGTCCACATTACCCAGGCGAAAATGGAATCTGGAAACTGTATGCTTCTGAAAACACTGGCTCAGTGTTGCAAAGTGGATGGGTGAAAATGCACACTGTAATTCAAGTCTGACCTTTACACTCGCTAGTTCCGATAACTTTGCTGGCCGGGACTTCCTGCATTTTGCTGAAAAAATAATAACAGCAGCAGAATACTAAAAGGTGTGTCTTACATAAAATACTATGGGCAGAGATCAGTATGTGCAGAAAATATATGCAGAATAACAGGAAGATGCTGGTTGACAGAAGGAACTGTCAATATTTCCTAAGGAGAAAAATGTTTTGCTAAGGTTGGAAAAATTAGTCTAGTTTGATTTTTATTTGTATGTATGTGTGTTTCTGTGTCTCATTATTTTTAGGGATTTCTGTACCAAAATACAATGAGAATGTATTTATAATGGGGGCTAAAATTATGTTCAGGAATTAAAAAAAACAAACTGAGTTAAGGACTGCACAGAAATCGTTTTTTTCTGAAACATGCTTTGTTAATGATCT
Source organism: Polypterus senegalus (assembly GCF_016835505.1). Classification (NCBI taxonomy): domain Eukaryota; kingdom Metazoa; phylum Chordata; class Cladistia; order Polypteriformes; family Polypteridae; genus Polypterus; species Polypterus senegalus. Next base: position 58,472,284 of record NC_053155.1, read on the forward strand.
TTTGCTATTATTTCACGACGTTGATGTGTATTTGTAACATCTCGCAGTTTGTGATAATCGTCTGTAGAGTGTCTTTGAAGTGTTGAATAGAACTGCAGGTGCACTTCACCATATGGCTTCCCCCAGAGTTTTTAGGAATACATATTTTCACTGATAAGACTTGCTGTTTCCCTTTATGGTTTTAAAAGTGTCCAAAGTAGTGCAAATATGTTTTTGATGTGCCACTTCTAAATGCAAAGTGACACAAGTACTCTGTGTCTTCTGCTTCAGACTGATTATGAGTTCCAGATATCAGAGACATGGAAAGTTTGGGACGTCATTCCCCTTCAGAAAGAAAGTCTGGGGCATAAGAGACCAATTTTGGATTTAGGAGCCTAGAAAAATGGGTCTGGGACAGAGCCAGTAAAATGTCAGAAGATGAGCTGGCTAGGTAGAGAGCAAACCAGTTAATGACCTGATATGATTTATTGCCCAGACTTTGTGCAACCAATAATATAAGCACCTCCTGCATAGAATCAACACATTTATTGAATATTCTTATAATCTTATTCTGCTTTTAGAACTAGAGGGTAGTTCAGATGGTACAGAATGAAATGTGACATCTGTCTTTGCTTTTGTTTATGGACTAATTATTTGATTTAAACTTATTAAGTCTGTTTTCAGGCTTGCACATTTACTCTATTTTATCACCAAGGGCTGGGAAAATGAGTTCCTTTTTTAGCTAGGTCAATTAGGATGAGGGAGAGTGAACAATCTCAGTAGAGAAGCTACAGTGACAGTCATACTTGAATGCAGTCATAATGTAGTTAACTATTGTCCTGAGAGCTAATTCATTGTGTCTGTGAATCTGTATATGAATAAAGGTTGGTAAATGTAAGAATAGACAGACGTAGCAAAAGGGTAAAGGAAAAGAATAAGAATCTGTGCATTTGAAAGGTGATTGATATTTTAAGGAAAGTTATCCCAAAAGCCTTTACTAGATAAAAAATTGGCACTGCAGTATTACATGGCATTATGTGAATAACGTTGATTTTTTACCACAGCATGCAGTAAACAACCGTCACGTCCACATTTCATTACTGTCCCAGTGCTGCCGCTCTAGTTAAAAAAGTAAAAGAGTCCCTTTTTAAATCATTGTTTCTTGTATATTCTGTGCACAGACACTACTAAACTTCCTTACGTTCTCGCTCCATCTTATATATCGGAATGCCTGACACGTTATATTCCAAATCGTAACCTTAGATCTTCAAATGAGTGTCTCCTTATAATTCCAAAAGCTAAACTTAAAAGAAGTGGTGAGGCGGCCTTCTGCTGTTATGCACCTAAAATCTGGAATAGCCTGCCAATAGGAATTCGCCAGGCTGATACAGTAGAGCACTTTAAAACACTGCTGAAAACACATTACTTTAACATGGCCTTTTATAACTTCACTTTAACTTAATACTGATACTCTGTATGTTCAATTCATCATAATAATTATTCATGGTGGCTCTAAAATCCATACTGACCCCTACTCTCTCTTCTGTTTCTTTTTCCGGTTTCTTTGTGGTGGCGGCCTGTGCCACCAAAACCTACTCAAAGCATCATGATGCACCAACATTGATGGACTGAAAGCCAGAAGTCTACGTGACCATCATCATCAGGTCCTTCCATGAAAACCCTAAATACAAAGAGGACTGTTTGATTTATGTTAGGTAGATTGCCCAGAGGGGACTGGGCGGTCTCTTGGTCTGGAATCCCTACAGATTTTATTCTACAGCTTTTGGAGTTTTTTTTTTGTTTTTTCTGTCCACCCTGGCCATCGGACCTTACTTATTCTATGTTAATTAATGTTGACTTATGTTTATTTTTTATTGTGTCTTCTATTTTTCTATTCATTTTGTAAAGCACTTTGAGCTACATTTTTTTGTATGAAAATGTGCTATATAAATAAATGTTGATTGATTGATTGATTGATTACTCTTTGCAATCTTCTGGTATTTTCCACACACCGCATTTTAATGCTGCCTTTCCTACTACTGTGCACACACCAGCTTTATTAGCTTTCTGGGCCATCATACTGCATGCATGATTGGTTAAACAAAATTTTTCTAAACACAAAACCTCATTAAAAAATCATTGAACTTTATTATGGATTATAACTTTTGATTTAAAGTTTGTATTGTCTTGAAGATCTGTTATCAGGCACTACACACCCGTATAATTACACGCCTCTTGTCTTTATTGGAGAGATATAACTTCAGTAACAGATGTATTGTGACCACAGGCACACATATTTTACAGATGGAAAAAATGATTACAAAGCGTTAGTGCTACAAATCCCTGGGGGCCCAGATGCTGCAGAGGATAATACTGCAGATACCCAAGTTTGTTCAGCTTAGCCAGAAATAGTCATTTGAAAGTAGTTTGCAATTTTAGAGTATTTTAAAACATTTAAATTAAACTGACGGTGAAAGTGAAGCTGGAGCTCTTGTGTGAGATATAGAGCTTTCAGAAACCAGCATGGGAGAGCAGGTAGTGTGGAATGAAAAAGAGAAGGAGGGAACAAGCTGTTAGAAGTAATGCTAAAATTAAAATGTTCTGCTTTGCATTATTAAAAGATATTTATGTTGTAGAGGTGTGAACCACATTTGATGTTGGGAGCTTCTTTCATCCGTTTTAATACAATTCTGGGTTACAGTGAGTTACAGGTTTTCCCCAGAAATACAGGGCACGACAAGGTGGGGGCCAACTATGCTCTTTGAGACTGGCCACATTAGAATATCCATGCCTTAGACAAACTCCGTTGTCCAAACAAGATCATTTGGCTGACCTCACCAGAGAGAAACTGATACAAATTCTCAACATATTAAGTATTGGCCTGTTGCTGAGAAGAAGAGTAATGACTAGAGGTAGACTCTGCCTACTAGCAGTAAGCTGTCCAACAGGACAACTAGTCAGTGATCTCTTGGACTGGATATAAAAATTGATGTGCAAAGATACATGCATTAACCTTTACTGGTGGTGTGATGAGCTACTCTTCAAGATCACATGAGGTGGCCTTTTGCTTATGCACCAAAAATCTGTAATTCTTTATTGATAGAGATATGCCAGGCCTGGGGTGGACAGTGTGAGAGCTGGAGAGCCGCAGTGGTTGCAGGTTTTTGTTCAAACCCAGTTTCTTAATGAGAATTCAATTATTGGTAATGAAGCACTTACTGCTTCATTTAAGTGGTCTTACTTGTTAAGGTTCTTCATCGTTAATCGCTTATTTCAGTCTTAAACAGCTGCAGTCACTGTTTTTAATGTCTCCTTATTAGCAATAAGATGAAAATAACAAAGGAGCCAGCAGTTCTCCATCGAACTTGTTTCCATTTATACCTGTGTAGATTCATCACACACTATTTGGTTTAATAAAACACTTAAGAGAAAAACGCAACAGACTGAAAATTATCCATTTTAGGCTTCACACCATTTGAATAATATCCTTGGAAAGCAAAAAATCTACAATTTAAAAACCTAACATTGCAGACTGACAGGCCACTACAATAAATAAGGTCTGATATTAGCAAGGATTGGTTTCTAATTAAGCAGTTGGGTTAGAATGAAAACTGTGGCCCTCCAGGATCGACGGTGCCCACTTAATCTCTTAAAGACCCACTTTTTAATTTGTCTCATTTGTGGCCACATTTTAGTTCTGCTCCTAACAGACTATACATGTATAGATGTAACATATTCTTCATGGATTTGCAATCATTAATAATCTCTACTTTTCCATTTTTCTATGGAGGCATTTTGCACCAGTACAACCTAATGGAAGCACATTGCAAACACCAGTGAGGCTTGAATGAAAGTGGATACCTCAACTACCCATGAAACTCACTGCATCAAGTCCTCTAGGACACAGCCTGAAAAACAATACATTACATTTATCTTAGAATGCCTAGTGTGGTTGGGAGCTTTTTTCCCATTGGAACCCCTGCAGATTTTGTATTTTTTTCTCCAGCTTATCTGGAAATTAAAAAAAAACAACTTTTCTGTCTACCTTAGTCAGCTGGCCTTATAAATCAAACTTTATAATTATTCTATATACACTAATCAAAAAATTAAGGGAACACTTAATCATCACAGTCTAACACCAAGTCAGTTAAGCTTCAGGGATATCAATCTGACCATTTAGGAAGCATAAGCGATTGTGAATCAACTTCACCTCCTTTGGTGCAAATGAAAGTGACAGCAGGTGCACTGGAAAGGCAACAGCAAGGCAACCCCCAAAAAGGGAATGGTTTTGCAGGTGATGGCTACAGACAATCAGACAATTGCTCTCTCCTTAATTTTCCTGGCCATATTCTTCTCTAGTTTTACATTTTGCTAGTGTCCTTGTCACTACTGGTAGCATGAGGCGGTAACCACAGCCGATTCAGGATGCATAGGCAGTCCAACTCCTCCAGGATGGCACATCCATACTTACTGTTACAAGAAGGTTTGCTGTGTCTCCCAGTACAGTCTCAAGAACTGGAGGAGTTTTTGTCCATTTAATTTTGTCCAAAATATTCTTCTATACTAAACAATTGAGATACTTCATATACCATTTTTGCTACATATATCATTTTTATGAGTCCTAATGTACACTGCAGTTTGGAAAGGAAAACAATAAAGCAGGCTTGCTGTAGAGTAAGGTGAAGACTCAGAATCTTATGTCAACTCTTACAGAAATTCTCTCTCGAGAAAGATTAGTGGAGAGCTTCCGTTTTATTTTGTGACCATGCTCAGTGATACTTAGTAAGCTGCTACCCTGCACTTTACTACACCTTATGAAATAAAATTACACATGAAATCACCATTATGTTATGTTCCTATCAGTTTTATTTTTATATCTACAGCCTTCTGTCTTGTGTGAACCCTACAGCCACATTCCACACAAACAACTATTCCACAAATTCAACTGAATTTACTCTTTCTTCAAACTTCTGGCTACCAAAATTGATAGTATTTGTAGATGACAGTCTTAAGCCGGAATGGAAAGTCCTATAAATGGTAACAGTGGTTTATGAATACCACCCTCCTTACAGTTTTCAGCTCTGTGCCTCACAAGACTACTCGTAATTGTTATTTGGCCATATACTGTAATATCTTATCTTTCAATATTTATGAACATGGCTTATCGGTTTCTTTCTTGATCCAAATAGATATTACATGAAATATAAAACAAGTTGGTTAATAAGAGAAAGCAGGACAGTCAAATTTGACTTATGTGGATGAAATTCCAACTAAAATAAATATCACATCATTGCGCTCAAACAGTATATTCTGCAAACTGATTCACTCCTGTGCAGAAAAAGTAGATATAATTAGTTCCTGCTGTGTGTCTTAATATACTTTATTCTTTTGGCTTAATTATATCAGCATGCTTTACCAGCTGAATCAGCATTATTACATATAATGTATAATAAAAAAGAACTAATTATATTAAATTGATTGTATAATTACACTGCCTTTGACTTCTTCACATTTTATTCCACTGCACTGTTGAATGTTACTAAATCTAATCTTTGTTTGCTACTGATCAACATGATAATAAGATGAAAAATAAATACATTAAGATTCTTCAGTGTAGCAGGATACATTGTGTGTTCACAGGCTGATATGGTGGTACCACTAGTGTTTCAGGGATCTAGTGTCCTGGGTTTGAATTTCATGCCCAGTTAATAGCTAGGTGATGTCTACACAGGTTTTGAGGTTACTTGCCAATTCTGTATTCATTTTACAGGAGTTTCTGTGAGTTGGTCCTGTGATGGACTGGAAATCATCTATTGTTGGTTCCTGCCTTCTACCAGTGCTGTCTAAGGGGCCCCTGCAACTGGGAGCGGATTAATGAGGTCTGAGAAGTTGAGCTTTGAACAACCGATAAGACTCATTGAATTAGTCAACATAAAAATAATTCCACATGTTTCTCTTAATTGTTTATACGCGATAGAGAAATTGACTGATTAGGTATTAACCTTCCTTAAGTCTACACTTGATACAAAATCATTTGATGGACATTCTAAAATCTAAGCTATTCATTGTAAATCTCTACCAACTTTGTACATTTGTTCCTCTACTTTTATATAGATAGGAACTATTTGTAAACTGCAAAATTGAACCTCTGCTTTATATCCTTGAATGAATTGAATGAACTGAGCTTTGGCTACAAATGAATCCTCTTAAGAACATCACCCTTTTTGCATTTAAGCTACTCTAGTGTGGCATTAGCTGCATCTTATGGATCCCTCTACTGCTAGAAGATTAATAAAACTTTACCAAATCCCACATCACTGGCCCTTGTTGTACATAAACATTCCAATAACATGACTGAACCACTACCACCACCTTGCTTTGTGGTTGAATGACATTCATCAGTAAGATGTGTGACATTGAATGTGTACCGATACTAAGCTTATTATTGGATTTGAAAAAAGCCAATTTCTGTCATATTGGGCCTTATAACGTTATTACACTTACCATAATCTCAAAGTCAACACGATTACTTCTGACAAAAAGTGAAATCAATCAGTTATGAACAAGTAGTTTCGATGAATGATGGCAGAATATATCTGTCTTTTTACTCCATAGCTGCCTATCAGATTTTATTGTGCTTTTGAGGTTTCCCACAATGTGAAATTTCCTTTCTTTGAAATCAAATCCTTTCCAGGCACCTCCTAAGGTCTGTCAATACTTCTTACTTGAATCTGTATAGTTATTTGAACCAATGTCAGAGCAACACAACAGTTAAGGCTGCCGTCTCAGAGCTCCAAAGCCCTTTGTTCAGCTCTCTCCTGCATCACTGGTGGCCTGCATGTTCTCCACATGCGTTTCTGTCATGTTACATTAATTTTTATATGAGTGTGTGTACCATTGGACCTTACTTTTTATTTTGTTACTTAGTATTGCCTAATCTTATTTTTATATTTTCCTTTTTATTTCTTCATCTTGTAAAACACTTTGAGCTACATAATGTGTGTTATATAAATACATGAAACTACATGAACTACATGAAAAATACATGTAAATACAGGCAGTCCCCGGGTTACGTACGAGATAGGGACTGTAGGTTTGTACTTAAGTTGAATTTGTATGTAAGTCGGAACAGGTACATTATTTTAATAAATGCTATTGTTGACCGACTGTAACCAAGTGCTCTGCCAATGAATGATGGAGTTTCACCTTTCTCTGACATTTTTTTATTATTTCTACTTTATTTTCAATGGTGTTGGCTTTTCTCTTCTTTACTATATCACCAGCACTTGTATCAGATTTGTGTTTCAGAGACATTCTTGAAGGGTGAAGACAAAAGGTTAAGATGAGCAGTTCTGCACAGCACTGTACACGCTATCATATCAGGCAGGCACCCGTCGTCAACACGTCTCATGTACTGACAAGAGACAACTTCCTGCTATGTACATAACAGTACAAGCAGGCTTGCTATTGAGAATAAATGGGGGTAGCGAGGGGCGGTTCACCACCCACCCACCACACAGTCACCACCACTACAGCATGCTGCCTGCAGCGTGCGTCCGCCCACCGAGAACGAGAACGGTGCGGCCAAAGGCGGGTAGTGAATCGCCCACCACCACCCCCATTTAACAGGCAGCCCACCCGAAGCACACTACTATGCTAACCCCTGCCGCCCCGTTCACCCTCAATGGCTTCTGTTCAGCCACAACCGAGTCACTGCTTGCAGCATTACCAGCCGCCCGGGTAGCCGTGTGTAGTGGGCAGGCATTGAAACGCCCCCCACCACTCTATCCAGCCTGCATCTAGTCAGGAGCAGTAGCTGCAGCAGCGTAGTGGGCGGACAGCAAACCGCCCCATTAAGCTTCCGTCCTGCACACGAGCGATAGCTGTGGCCCTGGTGACTATGGACCACGGGTCACCGCTCGCTTGCCGCCAGGAGCCGCCCGAGGGACACTACACTGCGCGAGCAGCGGAATCGCCCCCCTCCAGCCACTGCTTGCAGCATCCCCAGGCCAAAGATGACAGAGCGGCAGTTAATGAGGCGCATGCGTCACAGTTGCGGCCTCGTTCGTAAGTCGTAAGTCGGATGGATGTCTGTAAGCTGGGGATTACCTGTACATGAAATAAAACTGTATTGTGTTCAGGGCATGGACAGCCCAAAGCTGATAGGACAGGCTTTGTCACCTCACAATGAAGTAATGCTAAATGAATGTTTAGAAAATGGACTGCTGGATTTTATTTCTGACTTGTTCACTTTTGATAATGTATTCATTTGTAAAGCACCTTTAGTATGGTGCAGACACAGAAAGTTTTAATTTAAACTAAAGATGTATTAATTGGCGGGTTGGATAATGGATGGATGGATGGATATATTAATTGAAACACGGGCAGCATAGCAGCACAGATGCCTCAGAAGTCCACAGTCCTGGATTGGAACCCCATGCACATTTGTTATATTTGTTATACCTTAGATCTTCAAATGAGTGTCTTCTTATTATTGCGAGAGCTAAACTTAAAAGAAATGGTGAGGTGGCCTTCTGCTGTTATGCACCTAAAATCTGGAATAGCTTGCCAATAGGAATCCGCCAGGTTGATATGGTGTAGCACTTTAAAAAACTGCTAAAAACTAATTGTTTTAACATGGCTTTCTGATAGCTTCATTTTAGTTTAATCCTAAAACTCTGCATATTCATTTAATTATCAATATTCCTGGTTGCTCCGTAATCCGTACTAACACCTACTTTCTCTTCTGTTCTTTTTCCAGTTTTCTGTGGTGGCGATCTGCCCCACCACCATCTGATCAAAGCACTGTGATGTCCCTACATTGATGGATTAAAGGCCAGAAGTCCACATGACCATCATCATCAATTTCTTCCATGTGAATCCTGAATACAATGAGGACTGATTGAGGTCATTTATGTTAGGTAGAATGCCTAGAGGGGGCTGGGTGGTCTCTTGGCCTCGGAACCCCTGCAGATTTTATTTTTTTCTCCAGACATCTGGAGTTTTTTTTTTGTTTTTTCTGTCCTCCCTGGCCATCGGACCTTACTTTTATTCTATGTTAATTAGTGTTGCCTAATTCTATTTTCTTATTAATTTTGTGTTTTTTTTTCTTTCTTCATCATGTAAAGCACTTTGAGCTACATCATTTGTATGAAAATGTGCTATATAAATAAATGTTGTTGTTGTGTGGAATTTGTACATACCACCCATGTATTTGTGGGTTTTATTACATGTGCTTTGGTGTTCGCCCATATCTAAAAGATATAAATATTTAGTTAACTGACAATTTTCAAGATTAGATGTTAGTGTGAGTGTTGCCCTGTCCAGGAATGGTTCCCTCCTTGTACCAGATGCAGCAAAGATAGACTAGACTCTTTAAGAGCAGGGGGGCCCTGCAATGTAATGGTGCTGCATCTAAAGGTTTGTATCATATGCAGTAGGGATAGGCAGCCTTGTTTAAAAGTTTCTTATTAGCTAAGAAAATATTCTTCCATGAAAATCCTGTGTAATGACAAATTATCCATTTACTGAACCTGCACATTCAATGTTAAGGCTGCAAGGAAACAAAGCCCTTAAAATGTTTTTTTTATCACTATAAAGTAAAGCCATAAGCACAATGAGTCTAAAATCTTTTCACATAACATGTATTACCTCTCTGGAATTTGGTATAATGATTTTTTAGGTTGTGATGGTGTTAAGGAGATTGTGACCACAGAATATAACACCTTGCCTTTTAGCAGGCTACAAAATAGTGTGCTGATAGATAGATAGATAGATAGATAGATAGATAGATAGATAGATAGATAGATAGATAGATAGATAGATAGATAGATAGATAGATAGATAGATAGATAGATAGAAATTAACAGGAACCAAATCTACAAACAAAATATCATAACACTTCGCAAACTTGTCACAATTGCATGTGATTATTTCCTATGTGCCATGTCAACTATATGATTCGAAAAGAACAGAAGATATAAAGGGTTTTACCTGATTTTTGTTGCTTGCCAATAACAAACACCTCTGTGCTCTCTGTGTGTTTTGTAGAGAGGGGGTACCAGGATTTATCTAGATCCTGAATCCATTCTGTCATCTGACAGTAAATCTTGCCTTGGTCGGAAAGTTGCAGATAAAGTATAGTCAAGTTGAAAGTTGATGGACCAATTCTGTCCAGATGCAGTCCACCAGCTTCAAGTCTGTGACGAAAAGCATCGCTGCTTTGCAGGATGAAGTCTTTAGAAAGTGATATAATTTCAAAGGTGCCCTTCTGAGTCTCAAGCATCCAGGATACTGATAAGTGTGTGTGGTGGTAATTTTGCTTGGTAACATCACAAGACAATCTGAGGGAATCTCCAATAGTTTTAGATATCTGTTGAGCTGGCATTCTTGCTTGAAGTATATCAGGTACCACTAAAATTAAAAACAGAACTGATTGATTGCTGAGTAAATTTATTCATCAAGCATTTATCAAAAGCACATAATAATTTCAGGGCTGAAGGGGGGTAGAGCCTATCATAGCAGCACTAGATGCAAGGTGGAGGACTACTCTTAATTTATCACAATTCCATAGAAAGACACTCACAGATCAACACTCAGTCACTCAGTTTATCATGTCCTATTAACCAAATACACCTTGGGAGGTGGGAAGAAAATAAAAATGAAAGAGAACATGAGGAAGATCAGAAATGTCCACAGAGACAGTGGTGAGGCTGGGAAGAGAAGGCTTTGGATCATTTTGTTTTTTCAAAGCAGAGATTTAAGGCAGAAGTAATACAATGATTTAATACGGTAGGGTGAATGGAGTCTGTTACCTAATAAGAAGTTCTTTACCAAAACCATTAATTGTAAGCCAGTGAAAAATAAATTTTGCATAAATGTGAGTAAATATTTGTTACGGAGTAGTACAAATACTGTACACACAACTTTTCTACTGGTAGTGTAGGAGAAAAGTGGCACCTTGTGGTAATTTAAATGACATTTTTTGAATATGCTATACAGTGCCCATGTAAAGAATTCACCACCTTGGAAGTTCTCACATTTTATTGCTATAAAACATTGAATTGCAGTGGATTTAATTTAGCTTTTTTTGGTACTGATTAACAGACAATCTTTAATGTCAAATTATAAATTAATCAGAAACATCAAAGTCAAAATAATTGTTCACATAAGTACCCCCAACATATCTAAATCTTTAGTGGTTCAACCAATTGGTTTTATCAGTCAAATCGTTAGTTAAACAGAGATCACCCTTCTGTACACAAACACACCTTATACTGAAGGTCCACCTTTGTGTAAGTCAGTATGGAGGCCTAATCTACACAATGAAGAGAAAGGAACATTCCAAGCAACTCTGTGAAAAGGTGATTGAAAAACAGGTCAGACAAAAAAATCACAGAATACTTCTTGGAGTTCAGCTAAATCAAATATTAAGAAAAAAAAGAGTATGGCACAACTGTACATCTGCCTACAGCAAGTGGTCCACAAATACTGAATGATTGTGCAAGAGTAAGACAAGTAAGGGTAACACTAAAAGAGTTACAAGCTACAGAGGATTGGATTGAAGAGATTGCTTCAACAGTCTCAGCTTTATGGGACATGGGCAAAGAGAAAGCCACAACTAAAAAACACACACATGACATCTCGGCTGGAGCTGACCAGAAGACACATGGGAGACTCTGAAGTCAGATGGAAGAAGGTTCTTTCATCTGATGAGACTAAAATTGAACATTTTGGCTATCAGACTAAATGCTATGTTTGGCATAAACACATTACAATCTCTACTGTGAAACATAGTGGTGTCAGCATCATGCTATGGGCATACTTTCCCCTGCAGTAGGCCCTGGAAAATCTGTGAGGGTAAAATTAATGCAGCAAAATATTGGGAAATCCCACAAGAAAGCCTGATGTAGTCTGCAAGAAACTTCCATATTGAGAGAAGACATGTATTCCAGCAAGACTACAACTTCAAAGATAAAGCCAAAACTACATGGGAATAGCCTTCTTCTTCTTCTTTCGGCTGCTCCCGTTAGGGGTCGCCACATTGGATTATCTTCTTCCATATCTTTCTGTCCTCTGAATCTTGTTCTGTTACACCCATCACCTGCTTGTCCTCTCTCACCACATCCATAAACCTTCTCTTAGGTCTTCCTCTTTTTCTCTTCCCTGGCAGCTCTATCCTTAGCATCTATCTCCCAATATACCCAGCATCTCTCCTCTGCACATGTCCAAACCAACGTAATCTCACCTCTCTGACTTTGTCTCCAAACAGTCCAACTTGAGCTGACCCTATAATGTACTCATTTCTAATCTTGTCTATCCTCGTCACACCCAATGCAAATCTTAGCACATTTAACTCTACCACCTCCAGCTCTCTCCTATTTTATGGTCAGTGTCATCGTCTCCAACCCATACAACATAGCTGGTCTCTCTACCGTCCTGTAGACATTCCCTTTCACTCTTGCTGATATCCATCTGTCACAAATCACTCCTGACACTGTTCTCCACCCATTCCACCCTGCCTGCACTCTTTTTTTTCACCTCTCTTCCACAATCCCCATTACTCTGTACTGTTGATTCCAAGTATTTAAACTCATCCACCTTCACCAACTCTACTCCTTGCATCCTCACCATTCCACTGAACTCCCTCTCATTTAGACACATGTATTCTGTCTTGTTCCTACTGACCTTTATTCCTCATCTCTCTAGAGCATATCTCCACCTCTCCAGGATCACCTCAACCTGCTCCCTACTATCACTACAGATCACAATGTCATCAGCAAACATCACAGTCCATCACCATTGCAAATAAATGGCTCAGAGCTGATCCCTGATGTAATTCCACCTCCACCTTGATTGCATCCGTCACTCCTACCACAGACCTCACCACATTCACACTTCCCTCATACATATCCTGTACAACTCTTACATACTTCTCTGCCACTCCCGACTTCCTCGTACAATACCACAACTCCTCTCGAGGCACCCTATCATATGCTTTCTCCAGGTCCACAAAGACACAATGCAACTCCTTCTGGCCTTCTCTATACTTCTCCATCAACACCCTCAGAACAAACATTGCATCTGTGGTGCTCTTTCTTGGCATGAAACTATACTGCTGCTCACTAATCATCACCTCACTTCTTAACCTAGCTTCCACTACTCTTTCCCATAACTTCATGCTCTGGCTCATCAATTTTATCCCCCTGTAGTTACTACAGTCCTGCATATCTCCCTTATTCTTAAATATCAAGACCAGTACACTTCTTCTCCACTCCTCAGGCATCCTCTCACTTTCCAAGATCCCATTAAACAATCAGGTTAAAAACCACACTGCAATCTCTCCTAAACACCTCCATGCTTCCATAGGTATGTCATCTGGACCAACGGCTTTTCCATTCTTCATCCCCTTCATAGCTGTCCTTACTTCCTCCTTGCTAATCCGTTGCACTTCCTGATTCACTATCTCCACATCATCCAACCTCTTCTCTCTCTCATTCTCTTCATTCATAAGCCTCTCAAAGTATTCTTTCCATCTGCTCAACACACTCTCCTCGATTGTGAGTATATTTCCATCTTTATCCTTTATTACCCTAACCTACTGCACATCTTTCCCAGCTCGGTCCCTGTGTCTAGCTAATCGGTAAAGGTCCTTTTCTCCCTCCTTAGTGTCCAACCTCTCATACAACTCATCATATGTTTTTTCTTTAGCCTTTGCCACCTCTCTTTTCACCTTGCACGTTATCTCCTTGTACTCTTGTCTACTTTCTGCATCTCTCTGGCTATCCCACTTCCTCTGTATACTCTCCTGTACTTCCCCATTCCACCACCAGGTTTCCTTTTCCTCCTTCCTCTGTCCAGATGTCATACCAAGCACCCTTCTTGCTGTCACCCTTACTACATCTGCTGCAGTTGCCCAGCTGTCTGGTAACTCCTCACTGCAACCTAGTGCCTGTCTCACCTTCTCCCTAAACTCAACCTTGCAGTCTTCCTTTTTCAACTTCCACCATCTGATCCTTGGTTCTGCCTTCACTCTCTTCCTCTTCTTGATCTCCAACATCATCCTACAGACCACCATCCTATGCTGCTTAACTACACTTTTCAAAGACGAATAAAGAAAAACTGCAGCGTACTGATGTGCAAAGCTGATAGAAGCTATGCACACAGACTCAGAACTGTAATGGCTGCCAAAGGTGCATCTACTAAATACTAACTTGAGGGGGTCAAGAATACTTATGCAATCAATTATTTGTGTTTTATATTTGTAATTAATGTAAACCACTTTGCAGAGATCTGTTTTCACTTTGCCATTAAAGAGAGCTTTTCTTTTGATCAATGTCAAAAAAAGCAAGTTAAGTCCACTTTGATTCAAAGTTGATTGTTAATAAAATGTGAAAATTACCAAGGGGATGAATCGTTTTTACTGTATATGAACTGTTTATTCAGAAAAAATAAGTTTTCTTTGCAGGGTGCCTGGGTTCCAGCTTAGAGACAGGGTGAGGAGTGCAGAATTTCAGGAAGAACTCAAAGTAAAACTGCTGCTCCTCTCCATCAAAGTAGCCAATAGAAGTTGTTCAGGCATCTGATTAGGCTGCCTCCTGAACACCTGTCTGGGGAGGTGTTTCTGACATGTCCAACCAGAAGGAGACCTTCGCCTTATATCACTTGGCTGGCCAAGCAATGCCTTGATATCCCCCCCAGGGGATTTGGAGGATGTGGCAAAGAACAGGGACAGAACATCTGGGCATCTTTGCTTGAATTGCGGCCCCCATGACCCTGACTTTGCAGAAGATGAATAGATGGATGGATTGTTGAGAGATGAGTGAATGTATTAAGATTATATATATGTATGTATAGTGCCATGCGCATGCGAATAGGGGAGAGCTTTAGGGCTCTGGTGATTGTAATACCCCAATGCTCTAGTAGTTGGTGCTTTATTCTAATGCCTTTCTCTTCCTCCCTCTGCAGACTGGAAGATTTAGAGCTTTACCATCCTGACATCATTTCTGACGTCCATCTACCTGGACCCATCTATTACTGCTAGAAGGACTTAAGACAGGAAGATCCGCCATTTTGAGACATCAGAGGTGATTGTGTGCGAAGGGTGCAGACCTATAAATACCTGGGAGTGCATCTGGGTGATAAATTGGACTGGACTGCCAATACTGATGCTCTGAGCAAGAGAGGACAGAGCCGACTATACTTCCTTAGATGGCTGGCGTCTTTCAACTTCTGCAATAAGATGCTGCAGATGTTCTATCAGACGGTTGTGGCGAGTGCCCTCTTCTACACGGTGGTGTGCTGGGGAGGCAGTAAGAAGAAGAGGGACGCCTCACGTCTGGACAAACTAGTGTGGAAGGCAAGCTCTATTGTAGGCACGGAGCTGGACAGTTTGACATCCATGGCAGAACAACGGGCGCTGAGCAGGCTCCTGTCAATCATGGAGAATCCATTGCATCCACTGAACAGTGTCATCTCCAGGCAGAGGAGCAGCTTCAGCAACAGTCTGCTGTCACTGTCCTGCTCCACTGACAGACTGAGGAGCTCGTTCCTCCCCCACACTATGTGACTCTTCAGTTCCACCCAGGGGGGTAAACGGTAACATTATACAAAGTTATTGTCTGTTATACCTGCATTTTTATCACTCTTTAATTTAATATTGTTTTTTATCAGTATGCTGCTGCTGGAGTATGTGAATTTCCCCTTGGGATTAATAAAGTATCTATCTATCTATCTATCTATCTATCTATCTATCTATCTATCTATCTATCTATCTATCTATCTATCTATCTATCTATCTATCTATCTATCTATCTATCTATCTATCTATTTCCACAATTATTGTGTTTCTTTAGTGTTTATTGCACTAAAATTATACGGGGTCATTAGGGTGGTACTCCTGTTTGTCATGGTGGCTCTGTTCTTATACATTACATATCAGAAAGCTACAGTATTTTGGTATGAATTACTTATTTGTGTTCAGATTGCTCTTATATGGTTTGATCAAAGTAAATCACACAATAGTAAATAAATCAGTTAGCCAGACTTGACAACCACCTTATCAAGTATTCTCCAAATTAGCATATTTTATTTCTTATATAGGACTAGCTACTTTTCTTTTTGTCAGTGTCCAGAGATTGTCTTACAAGGCCTCAGATGTTACTATTGCCCTAACCCATGTATAATATTCAAAGCATTAAGATTTGATACTTTACACTCCCCCTCACAATGTCCCCAGTGGGCAAGCTGCCATTCTTCATGCAATGGTGTTTGCTGATTCCAAAACTGGACTGAATAGAATACAAAAAAGATATAAGGTTTGGCTGATATTATGTAGCTATTAGAGTACCATCTATAATCCAGTATGTAATCACCCTACCCAAATAATATAGCAATATGTATGTTCCACAAAAAAAGTTCTAACATTTCATTGGGCAACAGGGATATGCTAAAGTGAGATCTCTTCAAAAGTTACAGCATTACAGATCAACTAAACAGTTGTTCCAACAAAGTATTTTGCATGTACTAGTGAAATCTTTATGAAGCATGTGAGCACAGCAAGTTAACGCAAAAGAATATATTATTCACATAATAATTGTAATTTTGAATTTGATGGTTTCTAAAGAATGATTCAAATATTTTGATTTTTGTTTGATCTGCAGTTTTCTAATAACATGCCGTCTACAAACCTAAAAGCTAAAGTGTACTTGACAATTGTACAAATTCCTTTCAGTTGCAGCTGTGAAGCAGCTGTTTGACACCATTTAAACTAATACACCCGGATAGCCGTGCATTATGACCTAATTGTTCTGTAATTTGCATGTCTGTCTTTATCTGAGGAACGGCGGCTGTAGGCAAACATGTTTTTATACAATGCAGTATTTTTGACTTACACAAAGTGAATACAGGGCTTTTACAGTAGACGATATCCTTCTGGAAAAAAAACATTTAAACAATCTGTTGATGTTTATTTCATATTGCGTCTTACCACCATGTTACAAAGTTAGACCTTTTCATTTATTAGCTTAAAACATTTAAGGATGGAGAGTTTCCAAGTTTAACATCAGGTAAGAAGACTCACCCAACCCCACAGAATGCTAATTCATCATAAAGAATACTAAATCACGTATGCACAGATACTCGTAGAATGTCAGATGAACCTAACTTGCACATCTGTGTGATGTCGAAGAAAAACAGGAGCATTCAAATAAAAATCCCACTCTGACTTAGGCAGAACATGCCGACAATCCACATCCAGTTTTTTTGATCTATGAAGCGTCAGTGTTAATACTGGACTACCATTCCACCATTCAAAGTTATAAGACAAAAAAAAAATGTTCAAACCCTTTGGGGAAAAGTTGTATTAGACTTAAAAATCAGTCAAAATTAAAATATAAAGTTGTAGTCAAACACAGTATTATAACATGTATATCTAAAATATGTAGCAAATGAAGTAAAAAAAATGATTTAAAAAATAAAACTAGATAGTTAAAGTAACCATTGGTGACTACATTTTCATTATTTGAATGTGGTCAGCTGCATCAAAGTCCTCCAGGTTTCGATTTCAGGAATAAAGACTGTTATCATCATTAATATTTTTTTCTGGAAGCTTTAAACAACAATCTGTGGCACAGAAGACAGATGTCAGAGCAGCTGTTATAAACCAATCAGTTCTGTCACAGGGCTGAAATTTAATTTTATGATAGCTACTACAAAGTAAGGCAGGCAACAGCTTATTTGCTTCAGGGCCAAATTCCTCCTTCAAATTATTTAATTAATGTAATACATTAAAAATATCCTAAAGCGAAAACGTTAATTAGCTTATCTAATTCCAGTTTTCACTTTTTAAAAATATTCAGAAATAATTTAAATAAAACCTTATCAAAAGCCCAGTGTTGCAATTTATGTCCATCCATTGATCCACCTTCTTACTGAGCTTTTCTCTGGGAACATCTCAGGACTCTACCTTGGTCAAGCTGCCAGTCCTTTACAAGGTACACTCATGGATAAAAGGGCAAATAAAAGTCACATAACCTGATCTGCACATGTTTGAGATATGGGACAAAACCAGAGCACTTAGAAAACCCACACAGGCATGAGAAGAATGGGCAGTGATATCCTGGGTCTGTGAGGCAGAACCACTTGTGCCACTATGATACTGTTATGTTATAAATATGGCAGAGAATGAAAGCTGCGCAAGTAAGATAATGCCAAAGCAAAATAGCAGTGGCAGTAAGTATGGAGCTCTCAGGTAACTGTTGACTCGATCAGGAGAACATCTGAGAGCCCTAAATGAGAAGATCTGGGGTAAAGGAGTGAAAATGAAGAGATAAAACAAGACAAACATCCACCAGGATTAGTTTGAAGTAGCAAAAATACAAAAATAACAGAAAATTAAAACCATTCGTGATCCTGGCATAAACGTGGCATGAAGGGATACATTTCATCACGAATGAAAGTTCTTGCACAGGGTAACATGAAATCTCTAAATATCCTTTGAATTTTTGTATTTTGGTTTATTGCAAGTGTTTGATTTATTTTATTGTGGCTTGTAGCTGTTCTCAGCATAGTAAAATGAAAATTCTCATTGCTTCATTTAATCTTTATTTAAGGTCCTTCAGTATTGCAGTTGCCGGGGGCTCTTGCTCGCCATTTCCTGGAAAGAGCAATTACTCAGCTATAACCTTTGTCTCATTTTGAATTTAGCCAGGTACTAACTGGTTTCCTGGTTAACTTGAGGTTCATATTATTATTAAAAAATATGTTGTGATCCTAATTTTCAACAGATAATCATTAACTGTTGTGCACAGCACATATAATCAATTATTACCAGTCCCTTCGATTTACACTTTATGCAATCATCCATGTGATTTTTGCTATATTTTCATATTTCCATATAGATTTAGTATGCATTGATAAAAACTATAGAACAAAGCCTCTTTCAAATTAAAATATCCAAAGGCAAACTAGAAAACAAGATTAGATTTAACCTTCTATATAACCAAGAACTTGCTTGACTATATTACATGAAAGCTGTAAAATGTCGCTGCAGTGAAACATGAAGTTAAGCACAGCAACTATTTTCAGTATTACTTTCTTTTTTGTTTTCCTTCCATGAAAGGTAAGTGCACCATCACTGTTTTTTATTCCACATATTAAAGTCTAATGGTTTTATTTCTATCAAAGTGGGTAGATATACTGTAGATTGCTGAAATTGGTATGAGAAAAATGATTTTACTTTAGAAGACTGCTGCCATGTCTTGATTATATTGTTAAAATTTTCAAAGAAAGCCAAAATCTGACTACCTTAATTGCACAACCATAACATAAACACATGATCGTGTACATTTTGCCACAGTTCAAAATTGGTCAAAGTTGCTCCATAAAAATATTCCTGTGTACCTCCACTTAAAGTATCAGTGATTAAGATGCAGAAAAAAATGAGCTTACCTGTCAAATTTGTTTTGTCACTGTAAATTCCATAGTAAGTCGATTCTGTGCTAGGTGTGTAGCACTCATACTCCCCTTGGTCACGCAATTGCAGTTTAGATATATGCAGAAACACAGAGTCCCTGCTCGTTCTCTCAATATAAATATCTTTTGTCTTCACTCGATGACGATAAACAGCATAGGTAAAGTGAGGGTCTCCTGTGCTGACTATTTGCAGTTCAACGTTAGGCATTGTGGGCAGGTAAAATGACCAATGAAAGTTCTGTTTTACATTTCCTTCATAGCCTGTAACTTTGCATGATATGGTAACGTGAGATCCTTCTACTCTAATCAGAGGCCCCTTTTGTGTCTCTACCACACGTTGACTGATGACGACTCCTAAAAGCAAAGAGAATATACTTGTATTTAATTTAATAGATAGATAGATAGATAGATAGATAGATAGATAGATAGATAGATAGATAGATAGATAGATAGATAGATAGATAGATAGATAGATAGATAGATAGATAGATAGATAGATAGATAGATAGATAGACACTGTGACTCTGAACAGAAAGGCAAAATGATGTCAAATTTAAGGTTTTTACTAACAACAGTATTGGAGGAATTCAGAAAAATTGTCAAGGAAACAAACCAACAAAAGCACTAAAAACCTCCAAATGTTTTACAGCACCAAGTTATATAGCAAAGGATTACACAGGCTTAGTAAGGTGATTAGTCACCAAACACAATTATTTATAAGAAACCAAATATATAAATAAATCTTTGAAAGGACCCAAATAGTTAGAGACCTCTATAGATTTAGATAAAAAGAGCCCACTCTGTGACAGAGATAAATTGGAAGCTATTAAAGACATTGATTTAAAAGTCAATAGCTAAAAACAAGGTAACTGCAATAGAATGCCAGGTCTGAGCAAAATGGACATATCAAAGATATGCAAAAACATATTCAAAAAATAAGCAAAATGTCCCAACCATTCACAAAGGTAACGTGCTAGAAACATGCAATTACAATTGAATATATATTTTTCGTCAGATTTTCTCCTTGTTTAAATTTATTGACAAAGACAGACACAGTAAATATGGCAATAAATATGTGATTTCCACAAGAAATATCACTTCTTGCATTCTTATTTTCCAAATATTTTTATGAAATGATTGAATATTTTGTTCTATCAGCTAAAACAAATTTTGTTACATAATTACATTTTTATTTAATAGTGTACTTTATTTATTTTACTACATGAAAATAAATCCTGAGTCTAGAGTATTCCTAGATTCTTAAAACATATAAGGGTAATTTAGCAATTTCAGTCAGAAGACCTTGAAAATAAGAAGCTCCCTAAGACTACAGATTGATTAGATAGAACCAAAACACATTAAATAAGAGGCCAAGAAAAGACACTGAGTGAAGGATTAAAATCTCATGAATAAGAAGTAGAAATGAAAGTGTCACTGTAACATCATATTTTATAATTTACTTTGAGTTTAAAAGATGTAATTTAGAAAGCCTGAATAAATGAGCAGATTTACAGAAACACAAAATGTAGAACCATTAAAAGAAATCAGACACTATGAAAAATCTGCTGTTTATTTTTCTCAAACTTAATGTCATATGATCATGGGAGGAACTATAGGTCTGAAGAGAGCACCAATCACAAGCTCACACAGTAATTCAAACATTCATTAATCTGTCCATCTTAATCGTTTAGCATTGCCTGGCTAGGCACTATCCGGTGCAAGGAAGAAAGCAACTCTATTCAGTGTGCCAGTCTATCTCAGGGCACAGTCACATGCAAACTGTTAAAACATAAGCATGACAAATAAGATGCCATACAGCCCACCAAACTGGTTTGGTTAACTAATAACTAAGTTGCCCTGATATCTTACCCAGACAGTTTTAATAAACCAAAGTAACCACTGCAATATTTGTTACAGATCCTACATTTGAAGAAGGATTTCCTGGCCTCAGTCTAAAATGCACTTCCCTTTAGTCTCCACCAGAATGCTCAAGTATAGGACTCATTATGTAACTAACAGGATTCTGCAGGACCAGCATTACTGCTAACTTTGAGAAATTTGAAGACCTGGATTGAAGTCTCTATATCTTTCTCTTTTCAAAAATATAGAGATTGAACTCCCTGAACTTGTCAGAGTAGGGCACTCAAGAGTAATTCATTAGAACATTGTGGCATTAAAAACAATTGACAAGAATGGGCCTTTTAGCCCATCAAAGCTCACCAATCCTATCCACCTAATTTCTCCAAAATAACATCATGTCCAGTTTTGAATGTCTGCAAAGTCCTATTCTCTGCCACAATGCTTGACTAGTTCCTTCCATAATTTAAAGAATTTCAATCATTTTCCCCTTTAGTCTACATTTGTTTAAACTAAAAAGGTTCAGCTCTTTAATCATTAATTTCAGCTTTTAATCTTTTCTCATAACTCATACCTCTCATTCCTTAATCAGCCTAGTCACTTTTCTTGGGACGTTTCATAGTGCTTCTATGTTTTTTTGTGGCCTGGAGAGTGAAACTGCACACAGTACTCCAGGCATGGCCTCAGCAGTGCATTATAAAGATTTAGCTTATCCTCCTTGGACTTGTACTTTACATATTATACTATATAATCTAACATTGTGATAGCCTTCTATACACTGACTAAAGGTAAATAGTGGTGAGTTCACTATGACTACTAGCTCCTTCTCATTAAACCAGCATTTCTCAACCTTTAAGTATTTGTAACCCGAGTTTTCATAACAGTTATAATTGCGTCTGCCCCAACATTTTTTTGAAATGTAAATGCATATTTTATTATACCTACTTAACTTTTATCGACATTTATCTAACTCTATATTTATTGTTCTAGTATCAGAATGTAGTTTAAGTTAATTTGTTTTGGTTTCAACAGATGTTTTTTTTCATATTTTTGATTCTTGTTTTCTTTTTTTCACATCTTCGCGCCACCCTTTTTGTTACTTTGCGCCCCCCTAGGGTGGCCCAACCCACAGGTTGAGAACCACTGCCTTAAACGTAATTTCAAGTTTCAGGCCTCTCATTGTGTATTCATATCTAATATTTTTACTCCCTACATGTAATACTTTATATTTACTTTTATTAAATTTCATTTACCATGAAACTGCCCACTCCTGTGTTTCATCCGAGTCCCTTTGTAATGATTCAATGGATTCTAGATTATCTGCCAATCCACCTAGTTTGTTATTTATATTCCTATCCAAATCATTTCCACATATTAAAAATAGCTGCAAACCTAGCACTGACCTTTGAGAGACACCACTCTTAACATTACCAAATTCTTTCTCACTCCATAAATCTCTGCTTCCTGCTTTTTAAGTCAATTCCTCACCTGTACGTACTAAACTCCACCATATCCCACTTCTTTATTTTGGTGCCCAACTTCTCATATGACACCTCAAATGCTTTTAAAAATCAAGATAAATAACAACACATGCACCTCTCTGATCAAACATTCTGATAGACTTCCAGCATATTAGTAAAACCTGCCCTCTCCTGTCTGAACCGATGTTGACAGTTCAGTAAAACTCATGCTCTTGTCATTTGATACTCAACCTTTTCCTTAATAATTTCTTCAATTGATTTACCGTTGATGTACAATAAGCTTACTGGTCTATAGTTACTTGAATCTGCCCAATCAAGATTTTTTTATATCATATGACATCAAATGCTATTTTCCAGTCCTCAGGAATCTTCCCAGTGAATTTGAAAAACTTCTAGAGTTACTATCTGTACTCACTAACCTCTTTAAGCACTTGAGGATAAATATTATCTAGTCCTAGTGATTTGTTTGCTGTCAGTCTATTTAATCTGAGCAGCACTTCTCCCTCTACAATTTCCCAATCACTCAGAATCTCCTTAGTAATTATCCGATACTGATGGGAGGTTAATCACTTCCTCACATGTGAAGACTGCAGAAAAAAGCAAGTTTAGAGCATTTGCCATTGAACTGTCTGCATATTTTAATTCCCCTTTTACTTTTTCTGCTACACTTTGCCTCCTCCTTGACTCTTCTTTCTCTTATGAAATACTGAATGAATCTCTTTAGGTCATCTTTCACCTTATCTGCAATATTCCTGTCTAACTGCCTTTCCTCTTCCATAGTATCCATTTTTATTATGGTCGTTCTTAGGCTCTCATACGTTCTACAGTTAGTATTAGAGTTATTAGTCTTGTACAACTTATGCAGCTTCTTTTTTATCTCCCTATTTACGTAATAGAGTTTTCTTTAATTTCTTAATGTTTCTGGATTTTGGGATGAACTGCATTTTATGTAAAACATTTTTAAACCTGTTCCACTGCTTCTCGACTGTTTCCACACTTAAAAGCTTCTCCCAGTTGATCCCTTTTAGACTTTGCGGCATGTGCTCAAAATTAGCAATATTAATTATAAACGTAACAGTTTTAATTTTTGCATCTGTACTCTGCCAAAACACTGTGAACGTTATTATATTATGATTACTTGACCCTAGTGGTTCAGTCACCTATTTCTGGTCAGTTCTGTGTTGAGTATTGCAAAATGCTAAATCTTGACAGGCCCTCCTACCACGTTGGTGCTTCAAAATACTGTGTTAAAAATGGTCACTACTTACATCTAATAACTTCTGCTGTTGTATTCCATTATTTATAAAGTTAGCCCAGTTTATATTTAGGTAATTAAAGCCCCCATAACTGTAATATTCCCTTCTACGCCTGCCTTTTTAATATTATTAAAAAGATGTGTATTGAAGTTACAGCCTGCATTGCTGGGTCTGTAACACACTCCCCAAATCAGGCCTCTGTGCTGAATGCTTTCCAGTCAAATCAAGACCACCTCATTAAGATCTGGCTCATCGTCCAGTTGAAGAAGACATGCATTCATACATCCAGTTATTCATAATTAAATAACTGTAAAATGTTTCATTAATCTCTTTTAAAATACACTTTATATTTATGGCTTAAAAACTGTCATTTGAAGCCTAGTAGAAATATACTGCTTCTTTAACCTGTGCATAGTATATTGGTACTTTAAAAATGAATTGTGTACTTTAAAATACAATTATACAATGTTAAACACGTGCAATTTTAATTCACAGCAGGTGAAAAAGTCTCATTTTGTGTCATTGGAGAACACTTACCATCAAATGTGAAAAGAAGAAAGGCAAGTAGAGGAGCATTATACATCTCGATCGTCAAGTCTTTTAATTCTAGAAACAAAAATAAAAGGAGCACTAATCTTTAAATCAAATGCAATCAACTCTGGTTTCATCTAACTTTGTAAAGCTAAGACAGAGCTCTATACTACTGACTGTTCTAAAATGAAACATAAAAGTTATGCCATGAGAGAAGGTGCGCTTTTAAAAGTAAGATCAAAGGCAGGATGGAAAAGTGTATTCCTCATCTGACTTCCTAGTAATGACTGATAAAAAAGCATGTCTAAGATGATAATGAAACCTTTTAGGGAAAATGCTCAGTTTGCAACAGATAATCTTCTCTAAACAAGATGAGCTATCATTAAGAACAAAATTGTGGCCCTCATTAGTATCACGATTAACAGATTACTTCTACACATCCTTAAGCATTTAATCAAAGCAGCTTGTGCCACAGAATACTGATATTACTGCAGGTTTGTCTTATGATATCACAAAATAAACAGGCCGAATGGTGCGACTATAATCAAGGAATTTCCTGTGTTAGTTAATCCATTTGTGACTTACTCAGAGCTATTCAAGAGTGGCACTACCCCAGTTAGTGCTGGGGTTTTTATTGTCTTTAATAAAGCCTTATCTTGTGCTTTAAAATACACAAAGCTGCTGTAAGTAATGTTTCATACAATAATGCATAGCAGACCATTGTAAACTTGAGATGTAATCAATAACACATCAAAATGAAATTAGTCTATTCACTTTATGTTGGAAAAGAATCAGATTCTCATTAGTCATACAAACTGAAAAGCACACATCCTGAAACCGGACACTGATTATACTCAGTTCTTGGCACTTTATATATAAACATATCACTAGCCAGCTTAATAAAGAAATTTGGTGCAGTTATATTGGCATCAATTGAAACAGCAGTAGAGTATTTCTTTACAAGAGATTAAAATATGTGTAATAGTAACCGTGAAAAAAATACATTTGTGCACATATTTGCAAAAATTGAGCCATCATGCTTCTCATTGCATTTACAGTCATACAAATATAGTACAAGGGTGTTGTACCCTGTTAGCCATTATGGATGTTGTGAGAAGTCAAACAAAATGACACCTTTTATTGGCTAACTAAAAAGATTACAATATGCAAGCTTTCGAGGCAACTCGAAGAAGTGGCCTGAGTTCCCTTGAAAACTTGCATATTGTAATCTTTTTAGTTAGCCAATAAAATGAGTCATTTTGCTTGACTTCTCACTACAGTTATACAAATGTAAGTCAATCTTCCCAACACATTGAACAGTTGAAGCTTGATTCTTAACAAATAACTCAATTTCTTAGAAAATGTATTCCAATTGACAGGACCAGCACTACCAGAAATCTTACATGTTTAAAAACATTAAAGCCCACTGTCCTGTTCACAGTTGATGGATGTCTTGCTATGTTGCTAATTGAACAACAGGATAGACAATTTCAGTTGATTTCCTTAATTTTCCTGTTTTTGTTCTTGTAGTTGTAGATATTTCTCTATTAAGTGGCCAAAATGTAAAAGTCCTTTACTATTTAATGAAGACATTCTGTATACTGTATGTTTATATATCACTACAACATCTTGTCATTCTTATGTATATACATTGATCCATTCATCTCTTTCTTAGATCCCTTTAATCCTTTTCATGATCATGAGCAGACAGAGTCATATTCAGCAGCAGCAATCGGCATGCAGTTTGTACCAATAACCCTCAGCCTTGTCTTCTTATGCAATTACTTTTCCAAATTTCTATAATATGCTCAATGTAATTACTTACCTAGAAAAATATTGCTTCTAGTAGTATTTGAAATTCTATTCATGCCAAGCATTGCAAGCTTGTATTCTAGAAGAAGGGTTGGACCAAGTGACCAAGGAGTGTTCTCTATAACTTTATGTGAGTGTGTGTGTCCATGTGAAGCCTGAACTTTCCAGTTTAGGTGTAGGACTTGAAGGTCATTGCCAGTATTAAAATGACAACCAAGCCTATTACCATCTGCTCCCTTAAAGGTACCAACAGTAATTTAAAGAAAGAAAGAAAGAAAGAAAGAAAGAAAGAAAGAAAGGAGATGCATATCGGGATTGTGTTGTTAACAAGATGGTTTTGCATCTTGATTTTCTCCCACAGTTGAGGAGGTCCACACTAAATTTGTTAAAACCACCAAGGAAGCTTAAATGTACCACTTTGTGGAAAAGAAAACAACTCCGATGCTGCTGTTTGAAAGAAGCACACACTCCTTTTGTGGAAAGAACAGGTATTTATACAGAACATTGTTTTTTCATTTGTTTGCCTGCCTGATGTTGACCAGCAAACACCTGGCTGTAAGGTAGTTAATGCTGCTTCTGGACTTGCCATGAGCAGTTTGAGTCGTACATTGTGTGGGACCTTCTTATTCTTTCCATGTTATTGTGTCCTTTTTCACCTCAAAACCATTTAATTGTAAACTTGAGGTGTTTCTCATTTCAAAAGGTTTTCCTAAGCAGTGGGTGGTTGCATGGGTCTTACATTTTTATAGTGTTGTAATTTAAATTGTTCTATTTTGTCAGATGATGATGATGTATCAAAAACAAGGCAAGCCAAGAACCAGATTTCCATTGGTTAATTGATTTTTTAAGATGTGAAAGGTGCTTTTACTTTCAAACTTTCATGTTCCTCCGACCAACATAAAAAAGAGGATAGATATTAATTAGGTCAGTCAATGTTTATGTTAGAGTCGGCTGTACACATAATGTAAAATTCTGATATAGATTCACCAGACTTTTCATACCAGAAATGCCACTGCTCAGGGCACACGCACACACTCACTCACGTGAGCTCATTTTAGAGTAGCAAATTAGCACTGCTGAAGTGCCAGACACTTGAATTGAATTCTCATTTTGAATACAAGATAAGGATCTCTCTCATCGCAAGACACACTTCGGCATACACCTACATTTACTCCTACCTGGCTCATCAGTTTGGCCTGAATGTCTTTTGGGCATAGGAAGAAACAGGAGTATACAGGGGAAAGGCCATGCAGGCTGGCTGAAGCTGAAGTCAGTGACTGGGCTGGGATTTGAACATCCAACTACTGGAGCTGTGTAGTACCAGAATTATCCACCTGGCCACCACAGAGTCCCTGTCCTTAACCATGCTATTCAGCTCAGAAGTAAAGTTTAGTGTATAACATATCTCTATATATATAAAATCTGACATCTGTCTGTCTGTATGTCTCTCCGCCTTTCATGAGAGAACTACTTAACGGATATAGATTGGGTTTTTTTTCTATAATTTGCGACCCCTCTCATCTCGCTAAGTATCATAGTTTGCTTGCAGTACCAATTTATTTGAGCGAATCCAATGCGCGGGGCCCTCCTCACTCATGCGCCAGCCTCAGAGCATGCCCTACATTCGCTTATCTAGCGAATGAGAGAACTGCTTAATGGATTTAGATAGAATTTTTTTCTATAATTTGCTTGAACATTCCGGTTGATTTTGCGACTTCTCTCATTGCACTAAGAAACATAGTTCGCTTGCAGGAGCAATATATTCACACAAATCTGAGGTTGTGGGCCAAGGGGAATGGAAAGCATGACATCAGGAGTGGGGAGTCGGTCTACATCGGCATTTTGGAGTGTACTTTGCCTCCGATTTTAAGGTTAGTCCTGTTTCACTATTACACAGGCGGAGCCGCAGGGGACGGCTAGTACAACATATAAGATTCTCAAACATACCTAATCCAGTTTAGGGGGAATGAGGGTAGAGAGACAATTCTGGCAAGATCAAGCACAATGGCTCCCTCACACACACCCCTAGACACTGATATAATACAAGGTGTCACACGTGCGAGTTGGAGGCAGTCAAAGATCCTAAAGGTGAGTGAAATCTCGCGAGACAAGGGTTTATCATGTGGTGCTTACCTGACTCTCTTTCTATCTACAGAAAACCGGAAGACAAGTAAAACAGTCGCAAAATCACAAATCCAAAATGGCCGCGATGACGTCACTTCCGGTTGCCACGAGTGGATGACCTGCTCGATCGAATAGGAGGCGCTCAATTCCTAACTACCCTTGACATGACAAAAAGGTATTGGCAAATTCCCTTAGCGGATTCTGCAAAAGAAAAAACCGCATTTAGCACTCCCAGTGGACATTGGCAGTACAGAGTCCTTCCATTTGGTTTGCACGGGGCGCCAGCTACTTTCCAACGTCTGGTAGACACACTGCTATGGCCCCACAATTCCTATTGTGCCGCCTACCTAGATGACGTCGTCATCTATTCCAGCACATGGAAGGATCATGTATGGCAGGTGAAAATGGTACTTTCCACACTAGCAGCAGCAGGGCTTCGTATTAATCCAAAGAAATGTTTCTTTGGATTGAGAGAAGCCAAGTATTTGGGCTATCTGGTGGGGGGAGGTGTTGTGAAGCCACAATGTCTTAAAATTGATGCCATCATAAATTGGCCCCGTCCGATTAATAAGCGGCAAGTACAAGCATTTTTGGGATTAGCTGGTTACTATCGTCGCTTTGTGCCACATTTCTCAGAAATTGCTTCGCCCTTATCTAATTTGACAAAGAAACGGGCACCTATAAAAGTGGTATGGGATGATATAGTAGATAAAGCATTTAGTGACTTAAAATTGGCCCTTACGTCAGACAAAAAATTGGACCGTGAGACAAAGTATGCTGCGGTGGAGCGAGAGGCCTTGGCGATTAAGTGGGCTATCACATCATTAAGGTACTACCTATTGGGGCAAGAGTTTACTCTTGTGAAGGACCATGCCGCTTTACAGTGGATGTCCCTTCATCGGGAGTCAAATCCTCGCGTCACTAGGTGGTTTTTGGATCTTCAACCGTACGCTTTAGCGTTACTTATCGTAGAGGTTCCTTGCAGGCCAACGCAGATGCTCTCTCCCGGGTTCACGACCTCTCGATGCAGGTCGCCCGACCGGATGGGTCTGGGCTGAGGGGGTCATGTCACACACGTGCGAGTTGGAGGCAGTCAAAGAGCCTAAAGGTGAGTGAAATCTCGCGAGACAAGGGTTTATCACGTGGTGCTTACCTGACTCTCTTTCTATCTACAGAAAACCGGAAGACAAGTAAAACAGTCGCAAAATCACAAATCAAAAATGGCCGCGATGACGTCACTTCCGGTTTCCATCTGATGACGTCACTTCCGGTTCCAACTCGATTACTTCAGTCTGCTCCTGGTGACGTTGGTTCCGTGGTCCCGCCTCCAAACGTCACTTACTGCCAACCACTTCCTCCCATCATCCCATCCTCTATATAAGCGCCATTTTGTTACAGCATTTCATTCATTTGTGTACTGAAAAAGGTCATATTTGGATCATTCTTTTCATTTTGTCTGGACGACAATATACGGGGATAAAACCCCAAAACTTTTTCTATTTTGAGGACTCGTTATTTATTACAAAGGATAACATGGAATCACCAATTAGCACACATACACACTCACACACACATGCAGTGTATCCACAAGAATACCCATCAATGGTAAAAAAATACAAACTCCACATAGACAGCTACTGGGCATGAGATTTAAACTTAGGAGGCTGAATCCGTGAGGTGGCAGTGTTAGCCAGTGTATAATACTGTACATATGAACAAAGCATATCAAAATTCGTACTTTTAATTAAATTTTAAACAAATGTTTTCACTGAACTGTTTATAAAGGAACATTAGGTGATAACATCCTTCAGAAGTCATAATGTATGCAGCTCTAAATTGATTTCTGATGTGTCAAGACACAATGTCTGCCACACTCTTTTGATGTGTGCCACTGCACTGTGTGTCTGTGAACATTACAGTGATTAAAGAGCGTCTGGGGTGGTGGTGGGGAAATTGGTGGGATGCTAATTGTTAGATTACCCATTTCAACATCTTGGTTTCTGTGGCATAGCCTCTTCAGCTGCTTTCTATGCAGTATAACTCACGTAGACTTCTGTATATCAAACTCTGCGCTTTTATTCAGACTTTTATAATACGGGCATTTTTGTCTTTTTCTTGAAGTTTTAGTATTGATAAAATTAAGCATAACAAATTTATCCTTATTTAAAACTTCAGTATCACTCTCAGAACAGTCAAGGAGAGTGACAGTTACATTAAGAAACTGCTTTTTTTGAATTTTAACATTTTCTTATTTTGCTTCCTTCACTTCTACCACAGCTTAGAGTCACCAGTTAAACAAACATGCATGTGTTTAGAAGAAAACCCCAAGCAGACATAGGGAAAAAACACAAAAGACAGTCCCAGGCCTGTGATTTGATCCCAGGACCCTGAAACTGTGAGGCAACCTCACTAGCCATTGCTCCACCATGTCTTTCCTTTAGTTTAAGACTACAATTCATTTGAATATCACTTGCGGAACCAATCATAATAAGATAGGTTTACTTAAAATAAAAAATAAATAAATATATAATAATAATAATAATAATAATAATAATAATAATAATAATAATAATTCTTTACATTTATATTGCACTTTTCTCACTACTCAAAGCACTTTACATAGTGAGTGGGGAGTCACTTCAACCACCTCCAGTGTAAAGCATCCATCTGAGTGATGCAACAGCCGCCATTTTTGTGCCAGTACTGCTCATTAGCTGCTATGTGGTGAAGGGGTGAGAGAGATAGTAAACCAGTTAGGAACAGGGGATACTTAAGGGGCCAGAATGACCAAGTCAAGGTGGACAATTCAGCCTGCTCATTGGGATACACCCTGCTCTTTATAAAGGATGCCCAGAGATTTTTCATGAACACAGAGAATTAGGGCCTCAGTTTTGATGTCACATCTGAAGGACAGTGAAATTTTGTACAGAACATTTTTCCCATCACTGCACTTGGATCTACTCACAAACTACAGGGTAAGTGTCTCCTGTTGGCCTCCCCAACACCTCTTCCAGCAGCAACCCAAGCTTTTCCTAGATGGTCTCCCATCCAAGTATTGGCTGGGCCGAAACATGCTTACCGTCATGCGGATGACCTGTTCTGAAGTACATTTAGTATGGCTACTTCTTACAAAAAAGTGACTTTTAAGAAAGTAAGAATTTTTCAAAAGAGAGCAACTGCAGGTAACTTTATCTAATGTATCTCTTTTGATTTTTAGGAATCATTCACTCTGTCTATTTTTCCAAAACTGCGGACTCAATGACTGGATCTCAGGGAGTTACAGCCTATTCTGGTCATGATGGCTACAATACAGGGTGGGACACAGGTCCTAGATTGGACACCAGTCTGAAAAACGTACACATCCTAAACTTAATTAGACATGTTATTTAACTGAACACACATATCTTTGAAATGCGATAGGAAAATGGACTATCTGTAGAAATTTCATGAGAATATGAGTAGTGCATGCAGACTCAGCAGAGGCAATGACCAGAATAAGAAATGCAGCTTGAAAGCAACAGCTCTTGTGCCATCATGCCACCCTGTCAGAGATCAGCTAATAAAATGTCAGAATTGTTCTGCAGGTTATTAGGAATGCAGCATAGTAGCAAATTTTATTCTCTTTTATTATGGAGTGCTTTTTTCCTTAATCAACCCTTTCATTCTCTTCTGATTCTTCTTGACACTGAAGATTAGTAGACATTGAACTGCAGAGTCCAAGACTGCTAAATTCAGTTCTAAGCAATCACTTAATTTTTACAGCAACATCTTTTGCAGCAAATTAATGTGGTGTATATATGGAAACAATCTTTACACTTTATATTTTTAATAACATAAGAGTTTATTTAACACTAGTGATTTAACTTAGAATTTTAGAAATAACTAATACACTGTGATTTGCAAGGCTGTTTGCATAAATCCAACTATACATCAGGTTTGTCAGACCTTCCAATATTTTTTTACAGATTATAATAACGTAACATAGCTTTCTCAAACCTGCTTAATCCAATTCAGGGTAATGAGGGACCAGGACTGCCCCTGGAAACATGTTTACACACTAATAATGAAAAAGTGGTTAACAGTCAATTATTTGTATAATCAGCTGTGTCACTTAAAAAAAAATAGAAATATCCATGTAGTAGAAAAAAAACATTTAAACTGGTGTGACAGTGTATTATTATAATTACTGTATACAGGCTTATTAAATTCTACAGTTAGAAAAGCTAATAAAATATCCACAATGGAGTAAATGATCAGAGAAATGTCATTGAATACATTCAATTTCAGTTAGACAACCAAATTAAGTAATTTGTTTGAATGCATGTTGAATTAATGAAATTTTCCAATGTGTGTTTAAGTAATGGCAGAATATTTAAAGCTGATGTCTCATAGCTCGAGAATCTGGGGTGTGAATTCAGATAGCGGCGCTGTGTGGGGCTGTACATTTTTCCCCTTGCATTTGCGGGATTTGTCCTTTCTGCACTCTGATCTTCCTCCCAGATTCCCTAAAGAAATGCAGGTTAGGGGAACTGTAGCCCAAAATATTCCCATATGTATTTTAGTGATTAAAACAAGCTAATGTATAGTATATAATTCATAAAGCTTATGTTGAATTCAGTTTTAATCAAGAATCGATTATCAACCCCACTTAATCAAGTTTAGGATCAAAGGGGCAAGAACTATACAGAGTGGGGTTCATTATCAGTTTTGTCATGACGCGTACTCTGGCACACACCCGTAATAACTCCTAGCGGGCCAGCTAAGAGTCAGCCGTTAATCTATTGTGCACATTTTAAAGTCATGCTAACTTAAGCAGAATATGTGAAGTAAAAACGACATAAACCATGGTGGTGACTCCCCTAAACTGTGCTGCGGATTCAAGCCCAGGTCTGTGAAACTATGAGGCACAAGAAAACAGCAATTTAACTGACTTAACTATTTTCATTCTATATAACTAATAATATCTGTAACATTTGCAATAGAACATCACACTCGTTCAATTAAAGCAGCTTTCAGTTCAAGTGAAATCAGTCCATCAAGGTAGGGTGCCAGTCCACCACAAGGCATATTTGCTCACACCACCTCCGTGGACGTAAGCCAGTGACACTGCATAACATAAAAACACCACAAAGATGATGACCACCTTGGAAATAAAATTTAGAGTCCTGGACCCGAGAACCATCAGCACACAAGACTGAACCATAGTGAAGCAAAAGAGGCCTCAGGAATATGGAGAGCAGCAGCTTGTAAGTCAGATTCCAGACATTACTCGAGTGTTTTTACATTGCTATGGACATTAGTTCCACAGGGTGTCAGTGAAGTGCAGGCTTGTTTGTTTAAGGCTGAAGATTAGTTTAGCAGATGGCCTATGGAGTGCCAAGGAAGACAAACAGCAAAGCAGATCTTCAGAAATGTTGCGGTTTTTGCATTTTAGACGCTTTCTTATTTCTATCAATGTTTCTGAAGCAATGAGTAATACTAGTTCAAGTATTCAGTACAATTTGCAATAGTGCCTTGTTTTTAGCAGATGAATACATATCATGCATCTATAAATTTAACTTGAAATGTGTTTGAATATTATTTACACTGATACATTTGATTAAACTATTACAGAGTCCCATAAAGGAATTCATTGCAAAAATAATTGGTTATAAAATAAAACAATATACTAAATCACCCTGAGATAAGTTTGTAAGCATTTTTAGAAATTTTTAAAGTGTACACCACATTCTGTGATTCAACATCCCTTTGAAAGTTAAAGAAGGCTGTGCTCTATGATCTGCCCTAGACTAAGCAAAATTAACCAATGAATAAAATTTACCGAAGCAATCTTAATCTACTTTTTAAAAGTATAAAGTGTTCCAAGAACAATGATACAAATATTCAGTCTTCTTCAGAGGAAGTCACAAGCTTTTCTTTTTTAGCCTGAAAAGTTTTAGCCTCAAAAGCTGGATGAAATATAAAGCAGAATTCCTGCGTTTTATGTTCTCCATGGTTTGTGCGGAGATACACTGCAGTCTCCTTCCATGCTGTCGCTGAGGACGTCCACAGAGATGGCACAATCAACACACCCAGGACTTAGTTTACTTGGCACTGGCAATATAAAAATTAATTTTTCAAACGTACTTAATATCTCAGTGTCATAAAAATAAACAGAAACAGTAAACCCTTCAACTGTACCTCAATTTGAAATTCCCTCTGCTCCAGCACCATACAGCCAACTGTCGCTGATCCAATTCATTTCATGCAGAGAGTCGGATTTCAGCTTATACCAAGGCACATGTGAGGAGCAGGGGGTTAAAAAATGTGGACAATAAGGCGTATTAGTCTCCCACACCCTTAGCTGATGTTAAGAAACACTTATTTTACATTGTTCAGTAACAAAATATGTTCACTTGTTGAGGTTTATTCGGTGGTATATTTTGCCTAATATACTGTACTTTTCCCTACACTATATTACTTAGTAGGCAGTTTCTTGTTTTCCCAGAGGGAGTTTTGCCATCTACTGATTTTGGAGCTTGACTCCCTTTTTTGAGTATTAGAAATAAGCAAACTGAATGAAACAAATACGAAACACAGACATGCATGTCAATAAAGCTCTCTTCTTCTGTTCTTCAGTCGGTGAGATGGTAATCTTGTGTTGTGTGCAGACAATGAGGAAGCTGGGGGGAGGAGGAAGTTACATGAGGTTGTTCGGAACAAACAACAGTCTATTAATTCCATGAGAGTACTGCTTTGTTTCATGATTTTCTAGATGTTTTTGATGCCCTACTGAGCCTGTATGCTTACTTTATAATAAGGTACTGTAACTAATGCAGTGGTTAAGCAACTTTGACTTTAAATCAAAAGGTTGCTGGTTCAGTTCCTGTTTCTGGCCACTTAACAGTCCTGTGCTACAACTGTAAAACAATGACCTAATCTATTGTGTTGCATTCTTATCTTGTAAGTCACCTTACATGACGGCATTAGCCAAATCTAAATCATAATAGTAAGAAAAGCATTAACTATCAATGCTGTTTCCATGGCTCAATACCAAACATCATTTCTCAGTTTTAAAAATGACTTAATGGGAACCTATCCAGTGGGAAAATATAATTAAAGGCATTGAAAGTAAGAAGGTCACATACAGATGTAAAAGGACATCAATTGTTTTCCATTTTGTGCCTTTCATTTTTGTACAATTGCAAATAAATTGTTAGAATGCAGACTTAGGTGGTTGGGATAAATTTGAAGGACATGGTTATATACCAGAAGAAAGAAACACTTTTAATCTGAACATGCACTGACTCCCGACAGAGTGAAAAATACCAGAATAAAATAGGCAGTGCTCATACTGTTTTTTTGTCTTAAGGTTTATTCAGATGATACAGAGTAGTTACTGTACCAGTGTCACAAGAGCCACTGACAATAGAGCTACAGTATTTAAACTCATCTAACTGCAGTAATGAAAGATGATGGAGCAGTAGTCAGTACTAGTGGCTAAGCACCAGGAGACTGTGCTCAAATCCTGATCTGACTGTTATCTCTATGAAATTCATGCAAGATTTACATTGACACATTGGTTTCTTCTCCTACATCCTAAATATGTGCCTGTAAGGTTAATCGATATATCTGTTTAGTAATTAGTATGGTTATGTGAATATGATCTAAGAGGTGTTGGCACCATAATACTACCAGGTAAGGGCTATTCTCCCTTAAGATATAAACTGGACAAAGTGAATGTAGAAAATAAATAGATACATGATCCCATCATAAAACCTGCCTTGCTTATTATGACAGTGTTAGAAAGATCACCAAAAAAAGAGCTGCCAATATCTAACCATCTCTCGGATGGAATGATTACTGCCTCACAGCATGATGTGCTTTTATTTGTGACTAGTTGGCTCTGAAATTTTAATGCCTCAGCTCATTTCTGGTATAATTATGGTAAATATTAGGATTGTTTAGTAGTTCAGGACAGGGAGACATGGAAATTGCATAGCTCAGCCCAAAAACATTACAGCTGTTTTCTTTGAATTTATTTCATGTACATTTTATAATTTTCATGTTATTCTTTTCAATAGATGTTCTTTGTGAGTCCTGTGATAGACTAGCGCCCTGTCCCAAGCTGCTTCCTACCTTATACCCTTTTATTACATAGCACTAAGGTGACTAATAGATGCACTACAGGTAGACCTGAAAGACCTAATTTCAGATTGTCATCCAGATTTTTGAGAAGGAATAAAGCACAGAAATGGGGCTGCTGTTTTATGAAAATAAAGGCCGCTACTAAAAGCAAAATTTAAGGTTGAAAGTGCCACACAACTAGAAGAAGATGGTCTTAGAAAATTGAGTCCTCTGGTACACGTAGTACTTCCATTTTTTTTGGATTCTTCTAACTCCTTGTAATGTGATATGACATGTATACAAATTTGATAAGGGTTTGGGAGGGATATGGTTGTTGCTCTTGTTTATAAACAGTACATATACTTTGAACAATGGGGTGAGTTTCAGGGGTCCTTGCTGGTAAAATACTTGCAAAATTGCAAAGAACTGTGGTGTCCCCTTGTATATCAGACACTCTGGTTTTGAAAACAGAAACTTCAAGTCTGGATACAACACAGCCCAGGAGTGATAGATAGCTTGACCAATTTATCACTTGCACAGCTCAGTAAAGGGGTGTCCCATGCACATAGTTCCTCCATATTAATTTTCACCTGTTCTTTTCTGTACAATGCATAAACATTCAATTTATTGCATAAGCCATGTAAACGTGCAGCCGACAACAATCAATGCTATATGTAATAAGTTAAAGGAAACCACAATTCAGCACATATTGCTTTTGATCTAAACCCACCAAAACAGTACAAAATTAGTACAAGTTAGTACAATCAAATCTAATCAAAAGCTGCCATTTTTACAGGATGTGCTCCAGGGTCAACTTATATTTATACCCAAAATTCCCATTATTCCTACAAATTACCTGTTTGAATTCAAAAGAATAAAGTTTTCTGTTGTGGAAGAATACACCTTGACACAAGAAAAAGGTTTGGGGCAGCCGCCTGTATACTTAAAATAAGGCTGCAAAAATAGGTAATTAAAGGCAAGGTTGTTTACAGATTCAAGTCCAGAACAGAAGCAACTTACAGAAGGAAGATAGCAGATTTTTAAGATCTCTCATGGGAAGTGATGTCATCAAGCCTAGAACTGGAAGTGATGTCATTGGGGCCAAAAACAGAAGTGTTGTCAGCTGGTCCAGAAGTGACATCATCAAGACCATAAGTGATGTCATTGACCCTGGAATCAGAAATGGTGTCCTCAATCCCAGGTAGAATGTTTCGTGTTTGGTCTGCAGGGTTGAAAGAGAAAGGATTATTGTACTCTGCTGCCCCCTGGCCTAGTGTGGAATTACCTTCTTTTGAGCCCTTTAGCTGCCTCCCAATCGCACGTGTGTGACACTGTAAAATTGTGTTTTGCAGTGACTGCCAACAAAAGTCAATTTAGTCAGTATGGCAGGAATGCTTTACTGATGGCCAATTGTAATTATAGAATTTCCTGGGTGAAAACGTTCAGGAAGATCACCAAACACCTACATATTAAACACTTAAAAACATCTGTATATGACCCCCAGATGATAGGGTTGGTGGAGCATTACAACCAAATGCTAACACAATGATGTTTTAGAAGGTTGTACAAGAAGATGGAAGATGCTGGGATCAGGTTATTTCTTTGGTCTTCTTTGGTTATCAGGAGTTTTCCTACTTTGAGTTGCTGTAAGGGAGACAGCTGAATGGACTGCTCAAGGAGGGCTGGGAGGCAGAAGCCTTGCCTTTAGTTAACATACTGGAGTATATTACCTAGTTGAGTGAGTGATTCACAAAAATATGAATGAACACAAAGAACATGTGCAAAGAGTGTAATCTGGGTTACTGTATAACCCAGGGAGCAGCGTTATGGGAATTTCAACCTAGAGATCAAGTAATGGTGCTTATTCTAAAGTCTCACTCTGTTATTAGTCCACTGATAGGGACTTTTTGAAATTAAAGAGTAAAGAGGTTTGGTGGATTACTTGCTTGTTCAACCTTAACCTAAAGAATATGTATACTACATCAATCTGTCAAAGCTGTGGAAGAAAGATTGGTAGATCGTGCTTTAAGAATTCAAACTCACTAATTCTTAAGGAGAAAAGTATCATTTACCCAAAAGACACAGTTGAAAACTGCTATCCTGTCCATTTCAAAAACAGTACACACCAAGCAGGACCTGACTTCACTTTTTGCTCATGACATCATCACAGAGCTGGGGGTCATTGTGACTGAATACCCGTGTCAGCTCAATGAGGTAAAGAATGCAGAGGTTGAGATGACAATTAAACGTATGCTTGGTCTAGGGGTTATAGAGGAAAGCTTCAGCCCTTGGTCAAGTCCTATTGTTTTAGTGCCAATACCTACTGGTCGCTGGCACTTTTGTAATGATATTTTACCCCATGCACCAAGTGGATGACCTACTTGAACAACTGGAGAAAGCCCAATATTTTTTTCACTCTTCATATGACAAATGGGTATTGACAGATTCCCTTGAGAAATTAGGCAAAAGAAAAAAATGCATTCAGTACCTCAGCAGGAGCAAACTTTTCTGGCTCTTTAGAGATATTACCAATGTTTTGTGCTTCGGTTCTTGGAAAGAGCTACACCTTTGACTCAGTTTACTAGGAAACAGACCTCTAATGCTAAGGTGTGGATTCAAAAAGCTGAAGCAGCACTGCACCATTGACCTTAAGAAAGCTCTAATATCAGCCAGGCTAACATGTCTGACACCAGCCTGGTAACGATGATCACTAGGATGGTCAAAGCTGCTGGACCAGAAGAGAAAGTATGCGACTTTGGAAAGTGAGGCACTCGCCATAAAGTTGGCTGTTACCCAAATGAGGTATTACAACAACAACATTTATTTATATAGCACATTTTCATGCAAATAATGCAGCTCAAAGTGGTTTACATGATCAAGAAAGGGAAAAAAGACAAAATAAATAAGAATTAAAATAAGGGAACACTAATTAACATAGAATAAAAGTAAGGTCCAATGGCCAGGGAGAACAGAAAAAACAAAAAAAAACTTCAGACGGCTGGAGAAAAAAAAATGTGCAGGGGTTCTAGGCCACAAAACCACCCAGCACCCTCTAGGCATTCTACCTAACATAAATGATCAGTCCTCAATGTATTCAGGGTTCTCTTGGAAGAACTTGATGATGGCAGTCATGTGGACTTCTTGCCTTTAATCCATCAATGTAGGTACATCACGGTGCTTTGATCAGGTGGTGGTGGCACAGGTTGCCACCCCAGAAAACCAGAAATAGAACAGAAGAGAAAGTAGGGGTTAGTACGGATTTTGAATATGAATACCATGAATAATAATTAATGATAATTAATTGAATTTACAGAGCATCAAGATTAAACTAAGATGAAGCTATGAGAAAGCCATGTTAAAGTAATATGTTTTCAGTATTTTTTTAAAGTGCTCCACCGTATTAGCCTGGCGAATTCCTATTGGCAGGCTATTCCAGATTTTAGGTGCATAACAGCAGAAGGCCGCCTCACCACTTCTTTTAAGTTTAGCTCTTGGAATTCTAAGCAGACACTCATTTGAGGATCTAAGGTTACGATTTGGAATATAAGGTGTCAGACATTCCGAAATATAAGATGGAGCGAGATTATTTAAAGCTTTGTAAACTATAAGCAGAATTTTAAAGTCAATTCTAAATGACACAGGTAACCAATGTAGTGACATCAAAACTGGAGAGATGTGCTTGAATTTTCTTTTCCTAGTTAGGATTCTAGCAGCTGCATTCTGCACTCGTTGCAAATGATTTATGTCTTTTTTGAATAGTCCTGAGAGGAGAGCGGTACAGTAATCTAGTTGACTGAAAACAAAAGCGTGGATTAATTTCTCAGAATCTTTCAATGATATAAAAGGTCTAACTTTTTTATTTCTTAAGGGGAAAAATGCTGTCCTAGTAATCTGATTAATATGTGATTTAAAATTCAGGTCA
Organism: Polypterus senegalus; assembly: GCF_016835505.1. Lineage (NCBI taxonomy): Eukaryota > Metazoa > Chordata > Cladistia > Polypteriformes > Polypteridae > Polypterus > Polypterus senegalus. Next base: position 58,512,825 of record NC_053155.1, read on the forward strand.
GAGTCAATACTTATCCCTAAATTCTTTACCTCCGTCTTGACTTTTAATCCTAATGCATCTAGTTTATTTCTAAAAACCTCATTATATCCATTATTGCCAATCACTAAAATGTGTGTTTTCTCTTTATTTAGTTTGAGAAAATTAGTGCACATCCAATCAGAAACACAAGTAAGACATTGTGTCAGTGAATCAAGAGAGTCAGGGTCGTCAGGCGCTATTTATAAGGTACAGTTGTGTGTCATCAGCACAGCTATGGTAGCTCATGTTATGCCCCAAATGAGGTATTACTTCTTTAGTAGAGAGTTTACATTGATTACTGATCATGCTCCTTTACAGTGGCTAACATCTCACAAGGAGATCTAACTCGAGGGGTGATTTCTGAATTTACAGCCTGAAAGATTCAAGATTCTACATCATAAGGGTCTTCTTCATGCCAAAGGCCAAAGCTTCTCTCCCTTGTTCATGACTTCTTGGATATCTCTATGCATCTCACTGAGGATGTGCTAAGAAGTAAGCTTTGTCAAGCACATGCAAGTATCTTTAGGACGCAGGACAGGTAAGCAATATCATGCCAGGATACGAGGGGGCACTCTAACACAGAATTTCTTTCCATCCGTAGTTCAGAAGACAAGTGATGGCATTTCCTGGGTATTCACCACCAAAACTCATCACTTCCAAGGACCAGCTCTTTAAAATCACCCAGCACCAGAAGGATGCAGTCAGGGTTGAGACTCACTGCAACTGAGATAGAATGCTCAGAAGCACTACTTTCATTTTCTGGTTCAAAAGCACCCTTGTGGGCTATTTGTATTTCTTTTTCTCATATTGCGCTACATTAAACAAAGGCTTGCTTGTTTCTCAACCACATATTGATTACTGGATCACTACCGATTAGTAGATCAACCACATTGTTAAAACCACTGACAACTAAATAACATTGATTATCTCATTACAATGGCACCTGTCAAGGTGTTGCAAATGCTAAGTGGCAAGTGAACAGTCTGTTCTTGAATGTGATGTGTTGGAAGCAGGAAAAATGGGCAAGCATAAGTATTTAACAAGGGCCAAATTGTGACGGCTATATGACTGAATCAGAACATCTCCAAAACAGCAGGTCTTATGGGATGCTCACACGATACAGTGGTTAGCACTTGCTAAAAGTGATTCATGGAAGGACCGCCAGTGACAGCAACAGGGCCATGGGTGCTCAAGGCCCAGTTATGTATATGTGAATGAAGGCTAGCCCCTCGGGTCCAATCCCACAGAAGAGTTATTCGGAACGAGCATCTGTGGAATGTGCTGGAAAAGCATGTATAAATGCACCAAATAGGGATTTATTTCTGTGTGTTAAAATTTTGAGGATATTAAATTTCACTGGTATGGTTGGGTGTGGGGATGTCCATGAAAACAACTTTACGATGTACTGTATGATAATGCTGTCTTGATGGGCTCCCATTCCCCACAATTTAGTAATTAAAAAACAGAGGATAGTAGATACAAAGATGAAAAGTATATCAATCTATTATGCCTTAAAAATAAACAAAGGATTGAGGACGATTATAAGCATAACCACAAAGCTAAATTTCCTTTCCTTTTAGACGGCTCAACTGTTGCTATTGAAGATTTTTGCAGGTTACATGCATGCCACAGTATGTATGAAGCACGTCATGGATAAAGCTCATCAGGCTTGTGGCAGAGGTTCAGAAAAAAACCACAGACCAAAGACTATAACAGGATGTGATGGTCAGCATGTTAGAAATATCGCGTAGTTGCAATCAATCGGTTGATGCCAACTACCTCACCATTAATTTGCACACAGACTTCTGTGAGGTAACATGTGTGTGAATTAAAAAGTTAAACAGCATAAATATGCATCTTGCAGTTTTTTCAAGGAATGGAACAACACAAAACATTCTGATATGAAGCCTATGAAAATATAAATTTAGCAGTAACTATTTTAGCTTACTCCACTCATCTAACCCCTCCCTTATACTCTTTGTAATTGAAGGTCTTTATACTATAAATCATACATAGCAGATTTACAACATTTTCAAAATAATGTTTTTTATTTGAAGTTAATGTCACTTATAGTATTCAGTACAACTGCTTACAGCACAAGGTACATAAACCAGACTTTCCATTTGATCTGCATAGTCTTCATATTACAGTCTATATACCAATCTTTTTTAATGAGGTAGTGCAATATATATATTTACTAAAAACACCCATTTGTTTCCTTCCTTAACTTAAAAGCAGCACATCGACATCATCAAAGTTTCCACTGACATTCTCAAGCCTTACTTAACTGGAAAATGTGCTTCAATGTCTTATCTGCTACATATTTGTCAATTTATTGAAGACAAGCTTTTCTGGAATAATCCAATGCCAGTGAGTGTATCAAGTATATCATTAGATGATTCCAAATGTTTACAGATTGATTGAGAAATATCTAAAATAGGTGTTATAATCTGAAATTTTGCACTCATAATTTGTTTTTTGTGCATTTTCTGTTTATTGATTTTCTAAAATGTTTTATTATTTTGGCAACAAAATTTGGTTTTATGTGGTGGTACAGTAGCTACCACTTTGTATCGATCAATGCATTGCCACAGACATATCATTTATTGCTTCTAAGCCCATTGCTGGTTATGTGACACAAAGGTCACACAACATATTAGGTCATTTTGTCCTGCTTATATAATATGATGGTAGACAGCTTGGGCCATTTGAATGTTGGATTTGATATGAAATACAAATGACTTCATTCTTGAGGTGTTGTGCATGTGAAAATCAAAGGGCTGAAAAAGAAAGAAAGAAAGAAAGAAAAAGAATTATGCTACAGAATTGAAAAAGGAGAGCATACTGCTATCATAACTTGGTTCAATTTTGCATGGGCACAATTCATGCTATGGGGCATAGATTAAGAATGGCATCACCTCAGTTTTTGTGAGTGAACAGTGAATTGTTGTTTGTAATGTGCTGCACATGCCTAAATACCCAAAAAGCACAAGTGTTGGTACAGTGCATTCAGAGAGCATTCAGACTCTTTCACTTTGTTCACATTTGGTTACGTTGCAGCTGTATGCTAAAATTGTTTAAATGAATTCATCAAGCAATACTCAATATTACAGAATGACAAAGTGATAGGGGGATTTTAGAAACTGAACTTTAGAAAATTATTTGTGTTTCTGTGTATATATATATTTGCTCACCTACCCCCCAGCCTGTGCTACGCGCCATCCACCTCACGTCTCTACCACTCGCGTTGTGAAGAGGGGGGCTGAACGCATCCCAAGGAGACGCGGTTGCTCCTCAGAAACCCCCATTTAAATAGTGACACAATGGGAAACAAATAGTTTTTTTTACCTCCTCTTTGCTCGATCAGCTGCTGCCATGCTGCATGATCTGCATCTCGTGCGGCACTTTGAACATTTAAAAGCCTGTACAGCAGCTGTCCTACACTTTGACTTTTATTTCTGGCCCGGAGTGTGGTTAAATCTCTTGGCACAAAGTCTCATCTCGTGGAACATTAGTTCTTGATATTTTTTAGTTTATAATGTAAAAACGGAACAAGAATCTGAAAATCTAACAACATTACATTAAAGTTCGATAAATTCTGAAAAGAATGATACCAAACATATATCTGTAGGTTTTAAAATAACGTCACATGAAATTGTTGCACAAAATTGTTGTACTTTTATATATTTATATGTGTATGTGTGTGTGTGTGTGTGCGCGTGTATATGTATGTATATACTGTATACATGTATATATATTTTTAACCTCTGGTTATTTTCCCTTTCTCACAATAATGTTTGGATAGAGACTTATTATTTCTTGGCTCCTGTCTTGTCCTGGATTTCAGTCCCTTGCTCTTCTTGCTCACCAGGCTGAGTGTAGATTCTTTTCAAAGGGCATGTTAATACTCAAACATTCATCTGTAAGACTTGCTTTACCTCATTTTTATATATATATGGTGAGCGAAAACGTAACAGATGGGGGGGTTGCTAGATGGTAGTAATGCCTGTCATTCTAACCTTTCAGAACTAAAGAAGAAAAATGATTCAGAAATAACATCCACAGACAATAATTCAGACGACAGTTCACTATCCACTTCCTCATCTATATCATCACTTCCCGGCTCCTTGAGATGACATCACCTTCGGTCCGCTCCTGATCCAACATCAGCTCCAACTGATGACAACACTTCCGGTCCCCGTCCGATGACGTCATTTCTGGCCCCCGAGGATGACGTCCCTTCCGGTCCCTTCCGACTGATGTCACTTCCGGTTCCAGCTGATGATGTCACTTCTGGTCCCTTCCCAATGATGTCACTTCTGACTCCAGCTGATGACGTCACATCCAATTTCTAATTTCCGACGGCCATTTTGTCATCTGTATAAAAGCCATCCACTTTTCATCTGTCTTTGTCAAATGTCTGATATATATTTATCATCTTGACCTTAAAAATCATCGAGATTATACAGGGCAATTCCCCAACTCTTACTATCAATTTTCTGGAGTTATTTCTCATCACTATATATATATATATATATATATATACAGTGCATCTGGAAAGTATTCACAGCGCATCACTTTTTCCACATTTTGTTATGTTACAGCCATATTCCAAAATGGATTAAATTAATTTTTTTCTTCAGAATTCTACACACAACACCCTATAATGACAATGTGAAAAAGGTTTACTTGAGTTTTTTGCAAATTTATTAAAAATAGAAAAACTGAGAAATCACATGCACATAAGTATTCACAGCCTTTGCTCAATACTTTGCTGATGCACCTTTGGCAGCAATTACAGCCTCAAGTCTTTTTGAATATGATGCCACAATCTTGGCACACCTATCCTTGGCCAGTTTCGCTCATTCCTCTTTGCAGCACCTCTCAAGCTCCATCAGATTGGATGGGAAGCGTCGGTGCACAGCCATTCTAAGATCTCTCCAGAGATGTTCAATCAGATTCAAGTCTGGGCTCTGGCTGGGCCACTCAAGGACATTCCCAGAGTTGTCCTGAAGCCACTCCTTTGATATCTTGGCTGTGTGCTTAGGGTCGTTGTCCTGCTGAAAGATGAACCGTCGCCCCAGTCTGAGGTCAAGAGCGCTCTGGAGCAGGTTTTCATCCAGGATGTCTCTGTACATTGTTGCAGTCATCTTTCCCTTTATCCTGACTAGTCTATCAGTTCCTGCCACTGAAAACTTCCCCACAGCATGATGCTGCCACCACCACGATTCATTGTAGGGATGGTATTGGCCTGGTGATGAGCGGTGCCAGGTTTCCTCTAAACGTGATGCCCGGCAAAGAGTTCAATCTTTGTCTCATCAGAAAAGAGAATTTTGTTTCTCATGGTCTGAGAGTCCTTCAGGTGCCTTTTGGCCAACTCCAGGTGGGCTGCCATGGGCCTTTTACTAAGGAGTGACTTCCGTCTGGCCGCTCTACCATACTGGCCTAATTGGTGGATTGCTGCAGAGATGGTTGTCCTTCTAGAATTAATCAATCAATCAATCAACATTTATTTATATAGCACATTTTCATACAAAAAAATGTAGCTCAAAGTGCTTTACAAAATGAATAGAAAAATAGAAGACACAATAAGAAATAAACATAAGTCAACATTAATTAACATAGAATAAGTAAGGTCCGATGGCCAGGGTGGACAGAAAAAACAAAAAAAAATCTACAAATGCTGGAGAAAAAAATAAAATCTGTAGGGGTTCCAGACCAAGAGACCGCCCAGTCCCCTCTGGGCAATCTACCTAACATAAATCAAACAGTCCTCTTTGTATTTAGGGTTTTCATGGAAGGACCTGATGATGATGGTCACGTAGACTTCTGGCTTTCAGTCCATCAATGTTGGTGCATCATGATGCTTTGAGTAGGTGGTGGTGGCACAGGCCGCCACCACAAAGAAACCGGAAAAAGAAACAGAAGAGAGAGTAGGGGTCAGTACGGAAGGTTCTCCTCTCTCCACAGAGGACCTCTGGAGCTCTGACAGAGTGACCATGGGGTTCTTGGTCACCTCCCTGACTAAGGCTCTTCTCCCCCGATCGTTCAGTTTAGATGGCCGGCCAGCTCTAGGAAGAGTCCTGGTGGTTTTCAACTTCTTCTACTTACGGATGATGGAGGCCACTATGCTCATTGGGACCTTCAAAGCAGCAGAAATTTTTCTGTAACCTTCCCCAGATTTGTGCCTCGAGACAATCCTGTCTCAGAGGTCTACAGACAATTCCTTTCACTTCATGCTTGGTTTGCGCTCTGACATGAACTGTCAACTGTGGGACCTTCTATAGACAGATGTGTGCCTTTCCAAATCCTGTCCAATCAACTGAATTTACCACAGGTGGACTCCAATTAAGCTGCAGAAACATTTCAAGGATGATCAGGGGAAACAGGATGCACCTGAGCTCAATTTTGAGCTTCATGGCAAAGGCTGTGAATACTTATGTACATGTGCTTTCTCAATTTTTTTATTTTTAATACATTTGCAAAAATCTCAAGTAAACTTTTTTCACATTGTCATTATGGGGTGTTGTGTGTTGTGTTTTTCTGAGGAAAAAAATGAATTTAATCCATTTTGTGAATAAGGCTGTAACATAACAAAATGTGGAAAAAGTGATATGCTGTGAATACTTTCCGGATGCACTGTATATATACGAGGGGGGACCCAAAAATAACCGGAAATATTTTTAAAACGTGTTTAATTTAATTTTCTGTGCAAACTACAATTAGTCTCCTTCAAAGTACTCTCCATTGGCGGAAATACACTTATCTAACCATTTGTTCCATTGTTCGAAACATTTTTTAAATTTGTCTGAAGTAATGCCCATTAATGCTCTGGTCGTTTCTTGTTTTACCACTTCGACGTCAGCAAAACACCTTCCTTTCAAGTCTTTTTTCATCCAAGGGAACAAAAAAAAAATCACACAGAGCTAAATCCGGTGAGTAGGGTGGGTGGTTCAGGGTTGTCATACCGTTTCAATAACAATAGTTTCTGCTACACTTTTTTCAAGAAGAAAACAAAATTTCACTGCCGTGCGTTGCTCACGATAATCGGCCATCGTAAATAAACGACGCTTGCACAAAACTACTTTTACAAAATTCACTGAACACAAGCACAACCTTCCAGACTGTTGGCACTTGGCAGACTGACTTGTGAGCAGTGTAACTAGATCACCCTAGCCCTAATTACATCGCCCAACCACATACTACAAGTACCAACCTAACAACACCAAAATTCCGGTTATTTTTGGGTCCCCTCGTATATATATATATATATATATATATTGTGACAGATAGTGGCTGTATCACTCTCTTGAACCCTTGTCCATGACTCCAGACACCAGGAAAAAGTCCAAAGGTTGACTTTATTTAAATGCAACAGTGCACAAAGCACCCTCTCCTCCACTATACTCATACAAATAATCACAATAATACAATCACTCTCCACCACTCCTAGACGCGTTGCCGCCCTTCCACCCAGCTCAGCTCGCCATCTGGGAGCTCCCACAGTCCTTTTATACACCCTGACCTGGAAGTGTTTCCAGTCCCCAGTCCATGTGATTCTTTATCAGGTACAAGTCCTTTTCTTCACCCCGGACGCAAGTCACTTCTGTTGTTGCTCTTCCTATGACGGTTATAGGGCACAAATGATTCTTCGGTCCTCCCTGCAGTTCCCTCTTGCGGCCCCAGTGGTATCCAGCAGGGTCGTGTATAAAAACTACATAGTCCATGATTCCCTGCTGGTCTTCAGGGCACCTCCATACTGAAGGGAGGGCTCCATCTGGCGGGCTGGGGGTATTGGCCAGGATGACAAGCCGGCCATATACCACAGTACTCCTCCCCCAGCGAAAAACTATGGTTTTGAGCATCCTATTCCGAAAGGGACATCTTCCCCCAAGGAGATCCAAAGGTCGGGCCCAGATGATGCAGCTGACACTCCCGTGTGAACCTAGGAGGAACAATATAAGAATCATTGCTTTGATCCCTTGCCCTCCTAGGACAATCTCTCCATTCATGGCCCGGCCTGCGGCATTCATAGCACAGCCGGGGTCCCCTTGGTAGTCTCTCTCTGCGGGACTTGAAGCACCTAGGTACTTCTGGCTCCACCCTTTTCTCCTCTTGGGAGGATTCATTGGCTGCCCTCGTGCTTTTTACGCCCTTTTCTAACTTGTCAGGAGACCCCTGTTTTACTGTAGTGATCTCCTGTTTCATCTGGGGCTTGTCCACAGTCTGAGTCTCTCTATGAGATAAAGAGAGAACCTTTACTGTCTGAAACCCTTTTGTTTAACAAATGACCATTGGCGGCATCTTTAGGGCCACCTCGCTCCGGGAGTCAGCACTGTCCAGCTGCTCTGAATTGATCGGCCCTTCCCCCGACCACTCGTCAATGATCCGGCCTCTCTTGTAGGGCATGCATTTATCTGGCACCCGCTATTAATTAAATGCGGACCTTTTCACTCTGCGTCCCCATTTCTTTATATACAGTACGGTTCTCACTTACCTGTACTGCCGCATTTGTCATTACGGGAGGCTCCCCACCAAATCGCCGCATGTAATTCCTCACCTTATCTAACGCCGCTTTGGCTGCTGCTCCCAATTCCCCAACGATCCTCTGAATGTTTGTCAGGACCTGCAAGAAACTTTGTATGGGCTCAATCAGCTTTTCGAGTTACCGCAAGTCAACAATATTTACTTCGGCCGGCGGTAGACTTACTTCCTTGTTTGTCTTACCTGCCGGCCGGGAGCCAATAAGCATGCCCGCTTCTGGCATGTGCTCTGACGGGTCTCGTGGAGGCTTCTGGGAATTGGAGTTTATTTTGGTTAAGGGCCGGGTCGCCTCCTTTGGCGGACTGCGGTCTGTCTTTATTAATTTTCCGACATCCCGATCAGCCATTTCTCGACCCTCCTTACCTTCTTTCGTGGTGGGTGGTGCTTCGATCGCCTCCCGCTTCCCCTTCGGAAAGTCCGGGACCGTCTCTTTAAGGGCAAAGTTGCAAGCAGCAGGATGCGGACCTTCTCCTTCCCAAAATGCCCCGGGTTTGGTCACGTGTCCCTTGCCGGCAGCCAGGCATGCAGGAGTCCCTTCTTGTGTTTGTCTGTTCACACCGGAGTATACCACTGTCTTCAGGAATGTCTCCTGCCTCCCGAAGGGCCTCCGGATGGACATCTGGGAGGTATGTGCATGGGAGAAATCCTTTCCTGGCACATACCTCTTTGAATTCGTCCTCTTCCGGATGCTTTTCCCTATACGTGTAGCCGCTCCATGGAGCTTTTTGAGTGTAGGCCACATGAAACGCAGGACCTCCAGTTGAACTGCCGCTCTGCCTGTTCTTCTTTTCCCCATGACGGTCGTTGAAAAAATAAAAAAGGTTCTGGTGATGTTGCTGTGTGACCTGATGCTGTCGTCTTAGGGTTCTCTGCCCACAGAATATTTATGTACAGGTCCTCTGCCAAAAGGACGGCCAGAGAATCCTGGCCGACTACGCCACTGTGACAGACAGAGGCTGTATTGCTCTCTTGAACCCTTGTCCACGACTCCAGACACCAGGAAAAAGTCCAAAGGTTGACTTTATTTAAATGCAACAGTGCACAAAGCACCCTCTCCTCCACTATACTCATACAAATAATCACAATAATACAATCACTCTCCACCACTCCCAGACGCGTTGCCACCCTGCCAACCAGCTCAGCTCGCCATCTGGGAGCTCCCACAGTCCTTTTATACACCCTGACCCGGAAGTGTTCCCAGTCCCCAGTCCATGTGATTCTTTATCACTTCCGGGTCAGGTACAAGTCCTTTTCTTCACCCCGGAAGCACGTCAATTCTGTTGTCGCTCTTCCTATGACGCACTTCCGGGTTAAAGGGCATAAATGATTCTTCAGTCCTCCCTACAACTCCCTCTTGCGGCTCCTGTGGTATCCAGCAGGGTCGGCTCCATCTGGCGGCCTGGGGGTATTGGCCAGGATGACAAGCCGGCCATATACCACAATATATACAGTGGTGCTTGAAAGTTTGTGAACCCTTTAGAATTTTCTATATTTCTGCATAAATATGACCTAAAACATCATCAGATTTTCACTCAAGTCCTAAAAGTAGATAAAGAGAAACAAGTTAAACAAATGAGACAAAAATATTATAAAGTTCAAACAAAAATAATGATAAAAACTGATAAAACATAAAATCTTTTGTATAGGGTGTCTCTGTTTAAGGCCTACATATACTGTTACATTTCTTTAGGTTTCTCTTACATAGTCCCTATACAAAATGCAACACGGTCAGAAAACTGTATCCTTCTTATTGTGAGCAAATCTAGCAGTTCATTTTTCTAGATAACTAACAGACTGACTGAAATTCTATAATTTCAATACAAATATAGCTGAACAATAAGGATGTTCTATCATAGGTTAGCTGTAGGTGCTAAAACAGAATCTTCCATATTTATGTTGCTATGATCCAGGGGGTTTGGTGTGTGTTGGGTGCAGCAACGTAATATCAGCGCACATATATGAAATATACAGCCTTTTGTGGAATTAAACATTAGCATTAATTTTCTAGTATTGGCTCTTACACTGAATTTAGACTGTGAGAAGTTTTAACCATCTGCAAAGTCATTCAGAGTTATTCAATGCAAAAGAACAATGGTGATAATTACTTGTCATCCTAAGAAAATGCAAGAACAGCATGGCTATGTTCTCAATCTAACATTCCTAAAGTAAACATTGCTAGTTTGCTGCTGATCAGTAGCCTCTGTAGGACTTATAAAACCAATGTCATATAAACATTAAATTGTAGAATATTACAATATGTCCAATATAAGCACATATTATCAGTCTGAATGTTATAAAGCATAAGCCTTTTTAATACAATTATAAAACAATGAAAATGACAGTAATCTGTAAGGACAGCAGTGGAGATCCATAGTAGCAGCTTTCTGTTGTCTGGAAGTTGGACTGGACCACTGCCCAGACAGGAGTTGGAGGAAGTTCACTACATTAGTTTTCTGGGCCTCTCAGACACAGCAGGATGCTGTCAGAGATACAGTACCTCCTGTTGCTACAGCTGTTGGATCACCCACAGTAATAGTGCTGAGGCATTTTGATTTTGATTGTGGATTTAACTTTTCACTTGCCTTTCAAGTAAGTAACATGGTTTTTGTTCAAAATTCTTAAAAATATTAAGGAACTTTTTTGTCACTGGGGCCAAAGGTTTTTATTGTTCACTCTTCCCTTCATCATATTGAATTAAAACTTGGCAAGCACTTGATGATTTTGGGACCGGTTTATATTGTGTCTAGGTTTCATGAGCTGCCTAATCATGGCATAGACATGCCCTTTGAAAGAATCTACACTCAGCCTGGTGAGCTAGAAGAGCAGGAATCTGGACAGGCAATAGTGCAGTGGTAGCTGTTGCCTTGCAGTAAGGAGATCAGGGTTCATGTTCCAGGTCCTCCCTGTGTGGAGATTGTATGTTATCCTGGCATCTGTATGGGCTCCCTCTGGGTGCTTCAGTTTCCTACTACATTCCTAAGATAAGCAGGTTAGGTGGATGTTTGATGCTAAATTGGCCGTGGTTTTCATTTTTGTGTGTTCATCTTGTAATGGACTCATGAGAGTACAGAGATTGTTCCTGCCATGCACCCTATGCTTGCTGGGTTGGGCTTCAGCTCCCCTGTCATCCTACTCAGGATTGAGTGACCTTAGAAAGTGGTGTGTTAGGTTCAAGTGTAAGGAACTTCATTGAACTAAATATTAGCCCCCTTGTGGAAAAAAAGCAAATCATGTATTCAAAAAGAAGTTACTTACATAGTACTTCTGATACATCCCTTGGCACTATAACTGAAGTCCATTTACTTTAGAAATTTCCCAGGAGAAGCTGGGTAGCCCAGCTAGTATATACAGTATATACCTATGTATGTATCATCACACATGTATGCACAGGAGACCACAATGTGGAGTCTGTGACCCATTTAAGGGAGAAGTATAAGGCAACCCCACGCTGTTTCAAGTGTGGGTAGCCAAGGCACACCATCCCCCTGCAACTCAGCGAACCAATGGACTGTAGTTGGGCTTAAGATAAAAGTATTGTGCCCCATATCTTTTCCCTTGGACAGGAGTGGTGGTGGTGAATGGTCACAGGGTTACGGCACTCATAGACACTGGCACAACATCTCTATTGTGGCTTGTCGTTGTGTCTTACTGCAACGGTGGCTCAAGGGAAAGACCAGTCTGTATTCAGGGCAAAATGTGGTGGTATCTGTCAGCTACCTGTGTGATCAGATTTGAAGACTCCATGAAGGCCATACAGGTAGTGGTGCTGCAAAAACCACTCTTTGCCGTCATACTTGGCAGAGACCGGTCTAAGATTGGAAGCAGTATGACATCCTGTTTCTTTGGACATGATAATCGATGGAAATAATTTCTCCCAAACTGTCTCCACACCATGTACACAACAGGCAAAAAACAGGCACATGGTTACCCACATGTGACATAGCGGAAGTTGTGATGACAACCCTGGAACCTACAGAGCCTGGGCCATCAACGTTGCGATCTGACACTCTTCCCATTGAAGTCTGTCTCGGACCCACTTACCACTTTGCAGTTTCAATATGGGCAAACCGTGGCATCCTTTAAATTAAAACAGAGGAATGATAATTCCCTTAAGTTTGCCAAAAATGCAGTAACCTCACTGAATGGTCATCACACCTTACACCCCATGCCATCTGGATCCCTCTTTGTTATTGACAATAATTTATTAGATCAGGTAGCTAAGCATGAGGGGGAGACAAAGTCATAGTTGTTGGTTCCAAAGACCTACCGGCAGCAGGTCTGTGAACTGGCATGTACCCATCTCCTAGATGCCCACCTGGCAACTGACAAAATACTAGAGAAGATTAAGCCCTGATTTTATTAGTCGGGAATCCAGGAAGATGTCCAACATTTGTGCGGTTCCCATCCGGAGTGTCAGTTAAGTCAGATTCCATAATCAATCGCATGGGAACTCATAGGCGTTTTTGCACGTGTCAGCATCCCGAAAGCAGTCTTAACAGACCAAGGGAAGCCTTTTACCTCGGAGACATTCAGGGAAGTTGCCAAGTTGCTTATGATCAAACATTTAAAAACTCCAGTATATCATCCTCAAACTGATGTTCTTGTCGGGAGGTTTAATCAGACTCTTAAGCAAATGTTACATAAGGTAGTCAGCGAGGATGGGAGGAATTGGGATTCATCAGGCTTCTCCCATTTTGAAGTATTATATGGGCATCAATGCCGTGGGATATTGGACATCCTAAAAGAAGGATGGGAAGAAGAGGCCCTCCCTTCTACTAACTTCTGCGTTCTAACTTCTTGGTTAGGAATATATTGTGCAGTTATGCAATAGATTTGACAAAATCAGACCTATCTTAAAAGAGAACATGGAAAAGGCACAGGCAGAGCAGTCCCAATGTTACGATTGTGGGACGGTACTCAGGGAATTCTGTTCGGGAGACCATATCATGGTACTTGTTCCTACCTCACACTCTAAATTAATGGCACATTGGCAGGGGCCATACAAACTTAAGGAGCGAAAAGGGCTCATTGATTATTTGGTTAAACAACCGAATCATCGACTGATTGTCAACGTCAATCTGCTAAAGCCGTGTAGGGACAGAAACCCAGATCCTTACCCCAGCCAGCTCTGTTTATTTTTCACCTATAAAAACACCCTTAACTTTGGTCCTAATTTAACACCCCAAAAAAGACAGGAGCTCAAAGCATTTATCCTGTTTGTCCCTGAGGTAGTGAATGAGAAACCGGGTCGGAACTCACTTATTGAGCATGATATTATAACAGACCTTGGGGTAATCGTCATTGAGCGTATGCTGGAACTAGGTATAATTGAAGAAAGTCTTAGTCCCTGGTCCAGCCCAATTGTATTGGTCCCTAAGCCCAACAGAGGTTGGAGGTTCTGCTATGACTTCCTTTGGCTTAATCAAGTCTCCCAGTTCTACACCTATACGATGCTGCGAGTGCTTGACTTCCTCGAGCTGCCCAGATGGGCAAAATATTAACCGCTCTTGACATGATGTAGGGCACTGGCAATATCATGTTCTTCCATTTGGATTGCACAGAGCACATGCCACCTTCCTCCATCTGGTGGATAAAGTGCTACGGCCCCACAATTTCTATAGTGCTTCCTACCTGGATGATGTACTCTTCTATTCCGACACATGGAAGAAACACCTGCAGCAGCTTCAGGCTATGCTCTAATTACTTGGAAATGCCGAAGAAGTGTTTCTTTGAATTGATTGAGGCCAAATATTTAGACTACCTGGTGGGTAGGGGTTCAGACAACCAAAGTGTTCCAAGTTAGTTGCCATATTGAAATGGCCCCATCTGAAAACCATGCAGCAGGTCCAAGCCTTTCTTGAGCTCTGGTTCTCTTAGAGAGCAGCACTCTTGACAGATTTAGCAATTAAACGGGCCCCTAATATCGTTGTATGGGACTATAAGGCTTGACTTGAAGCAGTCCCTGAAGTCCTTAAGTTAGCACCTGTTTTAATGGCTCCTAACTTCTCTCTGTCGTTTATCCACCAGACCAAAGCTTTGGAAACTGGACTGGGTGCAGTGCTGAGCCAAAGCGTTGACAAAAACCCCATGATGTTCCTGAGCTAAACACTGCTGGACAGGGAATCCAGGTATGCAGCGGTGGAACGGGTGGCCTCAGTGATTAAATGGGCAACAACACAACTGAAGTATTACCTCTTGAGCCGTGAGTTTACCCTTGTCACAGATCACGCCACTTTACAGTGGATGGTGGTGCACAAGGAGTCGAACTTGTTGGTTTTTGGACCTCCAGAATTATACGTTTTCTGTTCTTTATCGTCAGGATTCTCTCCAGGCCAATGGCAATGCTCTTTCTCTAGTTTACTACTTCTCGGTTTGGGACTCCCGACCCAAGGAGTCTGGGCTGAGGGGTGGGGAGGGTCATGTTACACACATGTACATAGGAGATTGTTTACAGGATCAAATGGTGTCATTTCTCAGTCCGACCAGGGGTAGGTGCCATCACCTAATCCTTTCTTATTTTGTCCCTCTGCACACCAGCCAAAGAGCGCCATAGATGTAAACATTGTTGGCAGTTTTGACATGGGTGAGTAGGCCTATCATTCATGTTATTACACGTGCGCCGGCACTCCGACATCCTTGCATTACTTCATGCGATACTGGGGTGGGACATCAGTGTGTCTGCAGGAGTCGCAGCAGGGTAACTGGCTGAAAATGGAGGCATGTAAGCCGAGCATGCAGAGGAGCCTTATGATAAAAAAATAACTCCTCAGGGAAGAGAGAGAAAAACAAAAGCAACTTAAGGAAGCTGCCTCCCTGACTCCACCTCTTCCTCTGTTCAGCCATATTTATAGAACAGCTTTTCAACTTGTTAGTCAGTTCTGTTTTGGACTCCAGTCTGTAAAGACGTGTTTATTTTTCTGTCAGGTTTTCAGGTATATGCGGTGGCTATCCCCATACCTTTTATTGATACCATTCGTGTTTATTACTATACACACACACACATATATATACTATATATATATATATATATATATATATATATATATATATATATATATATATATATATATATATGTTGAGAGCCCTAATTCTGGGCTCATCAGGCGTACACACTCACTATACCCCCTCTCGGGGATTGAATGCCATATATATATGTGTATATATACTGTGCATCCGGAAAGTACTGTATTCACAGCGCATCACTTTTTCCACATTTTGTTATGTTACAGCCTTATTCCAAAATGGATTAAATTCATTTTTTTCCTCAGAATTCTACACACAACACCCCATAAAGACAATGTGAAAAAAGTTTACATGAGGTTTTTGCAAATTTATTCAAAATAAAAAAACTGAGAAATCACATGTACATAAGTATTCACAGCCTTTGTTTAATATTTTGTCAATGCACCTTTGGCAGCAATTACAGCCTCAAGTCTTTTTGAATATGATGCCACAAGCTTGGCACACCTATCCTTGGCCAGTTTCCCCCATTCCTCTTTGCAGCACCTCCCAAGCTCCATCAGGTTGGATGGGAAGCGTCAGTGCACGCCATTTTAAGATCTCTCCAGAGATGTTCAATCGGATTCAAGTCTGGGCTCTGGCTGGGCCACTCAAGAACATTCACAGAGTTGTCCTGAAGCCACTCCTTTGATATCTTGGCTGTGTGCTTAGGGTCGTTGTCCTGCTGAAAGAACCGTCGCCCCAGTCTGAGGTCAAGAGCGTTCTGGAGCAAGTTTTCATCCAAGGTGTCTCTGTACATTGTTGCAGTCATCTTTCCCTTTATCCTGACTAGTCTCCCAGTTTCTGCTGCTGAAAAACATCCCCACAGCATAATGCTGCCACCACCATGCTTCACTGTAGGGATGGTATTGGCCTGGTGATGAGCGGTACCTGGTTTCCTCTAAACGTGATGCCCAGCATTCACACCAAAGTATGGAAAACAAAATGTGGAAAAAGTGATGCGCTGTGAATACTTTCCAGATGCACTGTATATATATATATATATATATATATATATACATATATATATATATATATATATATATATATAAGATATATCCTATAGACTAGCATACATCACTATTTCCCATATTTTCATGGTGAGTCCCATCAACTTTATACCTGTGTAGTGGCTGCAGCTCTACACATTTATTCTTGAAAACTGGTACTAATATACTTCTTCAACACTTCTGAAGCATCTCGCTTTTAAGATTTTGTTAAACAATCTAGTTATTAACTCTGTTGCCCTCTCACCTAAACATCTCCATGCCTCCACTGGCATTTCATCAGAGGCCATCTGCTTTTCCTTTTTTAATAATCCCTCACTTCAGCCTTGCTGATCCCTGGTACTATGTGATTTACTGTCTCCACTTCATCCAACCTAAACTCTCTCTCATTTTTCTATATTCATAAGTTCTTCAAAGTACATTTTTCAAGACATTCTCCGCTTCCTTTATCACTCTGACCTGTATCAAGCCCTTCCTCGTTCGGTCCCTCTGTCTGGCCAATCGGTACAAGTGCTTTTCTCCTTCCTTTGTGTTTAGATAAGATTAGGAATGAGTATATTACAGGGACAACACAGGTACAACAAAGTGGTGACAACGTGAGAGAGGCTAGATTGAGACAGTTTGGGCACGCGTGCAGAGGAGAAATGAGGAGTACATCAGAAAAAATGTTGAGGATGGAACCTCAAGACAAGTGGAAAGGAGGAAAGCCAAAGAGGAGATTTTATGGATGTTGTGAAGGAAGGCATGAAGGCAGTCGATGTGGAAGAAAATTATATAAAAGACAGAGATAGATGGAGATGGATGATCCACTGTGGTGATCCCTAAATGGGTGCAACTGAAAGAAGAAGAAGATATGAATAAGAAATAGAGAATTAGAGAAATGGGATGTGCATATAGTGTTTAATGTTTGAGTACAAAAGAAAGAATAATGTTTCAACCAGCAAAGGAAAGACTGCAACAGGAGGAGGATTGTCTTTTATTTCACTTGTTATTTTGGTATATTTTTAATTTATTTCTCCCTTTTATGCATTATTACAAAGCAAACACATCAGAGATCCCATAGATCATTGGCTTTACTTAATAATAATTTATTTAAGCAATATTTAAAAATGAAATTTGACACATAAAGAAAAGTAAAAAGCATTATTTAGCTCTGTAATATTATGGAAATAGCACCTTGTGCTGAAAAGCCATGCCCAGTCAGTACTTGTGGGAAGTTTGCATGTTCTTCCTGTATCTGCTGTGTCTTTTCCCCAAATGTTCTAGTTTTCCTCTTGCATAAAATCTCTTTGTGGCTCGGGTTAAATGCCTCATACGATTGCATGAATGGATGCTGTGATGAACTGGCATGTTGTTTCCACTTTGCAACTAGTGCACTTTATAGCAGACTACAACATCTTGCTTACACCAAGGTGTGTCTATCAATGGCTTGATGTGGCAGAATTTATCGAAAGAATAACGTTGATTTTACTTCATTTTACAATCATTCATATATTAATACTAAATGAAGGTTGTATATATGCATGGATGCCAGAGGCCAGCAGAACCGAGTCAAACCCTGCGGCTTCCCAGAGTCAAACCCAGCGGCTTCCCATAGTCAGTTGGTGGCGCCCAAACAACACAACACAACCTGTAAACTAAACCAGGTCACAATACCACCGCCACCCAAACACGAACTCCACTGCATATGCAAACTTCGTTTAGTAATGTTTGTATATATGCACGGATGGCAGAGGCCAGAAGCAAGCTGTGCACAATACAACCGCCTCCCGAACACGCACACCACTGCATATACAACCTTCATTTAGTAATGTAGATCTCCAAGCTGGAATCAGAGGCCAGAAGCAAGCCATGCACAATACAACCGCTGCCCGAACGCGAATGCGCACACCACCGGATATACAACCTATTGATGTTGACCAGATAAATAACCAAGTGATTGGATTGCTTCCTGGAGAAAGCCATGTCTTTCTAAGTACTGACAGTGTTGATTCTGAACACAAAACTGAGCATCTTAATTTCCCATTCCAATAATTAAACACTATTAGCCCGACCGGATTACCACAACACAATCTTAACCTTAAAGCAGGGACAATAGTCATGCTATTAGAAACCTTAATACTAAACAAGGTTTATGCAACGGCACACGGTTGGTCATGAACAGATTGAGAGAAAATGTTATTGAGGCACAAGTGCTTACGGGATCCCATATTGACAATACTGTTTTGATTCCCAGAATTGACCTTACAAGTTCTGACCTGGGATTACCTTTTAAACTTAAACGATGCCAATTTCCCATTAAGGCTGCATTTGCCATGACGATCAACAAATCCCAAGGGCAAACCATGGACAAAGTAGGGATTTACCTATCTGAGCCAGTATTTGGACATGGACAACTTTATGTTACCTTTTCAAGAGTCCGGCATTCATGTGACGCTAAAGTAAAGGTTTTAACTACTCCATACCAGGGAGAGCTAATTCAAGGACAGGAAACCATCTTTACTAAAAATGTTGTTTATAAGGAAATTTTTGATTAACTATTTTGAATTTACCATTTTATGAATTTTTTGTTTCCAATTTACTTCATTTAAACCTTTGCACTCCGATATTTGTTTTACTTATAAGTGTAGCAACTCAAAGACATTTTGGATTTAAATGATATAACAATTACATTTCAATTTTGCGTTTAATAAATTGGTTAATTTTAGTACAAATATATTTATTTAATTAAATGA
Organism: Polypterus senegalus; assembly: GCF_016835505.1. Taxonomy (NCBI): domain Eukaryota; kingdom Metazoa; phylum Chordata; class Cladistia; order Polypteriformes; family Polypteridae; genus Polypterus; species Polypterus senegalus. The sequence goes on from NC_053155.1 coordinate 58,532,128, forward strand.
AAACGCTCCCACCCTCCATCATTTTTCATCCCTCCAAAGATCGGAGGGAACAGAAAGTGATTGCCATTCTTTGATTTGCAAGTCTTTAGAAAATGGGGGGTTTACTGGTATATTTGTAATTAACACAGTAATGACATAAAGGGTTACCGAATCTGCCTTTCTCACATTAAATTCTGTTTGATAAAGTGATTTTATTTGGTAAAATTAAACTGTTTGAAATGATACTAATATCACACTTTATAAAACCAAAAACACACATTTTTACTGCTAATTTACAACACTATTCAACTATCCTATGTAACTTTTTTTTAATCTGCCTCTCATAATTTCTTATTTATCTTTTTCAAGTAAGTACAGGGTATACTCCTTAATTAAAGGCAACTTATTTGTTACATTTTTTCAGTGCTATTAAGAACAGGACATTTTCAAGATTACTATCAAGAACAACAAAAGAGACACATTGAAGTGTTAGTGTCAGCGCTCTTAAGTTAACCACAACAAATCTGCCTGAAAACACATTTTGTTCAAAACAGGAAAAACTAAGAGGTTTCAGCCTGAGAAGGCAGCCTCAACGAAACAAGCATGCAAAAAAGGAAGCTGGAAACAAATTTTACTTATTTTACTTACTTACTTTTTGTACTTTGTTTCTTTGTTGCATTTCTGTTTTTGTCTGATTGTAAATCCATATGTTAACAGTAATTTAGAAAATTGTATTATTTTTTGAAACACAAGAAAGGCTAAATGAAATGATATAACAAGCAGTTTCTAAGTCCCTTTCTATGTCAAGTGGAAAAAAGAAGAACATAGGAACTATATATGTGTGTACTTTCAAACATGTGAGTTTAATGAGTGCTCTGCTAGGACCAATTTAACGGTGCACGGTGGGAAGTAAAGGAGTGTAACTCGTGCCTGAAGAGCACTGACATCATATCTGCTCAGACTTCGACTCAATCTCTTCCACCTCATTAAACATAAAGGAACCTAATGCAGAAAGTCAACGTTTATCTTTCATCCCATGCCTTCTGGCTAACATTGTTCCTTCAAAGACTACATTTGAGTACATATGGCTCTTATTTTATAATTTTTTTCTTCACTATACATTTTAAATCCTTTCTGGCCAGAAAAGATATAAAAAGTATATATACTGTCATGCCTGGGTTACACAATTGCACAGATTCATTCAGGGTTTTCAAGAAACATAAATTGTATTTGTAAACAGCATAATAAAGCATAAAGCAGAGGATGTCTGGGGGAGAAGTTAGACAAGGCAATAAGCAAAAAGGACCGGTGCTGTACAGGCTTTTAAATATACGAAGTGCTGCGCGAGAAGCATACCATGCAACACAGCAGCAGCAGTAGCAGAGCATCTAACGGAGCACAGTGGAGGCATACTGTATTTGTTCCCATTGCAACAGCGTTCAAGAGGGGAACATGGAGGAGCGACCGCGTCCTCTAGGGGTGTGCACAGCCCCCTTCTTCACAATACATGGAGAAACCTGTGGCTAGTACAAGGAACTCCAGATGCCTCAAAGAGTGTCGGCTCTTTTCTTCATAAATGTGCCCAGGAAAGTCCTAATGACATCTGTCAAGTGGGCACACCCCAGTTCTATAGGAAGATCATCTAGGACCATCTCTTCTGAACACTTGACCCGAGAGACACCTTTAAAAGAAGCTTAAGATTTCTTTAGCCAAGGGAGGAACTCCACACTGTGGCAGAAGTCATCCTTTCTTATTATTGAATTAAACCCATTAGGAAAAAGAGAAAAACTTACATATAAGGAGGTTTCATAAGGATGTTATACTTATTGGAAATTAATAAACCCAGCATTTTTTCTTTAAATATGCCCCTAGAGGTTGTGAAGGACAGTCGGGTCACATGCCTGGCAGGGACGCCCCTGCTGCTTATGTTCTGGGGGAGCCACCATGGGCAGTCCAGTACCTCCCCCGGGACGCTTGGTGGCAGCCTCCATGGCCGACGGCGATTCCCCAACCACCCGCAGGGCTCCATGGGAGATGGAGTCCTCCACAGCCTGGTTGGGGGCCCGGATGGCCGCTAGGGGGAGCTGCATGGACTCAGTAGCCTGGCTGGATGATTCTTCAGCCCCACCCAGAGGTGCAATCAGGACCAGGTGGTCAAGCACCTGGAACACTTCTGGGTGGGTTATAAAAAGGGCCAGCCACCACCACTCAAGGAGCCAGGGTCGGGAGGAGGAGGAGGACTAAGCTTGAGGAGGAGGAGGAGTAGGAGTGGTGGAATAGAAGAAAGAGAGTGTTTTGTGTTGTGATTGCTGTTTGGGACTGTGTTGAGCTGTGTGGCACGGGGAAGACGTGTCCCACGGCTGAAGAATATTAATAAAAGCCTCTGTTTATTTTGGACGTGCCTCTGCGTCAGTCTGTGCCGGGTCAGGTGCTTATATAGCGTCTTTCACAAGGTATATATACCGAAAATCAAAGTCAAAAACTGAAATCATGCATCGTCCTGGCACCTAACAGCAGTCAGGGTATCATTGCCTAGCACATGTAGGTCTGTGTGACCCTCAAAGGATATGCCTCCCCAGACCATCACTGGCCCGCTGCCAAACCAGTCATGCTGGATATTGTTACAGGCTGCATAACATTCACCACAGCATCTCCAGACTCTTTCACATCTGTCACATGTGCTCAGTGTGAACCTGCTCTCATCTATGAAGAGAACTGGGCACCAACAGCAGAGCTGCCAATTATGTATGTTCTGGCAAATGCCAATTGAGGTGCACAGTGATGGACTGTGATCACAGGTTCCACTAGAGGACCCTCATGCCAATCTCATGGAGTTTGTTTCTGACAGTTTGGTGAGAAACATACACATCAGTAGTTAGCCGGAGGTCTCTTTGTTGGGCTCCTTTTCCTCCAGATACAGATCTTGCTGCTGTGTCGATGCCCATCTATGGCCTTGTCTAGCTCTCCTGGTATCTCCTCACCTTGGGATGGCATGTATGAATGTGCATTCCTGAAGGAGCTGGATTACCTTTGCAAACCTGAATCGGCTGCAGGTACTGCTTCATCTACCAGTAGTAACAAGGACACTAGCAAAAAGCAAAACTAGAGAAGAATCCATCAGGAATGATGAGGAGATAGCAATTGTCTGTGGCCACCACCTGCAAACCATTCCCTTTTTGGGGGTTGACTTGCTGTTGCCTCTCCAGTGCACCTGCTGTCACCTTCATTTGCACCAAAGGAGGTGAAGTTGATTCACAATTGTTTATGCTTCCAAAGAAAGTATTTTTTACAACAGGTATTTTGCCACAAATTGCCATTGTTCTAGTGCATTACAATTTATACATACTGTACAGATATTTCGAATAATGCCCATTATCAGTACCAGGCTAATCTATTATGTTGAATCAGCATTCTTTAGATATGTTTATAATGAATAGATGAATAGCTATTAAAACACTTATGATATGGTAATATATATACTGAATTGATAGTTATAATAATTATAAAAATAAAGTGATATTTAGCTTATTCCATAGATAGATAGTGTTTTCCTGTTTGCATAAGGGAGTCCCAGTGGCATTTTTTGACACAATTCTGTGGAAAAATTAATTGGCTATCTGAGCCTGCCTTCTTAATCAGCTTGTTAATTTGGTGGACGTCTCTTGAAGTGATATTACCAGCACAGCACACCACAGGGTAGAAAACATAGTGAGAAAAGCGCTATATAAATGCGAAGAAGAATTAAAACTGCACTGACAATCACATACTTGTATCATATGTGAAGGAATTCACTGCCCGCATTAAAGGAACACATTGTGGATGAAAAACAGGCTCATAGAGGCTGGTTTAGTTGACAATATGTGTTGTTATGTACTACAAATTTATAGGATGATTTAGCTTATATAAAGAAAAGATTTACTTTTCTGAATTTTGCTTTTTGTTTATATATCAGCCTAAACCTGATATTTCTACTATAGACCTCTGTCAGGAAACCATATTTCAAGGGATTGCAGTGTATAAATGTTATCCATACTGATAAGTATTTAAAGATGCTTTTCACTATCTAAATTTAAGCCACAACTATTCAGATCTATTAGTGTCTATATTGTTTGAAGATCCAAATTATAAGACTTGAAAATGTGCACGCTACAGCTGCTCGGTATCTAAAAGCATTCAAACAAGTCTGTACTCTTCATTGTGAGCCCTGCCTGCGTTTTTGACACTACAACCCTAGCCTCCGCAGCATTTTTCAACGACTTTGAAAACCAAAAATGTTTATTTATAAAAGTCAAATTTTAATGATACAACAACAGATTGATACTATATAGTACAACAAGCTGTATAACTTTCCGTCTTGCAGTTTTCATTATTTTGTTACCATCCATTATAAGGAGCTAACATCAAAACTGCACCTTTGAGTGATACAATATGCATCGAAGCAGTTTTTAGTGCAGAAGAAATGCACAAGAACACTTCATGTGATTTTCATCATCTTCCTATCAATCACCCCGCATCTCTCTTGCCCCGCGGCCAGGGCTCTCGCTTTTGCCGTCAAGCCCCCAAACTCTCACGTGTGCTGCACGACCTGCTAGGCGGACAGTGACAAGTGGGGAGTTTGACTGGGGTTGTACATCGGAAACATCATAACACAAATGTCCTAAGGTGAGCTCAGGGAGAAAAGAAGCCTCCTGTGAAGAAGAAAGACAAAAGCTCTCTTTCCTTGCTTATACTTCACTGCTTCCCATGCTAAAGTACAACTGAAACCTATTATGTTTTCTTCTTAAAATCTGCAAAAAAAAAACTGATCTGATGCTGAAAAAAAAAAATAACAGCTATGTACCTTATGTATTTAGTTTAACAGCGTAATTAGACAGTAGTCAAATATAGCGAAGGCTGGCATTCTGGCCAACCAGGTTATGACTGTAGAGAACTGCAGCGGCTTTTCAATAAAATGTCTCTATGGCAGTGAACTGAAAATTCAGAGAGTAGAGTGGCGTAACAGTAGCATAGCGTGACAGATATACGTATGCCAGCAGGATTGTAACGTTTGATGGGTGGGTTACTATATTGGAATTTCAGATGTATCTATGCAGCTGGCTTGACTATCAGTCTGCAGGGTTCAAAGGGTTAAACTAGAATTCAAAATCAAGTTAGGATTCAATGCTTAATTTCAGTGGCGTAGCTCGAGTTCGTGCCGCTCGGGGCGGGGCGGGGCTTCAATTTGCCACCCTCCAACATATCTGAATATGTTAAACTATTTAAATAGAAAATTAAAATGACGCATAGAGAAAAATTAAGATACATTTTGCATAGATTTATTCATATATAAAGAAACAGCAATATTTTTTATATACATTTATAAGCATCAACTAGACAGGAATATAGTATAGACCAGGGGTCCTCAATCATGGTCCTGGAGGGCCGCAGTGGCTACAGGTTTTTGCTTCAACCTAACTGCTTAATAAGAAGCACCTATTGCTCAAGTAACACTTCTGTTTCACTTTAGTTGTCACACTCGTTAAAATGTTGAACCTTATTGCTTATTTTAATCTTAAACAGCTGTATTCTTGGTTTTTAATGGCTCCTAATTAGCAATAACAGGCAAATGACAAAAGAAACCAGCATTTCTCCATTTAACTAGTTACTATTTACACCGGTATGTATTTATCATGCACTATTGGGTTTAATTAAATACTTGGAAGAAAAGTGAAGAGAAAAAAGTGAAGGACTGAGAATTACTCATCCATTCTATCCTCCAAATCATTTGGATGATATCTTTAGAAAGGGGAAAAATATCTAGGATATGAAAATTACCTGAAATGGCAGAGTTAAAGCACTAACAAGCCATGAAATCAAATTATTGGCAAGAATTGCCTTCTAATTAAGCAACTGGGTTAGAACAAAAACCTGCAGCCACTGTGGCCCTCCAGGACTGTGATTGAGGACCCCTGGTATAGACGCACTGATAAGCCGTGTTCTAATTATTAGTTTAATATAATTACGCTACGAAAACCAGAACCAAAGTAATAGGTGGGGATGTTTTCTGTGCAGAGCAAGAACGCATTCGGATTAATAACGAAACAAAATTATAAATTGTAAATTAGTTGTTTATCTTCCTAGAAATTATTATCGGTGTAATGTTTATGTTTATTTTTGTCATTGCCTCATACATTTCAACTGCTGTGTCTGATGCAGAAGGACAGTCTGAACACATGAGTGATATTTTTCCGAACCGTGCTGCTTACACACGAATTGTACTGAGCCTTGTGGCCAATAATGCCGCCCCCAAAAATGTGCCGCCCGGGGCGGACCGCCCCTCCACCCCCCCCTAGCTATGCCACTGCTTAATTAATATTGGTAAATAAAAACTTGTTGCATATATGATGCCTGGGCGGCACGGTGGCGCAGTGGTAGCGCTGCTGCCTCACGGTTAGGAGACCCAGGTTCGCTTCCCGGGTCCTCCCTGCGTGGAGTTTGTATGTTCTCCCCGTGTCTGCATGGGTTTCCTCCGGGTGCTCCGGTTTCCTCCCACAATCCACAGACATGCAGGTTAGGTGGATTGACGATTCTAAATTGGCCCTAGTGTGTGCTTGGTGCGTGGGTGTGTTTGTGTGTGTCCTGTGGTGGGTTGGCACCCTGCCCAGGATTGGTTCCTGCCCTGTGTTGGCTGGGATTGGCTCCAGCAGACCCCCGTGACCCTGTATTCGGATTCAGCGGGTTAGAAAATGGATGGATGGATGATGCCTGCATCATGTTAGTAAAAAAGTTGGTACAGGCGTGTATTTACCACTTGATTATCATTATCCTCTTTGGTGTGGAGAACAAAATGTCCATTTTCTCAAAAACATGTTGACAAGTGGACTCATTAGACCACAGCACAAATTTCCAATTTGTGTCAGTATATCTCAGAAGAGTTTTAGTCCAAAGAAGTTGCCTGCATTTGTGGAAGTTGAATGATGTGTGGCTTCTGCTTTGTGTAGTTTAGTTTTAGTTTTCTTTTGTAGATGCTGTAACAAACTGCATTTACTAACAATGGTTTTTCGATGTACAGTACTCCCAAACGCTTGTGTTTACATTCACTACAGAAGAATATCATTTTTTATGCAGTGCCATCTGAGGACTTGAAGATCATGGGCATTCAATACTGGTTTGCACATTGATTTCCTCAGATTCTCTTAATCTATTTTAGTGATATGTGAACCGTAGATGGTGAAATCTCTAAATTCTTAGCAATCACGTGCTTGGAAATGTTGTTTCTAAACTGTTGAACTATTAGCTCATGCAGCTGAGAACAAAGTGGGGAGCCTCAATCGAACATTGCTGGTAAATGACAGAGCCTTTCAGGGATGCTCTTTTTATATCTAATTGTGATAGTGTCATCTGTTACCTGATCACCAATTTACCTGTGGAAAGGTTTTTTGACATTCTACAGGTAATTTGTGTGGAATGTGTGCTGGGCATCAGAATTGAAATTAACTTATATTTGCAAATGTATTTTTAAGGCAAAACATTATATTTGTTGTCACGTTGCTGTTTTCAATTAAACATAGGTAAAAATGCATTTACATATCATTGCTTTCTATTTTTATTTGTATTTTTCAAGTGGGATTTTATTCCTAATAGACAGCAAGATTTCTATCAATTTTATTTTATTCCTCATGAAATATTAAAGCAAAAAAATATTTTGATGACTGAGCGAGATTGAATTAAGATTTAGAGTGAACAGATTCTCCCATTCAACAGTACAAGGAGGAGGAGATTTTGGAGAGGTGAAAGCAAGGAGTGGGCGCTCAGTGGGGTCAAGGTCTAAACCTAGTTTTTTTCATATTAAGAAGGATTGCTATTGCCATATTGGTAGATTCAAAACTAGCTTTTCTCAAAACTGTGTAATCCTACCTTACATGAACATGTCACTGTCCAGCACTTGGTGAATTCTGTTCCACAATGATAAGAACAGTTGATCAAAAAGCAATGCCACTGCAAATCTGCTTAAAATTCTAAGAGTGAAGTATATGGTGATACCCTGGTTCCAGTATATGAAGTTTTAACCAAAATGAAGATGACGCAAATAATGTTTGGCCTTCTGTCTTAGAGGATCTTTCAAGGTTCTCTAAGCTTTCTATAAGATGACTACTTTTAAATTGTTGTACTTCTGCCTAATTATTTACTGCAGCAAAATGGCAAAAGTGATTATTTATTTTAATAACCATAACAAACAGCAAACACACTGAAGTGAAAGTTTAATGTAAGATTTTCTTATAGATCATAGACGTTTATTAATTTCCCTGGCCTTCTGGGTACAACAATTAACAAATATATAAAAATATAGAAATGTTAGTTAATTTCTTCCTGATGAAGTAATTTCTAATTTTAGTGATAATTAGTAATTAACATTTTTTAAGTATAAACCTAATTTACCTCTATGATTAAGGTGCCAGGCACAATGCTTAATTATCCAGTTTAGGCCAGATTTGTCTCAATTATAAATGTTTTTTTTTCTTTTTATAGAATGTCTTCATTACATTGTCCATGCTAGGCATGAGAATATACTGTATAAAATGAATGAATACCAGTTGCACAGTATCTTATGTGTTTTTTAGTGGCCAACAAAAGGTGTCATTTGTCTTTACTTCTCATTGTTTGTGCTAAATTAAAGATGAAAGAGTACCAAATATAGAATTTGGAAGTTCTGAAACTCCCCACACATCTATAAGGCTACAGCTAAACCTCTAACACTCATCTTACCATTTTTATTTCAACTGCACTATTAAAAATAGTTATGTTCTTGTAAATGCATAGAACAAATTGTCAAGTAGGGTGCATCCACTAAGCAGTATCATCTCCAGACAGAGGAGCAGCTTCAGCGACAGACTGAGGAGATCGTTCCTCCCCCACACTATGCGACTCTTCATTTCCACCAAGGGGGGTAAACGTTAACATTATACAAAGTTATTGTCTGTTATACCTGCATTTGTATCACTCTTTAATTTAATATTGTTCTTTATCAGTATGCTGCTGCTGGAGTATGTGAGTTTCCCCTTGGGATTAATAAAGTGTCTATCTATCTATCTATCTATCTATCTATCTATCCATCTAGATAGTAATACTGTGGGGACCTTCATTACTTGACTGAAAGTCGTTTTATTTTGCCACAGCACAATGACCAAATGACTTACTGGATATGAGGCCCTTATTCACACTGTCTCTGCTGGTGACAAAGGAAGAGGCTCAGATGAAACTAAGCCTGAAAGAGAAGTAAAAGGATAACACTCTGAAATAGAGGACAGCACTGAATACAACCAAAACATTCATCAAATCATTATGAAGTAAAAGCTAATGAGGACGATGGTTCTACTGAATTGGATGTTACTGTCACCTTAAAAATTAAAATTAAAAAGCTACATGTAATCCTTGATTATAACCACAATAAATATTGATAATGTATCTCTCTTTCTTATCTTCCAAATATTACTTGCTTGTTTTTATCAAAGGGAAAAAAGTTGTTTTTTTATATAAGATGTGAATGAAGACGGATCTATTCCTGGAAGTGCAAAAGAGAGCTCTGGTGTTTCCTGTTACTCAAAGATGTCAGAATCTTCTTCACATACAGCATCATCCTCTACGTGATTAGTGAGAGATTTTAACAAAGCAAGTTCTACCACGCCAGCTGCAACTCACATCTTGTGGAACAAATGCATTAAATAACATTTTCAAGTCGCACACCTACAGTTGAACATGCTATTGTTAAGATTCTCTTCTGATGTCTCTCATTCTTTTTCATTTATAGTCGTTTCTGTAATTTTCTCCTTCTCTTGTTTGTACTTTTCACACATTGTCCCCTTTACCATAATTACATATGTCACCTGAAAGCCTTATTTTTAGGTATCGGTTGCTCTTAGCTATTCAATTAGCTTCTCACTTTGTTCTTTGGCTCCCTTATTGCTTCCCTTCTTGTATGTTTGTTGAGTCTGGACCATTCTGGTTTGGATTTTTAGGCTTTATTTTTATTTCTTTTTTTAAATTTGGCTTATGTTTCTTGGTTCTTGGTTAGATGACTTTGTTTTGTCTTTTATTGGATTTCCTTGTCCTAGTTGTATTCTCTTTGTATTTTTTGAATATTTTCCATTTTGATTTTTTTTTCTTTATTTCACTTAAATACAACTTTAATTATTTAATTTATGTTTTGGGCCAGGTTTTTATTTGACAGTTTCCTTCCCTTTTTGGTATTGGTATTTAATGGCACCTCAAAACAACTGCCACTTACACACACACAGACTCAGATACAGAAATTAGTGCTCACAATATAAAATGGGACTGTTAATTTTATTTATTGCTATTTAATTTGTAATGTTTTGTGTCTTTTCATTATAGATACAATCTTGTCAATCAGTTTTCATCAAACACTTAACAGATGTCATTAATAAGCACCATTATAAAATAAAAAATGGTTTCTTGCCTAAAATCACTTTTTGCAAATCGCTCACAGTTTTTCTTAGATCTTCACTGCAGTCAAAAAAGTAAATACACTGCCTTTATTTAACTCAAAAATGAGTGTCAGGATTTCAGGTGAATGACACCTTTCGACCATAACTTTCAAGCAGAGGTGCAGAACACATGATAATAACTATAAATGAGCTAAGTATAAAAGTGTAACTGAACATTAAGTGACTTTTATAAATAATTATAATGGGCCTACTAGTGTTGGATGGAAACACCAGAAATAGAACGCAGTCTCAAACACAGCCCAAGGAATATTTACACTTGTCATCTACGTTTTTATTAATTATAACTTGGAGCTTTTTGCCTTGGTCTAGGTCTTGGTGGTGGATGATCTTCTGCTTCATCATTTATTCTTTGGTCTGCAGTAGGAGGTGGACATCGCTGGTGAGGAGGTGGTCTTGTCTGAGTTTGCGTTCGAGGCTGAGTCTGAGACCTTGGGTGGTTGCAGTGTGGTTTTGATGGATTTTCTCTCTTTCGATTTGTTGGTGGCAAAACTGGAAGGTCAAGACTTTCACCTAGACACATGAAAATGAGTGAGATATTAAATTGTGATTTGTTTCTGTAAAGCATACTTGGTATACAAATCTGAAAATCATGTACTAAATTCAAATACTAAATAATAGCATATTGCAGTTTGAATACTATCAACAGTAAATGTATAGATTCCCTGTATTGTAGCTTAGTTGTTGATAAGACAATTAATGTTTATTCAGTGAAGCATGGTCTTGGTAGTTAACAACCATCACCATATAGGGTAGTAGCTTACATTTTTGTACTTTAAGATGAAGATTACAATAAGCAGTGTTTAAATATTACTTTCATAATTCATTATTAATCTTATCAAATCCAGTTCAGGATTATGAGAACAGATGCCTATCTCGAAGCACTGAACACAAGGCAGGAGCCAGCTGAGTGGTCAGCAGTGGGCACCGCTCTATGACAAAACACATGTTTGCACATCCCTACATTCAGTCATTCAGGGTTTCTTTAGAGTCACGTAACACTTGTCTTTAGGATCTGAGGAAAACCTGAATTACATAAGTAAATTTGCATGAACTCCAAACAGACTGTAAAGAAAACAGGATTCTTATTTCCATCCATCAATCCATTTTTCAACCTGCTTCGATCAATACAGATGAAGAGGAGACAGAGCTTTTGCCAGCAGATGCTCTATGGCAGAATGCAACTTGCAATAACCTGGTTTCATCTAAACATTTTTATGTTGTTATTCTGTGCTTTTTCACTTTGTCTCTGTACCTCTGGAGGTTTTGAAATATGATTCATTTCTTTACACTTACATTAGGGATAGGGACTTTTCATGATTTTTTTCCATTATGGACACCACCACCTTGCTAAGCACTGGGAGTGTGCAACAGTATAAAGATCAGCACCGTGCACTCCCTGGTATTCTATACTTTGACCGACAGCTTTTCTTGAGTTACGTGTCAGATGACAATACTTTCTACTTCATTCTTTCTCTGTGTAATGGCCAGGCTGGCACATGGCCTGCACAGAAGGAAACCAGAAAGAAAACTGGTAGAGATGAGGAATACTACAGGGGCCGGACAAAAGGCAAGACAAAAAAGTGGGCATGGAGTCAGGTTGCAAAGTCAAACTCTAAAAATTAGAGCTACCAAACAAAGATAAGGTTGGGTAAATGTAGGAAAAGGTTGTAACTATAAATTGTTACTGGAAGTACCTTTAAGTTTCCTCTAAACTAACCAATGAGTCATTAAATAAAGGACTATTTAGTAAAGTAAAAAATCCAAAAGTCAGACCCTAAGACTACTGCATCATTCTATAGTGATGACATTATAATATCAGAGGTTCCATGTGGTGTGAGTCATGTGACTAGAAATGGTCAAAATCATGGCCTTTGTCCATGGCAAACTAACACAAAATGAGATTGCTCATGCAATGCAAAATTACATTTCAATAGTAACAGCAAAATAATACTTTAAATGAAGGTGGAACTCAAAAGTTACAAAAAATAAATAAATAAATAAAGCAAAATTTGACTACACTGCTGGCCAAAATGCCTTTCAGATCTATTTGTTATTCTTCCTGAGGTTTGGAAGAGGACCAAGAGATGAAATGTCAAAATCAGAAACAAGCTGAAACCTAAAAGATGACACTTTTGCACCAACACCTATGCACTAACCGGTAATCAAAATATAAGGGAAACAAAAAGATTGGAAACCTGAAATTCCGTACAGAAATTCTCCCCATGTGTGATTGTGTTTATATCCAAAATCATAGACACTGAATGAACCGTTGTGCTGGTAGTTAAAGCATCACACTGATGGCGTAAGATGCAGCGATGTCAGAAACCATGCTAAATGGCAACCATAATGGGACTCATAATATGGCGCCACACAAATAAGAGAGAAATGAATGTTGCAGCACCGTGAAATAAATAATCACTATGTGCTAGAAACATTATAATGCAAAGTAACCATGCAGAGTGATCAAAGCCCATATTCCCATGTATTCAGAGAAAAATCTATCATAATAGGAATCCTTTTTTTAAAGTGAATGGCTTATAACATCTATCTGTCTATCTTAAACAAAGCCAACTCTCTATTTCTTTTACCAAGGTACAAAACTCACATTCATTTCTGAGCAAATATTTAAAACAATGAATCTATGCTATAATCTTATATTTTAAAATTGTAATGCTTAAACTATAGCATATTTGCTATATTATCAAAAGAGAGAGGTCTTTTTGCAATTACTGAAATAAATAAAACAACCATCCAGCTTTGAGGTACAGGCCTCTAAAATGAAAACAACATGTCCACCAATCTATAGGATGTGCAATCAGTCTTGGAACTCAAATGAACGCTGAAGAGTTGTTAAACATTGAGAGTACAGGTGTTCACTTTCAAATGTGTTGCTGTTTTACATTTAGTCTAGATTATTATAGTGGCAAGCTGCTACTAACTCGTCCTCTTTTCCGTTCTGTTCTTTGGTTTCCTGAGGTGGTTATTTGGTGTCACAGACGCTCCAAAAGTTTCTGTCTTTAAATTTCTGGAGGAAATTGCATTTGCAATAAAAGACCTTCTTCAGCATCAGAATATTGAATCCACAGGAGTTTTAGGATTTGACTTGCACCACAGTGCTTGCAGACTGCCCAGAAGCGAGATAGGCCTTGATCCACCTGATTTTAACTTCAGTTTTGACATATGTATTGTAAAACCTTAAGGGAACCATAACAGAAATACAGATATGCCAAATCCACCAATCCATCTGTAGTCTAAATTCACTTTATCAAATCAGAGTCAATTGGGACCAAAACTAATCCCAGCAGCTCTGGAATGTAAAGCAAGAACAGTTCATTTCAAATAAAATGTATTTGCAGTATTTGTATAAAACAGACAAGAGAGGGCCAGAAAAGTCTAGAACACAAACAATAAAACCCAAGAAAACCCAAGAAACCTGCTACCCATCAAGACTTTCAGAATTGGGTGTTAATCCCCAGTCTTTGGCTAAATGAACAACAGATTAGGGGTCTCTGTAGGAGCTGCTTGAGCCCTCAGCAGCCCTTACTGTTTGTGCATCCCTCTCTTTGCGTGTTTGTGTGTCAGGTAAATACAACTAGTATAAATATCTCTTAACTTCCTGCCATTATTTATGCTAAGGAGAGTCAGAATTTCTGGAAATTTCCTTTACAGAATTAATCTGCACTATTTACTTGTGTGTAGCCATCCTTTCATCCTCCCATTTCCCGAACGTTCTCGATCTAGGAAGTAAAATAATCATTTCTCAGAAATATCAATAGAAAAATATTGAAAACATACATGCATTGTTAAATACTCCTACTTGATTCCAGTCATACTGAGAGATCAAAATTAAGCTGTTGAAGTCTTCAAAACATCTGGCACACCACAGAATTATGCAAAAAGATGCAACAACATGAAACTAATTGTAAAAAGAATGTGGTTACTGTCTTCTGTTTTCCAAGTAAACATGTATTTGGCGAGTTATTATATTTTGTTTCATAATTTCATAATCTTAATATGTTGTGTAATATTTTGACTATTTGCATTATTTTTTGCTTGTTTTGAACTGTTTTGTCTTTTACTCCATTATAACTTTTTTGATTTTTAAATTTAATCACATTTCACACTAGAAATAAAACTTTAGAAGCACTTGCCAATTCATTTCCATAAAAGAATTTATAATAAGAAAGATTTATTACTATTCATAAGGTGTTTCTATCCTCTTGATGGAAGACAAAAGTAGGAAGTATCTGCACAGATTGACAGGAAATAAAAAAAGATATTTCAACTGTACCCGGTGCCATAAGTTCAAATAATGGAACAAACCAGAGCTTCCCGTTATGGCCAATGTGTGTGGTGAAGACTGGTCCTCAGCGAGTGCCATGATATATTTTTTTATTATTTATTTATAGATTGTTTGTGGCCATTTTTTGTATTTTGTTTGCATCTTTTCTTGTTTGAGGCATGGGTGCGTTGTGAGGTACAGCTGCCTCTGAGTTCATGTCACATTTTTGGTCCAGCATAGATGACATACAGTATGCTTCCCTAGCCCACAGGGGCATTTAAAAGACCATTGTGCCACTGTAATCTACTCAAAACTAGTTTAGTTCCTCCGTCCAATTTGCCTTCAACACAAAAAAGGTCCCAAACAACCACTCCAGCACAGCACAGTGTAGAAAATTGCACTGGCCATCACAAAGTTTTAGAAGATGTGAAGGATATCACTTCCCACAAGAAGGAAGAAGAGCCTGCTCTGCCTTTCTTATATAGTTCCTCTGTGTTCCAAAACTAGTCCAACCTATCATTGATGTGGACATCCAAGTACTTGTAGGAGTGGACCACCTCTACATTCACTCTCTGAATAGTGACTGGACATTCAGGCTCAAAGATAAATAATACGTTCTTTGGTTTTGCTGATGTTAAGATGCAGACAATTCTCTTTGCACCATGAAGCAAAGTTCTCCACCAGATTCCTACACTCCATCTCATCCTGTTTATCAATACCCCCATAAGTGCGGAATCATCTGAAAATTTCTGCAAGTGACCTGACCTGGTGTTATATTTATAGCTTGGGGTGTACAGGATGAAGAGAAAAGAAGAAGACTGTTCAATTGTGGTGTTCCAGTGTTGCTCACATCCATATCAGAGACACAGTTCTTGAGTCTCACAAATTGCAGTCTGCCCAAGTGATATCTCTGAGCTTACCCCTTAATAGGAAAGATATTGAAAGCACTGGAGAAACCAAAAAACAATCCTCACAGAGCTGCCAGCTTTGTCCAATCAAGAATAAGCCTTGTTCATAATTAAGAGCTCAGTGACTTTAACAGTGGCACTGTAATTGAATGTTGCCTTTACTACAAGTCAGTTTGTGAAATTTCTGTCCTGCTAAAACTGCCCTGATTAGCTGTATGTAATATTATTATGAAGAGTAAGTGTCTAAGAGCAACAACAGATAAGCCACATAGAGGAAGACCGCACAAACTTACAGGGTTGTTCTGTTGAGTGCTGAAGTACATAGACACAAGACTATGATCAACGCCAAGCATCGACTGAGTGATGTAAAGCCATTGAGCTCTGGAGCAGTGGAAACATGCTGTCTGGAGTGATGAATCACACTTCATTATCTGGCAGTATAATGGACGAGTATGTGTTTGGAGGTTGTCAGGGCAGCATTACCTTCTGGATTGCATAGTGACTACTATAAAGTTGGGTGGACAAGTGATAGTGGTCTGGAGCTGATTTTCAGAGTTTTGGCTATGCCCCCTGGTTTCAGTGAAGAAAACTGTTAATACTGCAGTATATGAAGAAATTTTTTGCAATTGTGTGCTTCCCAATCTGTGGAAACAGTTCTTGTGAAGACTCTTTTGTGATCCAGCGTGGGTGTGCACTTGTGTACTAAGCCAGTTCCATAAAGATATGGCTTGATGAGTTTGGTGTGAAAGAACCTGAGAGGCCTGCACAGAGCATCCTATTAAATAGCTCTGGAATGAATTGTGAGCCAGATCATCTTGTCCAACATCAGCACCTGACCTCACAAATGCTCTTCTGGCATGAGCACAAGTTCCCACAGACACACTGTAAAATCTTGAGTAGAACCTTCTCAGAAGAGTGAAGGCTGTTATCGTCACAAACGTGGAGTCAACTCCTTATCAACACCCATGGGTTTTTAATGGAATATCCAACACACTCATGCAGGTTTGATGGTCAGATGTCTACAAACTTTAAGTCATATAATGTATATTCATATAGGTTAATTCTCAAGGTTAAATATACACACAAGGGGAAAGGAAAAAGTTTTGCTCCTGGTCTTAAGTTAAATTCTATGGCACCGACTTGATAACTGGTCAATTATTAGCTTCCATGTAGTAAAATATATTTCTAGCATTTGTGATTTACAGATGTACTTCTTGTTTTAGTACCAAGTCAATATGGATACTGAAAACTGCATAATCAAGTACTGTGCTATTATAAAGAAAAATACACTTTTGGAGATTCATTCTCAGTTACTCAGCATGTCCCCTTCATGTGCTATATTAGAGAGAGAGAATGAAAAATTCAGTTATAGCAGGGTATCTATTGAAAATGACTGAGGGTCTCACCGACTTTGAACTTCGATAAATAGGGGAAAATGTAACAAACTATGTGGCACATCCTAATGCAGAGCCAGTCATACAGACACTATAGGGATTTGTTATGGGCCAGTCAATTCTTCATGAATAATTAAACACGTTCAACATCTGTGTGTGCTGGAATTATGACTCCTGAAATGAAGCATGAGTGCCTCTGATTAAAGATAAATCTCATTTTTAAAATATTTGGTAACATTTCAGTTCAGGTTCTGAAAAATGCATCTATTACTCATTTACTGTTATGTAAGACTTTTAACCTACACTTCTTGGGGAAGCATATTGTGAAGCATCAGTAAAGTGTTTATTCATCTCTGCAATGTGACCTACTAACAAAACTCCACTTTGGAGTGTTCTGAGGCGGCTTAACTAAGACACATTTCACTTGGTATTACATATTTTGGTATAATGCCTGTGAATCTTTCATAATAACAAGTAACTTTATCATCATGTCAATGTGCCACCCTGCACAGAGATGAATAACCTATCTACTGATGCTTTATAAGTGTCATGAAGACCAAAAGAAACCTTTGTTAAGGTCTTGTTACATAAGACGAAATGAGTAATAAATGCATTTTTGCAGTACCTAAACTAAAGTTTTAACCAAATATTTCATACATGAAACTTGGATACTGTACTTCACTATGAACCAGAGTTTAAAGAAATCACAAGAGTGATTCTTCATGGTTCAAGCTGGTGGTGGCATAACTATGTGCACAATTTAAGTGTGCCTCAAAAAGCCTATATAACTAGTCAGTATTATTCTGCTTTGCTTTGTCTTTTGCCGTAATAAATAAAGAAAAAGCATTGAGAAATAGTCCTTCTTTTTCTTTATACAGTAACAGTATCCTCGCTCACATTGTACTGGTTGCAAAAGCTGCTCTGCAAAACTGTGGATTTGAAGAAATACCGCACCCAACCTGTTCTCCAGACTGGGTCTTCCGTGACTGCCATCTGAAGAGCTGCCACCCTGCAGGCCCGCACCTAGGAAATTCTGGGCCCCAGGCAGCTGACAGAGTTCGGGCCCCTTTCGTGTTTCAAATATGTGCGTATAAAAAAAAAAAACTCGAAAAAGGGTGGGCCCCTATCTAGCTCGGGCCCCTGACAAGTGTCATGGTTGTCCCCCAGGTGCGGGCCTGCACCCTGAGATACATTACACTAACAATAAAAAAATGTAATCAGCTACGGAAGAGTATTTAAACGAGCAGGGAAAAATGATTCAGTGTAGTGGCATAGAAGACGTTTGTGAGTGTTGTAACAAGTACAGTATATTGGTGTTCAGCGGTGTAGATTTAAGAATGCAATTGGTTTGGTTTAACTTTTTTTTCATAAAGGCTTTTTATCACCAGTTGTAAAGGCTGGAGTTAACCAACATTTTGTACGATAAGCTGTAAGATCAAATGAACCTTTAAATTTTAAAGTTAATGCAAATATGAAATAAGCAAATGCAAATGTGTCGTATGCTTAAGTCTGCATATCTAACATGTATACCAGATTGTGTTAATCCTTAAGAAATTTTACATATAAGTTATTTGCTATCGTTATTGCTGCAGACGTACCTGCCTGACGCTGCCTCTTTTTACTTCGACAGTAACAATAAATTGTTATTGTCAAAAGAATAATCAGCACAGTGCCTCCTCCAGCAATTCCTCCTATTAAGAACCAGTTCAAGTCAATGGTGGGGGGATCACCTAAAGAAAACAGAAATGTTTTTTGAAGAGGGAAGAAGTGAAAATTCTGGACAAATATGCTGTCTTTCATAGAGAATGTCTTAAATGACTAAAAACCTTCTATGAGGAATCTTAGGTGAAACGAAGCAAAATGGCTCTAATACTTAAGGATTACACACTATACAGTAGTTTGCTTGCAATACTTTGACTAATTGTCAGTCATTTTCTAACCCGTTTAGTCCTGAACAGGTTACAAGGGGTGCTGGAGCCCATCCTAGCTAGCATAGGGTGCAAGGCAGGATCAAACCATGGACAGGTTGCCATCAATCACAGGGAGAACACAAACACGCTCACCACAACCACACATTACGGCCAATTTAGGATCAACAATCTACATAATCTGCTTGTTGTTGGACTGCGTGCGATGAAATCAGGTCACCCACAGGAAACCCACACAAACACAGACACGGGGATAACATGCATATTTCTTGCAGGCAGGACTCATGGCACGGACCCTGCTCTCCATACTGAGAGGCAGCAATGCCACCACTGTGCCTCTGTGCCGCCCTCTTGACTAATTATGCCATTTTTTCCAACTACCATTGAAAGAAATCTAAATATTGAGATTAATATCCATATTTTATTACCACATAGCAATCTTCCATGCTTACTTTTATAAGAGAATGAGCAGATAAACTGTTTGATAGACCATTTACTCCTTATTTTTCTTTTTGTAAAGTCTGGTTCTGGAATAAAAATCATACCAGAATTTATTTTTGAAGTTAGTCTCCTGCTTACCCTTACATTTTATATCTGTGGAGTCACTTTCTTTTTGAATATCTTTGAAGCTCACAATGCATGTCAGTGTAACTTGTGAGATGACTGAAGGAAGTGGGTAGATTTTGGATTTCATATGAGCTTGATCATTTCCATTTAATTTCCATTTGAACTGTAAATCCTTGTTATATGTGATGTTGCAGGCTGCATTCTTTGCTGTACAGTTGAACTGAATGTTTGGTTTTGGAATTGGATCTGAAGAGGAAAAAAAACGACAAAAGAAAAACAATGTTATTGATGGTATTTATCATTTTATGCCAATATAATTCACAATCCTAAATCTAGTAGTTCCCATGTCCAGTATTTCAATAATAATTTTTATTTTACACAATTTTTTGGCAATTTCAATACATAATCGAATTTCCCATTTTGCGAGTTCTTCTTGTTGAGTCAAATATACAGTAATCCCTCCTCTATTGCGGGGGTTGCGTTCCAGACGCCCCGATAGGTGAAAATCCGCGAAGTAGAAACCATATGTTTGTATGGTTATTTTTATATATTTTAAGCCCTTATAAACTCTCCCACACTGTTAACATTATTAGAGCCCTCTAGACATGAAATAACACCCTTTAGTCAAAAGTTTAAACTGTGCTCCATGACAAGACTGAGATGGCAGTTCTTTCTCACAATTAAAAGAAAGCAAACATATCTTATCTTCAAAAGAGCGCTGTCAGGAGCAGAGAATGTCAGAGAGAGCGCTCGCAAAGAAAAGCAAACAATCAAAAAATCAATACATGCTTTTGAATATACAGAAGCACCGTGATAAAGCGGCATTTTGTAGAGGAGCGTCCGTGTCCTCTGTGCAAACAGCCCCTCTGCTCACACCCCCTCCGTCAGGAAGAGAGAGCGAGAAAGATAGAGAGAAGCAAACAAGCACAGCGCGGGAAGCATATCTTATAGCATTGAGGAGTTTTAATTAATACGTAATACATGCTCTGATTGGGTAGCTTCTAAGCCATCCGCCAATAGCGTCCCTTGTATGAAATCAACTGGGCAATCAAACTGAGGAAGCGTGTAGCATAAATTAAAAGACCCATTGTCCGCAGAAAGCGGCGAACCAGCGAAAAATCCGTGATACATATTTAGATGTGCTTACATTTAAAATCCGCGATAGAGTGAAGCCGCGAAAGTCGAAGCGCGATATAGCGAGGGATTACTGTATTACACTCTTATTGTTAATGCAATTTGTATCATTGAAAAACATTGTTAAATAGATGATGTTTTGTGAACAGCATAGGCCTACACAACATTTTCAGCAGAACAGAAACTGTGATTACAGATGCCTGATGTTTATAGGATGTGCAAGTCCATGTTTTCCATGTACACTTTACAAGTGGAAGAAAATATTTATAAAAAAAATATATGTGGATGGGCGGCACAGTGGCGCAGTGGTAGTGCTGCTGCCTTGCAGTTAGGAGACACGGATTCGCTTTCTGGGTCCTCCCTGTGTGGAGTTTGCATGTTCTCCCCGTGTCTGCGTGGGTTTCCTCCCACAGTCCAAAGACATGCAGGTTAGGTGCATTGGCGATTCTAAATTGTCCCTAGTGTGTGTGTGTGTGTGCCCTGCGGTGGGCTGGCGCCATGCCCGGGATTTGTTCATGTCTTGCTGTGCTGGCTGGGATTGGCTCTAGCAGACTCCTGTGACCCTGTGTTAGGATATACTGTAGCAGGATGGTCAATGACTGACTGACTGCATTTGGTAATAAACATTGAAAAAGCAATTGAAGATGATAATTGCAAAATATAAGTAATTTTTATTACAGTATCTATTTTCAGTTATCAATAATAAATGTTATTGCGATCTAAGAACTTCGCATGCACTTTTTAACGTGATTATTTATGCCCATTGTCACAGCATTATATATACAGTAAGGCTGAAAATAACCCTAACAACACTGGACAGAAGGCAAGCCTTATCATGTAGTACACTCTGTCACTCTTCCACTCACACTGGCAATAAACGTAAAACACCCACTTTTGGGATGTGCGAAGACAGCCATATATGCCCCTGCAAGCATGCTGGATGTTGCCTGTTTGTTCACTCAGCAGGGGATCTGCAGTGACCTGCTACTGAAGTGGTAATTTTTGCTGGTGTCTTTTAGCATCCCGCTTCTGTCTCAAATATGAAAGCATTTTGGAGGTTTAATGTAGAGAATTTATCTTATTACAAATGGCTGTGCTTCACTAATGTCACATTATGCAGACATTCAGTTACCTTTCTCTGGTAATATGCAGTTCTGTGTCAAAACCTATTCTATGATCTTTGCAACAAAAGCTAAAAGTTAAAGTTTTGCTGACATATTATTTGATTGTAAGCTCCTATGCTTCCCTTAAATTCTAATGTTACATTTTTGAACAGAACACAGATGGCAATTATTATCCAAAATGATATGGTGCACGCTTCATACAGCACATATCCTCTAGAGGAGATGGGGCTGCCATTACTTAATTTGCAGTGTTCAAATGCCCTTTCCATATCAGTCAGTCATAAGGCAATTTATTTTGCAGTATTTTTCTATCTTTGATGCTTGTTACAACACACTGTCCAGTGCTCCTTCCTGTGCATTTCTTGCTTCAACTGGCCTAATTACTGTTTAAAATACTTCATAATTGTTGTTACGGGATTTTAAACTAGAATATTCATGATTATCTATAATTTTGAGAAAAACAACTTTATATGTTAAGTTTATACAATTTTACATATTACTCTCTCTTACAAGGTATAATTAACCTTTACAATGTCTTCAGGTCAAATTTGACGTAGTTTTGTGTTTGAAATCAGTGAAAGCTCCTTAAATTTCATCTGTTCAAACTATCTGACATTTCATATCATTTTCCCCAATTAATGAACAGTGAAAAAAAAATCCCATAATTTATACACCTCCTAAAATAATGAATCTTGCCTTGCCTTTCAGGTCAGTTTTGCCCCACCTTGACTTTAACAGATTTTCTGCTGCATTTATGGTAATACGTTTGTTTACAACCCATAAAACACATCTTAAATGTGACCTTTCCAGCTCAGAAATATGAAGGCTATAAGGTAAGCTGTCCTAGCTTTACAATAATCAAAAAGTTTTCCAGAAGTCATATTTATGTGCAACTGCTACACATCTTGAACACAGACATGTCCTTTTGGATTACTTTTGACCCACTATATACTTTAGTGGATTTTACTCTTCATTTATGATGGTTTTTTCACAACCTATGCAAACATCCTAAATGTTATTGTTTTAGTTCAGAAATTATAAGAGTTTTAATAAAGTTGTGTAACTTTAAAAAGGCTTAATTTTTCAAATGTCATACTTTTGTCCAGCTGCTACATATTTTGAAAATCAACTTCATCATATTGTTTGTGTCAGTTTTGACCCACAATTGCCTTTAATGGATTTTCCACTTTGTCCATTCACAACTCATAAGAACATTCTGAATGTCATGTCTTCTGAAAATTAGGATCATCAGTACTACAGGTTAAGATGGGCAAGCAATATTAAACAGGTTTGGCATGAACAATGTAATTTCCATGGCACCAAAGAGGGTGTTCCAGAACAGTGTCAAAAATGACATTGCAATGGCTAAGCTGCTTAATACACTGACTTAAATTTTTTAACAATACTTTAAGGTAATCTTGTATTTTGCCAGTCCCTTAGTTATCATTGCTTTAATCGCTATAATCACCAGATTGTGCCATAAAGTGACCACCTCTAAGCATTTAGAGCCAGGCTTTCCTTCTTAATATGAATAGCATGCAGTAAATGTAGGTTAGAATAAAGACCTGTCAAAATCCTTAGGTTTAGTTGGCTGCAAAGATTTAGCAGAAAAACATCTTTTGGTGTAAATGTAACCAAATTGTAATAATTAGATTTTGAGTATAAGGAAAGAAGGATGCCAATTACACTATTAAAACAGAAATAATTGTAGGGCAAGGACTGTACTGGTCATTTTGACTGCTCTTCAAAATTCTTGAGAAGCTTGTTAATACAAAGTTAACTAATTGTTTGTAGAGATTTAAATTTTGACAAAGTAACAATCTGGCCATGGAGGTATAATCTTAATCAATCTAGTCAAAGTGTTTGAATCATTGACCCATAGAATCCTTTTCAATAAAGCCAGGGACCTGGAATTCTCAGAGTCATCTTTGATAGAGTTTAAGAATTCTTTTTACTGTGGGAGTAATCAACTTGAAATCTCTGATGTCCCTCAAAGAACAACTTTGAGACCAAATCATTCCTTCCATTCAGCCATTTTCAAAACATGCTTAATCCACTGTCAGTAATTAAACCTGGACCAGGCATCAATAACATGCAGGTCACGCTCTTGCATATATCCACACTCACTCACACGGGCCAATTTAGAGACAAAAATAATAAGGAAGCTCCACAAGGAAAACATTTCAATGTAAAAGGGTTGGAGAATGACAAGTGACTGGATTCCTGGCATTCTTCTTCAGGTGAATACTAAGGGTTCTGCTCTTGACCTAAAGTATTTTTCCTGTTTTAATGATTTATCCTTACATATGAGTTTTTTCTAACTTCACCTTTAATAATTTATCAAAGACTACCCAAATTACGGAGGCATCTTTTCACTGTTCTCTTGACAATCCACAGCCATTTTTCCCAATGGATACTTTCTGTTGCGGCAGGAGTCACTACATCACTGGTAACAATAGCTACAATAATAATATTTTTTTTGCACAAAATATCTTGTTATCTTCATAGGGAGAACAGAGAAACAGTTTGTCTATTGTTTAAATTAGTATCCTTTAGCCTTCATGATCAATGCCCTCAATAAGCCTATTGCAAATTTATGTCAGTTGTCTTTATCATAGCAACATAGATCATGGTGCCAAATCACAAGGTTTGAAGGAAACATTTGAGCTGGTAACATAATGGAAGGCAGCCTGGGAGATGCAGTCCAGTGGGCTGCCCTCCTGGGTTCCTTAGGTGCTGCCTGGGTGACCTGCTAGGAGAAAACGTCTTCACTTTAAGGAGATTCCACCTGACCGAGAAGTACTTTCTTATGGCTTTGGAATTATTCCCAGGTCTGGCATAAAAGAAGCTGCTCTGCCTCACCCAGAAGTTGGGAGTGGAGACGGACAAAACTCGTCTGGGAGTATTGGAAGAGAGAAAAATAGAGAAACAGAAAAAGGTTTCTGCTGGTTTTAAGGAAACATTTGGATATTTACTTTAAAAAAAACGAAGGCATTAGAACCTGTGATTGTTGTTTACGTAGTTGTGTGAAGGGTTTGGGGCTTTAAAATGGCCTGAGGTGCTTCACTATTTACTCTTTCCCTTTATCATCTCTAATGTTTGGTTTTTGCACTCATTCTGGCCTTTCATCTCCTCTGGTTTTGTTCTCCCTTTCCTTCCTTTTTCCCACCTGTGTATCTTATCTAGGGTCCAATTGATGATATTGGGAGCCCACATATCAGTCCAATATTTGGTCTCTACATGTGCATTGGTATCAGTGGAACCTCCACCAAAATTATGATGCCAAAACTCTTCAAACCAAAGCATGTTTATTATGTAATTATGAGAATATACAGAGCTTCAATTTGAAAAGCTACTCATCTTGATATGCACAATGATGATAACAAACTGAGGTTTAACAATGTACATGCTAAACAATTTGAATAGCTTCCAAAACTTAACCTTTACTTGCACAAACTGCTCCAAACATGCACAAGGTTTTCATTCATTAACTAAGATCTCCTTTGTTTCAAAAGTCAGACATTTGTCCAGTAAAAATCTGTACAAGTTTTGCTTTCAAATGGTTATACATTTATCTTTATATGCTGCAAGCAATTGTTTGACAGAGTACTTATACTGAGAGAGTTTACAGAGAAGTATTCACTCCTATTCACATGTTTTCTTATTCACGTGAAGTCATTATTCCTTCTGAGTTTACAAACAAAAATCTGTTTGCTTTTGAAAATGTAAACAATTTACAGAAGCATATTAAAAAATACATAAATTAACTTATTAGATAGATAGATAGACAGACAGACACACAAACACACACTATGGTCTGAACACACATCAGAACTAAAAAGAAAGAAAACTTCTGACTTGGCAGTCACATTCCCAGTGAGGCTTTATGCAGTCATATTGCTATTGGTATAAAAGAGCCTCCATGGTGCTTCTTGACACATTTCTGCTGAATGATCAGTTGGCTGAAAGCCCTCAGTGTTAGTGTGTCAGAGAGAGGATGTGCAGCATTGCTCATAATGGCACTCAGTTTTGTTTTAATTCACTCCTTTGCTGCTATTTCCAGGTGATCCAGAGAGCATATAGACATATGGACCTGCATATATAAGCTACCATAATTGCCTAATAGGACTCTTTTTCAATAAATGAATTTGTTATTTTCATATTAAAGTGGCAGCTCTTCTTTAAACACATAACTGAAGTCCTCTGCTATTAAAAGAGCCCTCACATGTTACTGAAGTGAATCCATCATTTTACAGTATATGCAAAGAATATGTTTTCTCAAACTGCCATGCTAGCTGTAAATTTAATTGGAGTTCTCAAACAAAGGCGGGTTTTTTGGGGCATTAGGGGTGCTTTTCCATGTGCATCAAGCAAATCTTCATATGTTGCACCTCCTTACAAATGGATATTGCTTTACTTTTACATGGAGCTGCAATGAATAAAATGTACACTCTTTGCTTACTATGTGTTACTTACTGGTCCTCTAGCTGTGAGATAAGCCGTGAACCTGTATGGCTGGGGTTATTTTGCCTGAACCTGTTGTAATTAATAAAGTTTATAACAGAAGACAACTGCAGAAGTGAATGAAAAAAAAAACACTTATGCTATCAAATTGGAATGTCAGCACTTTTCAGGGAATCAAGTCTATATGGCTCAGCTCATGAGCAAAAGCCAGATCTTTTGGCTCCCAAACAGTGCTTACTCAGGACAAGCATACAGTAGTTTTAAATTTCAATAAAATTTTCCAATATGATGCCCTATGAGTGGTGTGCTTATATAGTTTAAGTTATTGGAATACACTTAAATGCTACTTCTTTTGTAACAGTTACTTAATCATTTTCTGTCTTTGCTTATTCTCTTTCCTGCTCTTTTGGGTTTGTCTTCAGAATCTGCTAATGCACAAATTTAGCGTCAGTCTCATGACAAGTGAGAGATATGCAAACATTTAAGTAGGAATTCAAGTCTAATAAACATGTACACTTCAATTTAGCAATGGCAATATGTGCAAATCATAGTGGTAAAGCATTTAAAGGCTAATAAATAAATTAAATAAAGCTGTAAAAACCCATGGTAAGCACAATCCTGGATGTATAACAGGAACAATGTTCTTTAAATAATATGAATTCTATTTGGATGTATTGAGATAAATATATTTCAATACTTAATTCAATTATTGCATTCATCTCTAAGTTTATATACTATATGTGCACTGATTCATTTATTTGTTCATTAGTACCTTAAAAATGATTTAATTATACTAATCAAATAACATTACATTACAACAACTTTATTGTCAGTGAAATGTATTCTTTATGTTCACCTCAACATAAACAATATTATTATCTTTACAAGCATTAACTCAACAAACACTTGACATTTCTCACTGCCTCTTAAGCAGACACTTGCGCTCACGGCGCCTGATTAAATTAAACACACCAGTAATATTTGTACAATATGTGTAACACTGGACAATAAAGATATTGCCTCCTGAACACTTTTGGATGTATATTTCAAATTTTGGACTGTTGATCACAAATACACCTTTAGCATTTCCTATTTTTGTGATTTCCTCTCCAGTTTAAATGTACTAATCTGTTGCTCACAAAGTAAGCTGTTTTTTTTTAGTTCATGCATGGCTTTGGGTTGTTAACATGGCCTAGAGAAAGGCCATCTTTTTTATTAATTTGTAACTGATAAACATAAAAGCTGTCATACAATGACTATGTCCACCCTTCAGTACCCTTTGGCTATGTAGCAGACATGAAAGAAACCTATGAGAACATGGAACTGTTGTGGTACTGTATATGGTTCAATAACTACAACTGGGACATCTGTGGGGATCAAAAATAGAGGTACTGTGACTAGGAATGCAACTTGGCTACGCCAAGGCCTGTTGTTTCAGTTTTGAATAGCACAGCCATGCTACAGGGTCTCATTAAATCAAAATGACCTGGCTGCATTTACGCATTTGTAACCAGGGAATAAACATGTGGTACATAAACTATATGTCAACCCAACAAAGATATTTTTGCCTCTTCTTTTTATAAAACTCGGAAAGTGATTAACAAGGAAGGCAAAGGATTCAATATTGGAGACAGATGTTTCCACGAATAACTGATACCACAATTAAGTGAGGCATTCCTGTTAGTTCACAAAACAGATAGATGGTTCAAAGATTTGCTAGTGGTGCCAGGGGACAGATGTTGTTGAAGGATTCAAGGATGTTGTTGAGAATCTTTTTACCAACTACTGAGTACCAAACTACAGTATGTCCACCTGGTTGATAACATGTTTCAAGTATAGAAAGCCATGAAGTGCACTGATGATCACTTTTTTACATTCACACTTGGACTTCTTCCATAATAATGTTGGCGTACTCAGTGATGTACATGGTGAAAGGTTTCAACAGGGCATTTCAACAATGGAAAAGCAGTTTTAGGGCAAATAATATCCATCAATGCTTGTGGACTCTTTTTGGACACTGAATAAAGACATATCTGATGCTAAGTATAAATGAAAATCAGCAGCCGAACATTTTAGCTCAACTTAACTAATGAAATCTGCCTGTAATCAGACATGCTAAATTCAGTAAGTTAATTACATACAACGTGATAACCATCAATCTGAAATTATATTTGTGTTCACCTTAAAGCTTTTTATCATAATCACCCAATATATTTCAGGAACCAAAACCTAATCAAAACCAAAACCGTTTTTCATTGTAGTTGGTAATCTTTGTTGCCCACATATCAATATTGCAATATGAAATAACCTATTGGTTTCTACTAGATACTCAATTTAACATACGCAACTAATGAAGTCCCAAGAACCAAAATGTTCCTCACGCTTTTGTGTTTTTAACCATTTTCCTAGCCATTGCCTATTTTTCCATTGACAGATGAATGCCAAAGCAGCATTTCTCTAGCTTCTCAATCATATTACTAAACTAGCAAAGTAGATCATGATTTAAAAATTTACCAGAGTGGATTGTTTTCTGATATTTTAGAAAAGCATAATGTAGTTTTCCAACCAACTAAAATCTAGCTGATCAGATGTGTTGAAATTGTATATATAAAGATTAGCAACATGTATAAAACTTACCTACAACATGTAATTTATATGTTTTTTTTATTAAAAGTTTTCCATCTTTATAATTATGCAAAACATAATCATTATTGCTTCCTTCTTTAGTGTTTTTCACAGTAAGTGATCCATCGCTCTCAATACTGCCTAAGACACAGTTTCCAGTAGGCTTTCCATTTTTCATTTTACAAATGTGTTCAGCATTTTTCCACTGAATGTCCTCAGTATTTTCTTTGGTATTTTTCAGCACAACAGATTGGCCTTTTTCCACATACTTATCTTCAGTTTCAGCATCTAGCAATCCAAAAGAAGAAAATCAAAATAAGTTAATAAGAAGTTTAGCTGTGATAAATAACAAATTAAAACATCAAATAAGAAACATTAAGTTCAAGTAAGTATTACTTGAAGCATTAAGTAGGGAAGTTCAAGTGTCTTATTATTGTCATTTCATCAAGTACAAAGTACAGGGTGGGATGAAATTGCATACTTTCAGTTCCACAGTGCAAAACAAACAACATATAACATGGCAAGACAGTGTATAAAGCAACTTAAAAAGCAATAAAAATTATAGTGCAGCAGACAAGATATTGGGGAGTAAATCAATACATACACACAAGCAACATAGAGTGCAGTTACAGTAATCGACAATAAGACACAGTTTAGCAGTTCAATAAGCTAGGCTGGTAGCAGTTTAGTAGTAACATCATTATGTTTTAAAATGTGCAAATTGGGCTGATAATACATATAACAGATACCAGATACAAAGTGCAGTGTGCATTGTATTTTTAGAGGGATGTAGATAGTTTTAGATCATAATTCAGAGTTGACTGTTCTGCAGTGGAATGTGGGGGTGCAAGAGCATTGAGGAGTTGTACAGCGTGAGGAAAAAAAGAGTTGCACAGTCTCGATGATCTAACTTAAATGCTGTGATTTACTAGATGGCAACAACGTAAATAGCCTATGTGCAGAGTGGGTGGGGTCAGTTGCAACGCTGCACGCCCCAGGTAGACAGCAAGTGTTATATGTCTCCTGTATGGAGGGAAAGGTCACTCTGATGAGGTTCTCAGCAATCTTATTGATCCTCCATAGTGACTTGCGGTCAGCTGCATTTTCAGTTTCCATACCACACCTTGATGGAACTAGTCAGCACACTCTATAACTCCCCTATAGAAAGTTTTAAGGATGGAAAGAGAAGGACTTGACTTTCTCAGCTGTCACAGAAAGTAGAGCCATTATTGTGCATTCTTGACAACAACTGAGCAGTTTAGGCTCCAGGTAAGGTCTTCAGTAAATATATACCAAGGAACTTGATGTTTTCAACCCTCTCAATGATGTGACCATTTAAATGGAGAAAGATGTGAACTGGATGAGTCAACAACTATTTCTTTTGTTTTGTCAATATTTAGAGACAAGTCGTCATCCTAACACCGGACTTCCAGATGTTTAACCTCTTCTCTGTAAGTTGACTCATCATTATTGCTAATGAGGCTTACCTTAGTTGTGTCATCAGCAAATTTGATGATATGATTGGAACTAAACTGGGCAGTGTCAGCAAGCCGAAAAGCAGAGGAGGGAGGATGCAGCCCTGTAGAGCCCCCAATGCTCAAAGTGATGGTGCTGGAGATGTTGGTGCTGATACAAACCATCTGGGGCTGTGCTGTGAGAAGTCTAAAATCCAGTTGTACAATGATGAATTTAGTCCTCGTCCTCTAAGTTTGGATGTTAGCTTCTGTGGGATGACTGTATTAAATGCTGAGCTGAAGTCCATGAACAACATTCTGGTGTATGTGTATTTTTTGAGACGGGGTGAGATGGAGAACCATGGAAATGGCATCATCGGTGAACCAGTTTTCATGAAATGCAAATTGTAGCAGATACATTGAAGTGGGAAGTTTGGTATTTATGTGTGACTGTTCTCTCAAAAGCACTTCATGATAATCATTGTAAGTGTTATGGGATGATAGCGGTAGTCTTAAAGTACACAAGTACAGCAGCTTTACTCAGAGATATACTGAACATGTCCTGGAAGGCATTATCCAGCTGTCCCACAAATTCTTTAATCACTCATTCAGGTATGTTGTCTGGTCCTGCAGCTTAGTGTGGACTGACCCAGAGGAAGGTTCCCCTCACCTCAACTGTTGTCACACAGGTCACCTGATCATTTAGCGGTTTATCTTTTTCTAGTGTTATTTTTTTGGGCATAAAAGATTTTTAGTATGTTGGGAAAAGAGGCATCAGCAGCACAGTCTGGTGGAGGAACCCTGTAACCTGTGAAAGCTTTGATTCCTTGCCACATAAGTAGTGAGTCCTTGGTGTTCGAAAAAAGACCTTGTACTTTATTCCCATATGTAATGCTATCTTGATGCCCTAGGACAAGTTCACTCTGATTTTTCTGAGTGCTCCTTTACCACCTGCCTTAAAGGCAGCATTTCAGGTTTTCAACAGGCTCCCACTTTCGAGGTCAACCAGGGCTTCGGATTAGCTCTTATGGTGTAGTTTTTGGAGATAGTGATTTCATGTGTACATTTATTGTTGTAGCCAATCACAGAGGCTGTATACTCATCCAAGTTCACAGTTCCATCATAAGTAGCCACTCTGAACATGTCTCAATTGGTAAGTTCGAAATAGTCTTGAAGCATTGAAATGGACCCTTCGAGCCATTTTCTGGTTTCCTTTATGACTAGTTTTGAGTGTATCAATACTGGTCTGTACGCCAGATTCAGTTTAACAGAGATATGGTCCAAGAAACTCCAAGAAACTGGGGGAGGGGCACACCTCGGTATGCATCATATACTGTATGTTCATATAAACTAGATCCAGTATATTTCGCGCTCTCTTTGGAAAATTAACATGCTGGTAGAATTTTGATAGGACTGATTTCAGATTAGTGATGTTAAAGTCACATTAGTCACAAGTCAGCATTACTCAGAAGTCCGTGGGAGTACGCAGTTTACAGTTTGTTTTTAGCATTATACAGTTCATCTAGTGCTTGATTAGCATTAGCACTGGTAGGCAAGTACACCACAACAGCAATCACAGCAGAAAATCCCCTCAGTGGATAGAACAGCTGGCATCTCACTGACAGGAGTTCCACCAGTGCTAAGCAGTGACTTGAAATGATTGTTGTAGTAGAACACCAGTCCTTGTTGGTATATACACCTCCCTATTAGTCTTGTCTGTTGATTCTGAAGATGGTTAGCCCATTTGGGTGGATGGCAGAGCCTGGGATGTCCTCATGAAACCACATTTTCATGAAAACAAAAGCACAGAAGTTCTTCAATTCACACAGGGTACTGCAATGTAGCCTGACATAGTCCAGCTTGTGATTAATGGAACAGATGTTCACTAAGAGAATAGTCTGCAGTGATGGTCTCTTTGACTTTTAACCTAACACTTCCATGTTTGCCTTTATCGTACATTCACTCTGGGTGACGCCGTGGTCTTATGGTTCGAAAGGTTTAGCAGACCAATGCAAGCTAGCGTGTCAGTCAATAAACTGTTCACAATGTTCTTACAAACCAACACCAATGTGGTTTGGTCATATTTCTTTGTACTAGTGTGTCTGCCCTTTACACAGGTCGAACTACTGAAAAAATATAAACTAAATTATTTGATGATTCTAAAACAAAGTGTGTTAACAGTATAATAATGACATAAAAGCATGCCATTAGTGTTAACTGAAGTTTTAACTCAAAATGCAAATAATGTGCTATGTCATAGAAGATAATAATCAGAACTTTAAATACTGTGGCATGCAGCTGAACTAGAAAATAAAGTGTAAGCCCTTGCCTTCTTCAATTGAAGTCCTTCCCTCCCATTTTTCTGTCTTTAATTCTGGTGACCTGATTCTCTCCTTCACCACAACCTGTGATTTTTCATTCTGCTTTCATTTTATATCAATACCTACAATCTACTGCTCAAGAACAGAGGTTGTGACTAAAGAAACCTGCTTTATTTGCCTACTGACATAAACTATTGGTGCCAGTGTTGTGAGAGAAGAAAGGGGATTTGTGTATTGGTGTAGTTTGTTTTAATTGTAATCCTTTTTAGTGGTGGCACAACTCACTTTAGAATGTGCTGGTGTGAGGCTCATGCCGGAGTATGCTAGCACTAGTGCCCGAAGAAACTGCAGCATTCAGAAAGCACCAGCTCGGTGTGATTTGTAGGTTGCATTTGTGGGGTGCTCATGGGTCCTAACAAGGGCCGAGAGAGTAAGAAGGAAGAACATTTGTGATTTTTACCTTTCCAGTTGGATTTTAACCTATTTATTGGATTAGGACTTTCAAATACCCTGGAACACTGAAATTGTTTTTTAATGGCAATATTTTTTGGATTATTTATTTACTATGGTACCTGAGAAGACAGGTAATAGATAGATAGATAGATAGATAGATAGATAGATAGATAGATAGATAGATAGATAGATAGATAGATAGATAGATAGATAGATAGATAGATACTTTACTAATCCCAAGGGGAAATTCACATAATCCAGCAGCAGTATACTGATACAAAGAAACAATATTAAATTAAATAGTAATAAAATGAAAAAATTAAAATAAAATTAATGTTCGCATTTACTCCCCTGGGTGGAATTGAAGAGTCGCATAGTGTGGGGGAGGAACGATCTCCTCAGTCTGTCAGTAGAGCAGGACAGTGACAAAAGTCTGTCACTGAAGCTACTCCTCTGTCTGGAGATGACACTGTTAAGTTGATGCAGTGGATTATTTGTGATTGACAGGAGTTTGCTTAATGCCCGTCGCTCTGCCACAGATGTTAAACTGTCCAACTTTAATTCTACAATAGAGCCTGCCTTCTTAACAAGTTTGTCCAGGCGTGAGGCGTCTTTCATCTTTATGCTGCCACCCCAGCACACCACCGCGTAGAAGAG
The DNA here is from genome assembly GCF_016835505.1 of Polypterus senegalus. Lineage (NCBI taxonomy): Eukaryota > Metazoa > Chordata > Cladistia > Polypteriformes > Polypteridae > Polypterus > Polypterus senegalus. The sequence continues at coordinate 58,565,923 of NC_053155.1, forward strand.
GGCACTTGCCACAACCGTCTGGTAGAACATCTGCAGCATCTTACTGCAGATGTTGAAGGATGCCAACCTTCTCAGAAAGTATAGTCTGCTCTGACCTTTCTTACATAGAGCATCAGTATTGGCAGTCCAGTCCAATTTGTCATCCAGCTGCACTCCCAGATATTTATAGGTCTGCACCCTCTGCACACAGTCACCTCTGATGATCACAGGGTCCATGAGGGGCCTGGGCCTCCTAAAATCCACCAGCAGCTCCTTGGTCTTGCTGGTGTTAAGGTGTAAGTGGTTTGAGTCGCACCATTTAACAAAGTCTTTGATTAACTTTCTGTACTCCTCCTCCTGCCCACTCCTGATGCAGCCACAATAGCAGTGTCATCTTTGTTTATAATAGAATAAATAAAAAATATATGTTCTACATGTTCCTTCAGCTCCTTTTCCTCTCTGTTTACGTATGTGAATGTCTCTTAAACTGCACTCCTTCTTTAAAGCACATTCTCGTAAAGCCTACTCCACAGACTCTGTCATTATTTTTGAGGCGTCTTTATCACTACCTGTCCAGTTTTACACTTGCTGTCTTTGCAGACAATGCTCTTAGCATGTCTCATACACCTTTACTTGTCTCACATCTCACACTCACCCTTCCTCTTTCGTCACATCACCAAACCAAGCTGACTAATCAGATTGCTCAGGAGGACTGGACACACAGACCTTAGTGTTTTATTAAATAGCAGATTTATTGACTTTATAATTGCATGTTTCATACATTTTTAATGCTCTTTATTTTTTGAATGTTTGAACAAACACTGGTGCTGCTTTTGACAAGTAAGCCTCAAGCTTGTTTACTCTCTTGCCTTGGTCCATCCTCTGTCGTGGCTGTTGATGCCCTGGGAAATGGCACATGAGACATCACAGCAAGTCACCTGGAAACTACCACTGCATTTATTGTAGATGTGTGTTCAACAGTTTGCCTTGTTATAGACCCTACAGTTTTATGAAAATGCAGACAAAACTGCAAGAATTAATGACATAATGAAGAGCTGCTAATTACATCGGCAGTTTCCAGTTTCATTCAGCAGGGTCCACTGTGGCTGCAGATGTCTGCTCCAACCAGTTTCACTATCAGCAAGTCTTTTTACTTTTAATTGAACTTATTGTTTAATTAGCTTAGTTTTTTTTTTCTTCCATTATTCTGCATTTAGAAGAGAGCAGTAGTGTGAGATTTACATTCATAAGAAATTTACAACTAGCACATTTTTACTTTAGTTTTAAGTGATTCCCTATTTTTATTATTCCCCTATTAATTCACTTTCTGTGGATTTTTACCCTTAATTGCATCCTAATATTGGCAATCAATAACAAGTGGAGTAGACACCAGGACAAATGACTCTCAATGCTTAAACAAATGTCTGCAGCTACAGGGGTCCCCCGAGGCTGGAATTGGGAACAACTAAATTAGACAGGCCCCATGTTGATTAGAGATGCTTTTTATATCTGACAATGCTTATTATTGTTGTTGTCCTAGGTATGAATATACACAAATTAGGTATGCAAGGAGGTGGGGAAACAATCTAATGTTGCTGCTGTAGAGTAAGATGTCAAAATAATGCAAGAAATGAGTGCTCAATACCTTACTTAACACTTAGGAAGCCTCAAGGTAATTTTTAAAGTACTGAAGATAAACTGAGTTTTGGAAGAAGAAGCAAAGGGGCACCTAGACTTGAATGTAAAACAGTCATTCACTTTCAGCCAATCAGTCGAAACATTAAAGTCAGTCTGTAACATTATAGAGCTGTTAGTGCAAAGAAAAGCTTACAGTGTAAAAAGCTGGAAGGAATAAAGTCTCATTCTTTATTATTCTATTATTCTAGGCAAACTAGTAAGAAATGTAAGTAATAATAATGAGAAAAATGAATAGTCAAAACTGAAAAAATAGTCAAAAACCAAATAGTCAGCTGCACTGATACCAAAGACTGGTTGTGAGAAATTCAAGCTATGTCAAAAACCAGAGCAGCAAAATGAAACAGATTTAACAGCATTAAAAGGGTTGTTCTGAATCTGCAAACTTGGAGAGCTTCCAATAATGAACTCTTAGCCCAGTGTGTCATTAACATGAGGTCACGACTTCTGTGAACATACCCCTAACAACACAAGAAGCTGCCCTTATGACGAGAGAGTTATGAAAAAACATAAATGGTGCCAAAAAAGGCCCAAAATAAATAACACAAACAAACATAAACTTGAATTCAGAAATGCAATGTGATATTCAGAGTGTAGGACTCAAACACCCCTAAACAAGTGTTAAATCTTGTAAAACTATACCGAATAAAATGCGGAAATTAAATAATAAGGGCTAGCTCATTCTTGGGACTCAGGCTGGACTCACTGGAGGAAGTTATAGAAGACAGGTCTCTCTGGGGTCTGCTTACTATCCTGAACAATGACTCTCACCCTCTGTATGAGGATTTGGCTAAACAGAGTTTAGTAACAGACTGAAACTACTGAGTTGCTCCAAAGAGCATTATTTAAGGTTGTTTCTACGAAAAAAATTACTTTTTTAATAATGCAAATGTTTCAATTCATTTCTTTATCTGTGTTTTTAACTGTCTTTATTAAGATTTGTTTCTTTGTTAATCATTTTCTAATTATAAATTTAGCCTGCTTTTATTGTTTAGCCTTTGTAATTCTCTTTTTCTGGTTTGTATTTTTTTTTTTTTTTGATATTTGCTTTTCGATTATCTGGTTTTAGGATTCTGAATTTTGGATTGTAGACTTTAGTCTTTTTTAGTTAAATTGGGTTTTCTCCAGGTGATCCAGTTACCTTTAATTCATTATTTCCATGTTTTATGTTACCCAATTGAATAAATCTTTTAGTTTTGTCTCGACTGTTTTTGGGAAGTGGAAAACTTGAATCATCTACCTGAATGGATGGATAGCTTGCTAGCAGTTTCTCTGAGTGCCAGAGCAATTTTTCACTAACTAAATTGATTTCTGGGGTTTGTTTTGGAGCTTGGGCATGACAGATACTTTAACTTTTTCAAACCACTTAATGTTTTTAAAATTATAATTATTTATGATTTAAATGTACTATTTTCATTCTAATGAAATTGTATATTTACAAAAGTGAAGCATGACTTGCATACTGACAATAACCTTATTTCAACCAACCATTATCCAGCCCACTATATCCTAACTACAGGGTCACTGGAGTCTGCTGGAGCCAATCCCAGCCAACGCAGGGTGCAAGGCAGGAAACAAACCTCAGGCAGGGTGCCAGCCCACTGCAGGGCACCTTATTTCATGCATCAATATATACAGTATTTCTGTAAAACTAAACTGTCTTCTTATTTTTTCGGTTTTAGATCAATTCCTTTGTATGTGAGTTTTACTGGGTAGTTAAGTAGGTATGTCCAACACCTCTGTATCAATCAGATATAACATAGGTCAGTTATGGGCTCCACAGAGTCCTTTGTTAGGTCCTTTGTTAGGCAAAAATAAGTAAAAATAAAAATCTATTTCTTTTCACGAGAGTTGTACTGACTTGGTAAGTATGTAGGTCCTGTACTTCTATATCAATCAGTATGACCTACTTGCTAGCTTGTTGTCCCATGTACCAAGAGTAAAACTAAGGGGGGCAGGGCTTTTGCAGCTGCTGCTCCTCGCCTGTGGAACTCTTTACCTCATTACATAAAGAAGTTGTCTTCAATTGAACTGTTCAAAACAAGATTAAAGACTCATTACCTTCAGTAATACTGATGGTTTCCTCATTGTGATTATCTAATCTTACTTCTATTTATTATTTACAGTATTTTATTATGTCCTTTTATTTATTTCTATTTATGTTATTTATGTTAATTGTATGTTTTTTTCTCTTCTTTTATTGTAAAGCACTTTGGCCAGCATTCCTGTTGTTTTAAATGTGCTATATAAATAATTTGACATTGTCATTGTATTATTGTGGTTGCATACTGCATCATGCCTCCACGTATACATCATATAAAGCAAGTTCTGTATGAGCACATGCATTATACGTGTGTGTGTGTTAAAGTGAATGTAAGCACAGAAAAATGCATTTGCTTTAATTATCTTGGCTGCTTCCAGCTTTGATCACACCACTACAATAAATTCTGGAAGTGATAGTTTCTCCAAAACAACACCTCTGCTACTTCGGGTTCACATTCCCTACCCTGGGTATAATTCTTTGGAATTAGCTGACGTCTTTGCAATACATGACTCTAGAATCAGCATGCCTTATGCGTGCTATGGGCTTGACTAGTAATGCAATAAATTGAAAAGTATTTTCTTAAATTTCCAATCTATGACAACATAATAGTTGTACCTAAATACAGAAAAAGGCAGAGACAAGTGATGACTAACAACACATTACTTAAATATGCTTCAGCAACAGCTAGTACAAAAAAGAGGACCATCTGATATTTATTCAGATGATTCTACATGACATTTCTAGTAGATATCTCAATGGATCGGTGTGTGGGTGCTGCTTTGAGTGCAGACTCACTAAACGCCAACGAGATACATGAGCACAAGAGACCATATATAATAAATATTTTTGTGTTGGAGAAAAAAAGCATGAACTGATCGTTTACTCCCAGCAGACATATTTTATGCTAGTTAGAGATGATCAATGAGTGGAACTTTAAAGGCTATAACTGCAGTACAACACAGTGTGATCAAACCAAGAGATAGACCTGAACAAGAAACAACTGCATCTTCTTACACAAGTGCCACTAAAATTCTCTGAAGGCCCTGAAAACTCTATGAAAAAGCTTCATCACTGTCCCCTGAGACAACAGAAACTGGACAAAAGATTAAATGCCATTATTGTTTATACGTTTGTTTTTGAGGCTAATATTACTTGTAATGTCACATCTGGAGTAAAGTCAGTGCAGTATATGGATGTTAGTGTTGAGTTTAAAGTAATATTCTGTCAGGCAAATATAGACTGGAAAGCTGTTTTAGGAAAAAATAATGGTAGAAAAACTGGCTTCCATTGTGAAAAATCCTCTTCATCGTCTCTAGTAGGCGATCTCTTGTAGAACTTTTACCCACGGGCTCATTTCACCACTGTGTGCTAAGGAGCGCATCTGGGGATTTTTTCTGTCCACTGCTCTCTGGCAATTCAATGCTTCCTTTCAACATAATCTTCAAGTTTATTTTGAAATTTCTGCGCAACTAGTGGGATCTACCCCCTGCTCGCTTCGTTCACCAACCCCCGGGCAGGTGCTTCGTGTTAGCCACTACATGGCTCTGCCACTCGCGTATGGGGAAGCGGATGTACAATTTAAACAGATTGTTATTTTCATGGGAATTGTTACATATGCATAATAGACCTAACTATTTTACATTGGAGCGAGTAATTAACCATAGTAAAAAATAGTAAAACGTAATAAATTGAAAGAAAATTATGTTTCATGTTGCATTATTCATTGCTTTATACATTTTTGTTCTGTTTGGCTTTGAAATCAACATGCAAATACTTTTAAAACTTACACTTTTATTGTAAAACTTCAGTTAAAAAAAAATTTTTGAATTAATTTTTCATCAATATCGCATTGAATTTTGATTCCATGTTTGGACTTACATCCAGACAATGCCATGTATAACTGCCCGTGAGTGAATATCGTTTCTTTCTCTCTAATATATAAACCAACTTTTTTGATTGTTTGTCCCTGCGATTTGTTAATTGTCATAGCAAAAGCTATTCTAATGGGAAACTGTAAATATTTTAATACGAATGGCATATCAAGATCTCCTTTTGTGTCTAATGTTATCTGCGGAAGATGTACTACATTACCTTTCTTGTCGCCTGCTAAAATTTTACATGTCAGAACTGTTCGACCAATTATGCAATAACATTACAATAAATCCTTCTTTCAACAGTAATTTGGCCAGTGGAAGACCTGATGGTGTTAACGGATGTAAGTATTCTGTGGAATACTGTAAGTTGATGTTTTCATCTTCCACAACATCACCACCAACTGTTTCAGCATAGTCTATTGATACACATTAAACCAATATGGCGTGTAACCGATCGACAATTTTCACAATAATTCATTTGACTTCATTGTTTCTCAGTGCTAGGGTTGCCCATGTACTCATTTCTTTGGTTGATAACCCTTCAGGATAAAATTCTTCAGTGAGATTTGGACATAATAAGTCTTCTTTTGTTGGGAACTTAAAGTGAGGTAAAAGTAAAAATTTACTGTGTCTGACAAAAGCATTCACACGAATGAGATATGAGTGGACCGTGTGCATGTTTGAAAATGGTTGAGAGGAGAGTTGGGACTCTTGGCAATAGTCTTGACTCAAGATTTTTTTTATAATAGAGAGATACACATTTATTTATTTATTTATCACTTCTTTATTTGTCCTGTGAGTCTGTAGCCTTGTTTTTTATGTTTCTGTTACTGTATGCACTTGGATTTCCCCTTAGGATTAATAAAGTTTATCTAGTCTAATAATACATTTTTCCTCCAGATTTAACAAGAAAGCTCTCTTGAGTATAAGCTCTCAAAGCTACCTGTGTCCAAGCACACAGTAGTCCTCCACTTGTACATGACACATGCACAGACAAACACATATGCTCCAACAATTTACGGAATAGCCTGGGTTTCACCTCCATCTCAACTTACTTTTCAAGTATCCTTTTTATTGTCTGTAAATAATATTTTGTCTGTTTTTTCTCTTTATACTCATTTTCAGTTGGTATTATCCATCCATCCATCCATTATTCAACCCGCTATATCCTAACTACAGGGTCACGGGGGTCTGCCAGAGCCATTCCCAGCCAACACAAGGCACAAGGCAGGAAACAAACCCCAGGTAGAGCACCAGCCCACCGTAGGGCTCACACACACATCAAGCACACACTCGGGCCAATTTAGGATCACCAATCCACCTAATCTGCATGTCTTTGGACTGTGGGAGGAAACCAGAGCACCCAGTGGATACCCATGCAGACATGGGGAGAACATGCAAACTCCACGCAGGGAGGACCCGGGAAGTGAACCCGGGTCTCCTTACTGCGAGGCAGCAGCGCCACCCACTGCGCCACCATGCTGCCCATTAGTATTATTATTATGTTTATTACTTTTCATTGAAGTATGTTTATTTATTAATTTCTTATTAATTTATTATGTTAATTATGTATTAATTACATCATGCATTTATTTACCCTGTCCTCTTTATGATGAACCTGAGGGGGCCAGGCCCCCTGAAGCTGCACCTGTAAGACTGCCCAAGGCCTGTATAAAGTAAGCCTGTAAAAGCAGCCTGAAGACAAGCACTGAGGCATTAGCTTATCCTTTCTTTGGTTATTGGGCTCTCTTCTGATTTTGGATTTTTTAATTTAGATTATAGTTACAGTTCTAATTTCTGTTTGCCTGGTGTATGAACTCTTCTCATTGTTTTTGGTTCAGATTCATGGATTATAGACTTGTTTTTGATAACTTCCAGCAATTTTCTCTGGTCCCTCTGTTCTTGTTTTGCTCTTTTTGATCACTATTAAATATTAAGAAGGTTTTAATTGAGCCAAAAATTTGATTCATTTCAACTATTACAGGCTGTGAAGTCTGCTTCTCAATTTTGGTGCCAGGCTCTTTTTTTTTACAAAATATTTCTAAATGTCACAGGAACACTGAGGTCTAGATGTTTGTTTACAACCTGCTTTTCTGTTATGACTGCTGACAAATTGTGGCCAAGTTAAGAACAAGTATCCCTCTAAACATAAAAGCCAGATTTAGACATGTACTGTAGCTGACTAATAGGCTTCAGATATTACAAAAGTCTTTAAAATTCTGGTCCCAAATGAATGCTTTATTTGACAATTGTTTTAACAACAACTAATAAAAATAATAATAAAATGAAACTAAAATATTGTCATTGATTGTCAAAACTTGTTTCACAATAAAAAGTAGGCCTTAATGCTTATAGTAATCCTTATCTCAAGCTCAAGTTTTGTGACCTACACACCCCGAAAGGTAACGAAAACTTTAACATTTTTATAGGGTTAGAGAAACTGTGAACCCCCTGGTACAAATAATAACATATTCCTACTTATGATAATTATAAACTTTATTAAAAAAATAAACAAGAAATGGAATACAAAAATGGACAAATAATATTTCAAAAAGGCTGTCTCATATCAACAGCTTAGAAAAAATCAAATATGAATCACAGAATCCATACAACAAAAACTTTATTCTTTGGTTTTTGGACTCCCTGCATGATAAACAAAATAAACTTCTAAACTTCCAAAAACTATGACTTACAAAATCAAAATCCAGAAGAAAGAGTTGAGCAACCTAATGCTGTAGTATTAGTACTGAAGCTTTCGCAGGGTAATATAGTCTTGGAGTGGTCCTGCAGCTGCATCACTAGGGGGCTTCACCCCCTTAGCACAAATATAACTGGAACATACACATGATTTAATATCAGTAATAATAATATTTCATGCAATAATATAAAATAATTACTTAAAATAATATGCACAAAATGGAGGACAAAAATATATTCCATTACAAAATAATTTCTAAAGAAAAATAAAATTACTACATAAAAGTAAAAGACATCTAAGCAAGGTATGGAACTCCTTCAATATAAACCAAATCCATCAGTATTACTTAACACTGCAGTCAAATACATAAATTCAGGATAAAATCATTTTGGTGAAAGTTTGACAGAAAGTTGTCTCCATAGAAAAATATAGGCTGCAGCCTCCCAAACCTCAGACACAATAAAGCCTAAACACACACAAATAAAGGATTTTTATTGAGCCCCAACATTTTCTCCACAAAAGTTACAACAAAACAAAAAAAAAAAACAAAGCACACAAGAGCATAGCCCACTGTGTTTTAAAGTTGACTTGGGAATATACTCTATATGCTAATGTATATATTGTATTGTAACACACCAGAAAGACTAAAAAGGAAGAAAATTAAAAAGAAAGAAAACTTCTGACTTGGCAGTTACAGTCCCATTGAGGCATTATGCAGCCGTATTGCTGTTGGTACACAGGAGCCCTAGTAGCATTTCTTGACATTCTTCTGAATAATTATTTGAATGAAATTCCTCAGTGTTAGTGTTTCAGAGAGGGGATGTACAGTATTATTCAAAATGGCACTCAGTTTTGTTTTAATTCACTCTCCTACCAGCCCAGTACACCATGGCATGGAAAATCACACTGGCAATCATGGAGTTGTAGAAGAAGTGAAAGATGTTATTACCCACATTCAAAAAACACAATCTCTGTCATCAACCTTTCATTGATATGGACCTCCAAGTATTTATAGGTGTGCACCACCTCCATATCCACCCTCTGAATAGTGCCAGGACAAAGAGGTGCCTTGGTGTGGCAAAATTGACTAACCAGCTCTTGTTGTGCTAAGTTGCTTTCTACATCAAAGTTCTCCACATGACTCCTATATTCAAATCTTCCTTATCAGTAAACTCCATAAATGCAGAATTATCTGTGAATTTCTACAAGTGACATGACCTGGTGTTATATTTATAGCCTGAGATGTACAGAGTGAAGAGAAAAGAAGACAGGACCTGGTGGTGCTCCAGTGTTGCTCACATCTGTATCAGAAACACAGTCCTTGAGGCTCACAAACTGCGGTTTGCCCAACAGGTAATTCATATTCCAGGACACTATAGGCTTGCACATCTCTGAGTTTATGAGGTCTGCGGCTGATTGCCATTTTAAATAACTCCCGCACTTGCGGTTTTAAGGGGGGGGTGGCATGGTAGCATCGTGAGAGCAGTTCCCGTGTGTGACGTGTGTGGTCCCGCACTTAAGTGCACAGGTACGAAATCGCATGTGACCATAATTGATGGCGGGTGCTGCTAATCGTCACACCTATGCCCATTTTAAAAGGAGAGGCGTGAGTGTGAGGAGAGAAAGAAAGAAAGAAACAAAGAAAGTGGAAAGAGAGTACAGAGGTTAGAGAAAGAAAGAGGCAGAGGGAGAAAAGAGCCGGTGCAGGAGTGAGCGAGCGGATGGGAGCGGGCTTGTGAGAGAGAAAGCAGGCAGCTGAAAGAAGGGCCCCTGAGAAGCAGTGTGAGGCCAACACTCGGTGGGGGGCAGTCGGATGTGGTCACTTCAGCTGAACAGTTTCGAGGAGCAGGAACAACCAGGAAGGTGAACGGCTCGCTGTAAGACTGGGAAGGCAGTGAGGATTGAGAAGGCTTGTATCTGCTCCGACTTGCTTCAACTGTTTGTTTAGCTTTCTGCAGTCTTCATATGTCATCAGCGGCCTCATGTATAACGCCGTGCGTAGAACTCCCACTATAACATGGTGTAAGCACAAAAGCAGAAATGTGCTTACTCACAAAAAAATCCAGATCCGAACGCCAACTGCAATGTTCTTCTGCTACATAAATCCCAGTCAGCGTGAAAAGTAACGCACGTGCACGCGCTTTATGTAACGCCCCAACTCCTCCCAGAATTATGCCTCTTTGAATATGCAAATCAATATAAATAGCCCTTAAGCTCAGCCTTCTGTGAAAAGACAATGGCAAAACCATGAAGGAAAAAGGAAGAATTTCTGCGAAGTGGAGGCAAGGAAAAACATGCTATTTGTTTGGTTTAAACAGTGGTATATACAATAAAAGTAAGTTGATCGAGTGACATAGCGTGTTGGAGAAACTTGAAAGCTCAAGTTCACAAAGTCGAACAGTGCCCGAAATAAAAAAGAAGCTGTCACATATCAAAGTCGCCGTGAAAAGGCGAGTCATAACCCATTGTCTGAATGTTATATGAAAGCTTATTAGGGTACAGAGAAAAAAAAAGGCACACAGTGGGAAAAAAGCACGAAATGTCAACTTTATTCTTGAAATTTCCACTTTAATCAGATGGTTTATTTTGTCATTAAAGTAGAACATCATAAACTTCATCTTAAAATCATTTAATTAACCAGTTTCTCAAATCACATCGTAATTAAAGTATTGCACGTTAAATGCTTTGTTTTGTATGTGATCTTCTATGTGCTCTATGTGTGTGAATCACTACGTGCTTCCAGGCTTTCTCTTCCTCCGACAGGACACAGAACCCATTACATTCGTAATATTACAGTTCTCTGAATAATTAGAATACTGAGATGTGTACGTGATATCATTTTCATGATGATAGGAGTTAAAGCATGTTATTAAACAAGGAAACATGGTGGCGCAGTCATTGTTTCTGCCTCACGCAAGATGTTTGCTATGCCATGCGCGACCTTCAATGAAATACTTTATTGTAGCAGTACTGTCTCTCTCAAACATACTAACCCCCTATTCCTGTCCTTACTTTTCTTTTTCCAAATACCCAATCGCCACACAATCAGCTCTGTAATAGACGTTAAGCCATCTGTGCGCTTAGAACGGCAATTCTTCAAAACCTTTAAGGAACATTGAAAAATCTTCATAGTACATGTTTAATTATTCTATCCATCTATCCTTCCAGTGTGGTGCCAGCACCAGCAAGAATACAGCGCAAGGCAGGAACAATCTGGGAACGGAGTGCCAGCTCCTCACTAGCGCTGCGGCACTGTGTGCTCACATGTTTAATTATTAACAATATAAATTATTTAAATGAAGTTGAAGTTTTATCTGTATAATAAACATATTTTGCTGCATTTCATCTTAAAAATGATATTGTCATCATATGTAAATTTGCGCTTTATAAAGTGGCTCAGGTTGTGCAATATTATAACTGTAGTGCAAGTTTACAGTGAGGTGATTGTACTTATAAGTACAAACAGTTCTACAAGCAGCACTTGATGGACTGATTGAGTGCATTTATAGCTCTTGGGATGAAATTGTTTCTGAACGACGAGGTCCGTACAGGAAAGCCTCTGAAGCGTTTGCCATATGAGAGCAGTTCAATAGACAGCATGGCAGCGTGTGCTTGATGCTGTATACCGATAATTCTCTTTCCAGTCAGCTGCTGTAGAGCTGTGATTCCCCACTCAGATACAGTGATATAAATAATCTGAGTGGTGCAGTGAGAGTAATATGGAAAAAGATGATCCGCTGTGGCAACCCCTAACAGGAGCAGCTGAAAGAAGAAAAAGGAGGTGCAGTGAGAGTAACAATGCTAAAGCAGCTTTGGTATTTGGAATACTTTGTCTATTCCCTGGACCATTATATTGCTACAGGTTAATTACATTCAGATGCCTTAAACTAATAAACAATATGCAGCTAGTTTCAGTGTACAGTAATACCTCGCTATATCGCGCTTCGACTTTCGTGGCTTCACTCTATCGCGGATTTTATATGTAAGCATAACTAAATATATAACGCGGATTTTTCGTTGCTTCGCAGGTTCTGTGGACAATGGGTCTTTTTACTTCCTGTACATGCTTCCTCAGTTGGTTTGCCCAGTTGATTTCATACAAGAGACGCTATTGACGGATGACTGAGAAGCTAACCAATCAGAGCACGCAGTTAAGTTCCTGTGTGCTGAATGCAGTGTTAACCAGGAAGTCTCGTCTCGCTCATTCAGCATCAACGTGTTTCGCTGTGTAAAGAGTTAACTTTTGTGCTCTTTTGTGTTTATCTTTGTGCATAGTCAAGCCATTTATTACGGCTCCAAAACGATCTGCTCTTGCTACTGCTTCAGGGGCCATGCCCAAGTGCCAACGGAAGATGTTAACGATTACCGAAAAGGTAAATGTTTTGGATTTGTTGAAGGAAGGGAAAAGCTACACCACTGTAGGACGCCATTACAGCATCAATGAGGCTACGATTCTTTTTATTTAAAAAGTAGGAAAGGAATATAAAATCTACTGCCGCAGTGTCCTTTTAACCAGGGTGCAAAATGAGTTGTAAGTGGATGTAATAAGGCAGTAGTCTGGATGGAATCTGCTTTAGGGATTTGGATTGAAGACTGCCAGAAGAAGAACAACGGCGGTGCTACACAATCGCCTGAAGTGGCTACTTTGGAAGAACTGTAACGCTCTTCTTTGTTGTGCAGTAAAATTAAACTTATTGTTATCAGACAAGTCATCGTGTCATTGTTGGTGAGTAACCATAATTAATTTTCTACTTACAGTACTTAGTACATGTACGTACGTTTAGTGTCACTGTACACACATTTACTGTATACTATTTTTCTTGCATTGTACGTATTTATTGCTGGTGGCCTGTCTATCGTAATGGCTGTAACATATGCAATATCGGAGACACTCGATATCTTTAAAATAATATTTAGGTTTTACTGTATATAAACAGTGTGTTTATATACATAATTTCAATGAATCTTACCTAATATCTAAGAGAATACAAAGGGATTATGCTGTATAACTGTGCAGGGAATATTTATAAATAGTGTGGGAGAGTTTATAAGGGCTTAAAATATATAAAAATAACCATACAAACATATGGTTTCTACTTCGCGGATTTTTACCTATCGTGGGGTGGGGGAGTCTGGAATGGAACCCCCGCGATCGAGGAGGGATTGCTGTATATGATAAAGCCGCGTCAGGGATGTGGATCTTAAAAAGAAAGGGTAATCACACAGGAACAGTAGCACTGCTTTGACTCTGGGTGCCACCAGTTTGCAAAACGAAGTGGAGAACTTGCGTACGTCAGGGTTGAAGCTACCATGAAAAATGTTTGTGGCTTTATGCCAAGTTTAGGTTTTATACATCTCGATTTGAGCATCGAAACATTCGTATGCAACATTTTTGTGCATACGCACCGTTTATACATGAGGCCCCACAGCTGGTGGTTCAAAATGAGAGAAGTCCACACCTTCCACTAAACTAGCCCACTGAAATTTAAGTCTATTGTGTAAATTCTTAATCTGTACTGGGTTTGCGTCTAACTGCTAATTAGACCCCTGTCCCAAACTATCTGTTTACCCATATGCAGCTGTACAATTAACATCAAAATTTGAAAGGTAACATACCACAGGTGCCAGTACAACCACTTTTGCCCAAGTGAGAGCACATGTGCCACTGCATAAACTGCTCACAAACTAACATTTGTGACCCCTTTTCACACATTTGGAGTTGACGTAGTTGCCTCTTGTGCTTTCCTACCCGTGGTGTAACCTTTGACTGCCATCAGCCTTTACCAGTATAGGCTGGCATCACCACCTTGAAATATCAGAGCTTTGCAACTCAGTATTCCCCCTGTAGGCCACCCCTAGAGTTGTTTGCTCAACATATGCATACTCGTTGTGCTAAACACCTCAGTTCAGAAATATCCCAGTGGTCCTATGCATATACCACAGCTGACAATCTCAGCAGGGCTTCTGTATTTTCCCAATAAAACTATACCTAAATATCGGAGCCCATATGACTTGCAAATGTACCAGCTGCACCTGCTCTTTAGAAAAATTTCACCACTTTACTCAGTATACCTTTTCTTAATAATAGTATTAATTATCCCACTTCCTGTGGTGGGCTGGTGCCCTGTCCGGGGTTTGTATCCTGCCTTGCACCTTGTGTTGACTGGGATTGGCTCCAGCAGACCCCGGTGACCCTATAGTTAGGATATAGCGGGTTGGATAATGGATGGATGGATTATCCCATTTAATTACTACCCAGAATCTATACTTCAAAATTAATCCCTGTCAGGGATGCCAGGGGCAATGACCCGGCCGGGACACCGTGAGGGACCGGAAGAGGGTCAGAGCCCACCCTGGATCACGTGGGGGCCGCCTTCCTGGTTGCTCTGGGGGCCACGGGTACAGGGCATGGAAGCTCCACCCTGTAGGGGCCCGTGGTCACCGCCAGGAGGCACCCCAATACCTTGGGGACCTGTTACCCCAGCACTTCTGCCACACCAGGAAGTGCTGGGGGGAAGATTTAGTGCGGCACCCGGAGAGCTGCTGGGAGGACAGCCGGCACTTCCGCCACGCTGGGGCGTGGCCAGAGGAGGAATGCTGGGAACACCTGGGGCTCATCCGAGGACTGTTTAAAAGGGGCCGTTTCCATTCATTCAGCGCTAGAGTCGGGTGGAAGGAGGACGAGGCAAGAGAGGAGAGTGGAGGCGGCCCAAAGAAAGGCATTTGAGTGGCCAGGACTGTGTTGGGGTTTGTGCACTTGTGGACAGTGGGTCTGAGTGACCAGTTATTGTATATATTTTGTAAATAATAAACGTGTGGTGGTGAAGAACAACATGTCCGCCTGTCTGTGTCTGGGTCGGCTCCACGTCCCCTTATTTTGTCATTCTTGACTGGCTTGTTCAGTTTCCACCCCTTGAAATATAAATTTGCTGCAGTAATCAACAAACCTTTTTTTAAACTATAGCTATTCTGACTAGACTTATTATTGCATGGCTTGTGGACTTGTTACTCACTTAAACCCCATTAAGTGTCTTTTTCTTGCTTCAGTTCTTCTTCATGTCTTTGTCTTTAGTCTTTACTTGTTGTCTTTTCCTCTTTTTTTATTTGTTCCACTATGTAGGCAGGTCTGCAAAAATGTAAGGTGACAAAGCAGTTTCTGTCCATCTCATTCTCTTGGTTGTCGACCTGGTGCCAACACTAAAACTTTGCTTCTGGGCATTCATTGGAACAGCTTGGCCACTAGTGCCACTCCACTCCAATGTGCTAGCTGTAACCCGATCTCCTGCGTGGATTTTACTCTACTAATTGCCTTCACTACAGGGTGGTCCAGATCTAATTATGCAGATCCAGATCGTCTGGATGACTTTGATTTATGCGGGTACGATTCCAGTTTGGCGCAAAGACGATTCTTCCTGTCGTCAGTTCGCACACTTCTTGATGGTCTGGGATTTTTCAGGTGATTTTCTATGTAATAAACTTAGCAAGTTATAGCGTAATGAAAATTGCATAATTAGATCTGGACCACCCTATATTTATTACCTGCACCAACCCAAAGTCTGTAAAACCTTACAATAGAATTAGCACTATTACAAAAGGCCAGAAAATTGAAACAGAAATAACTATTTCTGTCTTTCCTGTCTTCCTGTGCTACCCTTCTATTCCTTTTACTGCCTGTGTGTCCTTTTTTATTTATTGTATGGTAACTGCTACCTAAAGGTATGGGCTAAAACCTCTCCAGAATCCACATGCCAGATCCAGCATCTCTCCTAAAACTGACCTTTGTTCTTTAACCAAGACCAGCTCACTTTTCTCCATTTTATTGCAGGGAGATTCAAAGGGTGTCTTTTTAAACAACTGGTCAGTCAGGTTTCAAATTACTGAACCTAAGTCTGTGCTTTTTAATTACTGCCCGGCCTAGCAGAGCTGCTAGGACCCTCACACCCCTATGCATTCCTGACTTGCTGCCTGAGCTTGTAAACCTTCCTGCTGCACCATCCCCTATCCTTTGTTCTTTGGCTTGTTCTGTTTCATTCAAACCAACTCCTAAACTGGTGCACTTTCTTTCCATCTCAGTCATCCTTGCATTAACACTTTCAGACCTTTCACACACAAGCACTTGAATTCCTTTCATTTCCATTGTTCCTTGTTTTAATTCCACACTTTCTTTACTCAGTGCCCATATGCCACTATCCACTTCATGCCCTTCAGTCAACAATTGCCATTCAAACTCACCAGCTTCTCTGCCTTCTTTCTGATTTCTTTGTCCTGAATCAAATTTCAATGCAGCACTGGTTACCTTTCCTAACAGTGGTGAAATATCTATCAGTGTAGCATGTTCTTTAAATAATGGACAGACCTCAGAATTATCTGGAGATTGTGGTGCAGTGGATAATAATGGAAGGAAACACCCTTGCTGTTTTTCCTTCCTTTCACCCCTCTCCTTTTCCTCACACTCACATTCCCACTCTTTTTTTCTGAGGACTCATCTATCTCATGTAAGTCATTCACCTATGTTTTAGGGTCCCAGTCAGATGCTGTTACTACGGCCCTAACTTTCACCACGGGTGGTTTTCTCTCCTTTTTTGCCCTGCTTACAGTGCTTTCCACTTTAGCAGCAGGTGTTCTATATGCTAACACTTTACATTCTTCACACCAACTGTTACATCTTTCAAAACTCTCACACAACATTCCACAACTTTCACATTCAGTCACTTTGCTATTTTCTTTCTCATACTGATCTTCTTTATTACCAATAATGCAAGATAGTAAACCTCTTACAACAGCAACTGTCTTCTTTATGCCAGATTTCTGTTTTCCTGATTTTAATCATTCCAGCCCCCTTCCATTTTGTGGCACGCTCAGCCCAGCTTCTGCTTTCTTTACCTGCACTATAGGTTTCCATTTTCTAGCTTTAACCTGCTTGCCCCTGCCACTTCACTGGAAGATGGCTGCTTTTAATATGAATTTAGGCATTTATGAGTCTACAATGCTACTCTAATACAATTTACCAAATTTGTTATGGTTTGGCCTACTTTTGCCCCTGTAAGCAAATATACACATACATACACAACAATCCTAAATGAATAAGTGCTGTATGAATGATGCATGCATGTCCCACCACTCCTTAGCACTTTAAGTAGGGACTCACTACCACCAGCACTAACAAACATGCAGGTGTCCTCGTGACACACATGAAGTCTCTACACTTTGCATGTTGTGTGTGCTGTGATGGGTTTTGTTCCATTTTTAGAACTGTTCACGTCTTGAGTTTATGACTATCAGAAGCAAGTTCACTATGGTCTCAAGTGAGATCATCCCAAAGAGGTTTGCTGAAGCATAATTTACATTAAAACTGCTTCTTACTCACTGACATTTTTATTAAAAAATATATTGTTTTCATCTTCCAAAAAGGTTACATCTTTCCTTCTTGGCTAATTGACAGTAGGTGTAGGTATTTCATTATTTGCTATCTTTCTAAGTTCATTGTTTTCAAACATTTACATAATTTGTTTAGTTTTTTGTGACTCTTGGTTGATGAATTTGTTCAGGTTTGTTCCATGCCAGCAATTGGAACAGGCTAGTTTAGAAAATTTCTCTCTCAAACATATTCAGATTCGGTTAAAGGTGTTTTATACTAAATATTAAAATGGTAATAAAACTACGAATGTGGGTTTCTGGCTATATTAGTTATCTTTACTGATTCTGTTCTTACTAATTCCTTTTGATGTCCTGCTTTTAGAAGTGTGGCTTATTTTCATGCAAGTTCTTTGCTCAAAATAACACCTCTGTGGAACAAACCGGTGCTTCTTTTTGGAGGTTTAACTGGTTTCTTTTATTTATGGATGCCAACATTTCCTGCAGTATGCCTCTGGTTCTTGTATCACCATCTAAAGAAACAATTTCTAACAAATGATGCAATAAACCTCACAAAGTTGCTTGATTGGGGGACACAATGCATTCAGTATTCAGTAATGGATATAATAAACATGATTAGGAGGTATGGTTCCAGCATTGTGCTCCATGTTACCTGAGATAAATTTTGGGTCCTGTAACCCTTTAAGTGCATTTAGAAAATGTATTTATGGTTGGAGTTATGCCTGTCTCTAGTTTCTGATGTGCCATTGTTCTCTTCTATTGTTTCATTCTGATATGTACTTTAATATCACTTCATATTTTAAGCACCAGTGGCAGTAGAAACAAATATTGTTGAATTGCTATGTAACATATAAGGACAATATGTTCAGTGAAATTTTTCTGACTTAAGTTATTTTTTTCATGTCTACATTTCAGCAACCCCTTGACAACAAATGAGTAATTATTGCAAACCATTAAAGGAAAAGTGGACAAGGAAAATGTGAAAAAACAAAATCTTAAACAAGAACTGGAAGTAAGTTATATGTTGAAGTTCCCTCTTCTAATAACTTTCACCTTTGCATTGTGATTACATCCTATCATGCATTTCCAAACATGATTCAAACTAGTGAGAACATAAAATAACAGCGGTGAACATGCACAAGGAAATTAAGCTGAGCAAACTGAGACGTCAAACAGAGAGGCAAAAACAAGTCAAGCCAGGTTCGGAAGCATGCCTGGTACAGTGCGTTGCCGCACCCACTACATAATGAAACAACTCGGGATCCTGGTTTGCAACCCCCCAGGCAGACACGGGGTCCAGTCCCACCCTCCGGAAATGACTCTCTATCTGCCACAGCCAGGTGTTACGTGGGCAACCTTTTGGCCTGGTCCAGCCACTCGGGTCCCCAACAATGAGGATCTTACGAGCCAGATCACCCTCGGAGAAACACGCCACATGGCCGTAGTGCCATAACTGATGCTCCTTCACAATGCAGGTAATGTACACAAAGTCAAACCAATGGTACCCAAGGATTTTCCGGAGAGACACAGTACCAAAGTAGTCCAGTCTTCGTCTCAGGTCACTGGATAGCGTCCATGTCTCGCAACCATATAGCAAGATAGGAAGCACCGGGACTCTAAAGACTAGGACCTTTGTCCTTTTGCATAGATATCGGGCGCGCCACACACCCCTTTCCAGCGACCTCATGACCCCCCATGTTCTCCCAATCCATGTACTAACTTCATAGGAAGAGTCACCAGAGACATGAATGTCACTGCCAAGGTAAGTAAACATCTCAACAAGGTCAACATTCTCTCCGAAAACAGACACACTGCTGATGGTTGTGACCAAGAGGTCATTAAAGGCCTTGTGAGGGACTGCCGGCCATGTATCCCGGCCAACAACCCCAAACCGCCAGATGGAGCCATCCCTGCAACATGGAAGGGCCTCGAATTCCAGCAGGGCATCATGGAACTTGGAGTTTTTCACCACAGCCTTGCTGGATACCATGGGGGCCACTGGAGGACGCTGCAGGGAGGCCCAGGGACTTGTACTTTCCCTATAACCCGGAAGTATTTCACAATCGTGGAAACGGAAGAAATGATATACTTCCGGGCTGAAGAAAAGAGAAGATTACCCGACCTGGAAGTGTTGGATAATCACATGGACTGAGGGCTCAGAAACACTTCCAGGTCGAGGAGTTTAAAGGACTGTGGGAGATCCCAGACAGACAAGCTGAGTTGGGAGTCAGGGTGGCTAAGAGTCTGGGAGTTTGGAGGATTGGTTATTGTGTATTATTATTGGATAATTGTGGAGAAGAGCGTGCTTTGTGCACTTTATTATTATAATAAATAATTATTTGGGACTTTTATCTGGTGTCTGACGTGTGGTCTGAGGGTATAAGGGTGTGAAAAAGCCCTAATCTGTCACAGCCTGGATCTTGGTTTTTATCAAGGACATTAGCAAGCCCACACACTCATTCTCCTCGCTCAGTCTCTCGAGCACCCCAATCAGAGCCTCCATTGACTCCACGAAGATCACAGCATTGTCAGTAAAGTCAAAATCCGTGAACCTTTCTTCACCAACAGATGCCCCACAGCCTCTGGACCACACGACCTTGCCCAACACCCAGACCATACAAGCATTGAACAGAGTAGGAGCAAGAACACACCCCTGATGAACCCAGGAATCAACTGGGAAAAACACAGAGGTCCTTCCTCCACTCTGCACAGCACTCACAGTACTAGTATAAAGGCTAGCCATGATATCCAGCAACCTCGAGGGGATCCTGCGAATCCTCAGGATGTCCTACAGGGCAGCTCAATCAACTGAGTCGAATGCTTTGAAAAAATTGACAAAGGCTGCAAAGAAACTCTGCCGATATTCACGTTTGTGCTCCATGAGAATTCTCAGTACCAGGATGCAGTCTATGGTAGACTGCTTAGGCGTAAAACCAGACTGTTCCGGTCACTGGTAAATGAGCAAGTGATCAAGCATCCTATTGAGGACAACCCTAACAAGGAACTTACCCGGCACCAAGAGCAGTGTTATCCCTCTGTAGTTGTTGCAATCCAGGCGATCACCCTTCCCTTTCCAGATAAGGGCGACAAGTCCCATTTTCTAGTCAGTTGGGATGATGCCAGTCTTCCAAATGCAAGCAAAGATTGCTTGCAATGCCAGGAGGACAACTTTACCACCAGCCTGGAGAAGTTCACCCCAGATACCACAGATCCTTGCAGCCTTTCCAACCCTCAGCTGGTTCACCACCTGTGCAATCTCAGTGAAATTGGGTGGTTCACAGCTAATTAGAGGATAAGCCTCAAGAAGCTGAGTCCACGGTTTGGTTGCAAAAACAAACAAGCAAAAAAAAAACAAGCAAAAAAATTGAATTAAATCTCATTGTAAAGAAGGCAGCTGATTTTGATTCAGATCATAGACCATATTTGATGAGACTGACGGCTAAGTCTGAATACAATACAATACAATACAATACAATTTTTATTTATAAAGCACAATTTAAAAACAACCGAGGTTGACCAAAGTGCTTTACAACACTATTAATAAATACACAGTAAAACAGACACAAATTATAAAACATGATATCACACAAGCTGTAAACACAGGCGAAGTTCCTAAGGCCAAAAACACAGAACAATAGTTCAAGAGATGTTGAACGCCAAGGAAAATAGATACGTTTTAAGAGTGGACTTAAAAACAGACAAGGTTGGAGCAGTTCTGATGTGAAACGGGAGATCGTTCCATAACTTTGGACCAACAACAGAAAAGGCACGGTCACCTCTGGTTTTTAGTCTTGACCTAGGCACTTGCAACAAATTAAAATTAGTAGATCTGAGTGATCTTGGTGGAATGTAAGGCTGTAACAAATCAGTTAAGTACTGTGGGGCCAGACTATGTAAAGATTTAAAAACAAACATTAGGATTTTGTAATCAATTCTATCTTTAACTGGCAGCCAATGAAGTGAAATTAAAACCGGCGTAATATTCTCGTATTTGCACTTTCCTGTGAGAAGCCGGGCTGCTGCATTTTGGACTAACTGCAATCGAGAGACACAAAACTGAGAGACACCGACATATAAAGAGTTGCAGTAGTCAAGCCGAGATGTTACAAATGCGTGCATAGCTATTTCAAGCTTCTTTAGAGATAGAAATGGCTTTACTTTTGAAAGAAGACGAATATGGTAAAAACAAGACTTAACCACTGTACTTATCTGCTTATCAAATTTGAGGTTACTGTCAAACAAAACACCCAGATTTCTGACACATGAGGTACTGTACGGTGATAGAGATGTACTTTTAAAATCATATACGCATTGATCAGTGGGACCAAACACTATGAATTCAGTTTTACTCTCATTGAGGCTCAAAAAGTTTGTTGCCAGCCAAAGTTTTAGCTCCTCCAAACAATCCAGAATAGGCTTAAAGGCATTCTTATTTCCACGCTTTAAAGGAATATAAATCTGAGTGTCATCTGCATACAGATGGAAAGAGACCCCATATTTACTAAAGATAGACCCTAATGGAAGCAGATAAAGAGAGAACAACGCTGGACCCAGAATCGATCCCTGAGGTACACCAGATCTTAACTGTATCTCAGAAGAGGAATGGTGCCCAATATTGACCACAAACCTCCTATCAGAAAGATATGACCTAAACCATTGTAATACTATGCCCCGTAAACCAACGCACGTTTCAAGATGTGAAATTAGAACGTTATGATTGACCAGATCAAAGGCAGAGCTGAGGTCTAACAAAACCAAAGCCGTAAACTGGCCAGAGTCCGTAGTCAACATGACATCATTTACATGAATACAAACATCCCCAAGTATAAGACAAGAGACAAAGTCTGAATTTGAGTCCAAGACAAGATTTGAACACTAGAGCCCTAAACGTAAGACTGTGGTGGTTGTGATTAGACACTGCACTAGCACATTAAAAATAATCAGGATATGTCACTTGCCACTGAGGCATGTGGGTCACAATGGAAGGTGATCAACTGGGATGTTTTAACCTCCTGCTGTACAGTTTAATACTCTGCCATTGTATATCTGCTATACCAGATTGTAATGCAGATGGTCAGTATGCACTCTTCTGTGAATATTTAGAAGTTTGTGAAGAATGGATGCTGATGACCTCTATTAATAAGATAAGGAGTATTGTTGCTTGACGATAAGAAATTGTCCATAATGTTAAGCCCTAAAATTATAATCTTCTTCAGAGGTTGTAAACAAATTACAAAACTGTAGCCCATATTTCTGGCACTAGGTGTAAGTGAATACCGCAAAATATGCCATGCTCCTTACGTTGCCCTATAGCCATGTCTCCATTCAGGTTCATTTAATAGTCAGGTACTGTAATTTTCCACATAAAATCCTTTTAGAAGAAGGTGTTTGTGAGAAGATGTCAATTGGATACATCTATGGAATCATTGGATCCTTACTACCATACAGCTTCCACTCTTAACATATAATGCATACTGTATATCTTTATTCAACAAATAACTGTATAAAGAAAATAGAGTACACATCAAATTAACCACCCAAAGTACAATAATCAATTTTTCATTTTACAGGTGTGGAAGTTTTATTAGTATGAATTGCTGCTGAGGCAACTGCAAATACTTTATAAAAGTAGGACATTCATTATTGGTATCATCTTAATCTAATTCTTTAGTAAAAACTTTAAGAAGATTATTTTGGTGCCACAGAAACATTTGCTCTTTCAACATTAATCTGTTTTTTTTTTTCTTAAATGATAAAGCATGTCCCAAGGGTGCACATCTATATGTCATCAATAGACAAATATAATTTGGATAACCTTGAAACTGCTGCAGATGCGTTGTCCCAAACAAAGGGCATAATTCAGTATAAGACTTGTAATCAGGATTTCTGAAGCCCATTTCATTACTGCAGACAGGATGAAAATGAAATATCATTTTCATCAATAAATCTTACTAACTTCAGTAAATTGAATGTAAAAATTAGAGGACATTAGGGAGACCATGTACAGTGTATTTACTGGATATACTGCATGCCAAGGTAAAATATGAGTACAATTTTTGAACTAATGGTGAGATTGGAAAGTACAGCTTTGCTGCTTCTACATATACCAGCTGCACTTCAGAACAGGTAATCCATCTAAAGCTAAGGATGTTTGTTCAGCACTTGGATGGGAGAACATCTAAAAAAAGCTTGGGTTGTTCCTGGAGGGGGTGTTGGTGAGCCCAGCCGAGGGCGCTTACCCTGTGGTCTGAGTGTGGATCCCAATCACCCAGTGCAGTTTCGGGACACAGTGCTGTCAAAATGGTGTTATTCTTCAGATAAGACTTAAAACTGACGTTCTCACTCTCTGTGGTCATAAAAGATTCTTGGGCATCTTTTGAAAGTAATAGAGCCAATATCCTGGCTAGATTGCCCACCATAGCCTTGTCCATTCTGGCACCCTAATCATCTCCTGTTTCTAATTGGCTATCTCTCTTAACCCTTTATCACCTAAAAGCTAATGTGTGGTGAGCATACCGGAACAAGAATGGCCACCATCACATCATCCAGGTAGAGGCTGAACACTGCGGGTGGTTGAAATGGCTCCTCACTGTCTGCCTAAAGTGCTTTGTGTGTCTAGAAAAGCACTATGTAAATTAAATGTAACTATCTTCAAATTTGCAGAAATGCACACTACTTACTTGCTGGAGAGATAATGTCAGACATCTCATGAAACAAAGTTTTTCGAGGTCACCCAGTGGAATAAACCTTAAGTAACATTGATTCCTCTGAATGTATTTGCTAAGTGTGAATATTATCAGAGTCATTTAAAGTCAAAAGAACACGGTGAAACTTCTTGATTTTGTCATGGAAATATTTTAGACTTCTCACATCCTCTTGTGTATGTCAAAAAGCTTTTACAGCTCAAACCACGTTTTGTTTTCTGTCAGATGGAAATGCTTTTTAATCCTTAATATTTTAGTTTAATTTAAACATAATTATTTTCCATACAATTTTAGGTATTCATTGATTTATTAGTATTATTAAAACATTAGTAAATGAAAGAAAATGCATTATTTAATTTAAATGATTTCATGCTTGCTAGTTGTTTTTTAAGTTACGAACGCACTTCATGGCTGAATTCAAAAGGTTATTTAAAGTTTTAAAGTGTACATTATATGCCATATACAGTTTTAAATATACTGAACCTGATAAAGTTGATTTTAGAGGCACAAGAACTATAGCTTACCCTGGCAGTATTGAACACCGGGCCAGAATAAGCCCTCAGTCAGACGTCAGTCCATTGCAAGGCCCACTTACACACACACACAGTCGCTAAGTTAGCATACATGCCATTGGGAAGTTAGGTGTTTGTTACCTAGAACTCCAAAATGAACTGTAGGTGCTTACCTTGAGAAACAGATTATTTTATTATTAACTAGCTAAAATATCCAGTGTTGCCGGAGAAGAAAATGAAGTGTTTTTTTTTAATTGTTTGAGAAAAATATAATAAAAAAACACAACTTTAAAAATAAAAATAAATTAACCAACAGAGAAGACTCACTAATGTGCTTGTCTTACGGTCTTGTAAATTTTATTAAAAATTAGAACATTAGAACACTCTTGACGAGTACAGGCCATTCAGCCCAACAAAGCTCGCCAGTCCTTTCCACTCATTTCTTCCAAGAAAACATCAAGTCGAGTTTTGAAAGTCCCTAACGTCTTACTGTCTACCACACTACTTGGTAGCTTATTCCAAGTGTCTATCGTTCTTTGTGTAAAGAAAAACTTCCTAATGTTTGTGCGAAATTTACCCTTAACAAGTTTCTAACTGTGTCCCCGTGTTCTTGATGAACTCATTTTAAAATACAAGTCTCGATCCACTGTACTAATTCCCTTCATAATTCACTTCAATAAAACACTTCAATCATGTCACCTCCTTAATCTTCTTTTGCTTAAACTGTAAAAGCTCAGCTCTTTTAATCTTTCCTCATAATTCAACCCCTGTAGACCTGGAATCAGCCTAGTCGCTCTTCTCTGGACCTTTTCTAGTGCTGCTATGTCCATTTTGTAGCTTGTAGACCAAAACTGCACACAGTACTGCAGATGAGGCCTCACCAGTGCACTATAAAGGTTGAGCAGAACCTCCTTGGACTTGTACTCCACACATTGTGCTATATAACCTAACATTCTGTTAGCCTTCTTAATGGCTTCTGAACACTCCCGGGAAGTCGAGAGCTTAGAGTCCACTATGACTCCTAAATCCTTCTCATAAGGTGTACTCTTGATTTTCCGACCGCCTATTGTGTATTCAGACCTAACATTTTTACTTCCTATGTGTAATACTTTACATTTACTGACATTACATTTCATCTGCTAATCCACCTATCTTGGTATCATCTGCAAATTTAACCAGCTTGTTACTTATATTCCTATCTAAATCATTTATACATATTAAAAACAGCAGCGGCCCTACCACTGACCCCTGTATATATGTCACCAATTGACACTCGAAAGCAGCCAACTCTATTTAATTTTAAAAGCAACAGTCGCGCAGTGGTGATCAAACACACAGAATGCTGGCAGTCACCTCCAGTTCACCCTGTGGTGGTCATTAACTGGATGATAAAATGCATACAAGGCCGCAAGGGGTTAGGATCTTTAGGGTTGATTTTAGTTGACCAATGAGAAACATGTGTACCAATTTTCATGAAAATTGCTCCAGCCGTTCAGAGGTGATGCTGGAACATACATACACACATACATTGACTTTATATATACAGATTTGAAAAAATGTAAAAAAAAAATGAATAAGAAACCAGATAAAATGTGGGTTCCCAGATGCGCCATAACAGTATTTGCATTATTTTAAAATAAATTCTTGTGGCTTTTAATGTGATGCTTAAACATAAACTACATGTTCCTGGTCTTTATTCTTCATCATTACTTGACCATTTAATATTCATATATTGAGTTGTGTTTTGTAATGCTTACTCATATACAAAGGGAAAAGCAAATTCAAATCTGTCCTCTTATTAATTTGATTTCATTTACAATGCAGTTGTCTTTGAGAGAGATGATGGTAAACCTTTGGTTAAGTTGAAGATGGCTTGTTTTCGAATTTAATGTCATTCAATGCCATTTTCTAACCCACCTAATCCAGACCATAGTCACTGCAGGGGCTGGTGCCTATCCCAGCTAGTATACAGCACAAGGAATCCTAGATAGGGTGCCAGTCTAGTGCAGGGCTAACACATACACACGCATCCACTAGGGACAATTTAGTGTCACCAATTCACCGAACCGCCATGTCTTCAGGCAGGGGGAAAAATCCAGAGCACCCAGAAGAAACCCACTCAGACAAAAGCAGAACATGCAAACTCCACGCCGGGAGGATCCAGAACACAAACTCTGCTCTCCTTATTGTGAGGCAGCAGTGCTACCATTACACCATTATGATGCCCTGAACTTAATTTATTTGAAATAAATAATACAGTAAAAATGTATCTTTCTATACATAATTCTAAAATGTTTAGCTTACAAATGTATTAGTTGGATCCATCCATTTTCTAAACTCACTTTTTCCCTTGCTTGGTTGTGGGAAGCTGTAAACTCTAGAAATAGTAATAACTGTAAACTAAGAACCAGCCATATACTTCATTCACTCAGCCTTGACCAGTTTATATACACAGTATACATAATGAACATATATATATATATATATATATATATATATATATATATATATATATATATATATATATATATATATATATATATATATATATATGTTTATATGAAACTAAAAGAATTTGTTTTCATTAATGTATTTATATTTTATTTATGTGCATTAGGAAAAAATATTAAAAGTTGATTCTACAGGGAAAATTTTTAAAGAGTCAAACATGCATTTGGCTCTTTATTAGGTGTAGATGAAATCCTAATGCAGCTCTTTTATAGTTTCTGCATTTATATATCTATATGAACATTATATATTTATAAATAAATTTCATGTATTCAAACTGGGAGGCAGAAAAGACAATATATATTACCCTTCCCTAGGTGGAGAAAGGTCAAATAAGCTTTGCAAACAGTCGCATGTAGAATGAGTGATAAACTGATTATTTTAGACCAGGGTGTTTCTGCTATGAAACTAATGAAGCTTCGGTTTCCTAAACCAGGAGGGGCCTCAGAAGCGACTTTAGTCCACATTGCATAAAAACTTTGGGTGTCGACTGTATGAGAAGATTTTAAAAATAATAATAATATTAATAATACAATGTAATTAAAACATAATAGTAGTTAAAATATCATTTAAAAGGTTACCCCATTGAAGAAGATAACAGTGGTTACACAGACCTCATTGCTGGTTGTGATGGGGCCCCCATAACAGTTCAAGCTTCAGGGCCTCAAAAATGTATCTCTGCCATTCTTTTAGAGTGATAGCAGACATTGGACACCATACTGGGAACATAATGTACAGGTGGGAAAACATAAAAGTTTTGAAGAACAGGTTGAATTACACTTTGAAGCAGCAGTCCTACATACTGTACTGACTTATATTCCATTTATCCATTCCTCCAAGTGTATTTTCCTTATTGAGGTCTCACAAAATGGGAAACTGTTTATCCTGTCAAATATGGAAATTAAGGTTTTAAATCTTTTTTACATTATAGATCATGCTTGCTAGGTGGACCAAGGGAGCCCCCTAAGGGGCAGATGTTTGGAAAAAATGGCAGCCAGCTGTATTGTCTGCAATAACAAAAACTTTTAGGATGATTAAACATACACACTTTAGTTTAGGTATACGTTATAACCAGGTTTTACAATAGTTACCCTTTTGTGTTGGGTTTGCTCCCTTCATTGTATCCAAATACTGACAAGAACTGCAGAAGGTGCAGATGCAGGTACACATATTGAATGCAAAAGGGGAACAACTCCTTAAGCGCTATATTTACTTGTCTGGTCATTTCCATGAAACATGAGCAGACAAGTGGATTTGGCACACAAGTATTTTCACCCCTTTAGAATTTTTTTTTTCTAGCTTTTGGCGAAGAGTGACTCAAAACGCAAATGGTTAACAAAATGTAAACATTTAAAGCTTTGACAAAATACAGATATGCCTGCATTAGAATAAGAAAGTAACTTAAGTAACTAAGCAATTAAATCAATTAAAATTAAGAATGAGATTTGAAATTGGTTTTAAATAAAAATCTGAAGCCAAAGGTGCCCCTCAGGACTGAACATGGGGACCACTGAGCTAAATGATCACAAGCATCCGATATAAATCAGTCCAGGAGCATTTCATTAACAGTATGACTGTTTCAAAGTACACATGTTCTTGTCATTTTGTATTGATTTATATATTCATGTACTTCATTAAGTGATGATTCAAACTGATGTATAAAAAAGCTGTAATTTATGAAAAATAATATGCATTAAAAACTGATTGACTATGACTAACTGTATTATAAATCAAATCAAAATTATTGTTATATTTTGTCATAGGTTATGTCTCTTCTGCTGTTAAGTATTTCAAGCATATATAAAAATATATGTGGCTATGGTTGAAAAACTTGAAACTATTACCTAAAGCCACAAATAAAGACACTCTTTAAACTGAGGGTGCCCAATTCTAGCCCTGTGCCGCTGCAGTTGCTGCTGGATTTCATTCCAATAACACTAGTGTGTATAATTTGACTTACATTTTTGGCTTAATCTAATTGCCTATATTTCTGCATGTGGGATCTATATAATTCTTTAACTAGCATGCACATTGTTGTATTATCTCTTAGCGGACTACTTAGCCTGTTCTTTTAACAGCAACTTTTTTTTTGGTAAAATTAATTTAAAAAAAGACAATGCAATGATAAATAACAATAATTCATTTCTAATGTGGACCACAAAGTAGTGATTTGCACCTGTTTTCTAATTGCTACAATTCACAGTTAAGAAATGATTTAACGAGCACATGAATCATCCAGAATAAAACTATGAATGAAATGCATTAAAATTACATATTAATTTTATACCCTTTTTTATTTGAAACCTAATCACATTTTATTAATTTATGTATAATATTTTAGGATTTATATTTAGGTATACGGTGAGTATGTGTAATATACAGTATGAAAGGACTGTATGAATATGTAATGGAAAGCTGTTAGTATTTGTTAGTATATAAATGATTATTATTTCTTTTGAACTGGGAATTATAGTTTTAATATCCTAAATTATATAATGTAGTGGTATAATTACATAGTTTTTGAGGGAAATCATTTTAAATATGCTGGGAAATTTCACAAAATAGTTAATGGAATTTATTTCTCCAAGGTTTTTATAATAGCTGCTGATTTTAAAATTGCAATGAAAATCTGCAAAATCTCCAGGGAAAGTATTTAGCTAAGTGCATTTGTTTATAAATATTGTGTACTTTAATTTAACCCACTAAACAGGTATTTTCCTGATGACTGCAATTCAATAAATCCATGAAAGAATTATAAAACTTAACTTGCGTGCGTTAAAAAACTGACTGCCATAGATAGATAGATAGATAGATAGATAGATAGATAGATAGATAGATAGATAGATAGATAGATAGAACTTTATTGTTCCTGGGGGGTAAAATTTAATTATGTAGCATATTTCAACATTAGCCAGCATTTGTATTTCCACATGTGTATAAATGTATATAATATGTATGGAAGAACTATTCGAGCATTAAATGGAAAGCCACTTGTTAGGGATTATTAATACATCTCATCTTCCAGTTATACAGTATTTTAAATCTCTTATATAACATACTACAGTTAGTTTTTATTATGCTTATAGTATATAGTTAAAAAATATGCTGTAGTTATATATATTACATCATTTTAAGTCTGTCATGGAATTTCCGATACTAGTTATTGAAATTGAATTTGAGTGCTGGTTCTAAAACAGTGGCTAATTAAAAAATTGATTGTAGTGAAAACCTGCTGTTATTGAAGTCCTTTCAGGATGGAAATTGGGAATATCTATGTAGATTAATGAATATTTTTTTAACTATAACATAAATTGAAATTTAGCTCCCTTAATGGATATTTTTCATAGAGAATGCATTTCAAATTATTCATGAAAAGATGTTTTTAAAAAATGATACTGTAGGTGAAAAGACTGACCAAAAGAAGAAGAATGCATCTTTGTTTCAATATAAATTGAATTATGTGCAATATACAGAGAGTAACAAAGATTATTAACTCATTGAGTGATTAAAATCAGATTCTTCAGATCTTTGAGTTAAACTGGTTTTCTTTCCACCAGTGGTAGTTGCTTTAGCAGAACTCGATAAAATATAGTAAAGTACAAAGCACAGGATTAACATAGCGAAAATGATCATTTCTTCAAGAATTCAACAACAATTAGAAAAGTCTCGAGTAAAACATTTTTCTTCACTCTGTACAGACAGTAAGCTTTTCTTAATTTCAAACAGCATTATGAATGAAGTGACAATTAAGCATGGTTTCTGAATTGATTTCATCCTACCTGATGCTGTTGCAATATGCAGCAAACAGAGAAACAAAGGAACATAAAGAATGTTAAGAGCCATCCCTCCGCAGAAAGCACAGAGTAAAATCAGTCACTCTAGAAGGTACTTCAGGCCTAACACCTGCTTCCTGCGTGTTACTTGAGAGGGAGTGGTTCATCTGAAGATTTTTCAGAGTTAAAGTGCAGAAAAAAAGATTGTCTTCTTTGGCTTCTCCTCTTTTAATTGCTCGCCTTCCACTGCAAGTGCCACCATTTGATCAAAAACTGTCATATTCATATGTGTGTATGAGAGTATTTTTATAGTATTTGTGTATGTTGACCCAACATTTTAGTAATGACCTATTTTGTGCTTTTTATTGGACTGACTGCATCTTGGATTCTGTTAAATATTTTACATGTATGCCTATGTATAACAGAATGAGCTTATTTTTCTATTGTACATTTTTGCTTTTTTTCTTGTATTGTAAATTGTTGTAAAGGTTCTCTGGAGGCACTAAGGACATGTGCCAAAAGTAAATTTGATCTAATTATAACTTTTTAACTTAGATTGTAGAGAATATTTGTCAGTCATCCCAAACTGTACAAATGGGCATCTTGGATCGTCTTACTGTAAGACGTCTTCCAAAAAAGAGTGGCATGGTTCCTGTCAGGATCTGAATTATAAGAGAATGGTAAAAGGTTGGAATTGTACCTGAGAATGTGGAGAGGACTAGTAAAAATGATGATGATTATATTATTATTTTTATTGTATATTTGTCTAATGAATTTAATTGGAGGAAATTATAACAACAAGATAGAGTGTATTTATTAACATTCTTATTTAGCAATGTGGAATACAAGCAGGTTAAATGAATTTCTCAGGTTCCCACAGTGAATCGGTAGCACGGATTGATCCAACAGCTTTTGGGGAATACAGTTCAATGCCTTGCCCACTACAAAACATTATTTTTATTTCAATGGGTTCATGTAGATGTAGAGCAAATTAACAATGAAAAAGGCCGACTTTCATCACACAGACAGCGGTTAATCTGTGGCGTACCCAAAAATGTCTGAAGAAGATGGTGCACCTGGCGGTCAAGTCAGACCATCAGTGAGAAACCTTTGCCCTGACACTCACTATATTCTTCATTAGCCAACTCATCATCATTGGTGCTTGGGCCTTTGATGGTAGTGTCAACAGCAAATTGATTGACCACACAGGTTTGGGTGAGTAGTGATAGGGTCTGTGTTCAGGATTGTTCTTGAGGAAGCAATGCTGCCAGTCCACACATGATTAGCTACATGTTAAACAGGTAAACAGTCCTCAGTTTCTGGAAGCTGAGTACAGTTCCCAGCTCAGTCAATGTACAGTATATATGAAGGTTTTCATATTTGCTCAGCGTTTCTTTGTTGTTTTGGGTAGTACTTGCCCATATCGCATATAAGGTTGACTATTGTCTCTAATTTGACTCAGTATAAGTTCTACTTGTATGCAAGTATGCCTGAGTTTGCATCCCCTCAAAGTCCTGTTGTCTTGTGTCTCATGGATTGATAGATGGACGAATGGAAAATGCCTCCTCTTTTCAACAGCTATGTTTTTTTAAAGCAAAGGTTTATAGAAATTGTTAGTTTTAACTATTTGTTCAGGTTTCTAAAGTATTGCAATTGTACAGATAAAAATATTCTGGGGATAATTACAAGTGGGCTCCCAGTAGTTACTCTGTAGTCTACAGCTGATCCTGACTAACACAGTAGAGAGATTTTTTCTTCTTACTTTTTTTAGTTTTTCAGTTGTAGCTGTAGGAAAAATAAAACAAAGACCACAAACTGGCTGCAGACACACAAACAGAGACGCTGAGGATGTGGTTCACACCTTCACACGCATTGTACCAGCTAGCACAAACAAAATGTGAGATGTCATTAAGATGAAACTTAGAGCTTTTCTCAGTACAGCCATTGCAGTCATGTCAACAGTTCTCAAGGTAAGTACTGAGCGGCTGGAACAAAAAAACTGAAAACATTGCAAAGTCTTTAATGAAATGAAATGATATGAAATAGAAATATTCAAACTAGTTATAGCACTAACTTTGAGTCTGATCCCAGCAAAATACCCCCCAAAGCTGTCATATAATGGAATATGTGGATAAATGGATGGACAAATAGCACCAGCAGTGAATTACATCTTGTCTGAAGAAGGGGTCTGAGTTAACTTGAAAGCATGCATATTGTAATATTTCTAGTTAGCCAATAAAAGGTGTCATTTTGCTTAACTTCTTGCTATATCCATAATGGCTAAGATGGTACAACATCCTAGTACTACCAGTAGTGAAGTAATGATCTCTTATTTAGTGTTGAAAAGTTATTAAAAAATGTATGAAAATCATCAGTCTAATTGCATATATTGTCATATACTTTATATATACAGTATATATTTATAAATATATATATATATATACATGCATATATGCATGTGTATTATTTTTGTTTTATTTCTTTTTGCATGAAAATGTTAACAAACCTATTGACACATAAACAGGTGCAGTTTCTTGCCCTAATTTTCTAGCTTTGAAAGCTGCTGCTGTATGCCTGCTGCTCTGCGTACCAAAGAAGTGTGGCTTAGCCAAAACCAGCTGCCAGTACAGTTTCACAAACCAGGGGGCAAACAGGCTTATCCAACCAGTGCTGTGTGAAGTATATGAAAAGATGTTCTTAGGCTGATACAGAGGCTGATAATTTAGTTTCAAAATGTCATTTAATTAAAATTCAATTGATGTAATGCCCATAGTTGTTAACAGCCCTGTCTGATAGATTTAGTGTCTTGGATTTAATTCCTGCTCCTGTTTGTTGTCTGTATGGAATTTTGCACATACTTTCTTTCTCTGTGTGGTGTTTCTCCTTTGGTATGCACACATGATAGCCTGTTACAAGTTTTTTTTAGGACTTTTCCATTTCAAGCTACCATGAAATTCTTCTTGAACTTTCTTCATTCACTGTCAAAGCAGAAGGTTGAGATAGGTCGGTTTGGTGGAGTATAGCAATAGCTTTCATTTGTAAGATATGCTTGGCACAGATGTTTTACAACCAATTTCACATGGAGAAGACATGTAAGGGGGTTGACTGTGAAGGGGGTTCACTGTCAATATTCTCAGCTGGTAACCATGTGAGCTTTACTAAGGATGTAGTAGTCTGCCAGAATTACAATGTCTCTCTGCTGCAATAGTTACCAATCATTAAGGTCACTTGTTTAATTCAGGATCATGGGGAGCCAGAGACCATCCTAGCAGCATTGGGTGCAAGGCAGGTTCCAAAAATAGATGGGGTGCCAGTTCATCATAAGAAGATATCCAGTTAGGTCCTACCTGTTTACCTTTCATTCATATCATCTGACTGCAGGACAACAAGTAGGATTACCCATAGGAAAGAATTAGCAGAAGGAGAAAACTATGTGTTTTCTGGACAGAGATGAAGAATTAGAACCTCTGAAGGCATAAGGCGGAAATCACTATCTTCTGTAATATACAGTACATATACTGATTTGTGGAGTTAAAAAACTGAATGATTCACACTTAGACTTTCTCTGTAACTAGTTTGTTATAAATCGGATTTTTTCGCTCTTAAAATTGCAATTTCCTAACCACTTCCTGAATGAAAGCAATTGTATATATTATATTCATTGGTTATGTGTTCTATAGTGGTATTTACAATTTGTTAAATCTGAAAAAGTAAAATAGATGTTTCCATACATGTCAATGTATTGGGTGACACTTTACTTAAAAAATATGGAGATATCTTCTATTCAGGGGTAAGATAATCTAATGAATAGAAAAAAATGCATGCTACTGCATCCCTAGAAATTAATATACATTCATCAATACTAGGGACAAGACATAATCCACTGCACACCAAAAATAATTCTCCTCTCATGCATTTGATTTCTTCTTCCTCAGACTTCACATAATCCACATAACTGACAGGTAAGAATTGCCAGGGACCCCACAATAAGATATTATCTTAATGCTTGTATCAGAATATGATAATGTTGCATTTTTATGTTTTAAAATATTATGTTTTTTTATACAGTTCTGCATTATATTACAATTTATTATTACTTTTTTATTTGACTGAATTTCAAATCATATCCCTCATAAAGGGAGAATAAGAAAATCTCTAGCTTTACCTTATGCAACTTTAATCTTTTTTAATTTTGAAAACATAATGCACAGATTGCCTAAATTTAGCTCTGAGTAAGTCCTTGAGAGATATACCCTTATGTCTGAACTATGCCTGCCAACAAATAATTAAGATTAGAATGTTTACAATTTTGAATATTGCTTGAATAAATACTCCTAAGAAATATGCTGAATACTATTCAGGTCTCACATTTGAAAAAGTTTCATGTTAATCACTGTATGAAACACCGCAGGCACTTAAATCCTACTCTGGTACAGTAAAATATACAATACATTAACTATGAAGAAGGCTGTCACTTAGGATATGTCTATCTTAAGTAGCATTTTCACTCTTCAAATAAACGTCATATAACTTTGTACTTCTCCTCAACATCATACATATAGAACAGGCACTTTTCAAGACACATATGAACTTAGACACTGTGTGTCAAAAACTGCTGCAGCTATTATGTTACAGCCAGGTTAGTTACCTGGCTGATGTTTATTTTCTGTTATTCTGTTGCTTTTCATGTGTTTTTATCATGTAATTTTTGGTAATATTGGTATGTTTTATTTAGTATTTATGCATTATGTGTGTAGTTTTGAATACATTCCTTATTTTCTCTGAGTGGAAGAGACAGGGCCACCTTTATGTCACTGCTGAGGGACCCTCCTTCAACCTATATATTTCAGACTGAGGAACGAGTCCCTCAGAGATTCTATGAGGTTGGTAGAGAAAATATCTTTACAAGTACTGGATTATTTTCCTGTTTAATGTGGACTCTTGCTTGGTTTTTCGGTTTCTGATTCATGGGTTATGGACTGGACTTGTCTGCCTCAGGTTTTCTGATGACAGGTGATTTAGCTTTCCTGTTTTTACAGGCTGTGGGAAAGAGCAAATACAAACTGATGAGAAGATGTCTCATGCCTTTTCCAAGCTGAACACTTTCAGCATCGTAGTAATAGCAATTTGTGCTACGCTGTTTACCGCCAATAAGGTAATACCTCACTCCATGCAGGCAAGTGATAATGAATGTGTGGTCCTCCAATTTATTAATTTGCTGTGAAAATCTCCACCCCCTTTCTCACATTCTCCTAACTTAGGGTGTGCTGTCCTTCCTTGGCAGAGTGATATCTACCCAATCTACAACTCCACACAGCATCTTTATAGACTTTGTATCATAAATCTGTTTATCTTTTTTTAAAATAAAATAGAACCCTAAATTGCCAGCTTCTTCTGTGTTAGATGTTTGTCTATCTTGTTTAGTTTGCATCCTGCCTTCCATGTTGGTATGTATGCAGTTGTCATGCTTCTATTATCTTTCTGCTTGTCAATAAATTGTATTATTCTGTTTCTTAAAATGAGTGTTCTTCAGTTACCTAGATGTAAGTCTAATGTCTGGGATTCCTTCATACAGAGAAAATAGAAAACCTACCAAATTAATTAAATAATTATTAGCATCACTGAAGGTAAAATAGGTAATTAGTTAAATGAGTTATTAATTTATCTTTCCCTACACTTTCATAAACATCCTAGTTTGCGGATAACCTCTAAATTACTTTGTGCACTGTTCTAATCTTATTTTGTCTTAGGCATCAACCTTTTGACTTTTTATTTTTGGGTTTGAATTGGGTTTCAGTAAAAGATTAGTCTGATTTTTGGCTACGTCTTATTCCCTGGTCCATCTAAATTAAGTGAGTACAACAGCAGTATAATTCTTTCTTGGTGTTGATCATTTTCCCCATCTTACTTAAATTTGTCTAGTCTATGTTTAACTTGGTGTTTTTAATTTCTCCTCATTCTATTGCTCTTTTTGGTTTTCTATGTTTTGATGCAATAACTGCTGGCAGTTGTTCATGGATAGCTAGGGCCATGGCTAACTCTGAGGCCTATTTAGGACATCTGATGGTTGTTAGCCTTTTCACGTTGTATTTAGCTAGTGTATCCTGCTGTGTTCTTCAGCTCATTTTGTGCTTCTGTTACTAAAGTTTTAAATAACTTTTAAATCTTTCTATTTTCTAAATTTTGAATTTTAGTTGTTTGAATTTGGCTATTGACTTGAAGCTTGTATATGCTTATTTACTCTTTCATAGTTTCAAATTATTTAATTATGATTTTTTTTATTTCTTGAATTCATTAAATAAAACTACTTTAATAAAGTGTTAAATTTGGGGAGGATTTTTGCAGTTTTGTGCAACTCATTTGAGCAATATCATGACATTAATAATTAGTCAGTCTATTGCCTTGCAACTCCAAAATCAATGTTTATTTTGGATTTTCTTAAGTATTTCCTTTATGTAGCCTAACTAAATTATGTTCTTGCCAAAACTCTTTTAATGAAAGGCTGGTTGTCTAATTAGAGGAACTATTAGCCTTCCGATGACAACTAAAGCCTTACTATATTAAGCCTTGAGGCTTACTGTGCATGGTGGAGAAGTGACAATACCGCTGCTTCACAACAAGGAGGCCGGGGCAAATGTCCTGGGCCCTCTCTGTGTGAAGTGCTCCAGTTTCCTCCCATAGTCCAAAGACATGCACGTTAAGTGAATTGCTGATGTTAAATTGTTTATGTTTGTGTGCGTGTCTGTCTGTCAGTGCGTGTTCACCCTGCATTGGACTGACACCCTCTTCACGAACTGTTCCTGCCTTGTGTCCTGCACTTGTTGGGATAGGTGCCATCTTCCTCACAGGATAAAGGGGGTTTAGAAAATGGATAGGTGGATGACTTACCATACATTAGTACTTTTTAAAGATTCACGACCATAACGTTTCTTTGATTTGAACCCTATTGTTTTCTTTTAAATTTCAATATATCAGCTTATGATTTTTGACCTTTGGCATATCCTTAAATCCTACCTTAGAGTACTTGATTTTCCAGTGGATTCAGAAAGTATTCAGATGACTTTACTCTCTACAACCTTTCTGAAGACAGGTTATTAATTCAGTACTTTGTAAAAGCCACATTGGCAGCACTTACAACTTTAAGTCTTCTTGGCTATGTTTGCACAAGCTTTGTTCACCAGGATGTGGGCAGTTTATCCCATTCTTCATGGCAGATCCTCTCAAACTCCATTAGATTGGATGGGAAGCAGCCATCTTTAGGTCTCTTCACAGAAGTTCTCTGGGCTTAAGTTAGGACTTTGGTTGGGCCACTGAAAGATAGTGACAGTCACTCCAGCGTTGTCTTGGCTGCATGTTTTGGGTCATTGTCATGCTGAAAGGTGAACTGTCACCACAGTCTGAGGTTGTGTGCATTCTGGAGCAGATTTTCTTTCTGCTCCTACCACTGAGAAGCACACCCACAACATGTTGCTGTCACCACCATGCTTCACTGTAATGATGGTATCAGGCAGGTCATGAGCAGTGTGTGGTCTTTGCCAGACACAGTACTTGAAGCTCTGGCCAAAAACTTCAATTTTTGTTTCACTAGTCTCTCAGAGTCCTTTCAATGCCATTTGGCAAACTTCAAGTAGGCAGTCAAGTATCATTTACTCAAGAGTAGCTTCTGTCTAGCCACTCTACCATAAATGCTTGATTGATGGAGTATGGCTGAGATGGTTGTCCTTCTGACAGGCTTTCCCATCTCAGCAGTGAACTTCTGTTAAAGTGATCATTTGATTCCTGGTCGCTGTCCGGACTGTGGTCCTTCTTGCTCAGTTATCTTATATATAATAGTGCCATTCTAAACAACATTCAGTCAATTCATTTTGCCACAGATGAACTTCAGCCAAGTTCTAGACACATCTCAGGGATAACTGAAGCAAACCAGTTTGAAGTACCACATCAAAGACTGCGAATACTTGCATGAAGAGAGATTTCAGGTTTTTAATAATCTTGCAAACCTTTCTAAAGACCTGTTTTCATTTTGTCAATATAGGTTATTTAATATACAGTAGACTGATGGGCAGAAATGGCAAATGTATCCATTTAAAATTAAATCTACAGTACAATAACAGGTGAAGAAATTGAAGGGGTCTGAATAGTTTCCAAATCCACTGCATTTACATTGAATGCATTTCTTTGTACATTTTGGCATCCTGATTACTTTAAACAGTTTGTTTCAATGGTTGTAAGAATTACAGTATATTCACTACATACTCAAAATTGAAGTCTTATTGATTTCCAATAATAAAATCCTGTGTGGGTTAAGCCCGTGCTCAGTGGTATCCATGAGACAGGCACATTGTAACAAGTCAGTATATTGATGTTGTGGAAGATAGGGGGCGTCACTGAACCCCAAACCCTGGACACAACTGTCACAAATACAGTCACAGGTTCAAATATAATGATTTTATTTTATCCAAGTACCTTTAAACAGTACTGTATATACAGGGAATTTGAATTCTTCCTCTTTCTTGTCTTCCTCCCCACTCCTTGTCCTCCACACAAGTGTTGTTTGCCATCTCTTAACTCCTACTCTCCAAGATGAGACGTATTTCCAGTGTCTGGGCAGTCTGGAGGAGATAATTCCAGGTCAGGTGGAAGTTTAATAAAGTAGAGATAGTCCATCCCTGTAGCTCCCCCTGGCAGCATTCAAAACACCAACCATGGCTATTTAATGGAACTACAATTCTCAGCCTGCCACGTGGTCTGTAAATGGGAGCAGTGACACATGGATGCTGCCCTCTAGCATGTCGGAGGAGTATATATTCTGAACAGGCTAACTCCCCCCGTCCTTGTATTATTATAGCTATTTTCCTGGATTGAATGCTGGACAATCCCATACATCACTTACAATGGATATTTCCTAAAATGATCCAAATTTACATGTGATTAATAAACCATCTGTAATAGTATTAATGTAATATTCATTCTTATCCACTCTCAGCAAAAAATGAAATAGTAATACTTTTATTTTTTTAAGTGCACCACACCACACCATTTGTTAAACCCACTGGAGGCTGGAGACTATCCCAGCAGGTGTAGGGCACAAGGTAGGAGCAATCGCCAGACAGGGTGCCAGTGCATTGCAGGTATATGTTTTTTAAGTATTATAGTTTGAAATGTTTACTTATTTGTAAGATTAAAAACCCATTTGACTTATCAGTTTTGATTTATTTTCAGTAAACCCTTTTCACAGTATAACTAATACCATTTCATTTACTGTACTACGGGAGGACAGTAAAATATGCCAGCTATTTCTTGAATTATACTGACACCTAGTGGCAGAGATTCTATATATAACAGACCCAGTAGTTATCTTTCTGCATTGTTTATCTATGACATATTTTAAAACTCTATGATCGTCAAGCCAGAGTTCTTCCCTGCAACATCAGGAATTGAATGGGCATTAGTCTATTGTAAAAGGGAATTTTGAAAAACAATTTCAATAAACTTTCTGTATTATGTGAGCCTTTGAGAGGAAGTTACACTTGCACAAACATAGGGATAATGTTCAAGTTCCTTATAAGCAGTGTTCAGGGTAGGAACTGAACTCAGGTCTCTTATACTTTAAGGCAAGCAATTTAATGGCAGCAATTTAACATTTTTTGTGGGTATAAAAAAACACTTTTATAAACTGTATGATGGCTCAGCAGATAGCACACCTTTCTGCACATTCAGAACCAGGTCTGACAAGTTTTCCCCTGAAACAGAAATACTTAGCCAAACTTATTGTTATATATTTATACTAATTTTTAATGTTTGTGTTTTGCATAATAACAAAACTGACATATTTTGGATTCACACAGCTTTGTA
This sequence comes from Polypterus senegalus, assembly GCF_016835505.1. Taxonomy (NCBI): domain Eukaryota; kingdom Metazoa; phylum Chordata; class Cladistia; order Polypteriformes; family Polypteridae; genus Polypterus; species Polypterus senegalus. The sequence continues at coordinate 58,606,940 of NC_053155.1, forward strand.
TTCTACAAAGTTAAAATTAGGAACTCTGGAAGTTGAGGTGTTGTGGTTGTTAACTCTTCATTCCTTTTTATCTACAGACCAAGAGATGACATGCGGGAAGACCTCCGATGTTACTTCTTCCTTGGGGTCAGAAGACCTGACCAACCCAACTGCTCTTATATTTAAAAACACACAAGGCCAGACGTTGGTGTTCAGTAATGAAAGACACAGAGCTCCAATTCAGAAGTGCCTTCTCATAACTTAATTTCTTTTGCACATTAAATAGTGCACCCCGTGAAGGAACCCCACCCCTCATCTTAATTTTGTTGCTCTTATTGCACATTATAAGAATGAGTAGAATAAAAATGACTATTAGTTGAAAAATGAGAAGTCCTGGTTGGCAATGTGCTGTGATTTTGATTGAATGACTGCTGCAGAGTTTTTACTTCTCCACTTCTCTGACTTGTCAAATTCAGCTCTTCTAATGATAAGCTCAGTGGTTTAACATCTCCCTGGGTATACTGTATGTGTGTCTTCTACCCCAGTAATATCATGGATCAGCCTTGGGGCAGTTTTACCTCATCCAAGGTAAAGTGGGTGGTTTGGTGGCTCTGAGGCTAGGGATCTGCTCTGGCAATTGGAAGGTTGCCAGTTTGAATCCCGTAAATACCAAATGGGACTCTGCTCTGTTGGGCCCTTGAGCAAGGCCCTTAACCTGCAATTGCTCTGTCCTGGGTATGACGTTAATCTGCATCCAGCCCTGCATGTAGGCCCTCCAATCTTCAGGGAAAAACCTGGGGCTTGGTGGCAGAATTGGCACTACAGCCACCATAAAAAACCTTACACTGTTCCACTCCATCTGAACTAGTGTGGTGCTGAGGTGTCACCCGTTGCATGGCTGCACTCGAGTCCTAATCTGGATCCTAAGTTGGTTTGTCATGTGGTGGGTGCAGCAATGCGCTGTATCAGCTCATGCTCCTAACCTCTCAAGGTAAAGTGCTTTAATAACTAACTATTAAGCTGACAGTGTATTAATGGTGTTAGTAGCCTTATTAGCTGTATTCATTACTAGCGTAAACTACAGTAGAGCCATTCATCAGCTTTTGTGCCTGTGTTTATTTTACACTTTTTATTTTGTTTTACTTTATGATCTTCTGTTGCAAGGAACAGTATATTCAGTGCAGTATGTTTAGTTTTCTTATCTGTGAGCCTGTATACAATCTCGTCTTAGCTTTTGTTGAGCAGCAATGTGGTGTTCCATTTTGTAGGATGAAGTGATGAAGTGCTGTTAGCTGTTCCTATTGCTTTTGTACTCTCTTGCATATTCAATGCAAACTGAAAATACTGTGATGTTCATGGACTGGACCTGGAAAAACCCTGTTAAGGTGTGCACAGACTGTCAGAAGAGATGGAGTCTTGCGAAGAAGTCAGGCATAGACGGATCTTGTGCAGCATGTTCTTGTGGCACTTAAAATCCATCAGTCCTGGTATGTTGTTCTCGATGATGCTCGGAAACAATTCTAGCATTAATTGGTTCAAGGAGTTGTGGGTATGACAGTAAAAATGTTGTTATCTTGGAGCCTATCAGCTCAGAGGAAGACTCCAAATCAGCATGTGAAGACGCTGAAGAAGAAAGCAAGTCCATGTTGTAAAAACAGGAGTAAAGTCTCACTGGAGCAGTGGCATCAAATACAAGTTATTGAATGATGTTCACTGCCAGTGCCATTACTGACCATATATTAAACATATAATAAAGGTGTACACAAGACTCTTTTGTAAATTCCATTTTCACAGATACTTTGAATGCTACCTATCAATCAGGGCCAGGTCCAAATTTATGGCGAACTAGGCATTCACCTATGGCGCAAATCATAAGCCGGGAGGAAAACCCGCTACCGAACAGTCGGCTGGCAGACTAATAACCTTTGCCTAGGGTGCAAAATAACCTAGCACTGACACTGCGCCTGCTACACTGTTTTTAAAGAAATGTGCCCATTCTAGTGATGAGTAGAGAGATTGGGACCATGCGTTGATTTATTACACCCTGTTGCCACACCGACCACACGAAAAACCACCAGGATTGGGACCCCAGTGCATCTGTGCAATGGGTGACACCTCAGCACCACACTGGAACATTGCAAAACTTTTTTTTTTACATTTTATTGAATTTATTAAAATCAAACAACATTCCATACAAGCTAGTCAAATTTGACAAAACTGGGTTCAAGTCCAGTCAATCCCCCACCCATGAGAAAGAGAGCTAGGCCAACAGAGTGAAACTCTAATAGTAGAAAAGTAAATAAATAGATTAAAAAAGGGGAAGAAAATCTGATTCCTCAATTTAAATGCTTATTCTAAAATGTTATGGATTAGATCCTGCAAGGTTTTTAAAACGTTTTGCACAGATCCTCTGAGTATATATTTTTTTCCAATTTCATGTAGTATATAACATCAGTTACCCACTAACTGAAAAGAGGTGAGTTAGGCTTCTTCCAGTTGAACAAGATAAGTCTACATGCCAATAGTGTAGTAAAGGCAATTACAGTTTGTTTGTCCTTCTCCACTTTAAGCCCATCTGGGAGTCCACCAAACACAGCTGTTAGTGGATTAGGAGGCATTGTGACACCAAGGCTGTCTGACAGGCATTTAAAGATTTTGGTCCAGAATGATGTTAATTTGGTGCAGGCCCAAAGCATGTGGCCAATGAGGCTGGAGCTCGACTGAACATTCACAGGTTGGATCTTGCCCTGGAAAGTGTGAGGTTTTTTATATCGGCTGGAGGGTGAATCCTGACACCAATCCCCATGTTTTCCCTATAAATTGGAGGACCTGCTTACAGGGCTGGATGCAGATTACCGTCTTACCCAGGAAGAAACCATTGCAGGTTAAGGGCCTTGCTCAAGGGTCCAGTGGAGTTGAGTCGCTTCTGGCATTGCCCATTCTAACCTTCCAAATAAATAAATGCTAAAAGAATTTTAAAATTTGCTAACAGATGAAAGCAAATATGTCGTGTTTAGCAGCCATGCCAATGAAGTATTGAGCAAGCTGCGGAAAGTTTTGAAGAGCTATACAATCAAAGAGGCAAATGTCTTCACACAGAAGGCCAACATAATTTACTATTTTTTCTTTCTGAACTGCTTCTTCTTGGTTTGGGTGGTGAGTATTAAACACAGCTCAGACAGTTTAGCTATTTTCCATCTGAATCTAAAAATCAGTTAAAGGCACGGTCCAAATGTCTGATTCACCTGTCTGTTTTACTGGCCCATACTGGCCAGTTCTGATTGTACTTTGTAATTCTTCAAGTTCCATTTGATCATATTCTTTAATTAACTGGTACTGGGAAATAACTTTGTAGAAATGGTGGCATTATGGTTGGATAATTAATCTGTAAACAAGACTTTTTAAAATGTAATGAGTTTTTCATATATTCAAAACAGTAACATTTTACTGGTGTTTTACTGCATATTATAGGTAAGGTGTCATCCCACATTTCATAGTGCTGACAGTCAATTCTTACCTGCATGAGTGAAGAGGTGCTGCACCCACAAATTTTAGGCAGGGTCCCACAGGTTCTCAGTCCAAGTATGCAGTTTAGCTTTTCAATATACAATGTAGGAGTTTGATAAGAAGTTAGATTTTAAATAAATACTTGTGAGTCCTGGAGCATGCACACGCTGCTCCAAAGTTGATTGGGATGCCTGGCTGATTGCGCAATCACGTACAAACACAAATGGGGCAGTCAACTGCTTCATTCATACAATACCTTGGAGCAAGGGGAAAACTGCACCTGTACCCAACTGGCAGAATAGAGGGAGCCTGCATGGTATGGAGAGGAGGGATCGAAAGAAAGAAAGAAAGAAAGAAAGAAAGAAAGAAAGAAAGAAAGAAAGAAAGAAAGAAAGAAGGCATAGAGGTTAAAGGGAAGTGAAAGGAGAAAAGGGCAGGAACGGGCCAAAAACCGATGCAATATGTGAGGGGAGGCAGGCAGATGGAAAAGTGAGCACCTAGTGAGGAGTGTATGGCTAGACGTTCAAGAGGGGGCAGAGGGGCCGCTCCTGCTGAGCACTTTTTGGAGCAGGAGAGACCAACTGCTCTGGGAGGCTCCCACAGAAGCCAAACAAACTGTGGCAAGGAAGGAGTGAGGAGAAAGGCTCGGTATGGCACCCTACATATGCCAAAGGACTAGCAATAGGGACCTGAGCTGGATTAAAAGGTTGTCTGTGCCTCTTCGTGAACGTCTCCTCATACTGAGGCATCATTTTATGGCATATATTTATGTGGACTTTAACTTGGCACCTTACTTTTATGAATTATTTACTTAATGAAGATCTTTTTGCTTTGCATTTAGGACAGTTTTGTTTGTTTTTTTAATCACTTTGCACCATCCCCTTGCTGACTATCTGTGTCCTCATTTGCCCGGCTCATCCTCGAGTATGTTATTGACAGTTCTGGGTTCATGAGGTTCCTGGGAGCAACCAGGGATTGTGGAGCTGACTCGGACCATCTCAAGGCGTTTCGGTATATAGTGTTAGGGTTCCACTATTGATTTTATGCATCCCAGTATACAGAGTTAAGAATGATTTATGTCTCAAACAGCACCTTATTCTATCAGCCTCATTTTCCAACCACCCGCTATATCCTAACACAGGGTCATGGGGGTCTGCTGGAGCCAATCCCAGACAGCACAGGGCGCAAGGCAGGAACAAACCCCGGGTAGGGTGCCAGCCCATCACAGGGCACACACACACACCAAGCACACACTAGGGACAATTTTAGGATCGCCAATATACCTAACCTGCATGTCTTTGGACTGTGGGAGGAAACCAGAGCACCCGGAGGAAACCCATGCAGACACGGGGAGAACATGCAACCCCAGCGAACCCTGGCCTCCTTACTGCAAGGCAGCAATGCTACCACTGTGCCACCATGCTGCCCATGAAATGAGAGAGAGCATCATAAATTACAATACTCTAAATCAATCATTTATAACCAGTCAGAATAATAATGTCTCCTATTAAAGCTACAGTTAGAAACTTAGCACATACTAAAACTAAAATAGTAGCCCACCTTTTTAACATTTCTGTTTTATGCCACTTTTTAAGCAATTCCACAAGCCTCATTTTAAGATATAATTTATTTGATTCTTTAATAGAGTAAAAATGAGATGGCTCTCTTTTATATAAAATTTTTGAACTCTTTGGACAGTTCATGTGTGACATAACATGTCCATTAAAATAAATAAACATGGAGTAACTACTGTTTATCAACAAAATTTTATTTCTTACATCATCTTGAAATCGCACGAAATTAAACAGCTCCACAGTGTAATTATGGTATGGGAACAAAGGTGAAAACTGAAGAAGCTGATGGATAAAACTTTTTCATTCAAAGGATAATTGTCATACCAACAGAATTCCTATTCAGCTTCAAGAGTTGGCATGTTCCCAGTTAAAATCTGGAAAAAATTAAATATAGTTGGAACAGATGTGCAGAACCATTTAGTTTCCATTTTCTGCAGAAAATAAAATTTAATAAATAATAAAATAATACATTATTTTAATGAATTCAAAATCCGTTTTTATGCTTGAAGGTAGCACACGGGTTAGCATTGCTACCTAATGGATTCAGATCTGGCTCCATTTTATTGTCAATGTGGACTTTAGACATTTCACTTGTATCAGCCTCTTTGTTCTGCCACTTCCCCAAAGATCTGCAGGTCAGCTAACTGGTCGAAACTAATGGATTTGACTACAGAACACTAAACCTGCTCTACCATGCCATTCTGATAGAAATAAGTACTTCTTGAAATTTGCTCAGCCACACTGTAATACAGACAAAGAGTATGCATTGTAGTTGTGTTTTTGGTTTTATAGGATTAGTTGTGTAAAAAACATACCAAACCTGTAGGACTAGAAATACTGTATATTACAGTATTGTTTACGCCTCTGTTATTTATGTTTCATTGTAACTGTATACTGCATGTCAGATCTGAAAGGCAATTCATTACATTTGGTTCATTCCCTTGTGATTTGCAGGATCTATTTGAGCTGCCTAACGCTGACAAGAAGTGAAATAAATAGAAACATAATGTTTATATTTGCATTTTATTAGACGTGGACACATTCCGTGCATGCATAATAAGTCCCATCTCACAACATCACCAGTTTAGGTCTCAAGACCTGATTCCCACAGAAGGTCTAAGGGGTTTCACTGTAAATAACGCATTGACCCACGAGTCCACAGTTACTGAACACGACTCCTTGTTGTATGCTAAGGGGAACATCGTTGAAAATGTAGGCCATTTATTTAAAAACTATTTGAACTGAAATCTAATTGGGATCCCATTGCATAACCCCGAGGGAGCAGCAATTGTCAACGTCACGCGCGCTGCTCCCACTCATCTGTGGCCACGCATTGCCCTCTTCTTGGTCGCACGCAGGCGCACTCCACTCAGCGCAGTTCTCCAGTTCACTGGATTGAATCGGCGCTACTGTTGCTCTGTCTCTTTCTCTCTCTCTCTCTCTGTCAGTGTTCTTCTTCTTCTCTCCTGCTTCCGTTATTGGTTGCGACAGCGCATCAACTTTTTCCATATCTTCCTGTCCACTGCATCTTGCTGTGCCACAACCATCACCTGCATGTCCTCTCTCACCACATCCAAAAACCTCCTCTTAGGCCTTCCTCTTGCCTGGCAGCTCTATCCTTAACATCCTTCTCCCAATATACCCAGCATTTCCCCTCTGCACATGTCCAAACCAACGCAATCTCGTCTCTCTTGCTTTATCTCCCAACCGTCCAACCTGAACTCTAACGTACTCATTTCCATCCTTGGCACACCCAGTGCAAACCTCAACATCTTTAACTCTGCCACCTCCAGCTTTGTTTCAGGTCTTTTTGTCAGTGCCACCGTCTCCACCCTCATATAACATTGCTGGCGTTACTACCGTCCTGTAGTGTTGTACCAGTGATTCACGGAATTATACAGTATTTTTCCTTGTACCGATTTCTCCTATTCGCGCTTAATAAACTAGGGGTATAAACGGCGCAATAACTGACGCGACTGTAATGTGTGTAATTACCGTATATAGGCGCTCATTCACTTTCAAAAATGGGGGAAGATGATTCGTAATCCTTTTCGGAACCATTTCACCTGATCCTATGACATGCACGCTCCCTTTACATTTTTCAGCGTAACTGTAATTTATATAAACACGATCCGTTTACCTGCCAGTTTAATAACCGTTTTAAAAATATTTTTGTTTTCTTTTTTTCAAACTGTTTAATATAGAAAGTGAGAGCACATAGGGAATTGTTAGGATCGATATGCCATTCATTTTAAAAAGCATTTTCGCTAATTTGGACTAGACAACTGCTGTGAGATGTTATGGGACAGAAACAAAGGTGACAGGCCGGTGTTCTGTTCGATCGAACCACGCAACTAACCTATCGAAATAAGCTTATGTGCATGCTCAGTATACAATTTCTCTAAACAGTCAAAAAATAAGTTACTTACAACTTACAAATAATCAATCAATCAACCAACCAATCAATCAATTGGACCCTACTAAAATTATTATTTGTCGTTTTGGCCATCAGGAGCAAACGTATCCAATGTCTCATTCCAATGCCTTTCACATTTTAATCTCTGATTTTTTTATCCAGCTTTGTTGTGATTGTAAGTCGAACACGATTGGTCCGTGAAACCTTAGAAAAAAAAAGTTGTCTTAAGGTAATACTATAAAAATCTAATGTTTATTTCGACGTTTTGACTTTTAAATATATGCATGTGTAGTGTAATTCGACAAGGCAGCACAAATAGAACACCGGCAGTGGGACAGATTTATCCTCTCCTTTTCTAAGCGAACAGACAGGTGGATGGATGCATCTTAAAGTTAACAGTTTTACATGTACCCTCTGGTAACCAGTATTCAGTAAAATTTCATTTAGGGAAAGTATGCGTAAGCGCCGTTAAGGTTTGAAATCTGTCATAGTTGCCTCTTTGGGGACATGTCGGGATTGATTTATACTGTAATCCCAAAATACGATTCAGAGAGTCTGCTCATTGTAAGCCTGATTGTGATTACATTTACTAGACAAGCGCTATATAAACTAAGGAATGCATTCGATTATGATTGATCAAAGGATTTAACGCAGCATTTGCTAAATATATAATCACGAGAGTGACTCGATGACGTACCCCTCGACGACGGGCGGTAACTTTGTCTATTTAAAGCAATTTCACTTTCGCTTGTTGGAATAATAAGAATGGATACGTCTTGCTATGTGTTTTTCATCTTTGGAATTCTATTTTACCCGAGGACGGCACAAGGTAAGTAAATCGAATGCAGTCGGTTCATTTTATGGATATCGCATTTGTAAATTTGAATACGAAGGTCCTGTAGCTGGAAATTCAGTTCTCTCGGTTGTACGTTTCTACGATCACTGCGGGGCTGTTTTTAAAATGAAATTAGATATGACTGCTTAAATGAGGCGTTATAAAGCAAACATCGACAAATAAAGCTTCCCTAAGCATTCTGTTACATTTTCTGTAAAATTCGGTAAAATTGTTTGATAATGATCAACTTATAGGTAGATATGTTAGCAATTAAATGTCTACAAGATATGGCAGTTTACGAAATGGTATCAGGTTCGCACGACCATATCTTTACGTTTTATTTCCTGGAATTGTGTGCTGTTGACGGGGAAATGCAAGCATTTTATGTCATAGTTACTGTTTGAGTTATGCACTGTATATTCTACTGTGCTCCATGGCTGGCAATACTCTATCAGTCCTTCCATCTATCCATCCATCCATTTTCTGTACTTACTTATTCCAGTTCATGGAAAGCTTATTCCAGCATCATTGACCACAATGCAGAAACCAGTCCTGAGTGTACAGGCACTCCATAGCAGTGCACATCCCCTAGCACTGGGACAGTTTAGAACTGCTTATCAATCTGATCTTCACGTTTTCAGGATGTGGGTGAAATACCTAATTATCAATACAAGCCTCACACAGTCATGGATCATTCAAATTCCTCACATTATCTTGGAGCTGCCAGTCATTAGTGTTGCCCATAACATTACCTGCTTCAGGATCATACCATAAAAGGCACTAACTTAACTTATACTCATAAAAATAAGAGTGACAGAGTGATTCCTAAAAGACCAATCTATGAAGGTTTCACAAAGAACCCGTACATATTTAGATATGTAACAGACGCCATACAGTAAATAACCATGAATGGATGGTAACAGATTTGTGAAATACCCATGGCTTATGACTTTAAAAAGGACTCATGCTGCATTTGTCCAGTAACACAGGCTAAGTCCATAGTTTTCTTAATCAATAGTGTCCTGCTAAGTAGCCTACCATACATTGAATATTTTATTTTTTTCTATATATTATAAAGCTTTTCAAAGCACAAAGAACCAGCATCATACGGAAGGAACCCCTCCCAGAATGAAATGGTGATTTGTCAAGCAATGGAGTTGCAAGGAACCACACAACCCAGTAAAGAACCAAAAAATTATTATTGATTATTGGGGCACCTTTGCCACAAGCTTCAGTAATGAAGAGGATTGAGGTTAGGAGCACGCACTGATACAGAGCATTGCAGCACCCACCACATGACAAACCACCTCAGGATACCAGTTTAGGACCCGAGTGTAGCCATGCAATTGGTGACACCTCAGCACCACACTAGCTCAGATGGAATGGAACCAGTGTGAGGTTTTTTAAGGTGGCTGGAGTGCCAATTCTGCCACCAACCCCCAGGTTTTTCCCTGCTGGTTGGGGGAGCCTACATGCAAGGCTGGATGTAGATTAATGCAATACCCAGGACAGAGCAATTGCAGGTTAAGAGCCTTGCTTAAGGGACCAATGAAGTAGAGTCACTTTTGGCGTTTACTGGATTTGAACTGGCAACCTTCTGATTGCCAGTGCAGATCCCTAGCCTCAGAGCCACCACTATGAAGACTTGGTGATATTTTACAAGAAGCAGTGGCTAAGGTGAGTTTAGGATGGAAGCTGGGGGAACAACATCATCAACTAGTAGCAAATATGGACAAAACTGTAAACTCTTTGAGTGTGGTGTTCATTCAGTGACTTGAGGTAAGATGTCATTCTCAAACTCACTTAATGTAATTTAGCATCACAGGTAGTCAGATCCAGTCCCATCAACACCGGGCACAAAACTAAACAAATACTGGATAAGAAACAATGGATCATCTGTCCATCCATTCATCCATCAGTCCCATCCATTTTCAAGGCAGAGTAATGTCTTGATCTTCTGGGTCATTTAATTGTAAATGTCAACATAAGGTAAGAGCAGGAGTTTTAATATAGAACAGTTCCTGATCAATATCAAAAAGAAAAATGATATAGAGAATTTGTGGTGACATTGCCCCTTGTTATACATAAGTTTTCACTTTTACAGATAATATGGTGCAGTGATGATCCAATGAGCAGTGGATGAATGCATTCAATTCAACAAGCAGACAAATGTGCTGGTGGTGCACACTAAAAAGTCTGCAGAAGGATTCTGTGCATTCTGTTACAGTGTGCATTTCCCTGTAACGATTTTGGTGATGGTCTTAGAGGTCAAGGTGAATGCCAATAGATGCCTTGGAGCTCTGAGTAATCATAGCACCCAGTGGTGAGGCATTTCCATCATGGCAGTAGTGAAATCTTCAAGATGACAGTGCTTTCATCTGCATGACACTAATGAAAAAGCATGTCAGTGTAAGCCTTACACCTTAGTCCAGGGGTCCCCAACTCCGGTCCTGGAGGGCCCCAGTGGTTGCAGGTTTTCATTTTAACCCTTTTTCTTAATTAGTGACCTGCTTTTGCTCCTAATTAACGTATTTTGAATTCATTTTGATCAACTTTCTCTCAAAGAATTAGACTCCCTAATTGTTTCTTTTTCCTTAATTAGTTGCCAAACAATAATGAGATACAAAATGAGCCAAAACATGACCAACAAAGTGTGTCCATCACACAATATCTGAAAATAAAGAAAGATGAAAGTCTCAAGAATGTTGAACTGCTCAGGTCCCCAAAACATTTAACAATGCTCATAGAAAAAAGAAAATCAACAATTTCAGAAATGTATGCCATTGCATAATGAGAGCAGCAACAAGCCATGGAATTAAAGATCGGGTTTGATTAACGACAAGAATCCGCACCTAATTAAGCAACCGGTTGGCGTGATATTGGTTGGTGTTTGAGGCCCTGACTTAGTTGGTCTTAGCTGGCTCACTCACTTCATATTTAATTTCTGTTTAAGGAAAGAAATGAAGCAATTCAGAGGAACAATGAAGAAATTCAGGGGAAAAGATCTTAAAAAAAAACAAGTCAATTGAAATTAATTCAAAAGAAGTTAATTAGCAGAAAAAACAGTGCACTAATTAAGAAAAGGGTTAGAATGAAAACCTGCAGACACTGGGGCCCTCCAGGACCGGAGTTGGGGACCCCTGCCTTAGTCATTCAAGTCACAAGACTGCAGCCAAATTGGACATTTATTAGAGATTCTTGGGCAGCACCCAGACATTTACTAAAAAATAAAATATTGGTAAATATGATGAAAAAATGATACAAGATTCATGGTTCGCTCCATTGTCTGTTGCCATATAGTGACCCAACACATTAAGAAAGTTTATTTTCATGTCTTCTTTCTTTTGAAAGTTATACTCTTTGATTTGGTAGAAACAATTAATGATTTGCAATGTATTTCTCTTTTTATTAGCGCTCTTCTTTCTTAACTTGATGGTGTGTCTTACTTGTAACTAGGCAGAGCATTGTGAGCTCACATATCTTTGGTCTCAGTTTGACTCCTGTATGAGGTAACTTCTGTCTGTGTTGACATGTCAGGCTTCTTCTTGCTGCAAATCACATTTGATGGGTGGACATACTGGTGTCCAGTACTGGTCTGGTGACTGAAGGTATTGTGGTAGATTCTGAACAGGACAAAGTAAGTTTAGAAAATAGATGTGGTTTAACTTCTATCATTCTGTGTTTGAAATTAAATGACAATCTGTCTGCCTGTTGTTTTTTGTCACACAGTGCCTTGTTTTAGTAGAAAGTACCTTCCTCATACCTTGTTACTGCTCATCCTGTTAGTCAAGTGTGATTTGTTTTAGAACATTTTTTTCATGAAATTAGCTCCAAGAAAGTGTCACAGAGACAAATGTGATCTTACTTAAAATAATCTGCTGTGAGTGAAGCCACTGTATTCAATTCTTTAGCATTTGTAGGGACTAAACTTGAATGGCACACCACTGAATCAAATGGTCTCTGTGCCAACACAGCCAAATCCAGTCAAATCCTGGCAAGACAGCTGTACGTTTCTCTCAGAGTTAAGACAACTGTTTTATTTTACCGCAGTAACAGCTGTATAAAATGTGATTAAGTGAAGGTCCTAAAACTTAGTAGTTCTTAGCAGCCACTAACAACCAAATTAATAAAACAGCCATTTTCATTTTTTACATGCCTGTGAAAAACTATCGATGTCCTTTTAAAAAATTTCTAAATATGTCACATTCTTGGATGCAAATTTTCATTAGCAGTCCAGCACAAAATAGAGTTCTACCATAAATTCACACAAACATGAGCTCACTCAAATCCTTGCTGTTAACCTTACTATGTGTCTTTAGGAAATGCAAACATAGTATAAGAATGCAAAGTCTGTCAGGCATTTCAGCCAGGAGATGATAGCATCTTAGAGTAGAGAAATAACATAAGAACAGAAGAAGACCAATGAATGAATGGAAATCATTGAGTTCATCAAGTTTGTTTAGTTTGCTAGTAGATAAGCTCTCTCAAAATCTCATCTGGGTGCCTTTTAAATGTTGTCAAGTTTTCTGCTTCTGCTTCATCTGGTAGTTTGTTCCTGATTCCCTTGTGTCTTTGTGTAAAGAATTGATCCCACTCATCCATCCTAAGTGTTGTATGTTAATTAGCACATGCAAGTAAGAATCTGACTCTACTTTTTATACATGTGACCACAATGATCCTATAAACCTATACATGTATTTTCATTTAATTTCAGTTGTTATACTCACTAATGATGATGCCAGTGCGTGGTGATGTGTTGAAAGTTAATTAGCACATGCAAGTAAGAATCTGAATATACTGTGTGCGTGTAATAATAATTACCCTATAAACCTATAAATACTCCTGCTGTAATTTCCACGAGTGCCCTCAAATTCATGATTCACTATTCAACTGAAAATATTCTGATTGATCAACTTTGAGAATTAGAAGATCTGGATTTGGACCCCACATAGCCTTCTCTGCTCCAGTTTAATGTGATTTAGTCCCCTCAGCCTGCCAGACCCTTCTGTTCTGGGATGCACTCCATTGCTCTTTTCTGTCCAAGTTATTAGTACTTCAATATCTTTTGTGTAGCATGTTGAGCAGAACTGCACACTGTGAGATTGTTACTAACTATGGTACGTCAGCACTCCTAACTCAGAAATGAATAAGAGGATTGAGTTTTGGGGAAAGCATCATATCCTCATCAAATGTTGAAAACACACCATAAAAGGTGAAAAATGCATAATTTAGCATTGGTTAAACTTTTTTTCCAGTGGTGCTTTTTGTTTACGAATAAAATGTCAAATGATGTTAGAAACTTGAACAGGAAAGAGTAGTGTGCCAGACTCAGATTGTTATATTTTATTACAGCTTGTGTATATTGGTATATGATATTCGAAGTCCAGTGATTAGATGACTATTTATTTGGCTTGAATCAGGTGAATTTTTACCTTCTTTTTGCAGATGACTAAAGCTGAACAGTCTCTGTAATACTAATAATGATGTACTTTTTGTGAATGTGTAATTTTAGTGAATTTGAATTAGCTCTATTAGTCTGTCTACAGTACTATATAACAATAAAAAGAAAGGTAGTAACCCAATCACCTCTATTTAGTTTTAACAGTAGTAATTGTATTCACATTTTATTAATTTATTTATTTCTGAGCAATACTAGTCTAATTTGTTAACTGTAAACTAAGATGAATTACAAAAAGATTGTCATTAATCCTTCTGTCAAGGAACATACTGTATGTTTTTACAATAAAAGTTATATAAGCTGAACAGTGCATTAGAGTTTCAACTATCTTGAACTCCAGGGACTTGAGCTCTGTTGTAAAATCAATTTGTTCATTTTCTGCAGACACTCATTCCAATAGTGAGTTATGGGGTGATGGAACCCAGTCTGGCAGCTGCAGGTTCAAGACATTAACCACCTTATCACAGAGCACATGTGCACACACAAACTAACACAGACCAAGGTTCACTCATGCAGGGATAATATGGAGTCATAGGTCAACCAAATCTGGACTTATTTAGGACATGGGAAGAAACCAGAGTATCTGAAACAGATTTCCTTAAACATGACGAGAACATGCAGACCCCATATAAACAGTGGCCTGCCTGCAAACTAAACCCGGGGCTCTGAAGCTGTGAGACCTAGCTCATCATGAAGCTCAAATTTTAGTTCAGTTTAATTTGTTTTTAGACAACAGACTTGCCATTCACAACCTAATGGTGCTGTATGCATTTCCTAATACCACATCTTTAAAATAACACATACATAGCTTTCAGCAAACCTGGAACACAAGACAATTAAAGCAAATACAATATGTGCCTAGAAGTACAGTATACTTTACATTTCCATGGTTAGGTGAACCAGTCTAACCACTTTGACTTCACCATTGCCGAATACTGGTCACTGCTGTCTTGAAAACAAGCTAGCATTCACGTTAAGGAAGGCTACCACATAGACCTGGCAGATGTTATCTTCCTAACTTGTATTCTCCCACTTCCCCAATGACTCTCAACAGTGTGTGTATTTTCTAGCGAAAAATGCCTTGCTTATATTTTGACTAAAGTCATTTAAACAATCTGTATGCCACCTCTTATGTGCGACAACAACGACAATCCAATGTCTTTCATAATAATAAAACATGTTTACGGTATATGTAAAATAAAAAGTATAAAAAGAGTAAACTGGTGTCTAACAAAATCCTAAATCCTAATAAAATAGGACAGAAGTACTACAACAACATAAAAAAAACCCATTTAGGTTGTCCCTGAGGTCCGATGCAACAACATCCTAACCTCCAATATGTCAAGAAACCCATGTCACTCGCCTTCCCTACACCAACAGTGCTTGTCATCTTTCCATTTTACTCAAATTTATCAATCTGTATGAATGCAGAAATAAAAAATAGAAAGCAAAGTAGTGAAATGTGGCCAAGGTACTGACCTATTGTACTTACATTGCAATGAATGAACTAATTTAGCCAATCACAAGAATATAAAAGATACAAATGGAATGAATGTTAGTGACTGTATCAGTCAAAAGACGTATTTTATATAAGTTAGGTTTGTAAAGCTCCTGATACTAATGTACATTTAGTGTCACTTCCTGAAGTACACACGTCTAATAGTGCTGACATTCTCAGTTGGTCAGTGCCTGCAGTTTGTGTGCCTTCCTTGTGTATGTGTAGGAACTCTGTTTTTTCCTAAATATCCAGCAGACATGGAGGACAGACAGATTGGTGTTGGTAGTCCATCTTGAGGTCCACTCATGCAAACTCTCACACATACAGGGTCAGTTTGGAATCAGTAGTCAACATAATCTGCACAGCTATATGGGCATGAGAGGAAAACATGAGTACCCAGAGGAAAACCCACACATACTGTACATTGGGAGGATGAGAAAATATCACCCAGGCCATGACTAGGAATGAGATTTGATCCCAGCTTTGCATCTGCTGCAGTGATTGATTATTGATTGAAAGAGCCTGAGAATAAAGCTTTGAATTTGCTGAATTTTCTTGACTCCAATGAATAAACTACCTTTTCAAGACACTGTTTATGAGGAAATCACCCAACTTTTGCAAAATGTCTAAGAAAGCAGGTCTTAGATCCTCTGGAAAAATGAGAAATCCTGAGATTAATTTGTTGTAACAATAGCAGCCATATTGTGTATATAAAACCAAATTTAAATGTAAAGACCTACAAATAATACGTTTTCAGGCGTCACCTATTATTTCAGAATTTTATCAAACTGCTTATATGCTGTCCGCATATTTCCCCATGTACTCAGTTTGCCTTTTTTGGTATTTAAGAATTTTACTTAAGTAAATAAAGCACAAATAAAAACTGAACAGGGGCCCAAAAACCTACAGTAGTTATATTTACAACATGCTAGAGATCTTGAGATGTGAGGAATATGACTCTGGCTACAGAACTCAGAGGCAGTCAATATGCAACTAGGGCCTGGCTACAGCCTGAGATAATAATGATGTTAATAAATATTAAAACACATTGTACCAAGGAAAAAACAATAAACAAAAGGAATGTCTGAGACAGCACTAAATTAAACATTCCTCCTCCAGATCCTAATAACAGATAAAGTGAATGAACTATGTTGGAATCTGATATTTATTTATAATAATTAAAGACATCCAACTCCCAGTGACCTGTATGGAAAGTCAAATGTTGCATAGTTTTAGAAAATGGTGGACTGAAGCCAAAAACATCCTATTGCTGTTGATTAGGATCTAACATTACAGCACAGGGATTTTGTCTCCTACTTCCTGTCATACTTCTATGGGGTTTTGGTCATTTCTAAACCTGCATGTCTTCCTTTTTGAGTATTGTACATTAACTTGTTTACTTGGAACAATTGCCTCACCTTATTAGCTAAATTGGCTTCAAATCCTTGACTGCACACATTGGTGATTACTTTGCTTTAGGCTTCTCTAATGAAAAACAAACCATGATTCCTTCAGTATTGAAAAGGTTATAGAGATGGTGGGATAACTCTTCTCCAACACTGCCTCCCCCATGCTCCATACTAGGGGCGAGTTTTTTTTTTTTTGTGAAATGCAATGTTTCATGCTCAGTACACATAATGGAGTTCATTAAACTTAAGAAGCTCTAGTCCTCTAGAAGTGTTTTTTTTTTTTACAAAAATGCAGTGATCATCAGTGTTTCACAAGTTGAGCATTGGCTTCCACCATAGATGCCCACCCATCAATCACATTTCTACTGTGGTAGAAATGTAACATTTTATTAAAGAAAGAAACGTCCCCTAACAGGACAAATCAGTTATCAGGCAGGAGGAAAGCTGTTCATTGTATCTTTTAATTACTCCTCAGCAAAATGCCGTGGAGAATGATCAGAAAAACAAAGAATAGAGGTTCATTTTCTAAACTGTTGAATTTACATACAGTGTCAATCAATGCATACATTTCACTCTGGTTGGTTCATGGTTTACACCCAAATGATTAATATAAAATAAAAGTCTGTTATACTATATTCTGGTTCTTCTTATACCCTTGAAATTTCTGTGCACATAACAACTGCCCATTCTCGTTGTTTATAGGACATCTGCTGATTTCTTAGTCACCTCCTAGTCATCCTTCAGTACATTTTGTATATTACATCAACGTATTTTTCCAAAATCAATTCTTATATTTCAGTGTGCATTTTGTTGTTTTCTTGACATTTATCTGTTTTCCTGGTGTGCCTGAACAGGTTTCTGACATTAAGCCTTTATGCTATTTCTTTAAGATGAATGCTACATTACCCTAAACATATTCTTCCACAGTTCACAGTACTTTTCTATTGTTATCTGAGGTGAGACAATACCATAAGTCCTGAGATGGTTAGGAACCAATTACTTTTTCTGGACTATCATCAGATAGTTTATTGTTTGGGGCCTGACATATCAGTGTAATTTGTGTGATATAAATTTAATGTGATAAAAAAAGAGTTAAATATGAGCAGGTGTCTTCTTAATTATTCACTCATTTGCCCTTAAATGTCCTGCTATCAATAACAATAATAATATCAAGGGGACACAAGGGGCAAGGGCAACAGATGAATGGCACAAAGCAGGGTTAAGTGCCACACCAGGTAAACAGGGAAAGGACAGAGAAATACAGGTAACATGATAAGTCGAGGACTTGACAGTGTGGGACATCAAAATGTCACTAGGGGATGGTATGCTCAGTATTTGTGTTGTTTAACTTCAGGAGAGCATTAGGGAGACATTCCAGCATGAGTGGGAGAGAGAGATGGCAGGGGTTGATATGTGCAGTGGTTTCTGAGGATGTCTGGGGTAGGAATCAATGAGCATGAAATATGCTGCTTGAATAAAAATAGAGCTACGCCAGAGAGGAAATACCAACACCTGAAAAACTTCTTAGGCAGTAAAGGTCAAATGGTCCTGGGAAGAAAACATATCTCTAAGCAAGTATGACAAGGAGCTGCCCTGTAGACTTCACCTTTCAAGGTCAACAGGATGCGTAGGTGTTCAGGAGCACAAGGCACCTCTAGAAGTTGCTCTTAGGAATTATCCCCCTGGCACACAGAAGTCTCTCAATTAAATTATTTTGGAGCTTGGCTCGAAGAGACCTTAAGATGGGATTTAAAGCTGTCTTATAGCCAAGGGTCTTTTAAGTGCAGAAGTGAGAGGAGAAAGAGGTCTTAGAAAGGAAACATTTTGGTAAGCTACTATGGTGGGCAAGTGACTGAGCCTCCTCACTAGATAAACAGGAATCCTAGACCTGTTTTTATACTTACTGGGGCAATGAGTTTAGTTACTTTTGCTTTGTTTCTTTGTACTTGGAGCTATCAGTTTGTATATTGCTCCACATAATTATTTTATGATAGGAGCTCCTTTTGCTTCCTTGCTATTGATGTGAATGCTCTGGACTGCCAAAGAGGCTCCTTACACACTTTAGCCTTTTTTATGACCAAATTATCACACATGTGTGCTTGATCAGGCCTTGAGTTAGAAGATCTAAAGATCTAACCAAAATCACTTGGAACATATAGGATAATTTAAAGAATTGGAAAATTTTTGACTGAATTCTGCTTTCTATTTAGTGTTACTTTATTGTATTCCATATAAAGGTGTCTTTGTATGGAGTCCACATGTTCTCCAAATATTTACACCAGAGCATCTGGCTTCTGGAGTTTGGAGGGTATCTATGTGAATTTCTTACAAGATGGAGTGATGTGCCGTTCGACTGTAGTTAATACCTGGAGAAACCTAATCACAGAAAAGGAGGAGTGCGTAGGATTGACTGGCATTACCCATTTTGCTTTGCTTTTACACATAAGTTTTTTTTTTTTAAAGTAGCTGCCGGACACTCTTAACCTCATCTCAGATGTCAAGTTTCTCTCTGCTGGGACTGTTTGCAATACAGTTTCTGGTATGATAAAGGTCAATCAATCACAGACAAAGTGTCTCTGTGGTGCACCATTTAAACACTTGGTCAGTGAACAAAGAGCCATAACTCAACAAATGGCAACCCTGCTGGACATCACTTTGCATCAAATGTCAAAAGTTTGGGCTTATGTGCTCCCAAGAAACCAATGGTTAATTGTCAAATCCTTCCTTTTATAAGCCATTGCAAGCTCTAGATCTGTGCTATGTCTATATGCTCTCCCTGCACTCAGCCTGTCTGCAACTCTGCTCTGTATATTATGACCCCTGTTGGCATTCTGCGTCACCTTATCGTGGTGGAGGGGTTTGCGTGTCCCAATGATCCTAGGAGCTATGTTGTCCGGGGCTTTATGCCCCTGGTAGGGCCACCCAAGGCAAACTGGTCCTAGGTGAGGGATGAGACAAAGAGCGGTTCAACAAACCTCCAATGAAGAATAAAAACCTTGGACGACGCTTTCCCTTGCCCGACGCTGGTCACCGGGCCCCCTCTGGAGCCAGGCCTGGAGGTGGGGCTCGATGGCGAGCGCCTGGTGGCGGGCCTGCACCCATGGGGCTCGGCCGAGCACAGCCCGAAGAGGTAACGTGGGCCCTCCTCCCCATGGGCTCACCACCTATGGGAGGGGCCAAGGAGGTTGGGTGCAGTGTGAGTTGGGTGGTGGCCGAAGGCGGGACCTTGGCGGTCTGATCCTCGGCTACAGAAACTGGCTCTTGGGACGTGGAATGTCACCTCTCTGAAGGGGAAGGAGCCTGAGCTAGTGCTGAGGTCGAGAGGTTCCGGCTAGATATAGTCGGAATCACCTCGTCGCACAGCTTGGACTCTGGAACCAATCTCCTTGAGAGGGGCTAGACTCTCTACCTCTCTGGAGTTGCCCCCGGTGAGAGGCGCCGAGCAGGTGTGGGCATACTTATTGCCCCCACTGGAGCCTGTGCATTGGGGTTTACCCCGTGGGAGAGGGTGGCCTCCCTCCGCCTTCGGGTGGGGAAGGGTCCTGACTGTTGTTTGTGCGTATGCCAACAGCAGTTTGGAGTATCCACCCTTTTGGAGTCTCTGGAGGGGTTGCTAGAGGGCATACCTTCTGGGATTCCCTCGTTTTGCTGGGAGACTTCAATGCTCACGTGGGCAATGACAGTGAGACCTGGAAGGGCGTGATTGGGAGGAATGGCCCCGATCTGAACCCAGCGGTGTTTTGTTATTGGACTTCTGTGCTCATCACGGATTGTCCATAACAACACCATGTTCAAGCATAAGGGTGTTCATATGTGCACTTGGCACCAGGACACCCTAGGCCTCAGGTCGATGATCGACTTTGTGGTCGTGTCGCCGGACTTGCGCCATATGTCTTGGACACTCGGGTGAAGAGAGGGGCGAGCTGTCAACTGATCACCACCTGGTGGTGAGTTGGCTTCGATGGTGGGGGAAGATGCCGGTCAGACCTGGTAGGCCCAAACGTGTTGTGAGGGTCTGCTGGGAACGGCTGGCAGAGTCCCCTGTCAGAAGTAGCTTCAACTCCCACCTCCGGCAGAACTGCAACCACGTCCCGAGGGAGGTGGGGACATTGAGTCCGAATGGGCCATGTTCCGTGCCTCTATTGTTGAGGCGGCTGACCGAGCTGTGGCCGCAAGGTGGTCGGTGCCTGTCGTGGCGGCAATCCCCAACCCGTTGGTGGACACCGGGGTGAGGGATGCCGTCAAGCTGAAGAAGGAGTCCTATAGGACTTTTTGTCCTGTGGGTCTCTGGAGGCAGCTGATAGGTACCGCAGGCCAAGCGAAGCGCTTGGTTGTTGCTGAGGCAAAACTCGGGCATGGGAGGAGTTTGAGAGGCCATGGAGAATGACTTTCGGACGGCTTCGAGGAGATTCTGGTCCACCGTCCGGCGCCTCAGGAGGGGAAGCAGTGCAGTGTCAACACCGTGTATATGGTGGGGATGGTGTGCTGCTGACCTCACTCGACGTTGTGGGTCGGTGGGGGAGTACTTCAAGACCTCCTCAATCCCACTAACATGCCTTCCAATGAGGAAGCAGAGCCTGGGGACTCTGAGGTGGGCTCTCCCATCTCTGGGACTGAAGTCACCGAGGTGGTCAAAAAACTCCTTGGTGGCAGGGCCCCGGGGGATGAGATACCGAGTTCCTTAAGGCTCTGGATGTTGTAGGACGTCTCTGCAACATTGCATGGACATCAGGAACAGTGCCTCTGGATTGGCAGACCGGGGTGGTGGTCCCCTCTTTAAAAAGGGGGACCAGAGGGTGTGTTCCAACTACAGAGGGATCACACTCCTCAGCCTCCCTGGAAAAGTCTATTCGGGGGTTCTGAAGAGGAGGGTCCGTGGATAGTCGAACCTCGGATTCAGGAGGAACAGTGTGGTTTTCGCCCTGGTCGCGGAACAGTGGACCAGCTCTTCACCCTTAGCAGAGTCCTGGAGGGTGCATGGGAGTTTGCCCAACCGGTCTACATGTGTTTTGTGGACTTGGAAAAGGCATTCGACCGTGTCCCTCGGGAATCCTATGGGGGGGGCTCCGGGAGTATGGGGTACCAGACCCCTGATAAGAGCTGTTCTCTGTACAACCGGTGTCAGAGCTTGGTCCGCATTGCCGCAGTAAGTCGAGCCCGCTTCCAGTGAGAGTTAGACTCCGCCAGGGCTGCCCTTTGTCACCGATTCTGTTCATAACTTTTATGGACAGAATTTCTAGGCGCAGCCAGGGTGTTTAAGGGGTGGACTCAGGATTGGATCACTGCTTTTGCAGATGATGTTGTCCTGTTTGCTTCATCAGGCTGTGATCTTCAGCTCTCTCTGGATCGGTTCGCAGCTGAGTGTGAAGCGGCTGGGATGAGAATCAGCACCTCCAAATCCAAGAGCATGGTCCTCAGCGGAAAAGGGTGGAGTGCCCTCTCAGGGTTGGGGAGAGATCCTCCCCCAAGTGGAAGAGTTCAAGTATCTCAGGGTCTTGTTCACGAGTGAGGGAAGAATGGAGTGTGAGATCGACAGGCGGATCGGTGCAGCATCCACAGTGATGCAGGCTCTGCATCGGTCTGTCGTGGTGAAAAAGGAGCTGAGCCGTAAGGCAAAGCTCTCAATTTACCAGTCGATCTACGCTCCTACCCTCACCTATGGTCATGAGCTATGGGTAGTGACCGAAAGAACGAGAATACAAGCGGCTGAAATGAGTTTCTTCTGCAGGGTCTCTGGGCTTTCCCTTAAAGATAGGGTGAGAAGCTCAGTCATCCGGGAGGGGCTCAGAGTAGAGCCGCTGCTCCTCCGCATCGA